>NC_081408.1:750991093-751637172 GCF_030272615.1 Cryptomeria japonica
TTTAGGATTAAATAATTTATTTATTTAATCCTAAGTCTTCTCATTACAATTAAATCTTTATTTAATTGGCTAATTATTCCTCTTTGTGAATTTATTAATAAATGAAAAATTATTAATTGATTCACTAAATCTTAATTCTAATTTCCATCAATTTCCAATTTTCTAATTTGTCATCAATTTCAATTTCCTAATTTTTCAAATTTCTAATTTCTTTTCCCTCCTATTTCATCTCCTAATTCCATGGGAATGGCATGTCAATTTGTCATGAAATTGTCATAATTGATAATCAATCAATTTTGACATAGAATGTGTCATAATTTGTCATCAAATTGTCAATCAATCAAATTGTGCATGGAAAGTGCATAATTTGTCATAATTTGTCATATTGATTTGCAATTTCCATTTGAATTGCATCATGCCAATTTTGTGACTTCTCCAATTTCTCTATAAATTGGATAATTTTTCTTCAATCATCTCCTTCAATTGCTTCTTGAAATCCGAATTGCTGTCAAACTATCAAATTTTAGTTCTAGTACTCTTGAGCTTTTTGCTTTCAATTGTGTGAGCACTTGTAGGTGAGATCCACAAAACTATTGAAGAGGAAAGAACAACAATGGAGCCGCATGGAAGGAGTATTCAATCTTGAATCTGGTTTGCACAATTTTACTTTTGAATGCTTCATTTTCATACCTTCATTGAATGTGCATTGTGATTAGGTTCATTGCAATGAGTATTTCTTTGATGGAGCTATCATGTTTAACATTTTGATTGATATACTTATGTTTTGATGATCCCTAATTTTTATGCCACATTAACTGGTGAACCCGACGTGAATACTAACCTTCTAACCATCTTACTGTGTTTTGGAGTCCTTCTAAGCTGATTTGCAGGTCAAAAACTCAAAAACAGGGCCGTGCAGGGTATTCTGGACACTTATGCGCCTGTGTTAAGCATCTTTCTCCTGTGTTGAAGAGTCTTGTTCCTGTGTCAAGACATTCTGCACTTGTGTTTGACAACTTGCGCCTGTGTCATGACTTCTGCGCCTGTGTAAAGTCCAGATCAGAGGGTAAAAAAATGCAGTTTCTTTGAAATTTTTGATGTTTTTGCATTCTGTTTTCTGTGTTTTGGATTTTGGTACTGATTATTTGTGCAGGATCTTGGCTTACGCATGAAAAAGACTAAAAATCAAATTACTAACGTTTGTTATGCAGATTCGATGGTCAAAGACTACAAATCAAACTTCTGACATGTGTTTTGCAGGTTGCCTTGGAGAAACAACCAAATTGTGTGTTTGAGTTTTCTAATTAGGCACTTAGTGATTTTTAAATAGGAGGAAATGAACCCTTGTTTGCTTTGTTTGTTAAGTATGACATTGGAGTAGGAGAGTATGCTCTCATCCTTCATAGGGTGATCAGAAATCCAGATCTTCGATACCATGCTTGTGTGGTTGATTGTTTGTCTCCATTAGAGGGCCTGCCTTCCCGACCACTTTGCTTTAGCAAGCGAGTGATAATCGTGAGAAGGGAACGACCCAAAGTGAGTACGGCTAGAATTCCTTGGCATTCTAACTCACTATAAAAAAATACCTGATGAGCGAAAGCTTTGAAGGAAGTGTTACGTGGGAATTGCAGTTACTTGGGAAGTGATGCCCCTTGAACTCTTTCTCATATCAACATCTAAGTAGGGCCTCTTGGTCTAAATCGTGCTTGCGCGACTACATTTGTTTGGTATCTTGATGGGCTTAATGTCTCAATCATGCTTGCATGACATCAAGGAGTAATGCTTAACAGAAATCCTTACTACAAACCTTGTTTTTAGAGGCCAAAAAACCCTTCTAGTTGCTTGAGAAGGACAAATTCGGATACTTGGAAGAGATACTAAGTTCACCATGGGGAGATTCCATGGGAACTGATGCTTGGCTGCCCTGAGAAGTGAGTGCCATGGAGGGGAGCCCGTGGGGTCAAGCATCTATGTATTCTCCTTGAATCTCATAATGAGTCTACCTCTCAAGTACCTAATGTCTTTGCCTACCATAAGAAATGTGGAAATGAGCGTGATTTGTCTTGAGTCTAAGTTGTAACATCTTGTATTCTTTGATTGTCAAAAGTTGAATGTTATCCCATTCCAAAAGCAAAACACATTGATATAACATAAAAGTTAAGCACAAGAGACATTCATCCAACAAACATTCAACAAGATTTAAAGATCATCCTTCAAGCATGGTTATCCAACATTGGTCAAAAACTTGTCTCAACTCTTATGTCACTTACATTTAGGTTCATCCTAGGTTGCATTTTTCAAAGTCATTATCAAGTATCAAGGTCAGGTTTCACCTAAGTCATACTTCTTTTGCATATCAATAAGGGTCATCCATCTTGCACATGTCCTCTTGCATTAAGGTCATACCATTGTCATACATTGCATATCCCAAGTCTCTTCATTAAGCTTAAGTCATTATCATATCATAGCAATTGTCCCTTTGCATATAGTGTCAAAACTAGGTTTTGTCATACTTGAGTAATCCAAATCTTTGGTAAACCCTAAGTCATTGTTAAGAAGTCTAGACCTTATCAAATCTTTTGTCCCTTTGTCATCAATATCATTTCGTCAAACCTAGCTTAGTATCCAAGCATATAGGGGAGACATTGTCATCCTGTCCTTTGTTAATTAAGTCCTTTTGTCCTTTGAGGTCTAGATATCATTTCAATTTCCTAAGGGTCTCTCTTAGATTTGCATTCCAAAAGTTTGTCAAAATCTTCAAAAACACCAAAAACATAGATTGCATTTTCATTTATTTAGGTTGCATTTAATTGCATATCATACATTATACTTGAAAAATTCCAAAAATATTGCATTTGCATAGTGACATGTCTATTGAAACAAGGTTCCAAGCACCAATGATGCAACAAAGTTTGACATATCAACCGACAATGCAATCAAATTTTAATCCAAGGCAATCACAATTATATCCAACCCAACAACAAGGCAATATTGATCAAACTTTTTATGATGAAACAAGTCTCCAAATACAAAAACTAGAGGAGAAACTAGCTCAAGAAAAGGAGATATTGGAGCAAAAAGTGATAAACAGTGAGAAGATAAGATCTCAAATGTCCAAAATGTTTCGAAAATTTCCAGGTCAAAATTTTGAGCCAATTAATGTAAGATCTCTTCTTGAACGATCAGACATACCAGCTCTCCTCTCGCAAATAGAGATGATGAAACAATTACAAGAAAAGAGACAACATCAATTTCAACATTATGTGCCTCCACAACGAGAACAAGGTGTTTTCTATCAATCAGATTTTCAACCATCACAACCAATGGTCCAACATATTCAACAGACACAACCAATGGTCCAATTTCAACAATATATCCAACCAACTATACGATGTCAACAAATGGTTCAACCAATGGTGGAATATCAACAAGTTCAATCAACATATCAATGTCAACAACCGCAACCAAACATTCAAAAACAAAGGTTGCAACACACACCAACCCAAGTTTCAAACATGTCAAAACAATTGAACCAAGTCCAAAATCAAAACATGACATTAGATCAGAACCAACTTCTTTCCAAACAAGTTCAAATTCCATATACAACTATGTCAAAGCCTAAAAAGAAAGGTGGCTTTATTGCAAGGCTCTTAAGGAGACTACCAAGTGAGTTTATTGAGGAAGATAAAGATAATACAATTATGTCTAGCAATGCCTCATCCCCTTGCAAGCAAATTGACTCTCCAGTGGCATCTATCCCTACACCTCCAGAAGTTCCGCAAGGACCTTCCATATTGTCTTCATCAAACAATACACCCATGGATGCAATTACCCAAGAGCTATCCATAATTGATTGCCAAGATAATCCAATTCATGATGCACATCCTTGTCATGTTTCAGAAATACAAGACTCAATGCCACCATGCACTCTATTGCCATTACCTGTTTTAGAGGACCCCCTTCAAAGTCCCTCTTCCTCATGTTCAAGCATTAATTCCTTGTCAGAATCCATCACAAATGTTCAAAGTGCATCCCCTTCATGCCAAAACATTGATCCCTTGTCAGAATCTTCCATGCATATCCAAAGTCCAACTCCATGTCAAGAGGATAGTTTAGAGCATAAAGAAACACATGTTAAAATAGATCAAGATCAAGATCCCGAAACCTTATCATCCCATCCAATTGTTGACCAAGATTCCATCTTCCCAAACACTCACGATGATTCCCCTATTCTTGTCCATCTTATCCAAAGTCCTATTGACACTCCATTCTTCGAGAAAGATCAAGATATCCTAGTCCATCCAATCCCAAAGGATCCCATTCCATTTAATGAGAAAAATGTCCTTTCAGATCCCATTGACATTCCACTTCCTCAGAAAGATCAAGATGTCCCTTCCATCCTTTCCGATGATCCCATTGAAAGCCAAGAGCAAAGCACCTTTAAAGAAGATTCCAATGATCTTCTTCCTTGTCAAGATCAAATCATTCCTTCAGATCCTCCACAAGATCCACTTGTTCCTCCATCTCCACGTCCTAATCCAGCATATCCACTCCAAGAGTGCATTTCTTTTGGTGATCCCATTATTCCTTCCATTCCATCTCTTGAAGAGCCTATCATTGAACCATGTCTACTACACAATCCTAGTCCCTCTCATGATCCTGACACCCCTCATGATGCTAACATGTCAGTGCAAGATGTTCATGAACCCTTGACATGCATAATGGGTTCTTCCACTTTGGTGCAATCCGATCCACTTCAAGATCTCCGTATTTCTCTCATCTCATATCCACCTCATAATGGACTCTCGTCTTCTTCCCAAAGAAAAGAGTATCCTATTAGTCAAAATATTGATAAAGGCAAAGGAGTAGATCTCCATAAGCAAGAATCCCTTCATGTTAAAGAAGATCTTAATGGTCATGGCTACAAAGCTCACACTCAAGGTGTTGGTATCCCTTCAAAGTCAAAATCCAAATGTCCACCTTCTCCATCATCGCTTCCATCCATTCTAGGTCCCTATATCCCTCCATCTCCTATGCAACATCAACAAAGGCACACATCTTGGAGAACCTTCCATCAATCCCATAGGCCTCCATATCATTCCCATCCACACCAATATTCATTCCCTCTTCCAAGCAATTTGGATGCCAAGTACAAGCATAAAAGTCATAAGTCTAGAAATCCACATGTATTCAAGGATCAACATGTCCAATATAATCGACATGTCAAAGCAAAGAGCAATATGATCTATAAAGAAAAGGAAATATCCAAAAGGCCACAAAGGCCCACTGAGCAAAATAAAGCAAAGTCAAAATATATATGGGTTCCTAAATCCCTTGTGCAAGCAATGCACTCCAAGGAACCACAAAAGAATGAAAAATCAAAAACCATGTGGATCCCTAAGCAGCTTCTTGAAGCACAAAAAGAAAAATCCAACTTGGCATCCAAAGTTGCTATTCCTCCATCCAACCCTCTCAAGTCTATTTCTCCATCACCTTCATCCATTTTGGGCCCTTATGTCCCAAAATCCCAAGCCTTTCCTCTATCAAAATCTCAATATCCAAAATACATTTTTCCTCCATCAGTCCATCACCCCTCAAGGTGTGTGCCAATGTCGATCTTGCCTTCATTTCCATCCACTCAAGCCCACTTCTTCCAATACCCTACCCATTATCCAATGCATATTTTCCATCCTTGGATCCCTTTGATCCCATCCTTTACATAAATCCTTGCCTTAATTTCATCTCATTTTCCATGTCCTTATCCTACCAACATATTTGAGCATACTTTTAAAGGTCATGGTCCATTTCTTTCCCAGGCTACTATCCAAATAAAAAGACGCTTGAGTCCTTCTTCCATCCCCTATCATGTGTCCGTCTTCTATTGAAAAAAGTCAAAATACAAAAAGAAAAGAAAAAGACAAAAGAAAAAAGTAAAGAAAAATAATTCGTCCACTGGTGAAAACCTGGCAAACAGGCGCCTTGGGCAAGTACCGTGATGAAAACCTGGCAAACAGGCGCCTTGGGCAAGTACCGTGATGAAAACCTGGCAAACAGGCGTCATGCATAATCTATGAACTTCTTGCACACCACACTTGGGGGTAGGTTTCCTCCTTCATATCCTATTGCCCATCATTATCCTATCATACCATGTCATTACCCTTCATATCCTATTATCCCTCATTTCCATTTCCCTTTCCACTTTTGATCTTGACAAGGCTGAGGATCGTTATGAGCATCATGCATCTTGTTTGCAGCTTTCAGTCTATCATAGCTTTTGGTCATTTATCCATTTGCTTATTACAACCTTTCATCCATATTCCCTATCTTATTGCAACTTTCTGCCACTATCCCTTAGCCTATCCTGACCTTCAGTCCATGTCCCTTATCCATTCTTGGTCTTGCTTATCCTATCCATATCTTATCACTATCCATACACTCTTTTTCATTCCTTGATCTTGATCTGACATAAGGACACAAAATTTAAACATGGTTTTAAAAACCTCTTGACATGTCCCTCATGCCATGTTCCTGCTTTACATCGTCATATCTAGTTTCTTGTCTCATCACGCAATAGCCCTTGAAAATTGCATCCATATTGTCTCCATCATAAAAGGCCTTTGTCTTCCCTCTATCCACCATCATTTCAGCAAGCCTATTTATCCGTTTGTCATATTCCTTGCCTTGCTAGACACTGGGGGCAAAATTTGAAAAAAAGTCATAAAAATCGAAACAAGTCCTAAAAAAAGTCATAAAAATCGAAACAAGTCCTGAAAAAAGTCATAAAAATTGAAACAAGTCCTGAAAAAAGTCATAAAAATTGAAAAAAAGTCTTGAAAAAAATCATAAAAATTTAAAAAAGTCCTGAAAAAATCCTAAAAATTTCAAAAATGTCCTGAAAAAAATCCATAAAAATCATATAAAGTCCTGAAAAAAATGAACAACAAATTTTTTTTTGTAAAACTCACAATAACACGCATTTTGCAATAAAGTATTCCCTTTATGCATCGACAAATCACTGAGTATACATCCAACAATTTGCAATCACACACTGTGCTTTAATGAAATCATGCGTTAATAGATGAACTCTTTCAATCAAATCAAACATTCAAACTGATCAAAAATTGTCATATCAATCGAACGTTACCATCAATATCATTTGTCCTTGTTCCTATTATCATGGGTCTTATACAGGGTGTGGTATACTCGAAACCAGACTGTGTCCTGTCTTAGACGGGGTACCTCATTTCCTGAAACCAGACAACATGATCGTCCTATTAGCGTGTTCAACTTTTGACAATGAAGATCAAGATGTTTGTTTGATTTGCTTGAATTTGTGAGTCTTATCTTTTTATTGATTTATCTTTGGCTTCGATCATGTTCCTATGTTGCTCGATGATGTCACCGAGTGATTTAGAGTGACCGGGATGGCTCATGATCCTTTTCTTTTTTGATTGTGATTGTCGTTTGTCTATGATGTGTCTGTCTTTTGCAAATCGGGTTGCATTTCAGCTCTGGCCTTCAATGCCATGATGCTACGCATCCATTTTGCTAAATAAAAATAAAGGTTCTCACCTACAAAGTGCATTACTGAAAGCAAATTTTCATCATCTCTAATTGTCCTCTGTCTTATTTCTTCTTACTAACACTTCTTTCGTCCGGTCGGATAGTCAGTTCGGTCTAGTGCTCCGATATCCAAGCACATATGCTGCATCCTGCATCCATTTGGTTAGTACATTTGCATTCCATCACATATTACATCAAGCATTTTTCATTTCATAAATACGTCAAAAAAAAAAAAAAAACATAAAAATGCATTCATACATGTTCATACAAAGTGCATAAGTCATCCATACATGGAAAAAAACATAAGTCATAACATATTGCATTCCATCATATCGATGCATTTCATATCACATATATGTCAGAGTACAAAATCGGACTGTCTGTCCTAAGTATGGCCCGCAGGCTGACTACATAATGGCAAACTACATGATGTCCACTGTCTGTCATATGGAGCATGTGCCTCTGTCATTGGGTGCTCCCTCTGTCCTCCTCATCCCTACCATGTCTCGCAGATGATGTACCTGGTCCTGGTCCTGGCTGTGGTGGTCTCATCGATCCACTCACTCCTATGCTGCTCAATGTCCTCTGAGAGCGTGACCTGCTCTCTGTCCTCGATCGTGCCCGATATGAAGGTTCTCTCCGCTCCGGTGGAACTGCACCCTCATATAGTGTCCTCCAGTACAGTCTCTCCTCGCCATTCTCTACTAGCATCTGTGCCATCTCCCGTGCACTGGCATCCCTAATCGACCCAATGAACTCAGCGACTCTCTGTCCCTCTCGCTGTGCCTGAGCTATGGCTGTATCCCGAGCCTCTGTGAGTCTGGCTATCTCCGCTCTGAACTGCTCATGCTGTCTCTCCAATATCGCAATATAATCCTGCTGGCTCGCTATGGTAGCCCTGTACATGTCTATCTCCTCTGTCCTAGCTGTCTCTGGCTCTATGGGAATATCCTGCAAAGTCTCCTGATCCGCTGCATCTGGTTCCTCATCATCCTCCCCACCATCATCTCCCTCATCCTCCTCATCACCTCCATCAACTCCGTCCTCATCTCCATCCTCCTCATCTCCATCACCCTCATCCTCATCATCCTCGTCATCCTCCTCGTCCTCATCATCTCCCTCCTCTCCTGTGAGTGGGAAGTCCTCCTGTCTCCTCGGTACTGGAATATCCGGATTGGTCAAAGGCACTGGCCGTTGCTGTGTGAACCATGTCTCATACTCCTCTGTAGTCCCAGCATCTACCACATCTGACCACCACTCCCACTGTCTCTGCTGTAACTGTGCAAAGTCGGCATATGCTATATGTGGCTGAATCATACTACCCCACTGACTCGTCTCTCGGTGAGATTGAGCAAAGTATGCAGTCCTCCAAGGAACATCCTGTGTCTCTCCAAACTTTCGTCTGACCCTCTCTGGTAGGTATAACTCAATCACTCTCTGACGGTTTACTGGTCGCCCAATCAAGTACCTCTCCTGTCTGCAGTATGGTAACTCATCATGATCATCTGACCATCCGGGGCAATCTAGATATGGCCTCCATATGAACTCTCTAAGTCTGTCTAGCTCATGTCGCCAATATAATATGTATCCAAAAGGACCCTGTCTCAGTGCTCCACCATAGCTGTACACGTATGGTCGGTGTGGTACAACCTGTCTATCTGTAATCAGTCGACATATGGCAATATGCTCGAATGCCCATACCTGAAGCAATGTGACTCCACAACTCAGCGTCTGCACTCCCTGATACGCTATCTGATGTAGCTGGAAATACAACATAGCTAACACACATGGTCCCCATGCGTACACTGTCCCCTCTGTCACCATCTGCTCTAATACTCTTCCCCAACCAATAGGGAATCCATGTCCTCGTCTGTCACCTGCCAGAAGACATGCTATCACCACTGCTATCACCACACATCGCTGCTCATACTCGGCCGCCATAGTCTCCCAGCGAATCTCCCTCTCGACAATGTCTAGATCCTCTACGTCACACTCAAACAGTCTGCATAACGCGTCTCTCCCTGTCACTGGGTCGTACTCTATCATCTCCCCATGTATAGGAATGCGGAGGATGCGCCATACATCCTCTAGAGTCACTGTCGCCTCACCAGTCGCCAAATGGAATGAGGAAGTCTCCGAATGCCATCGCTCTGCCAATGCGGTAAGCAATCCTGTGTTTGCCCTAATTTCAGGCATATATGTGATGTAATACAATCCCAGTCCAGCTAATGTGTCTCTCTCTGTGCTCCTGAGTCTATGTCGTAGCATGAAACAGTCCAGTCGATTCTCCCGTGGGATCAATGGATATTGTCGACTCTGCATCACAATCAGGGCATCATTTTGTTAGTTTTAGGGTTTGCTCCTATGGGTTGCATTTCCTCATTTTCATGTCCAAATCAGGGTGTTTTTCATCTACATTGGCCTATCCTACCCATCCCCCCCTTGTCAGGTCCTTTGCATGCCATTTCCAATCAAAAGTGAGTCATTTTTCAACTCTTGCGCTTGTGTAAGCTAAATTGTGCTTGTGTCAGGTGAATTGCGCTTGTGTCTTCCTACACAAGCGTAGAACATCATACACAAGCGCAGGTTTAGATGACACAAGCGCAGATGTCCATTTTGGTGTCCCCTGTGGGTCCCGTAATGTCCCGTAAGCCATCAAAATTCATGAAATCAAAAACATGGGTTTTCGAGATACATACTGCTGCTCCTGCATCCTCCGGTCGTCTGAATGTGCGTACACGTTCTCCAAGGTGATCCGTCGTTGGAATGTTCGCCATCTGTTTGCAAGTGTCCTTGTCCAGAGCAACAAATCCTCCTCTTTCGCTACTGCAAATGAGTCATTTTCACCCTCTTGGTCCCATTTATAGCTCTTTGTCATTGCATAGATGGATGTGCATCCTCTCCATCTTATGTTGGTCGCGGTCTTGTGCACATTAAATTGCTTGTCTGTCATGCATCCGATCTCCGATTGTCAGTCCGTTCGATCCTATCATTTTTATCGATCAATTGGCCTCTTTTCCGCATGTTTCTGGCCAATTCCTCGAGGGGGCATGCATATGTCATTATTATTGTCTGGGGCATTTTTGTTATTGTTCTTTGAAACAACGCTCAGAATCGCATTGTCTCAAAGAGGGGCAAAATGTAGACACCCAAAAATGGTCAACGCTTGCGAGGTCATACTTTAACATTTGCGCATTGCCTCATTTTAGGTTTTTGCGTCGCATTAACATTTCTCCTATGTCACGCATTTGGTCTTTATCATTTGTGAACATCGAGTCATTCTTCTACATTCTTCAATCATCTCGTCCTCGAATTTGGTCTTGTCAACAACATTATCCAGTCATGATTTTGATCGATTTTATCTTATTGCATCAATGAGCATGCTTATTTGTCATCATTTTGGACATCGTCAATCCTAATTAGGGTTTTGTCCTCTTATCAATCTTATCATCAATCTTATCATTTTGGACATCGTCAATCCTAATTAGGGTTTTGTCCTCTTTTCAATCTTGTCGATTTATCATCAATCCTTCAATCTTGTCATTTTAACGATCGATTTGTCATCGATCGTTGTCATGTTCAATCTTGTCATCTTGTGATCAATTTGTCATTGATCGTGGTCATTATCAATCTTGTCATCTTGCAATCCATTTTGTTGTCGATCCTTGTCCACTTGTCAATTTTGTCATTTTGCGACCGATTTGTCATCGATCGTTGTCTGTCTCAATTATGTCAATTTGGATCAATTTGTCATTGTTCCTCGGCAATTGGCGCATTTTCTCAATCAAATCATTTTGTCACACTGGTCATTTATCAATCCAAAATCAAATCATGACATTAATTATCTTCAATCATTTAACCTAATTTGTCATTTCTTCCTTTAGGATTAAATAATTTATTTATTTAATCCTAAGTCTTCTCATTACAATTAAATCTTTATTTAATTGGCTAATTATTCCTCTTTGTGAATTGATTAATAAATGAAAAATTATTAATTGATTCACTAAATCTTAATTCTAATTTCCATCAATTTCCAATTTTCTAATTTGTCATCAATTTCAATTTCCTAATTTTTCAAATTTCTAATTTCTTTTCCCTCCTATTTCATCTCCTAATTCCATGGGAATGGCATGTCAATTTGTCATGAAATTGTCATAATTGATAATCAATCAATTTTGACATAGAATGTGTCATACTTTGTCATCAAATTGTCAATCAATCAAATTGTGCATGGAAAGTGCATAATTTGTCATAATTTGTCATATTGATTTGCAATTTCCATTTGAATTGCATCATGCCAATTTTGTGACTTCTCCAATTTCTCTATAAATTGGATAATTTTTCTTCAATCATCTCCTTCAATTGCTTCTTGAAATCTGAATTGCTGTCAAACTATCAAATTTTAGTTCTAGTACTCTTGAGCTTTTTGCTTTCAATTGTGTGAGCACTTGTAGGTGAGATCCACAAAACTATTGAAGAGGAAAGAACAACAATGGAGCCGCATGGAAGGAGTATTCAATCTTGAATCTGGTTTGCACAATTTTACTTTTGAATGCTTCATTTTCATACCTTCATTGAATGTGCATTGTGATTAGGTTCATTGCAATGAGTATTTCTTTGATGGAGCTATCATGTTTAACGTTTTGATTGATATACTTATGTTTTGATGATCCCTAATTTTTATGCCACACTATCAAGTGTGTCTCCTTTGGATTCTTTTGAAATCTGGCAACTAAACCAACTGCATGAGCAATATCCGTTCTGATGTGAACAACATAATACAATTTACCTATCATTGACCTATACACCTTTTTATCAATAGATGCGGCTTCATCTTCCTTAGACAATTTACAACCTATAACCATTGGTGTGCCAACTGGTTTACAGTCACTCATTCCAAATGTCTTCAATACATCTTTCACATACTTAGACTGTGTGATAAAAATACCACTCTTCATCTACTAAATTTGCAAACCTATGAAGATTTTTATCTCTCCCACTAGAGACATTTCAAATTCACTTTTCATCTCATTTGCAAAATCATCACTCATGTATTCATGGCCTCCAAATATGATATCATCCACATTTACTTCACTAACTAGTATCTTATCTCTTTCAGATTTGAGATATATATTGTTGTCTTCATTGCTTCTCTAAAAATCTATCTTCATTAGGTGCAAATGTAGTCTTTCATACCATGCTCTCGGTGCTTGCTTCAAACCATATAGTGCCTTAGGCAATTTACACACCATATCTTTTGCATCAATAAAAGCGTAACCATCTAGCTTCTCAATGTATACTTCTTCTTCCAGTGTTCCATTTAGAAATGTTGACTTTACATCCATCTGATATACTTTGAATCCCTTGTATGCTGAAAATGTAAGTAGAGTCCTAACACCTTCCAATCTAGCAACTGGTGCAAATGTATCACTATTTTCTTCTCCTTCTTCCTGTGCATAACCTTTGCATACCAATCTAGCTTTGTTTTGGACTACTACTCTATCTTCATTTAGTTTGTTCCTAAATACCCATTTAGTACCTATCACATTTTTATTCACCAGTCTGGGTACTAGGGTCCATGTGTTATTCTTCTCAATCTAGTCAAGCTCCTCCTCCATAGCTTTAATCTAGTGATCATCTCCAAATGCTTCCTTACCAGTTCTAGGCTCAATAGTGGAGATCATATAATAATTTTCTCTTATTGTTCTTCTAGTTAACACTCCTGCATCTTTATCTCCAATAATCTGGTTAGGATTATGATTGAGTCTCACATACCTAGGAATGACATGATCATTATCTTCAAGTTCTTCTTCTTCATTATCATCATCTTCTTCTGAATTTACCTATTTCGGTTGAGCTGGTATAACAACATTCACTTCATCAGCTTCTGGCTTCACTAGATCTAGTTCCAAAATCAGAATGCAAAGATCTTAATCCTTTTTCTCCTCACTAGTTTCTCTCAAGACTTCAGGATACTCATCCACTCGAACATCAACACTTTCAATGATTCTTTGTGTCTGATTGTTGTAACATTTGTAGGCCTTACTCTTCATGGAGTAACCAAGAAATATGCCTTCATCACTTTTAGCCTCAAACTTACTAACATAGTAACCTCTCTTGATGCCAAAAATCTTAAAATAACTTACATTAGGTGATCTACCATACCAGTATTCATAAGGAGTTTTATCCTTACCTCTCTTTACCAATATCTGGTTCATAGTGTAGACAGCTATGCTAACAACTTCTCTCCAAAAAGGTTTTGCTACTCCTCCTTGTATAGGCATCATTCTAGCAGCTTCAACAAATGACTGTTTGTTCCTCTCTGCATACCATTCTATTGTGGTATCCTTGGTGCAGAAAGTTGCCTCTTGATTACATTGTCATCACAATATCTAGTGAATTCCTCTGAAGTAAATTCACCACCTTGATCAGTCCTCAGACACTTTATCTTCTTACCACTTTCCTTTTTAGCTAAGACCTTGAGTGCCTTGAACTTACTAAAGCCTTCTATTTTGTACTTGAAGAATGTGACCCACATCATTCTTGAGCAATCATTAGTGAAGATCATAAAATATCTATCACCTTGAATACTTTTAGTCCTTATTGGTCCACAAAAGTCTATATGAACCAGATCTAATAGATTTTTTGTTGAATAAGATTTTCTCTTAAAAGTTGAGGATGTCATCTTTCCTAACTGACATTCCTTACACAGAGCATTCATCAGTTTGCCCAAATGAGGAAAAGCTCTTATGGACTTGGACTTACTGACCTTAACAATGTTATCAAAATTTATATGACAAAATCTTCGATGCCAAAGCCAACTATCATCTATTTTAGCAATTAAACAGTTGTTGACTTTAGGGTTCAAGTGAAACAAGTTACCTTTTGTCTGCTTGCCAGTTGCAATCAATTCACCTTTGCTCCCATATATTTTTTACATTCCATCTTTAAATTCCAATGGATAACCTCTGTCATTAAGTTGAGCTACACTCAAAATATTGTGCTTTAATCCTTCAACTTAGTAGACATCATCTGCACTAATTTTTTCATTAAGAGAAATGGTTCCCTTTCCTTTTACCATGCAGAGTGAGTCATTTCCAAATCTCACAACTCCTCCATCAAATTCCTTAAAAGTAAGAAGTTTACTCCGGTCATTGGTCATGTGGTGTGAACAACCACTATCAATGATCCGATCATCAGAACTATCCATGCGTAAAACTAATGCTTTCTGATTAGATGTCTCCTCTTTAATGGATATAAAGACAATGTCTTCATTAGCATCTCCCTCAGATTCCTCATCAATGATACAATCATCAATTGCAATGAGACAATCTCTTTTGCCTATTCCTTTGTACTTCTTATTATTTTCATGTTTATGCTCATTGTCACCATTAGGATAGTTAGCTGCAATGTGTCCAATCTTGTTACATGCAAAACATTTCAAAGGTAATTTACTTTTGTACTTACTAGTACCTCTGGGCAACTACTTGGCCAAAAATGCTTCAAGCTCAATAAACTGTCTTCATCATCAACTTCTTTGCTAGATCTAGATTCATAGTTGTGACTGCCATCTCTACTTTTCCGCATAGGAGGGTTAGAAACTAAAACTCTAAATGCAGATTCAAATTTTTAAACACTACCATCATAACCATTTAATTCAAATGTAGTAAGCTTACCAATGATGGAGTCAAGAGTTACCTTAGTTTTATCAATATACTTTAGCTCTTGAATGGTTGCAACTTAGATAGCGTAGACCGGTAGAAGGGTTCTCAACACCTTACTAACCACTATGGCATCTTCCACTTTACCACCAACACTCTTGATCTCACCAACTATCTTTTTGATCCTTTGACCATACTGTTGTATATTCTCACCTTCAGCCTTCCACATGTCATCAAATTTTCCTCTTAGACTCTCTTCTTTGGCAATCTTCACATACTCATCACCGCTATAGATTTCCTCAAGTTTCTTCCACACCTCATAAGTAGTCTCCAGACCATGGATATCAATATACTCTAAATTAGACAAAGAACTGATAATGGCCTCCAATGCTTGATTATTTTCTTGTTTCTCTTTCTTTTGATCATCAGTCATAGTCCCACTAGGTGCAACATATTGAGTAACAACATGTTCCTAGTATTGACTTCCTAGACTCTTGATATAAATTTTCATTCTATCACTCCATATTTTGTAGTTTTCCCTATTAAACTGCGGACCTTCTTTCTTCATCATGTTCTTCAAGATCTTTACCTCAAGTTGTTAGGCTTAGACCTTAGAGGACCTAAAATGATTTGATACCAATTGATGGTATGATGAATCAATAAGGATCTGGTTAACTACTGAGAGGTGGGGGGGGTGAATCAATAGATAGAAAATTGACATAAACTTTTAACCAAACAAAAACAACCTCTCAAGACAAACTCAAAACTGACAAATTGCAATATCACTGTCAAGTAAACGAGTTGACTGTCATAATAGAATAACAGTAAAACAACTCTGAAACTCTCAAAACCTTTTAACCAAAACATCCAAATACTTTACTGACAAGAGTAAAATATCATTTCAGATTCCTACCGGTCATCATATCATAACTAAGTGGATTTAGTAGTTAAGAAAATTAACCATATCAAACATAACCACAAAAAAAACAATCACCACTTGACACAATGACTTTGACGTGGAAACCCAAATGGGAAACACCACGATGTGGATGAATACCCACAAGTATTCTAAACTAATTTGAAGTTTGCCCTGTTAGGAGCCAAACCTATTAAAGCTTTACAATATGTCCTATTAAGAACAGATCCTATGAGGGACCACCCGATTAAGTGATTGACTATAATGTCCTATTAGAAGTAATACCCTGTTAGGAGTAACCTCGATAGAGGATTTGAAATCCAAGCTAATGGATCACCTGGCTAGAGGATTTAGATAACACTGAGCTTATTAGATCTTACCCAGTTAAGGGATTTGACTATTGTAATTGCTAGAGAACAACAACAATTTGCTAATTTGTTTGAATAACACTACACTTGTTCAAATCCTTTTCATGCTCCTATATGCCTTTACACATACTGCAAATACACCATCTGGTTCAGTAACCAATCACTCTTACATTCAACCAAAATTTCCAACACTACAACAAAACAACTCATCGACCTTATAAACAAAACAGTAGGTCAATAACGCATCACAAACCTAAGATCTCATAGAGATTACAAACAAATCGGTTCAAGTATGACCATTGGATTACATAGTAATAATTGCACATCATTTAAGACAACCTCGATTGCTGCTTGATCATCGCTTTGTCGAACTCTATAACTCATCACATAGTTTCCATTACATGCAATGAGCTTGCTCATTCCCAAGAAAAAAACCATTATCTCTATGTGCCAAAAATAATTTGAAACTCTTCTCATACAACATGTATGAGGCATAATCATTACCGCTCATCATTTGATCATAAACCAATACAACCAATTCACCAAACTCCATCAGTTAGGGTTTAGCATATCAACAAGCAGGGTTTACCAGTTGATCTCACTCCTTCTCTAGTAATACTCGTTTCATTCACAAGCTCACTTACCAGTTACAATTCCCTTCACTAGCTCTTACTACCAGTTACAAAACAACATTATTACAACATCATTACTTGTTATAATTGACATCAATGACAACATAAAATTTTATCAATGTAATCTTCATGCAAATTCCAAAATAAGATTGACTTGGTTAATGCATTCGTGGGTGGATATGATGTGTGAGATAACTTTGGGAGTGATTGAGTGCAGTTTCGCATGTGCATCCTAAATTGTGTTGATTCGGTAAGAAGAGAAGAGAACAATAGAGTAGTTTAGAAAATCAATCGCAATGGATCACTTTGTACCTAATCGGAACTGATACTTGGCATAAATAGATGTTGTTTTCTATTTCATTGTTCATTGTAATCATTTTTTAATTATTAGTAAGGCAGTGAGCCTTCCTTCGGGGTTGTAGCCATGTTTTTGTAATTGAGCAGTGAACTCTAGGCAGTGTGCCTGAATGTAAGTGCATTCCCCTTTTTGTAATATTGTTTTTCTACTCACCATAGTGGAATAATATTGTGGGTTCAAATCCCACTGTGGTGTTTACCTTTTTGGGATTCCACATAAAAATACTAGTGTTATGGTTATGTTCTTGTTTTCTTTATCTTTTTGCATTTCAGTTTCTTATTTGTGCATCCAGTTGATTAAGGAAGATTAACAAATTTAGAAATACCAGAACCATGATTCCTCCCCCCCCCCTCTCTCAGTGTTCATTGATTCCAATAATTGGTATTAGATCCTTGTTCCTCCGAAGAAGCCTAACAACTTGAGGAAGATCTAGAAAATTGAATTAATGGACTATGGGAAGATCTTGATGCAGCAATAAAGGAAAAGAGTAGCTTGAAAATAAATTTGAGTGCAGCTGAAAACTTCATTGAAATCCCAAAAGATCAAGTAAACAGTTATTGGGAAAAGAGAAAGAAGCTAATGGACAACTTGAAGGAAAAAGAATAACAAAGTGTTAACAATCAAATCATACAAGACAAGACTGATGAATGCGATAAGCTAGCCAGGGAGAGTGCAATTTTGAAGAATGAGATGCAATCTATTGTGATGAAGTTGACTAAGGAGATTGATGACCGAAAGAAGAATGAATAAAGCTTGACTCAATCCTTGAAGGATAGATCTGATGATTGTTGCAGATTGACATATGAGAGTGATTAGTTGAAGCTTGAACTGATGCAAACAAAGAATGATGGACAAGAACTTGAGAGACAGATCATAATTCTAAGAGATGAGTTGAATACTGCTAATGAGTACAAAGAGAAGTTCAAAGCTAGTTCAGCCCAATTAAATGACATGTTGGATAGTTAGAGATGTGGGAAAGACATAAAAAGACTTGGATATGAGAAAGGAGAATCCTCCAGTTCTGGATAGACAAATGCAAAATCAAATCATCAGCAGAGCAAGAAACCTTTGGTAAGACAACCTAATGCCTATAAATTCAATGGTAGATGATTTAGTTGCAATAAATTTGGTCATGTGGCAAATCAATGCAAAAGTACCATGAATAATGGGATGATGAAAAATGCAATGAATAATGGTCCTACCTTTACCGGTCAATGTTTCAAATGCAACAATTTTGGACATAAGTCAAATATGTGTAGAATGATGATCAATTTTCAGAACAAAAGATGTTTTTCATGTGGGATGTTTCGACATATATCTAACCAATGCAAGATGACACCAAATCAGATGAACTTTAGACCTATGCAGAGGAATGTTGTCTATCATGCATGTAACAAAGTAGATCATATTGCAAGACATTGCAGAAGCATGAATGCATCGATGAACAAGAATAAATCTGGTGAGAAAAGAAAAGCAAAGGTAGACAAAATGAGAGATCAACACAAGAAGATGTGGGTAAAGAAAGAAGATCAAAATGAGCATAATGACTCCACACCTGAATCTAGTGATGGAACCTCATCCGGTAACTAGTACTTTTTAGCCTTAGGGGTATTTTACCATGCAAATCTGTAGAACCCCCTCTTTCGAGATCTGTAACTAGTTTCTGAAGGTTGCAGAAGATCTCATGGAGATTTAAGATTCTGGTAAGCAGTTTCATGAAAAATAAGGCAACCAGAAGCTTAAAGGTTGAAGAATTTATTACAGCTTAAAATTAGGTTTTCAAAGATTAAAAATTCATTTCAAAGGTTCATTCTTCACAATGTGAATTAGAGAATGGAGAAGAGCAGCGTGCAAAGGTGATTTGGTAGCTTAAACTGAGTTTGTGGTGATCAGTGAGCGATTCCTTACACCTGGTTGAGAATTAAAGTTATTTATCCATTTTTTATGAGCTATTTCTTATGAACCCTAAATTCAATATGACATCCACATCCGGTATTTATACTTATCTGGTTGTTCAAGTTTCTAATAGAGCAAGGCCCATTTTTAAGAAACACCCTTTCAAATCCATTGAAGGTGATCCAGAAGGAGCCTTTTCTTCAGTTCCATATGGTGTTCTTCATAATGAAGACATTAGAATATATATCCACTATGATATTGAGGAGCTTGGCAGTGTAGATATGTTAACCCTTTATAACAAGTATTTGGCAAAAAGTTTGGGGGGAATTTGAAGCTGGAACACAAAATTATTCATAACAAGGATTTCATGCAATTCATTCATTTTCTCATATTTGATGAAGTAAAATGGGTCTGGTATGTCCTTGTTGGCAAATGCACACTCCAATGAGAAATTGTAGGTGATTGAAGGTTTTGTCATTGATGGCAACCTTGCAATCATATGATACCGGCAAGACAAATATACCGGCACAACGACAAACTCTACACCAGCACACATAACACTGACAGTGAAAGGATGGATATTGGCACTATGGCCGATAGGAATTTTGTTGATAACATATTTTGTAATTAATTGTAAAATCATTGTAAGTCGACATGGCGAGTTGTAATATGACTCATATATGTATGAGATCATTGTAGAACATATAGTAATAATGTGATAGGTGAAATTATGTAGATCTAATATGTGAATTATAGGCTAAGGGTTTATGTATGAAGCAGAGCTAAAACCGGTACTGGATCTAGCATAACAGATGCTAATTTGAAGCAGTACAAGACATTGGATTTGTATAATCCATTTTTGTAAGTCAGTGTGACTTCCTTTGTAATTGAGCAGTGAGCTCTAGGCACTTGGCCTTCCTGCATGTGCAGGCCTCTCTTGTAAAATAGTAATATTCCCTTATTGGCCAGTAAGTGAATATTGTGGGTCACAAATCCCACCAAGGTTTTTCCCACATCGGGTTTCCTCGTTAAACTACTGTGTTATGGTGTGCTTTTCATGTGGTTGTTGTTATTCTTGTTTACTGCATTATTTGTGGTTTACCGGTACATAGTATTGATATGCTTTACATGTTTTAAATCAAGTAAATTCATAAACCGGTTAGATACTAATTCACCCCCCCCCCTCTCAGTATCTTTGGGAATCCTAACAATTGGTATCAGAGCTTGGTCCTCTATTTTCAGAAGCCTAATAGCTTGAGGAAGATCTTGACACCGGTAGAGATGGAAAACTTGAAGAAACAATTGGAAATAGTTCTTTCAGACTATGATGCAGAAAAGTTGAAAAATATCAAACTAGAAGATGATCTAAAGGCTGCTTAGGATATTATTCAAGTGCTTCAAGAAAATCTTACCATTGCAAGAAATAAGAGAAGAGAACTTTGTGAAAAGATGCAGAATGAGAATGATGAAAAGGAAACTCTTAATGATCTGGTAAACAAACAAAGACAAGAAAACAATACAACAAAGAATGAGATGCAAGATATGACTATGAGATTTTGCAAAGAAATTGAAGATAGGAAGAAAAATGAAGAAGACTTGACTAGAAGACTGAATGATGTTGCAAATGAAAACACAAGACTTAGTCATGAAAATGATATGTTGAAGACAGATCTGATGCATACACAAAATGACTCAAATGAACTCATGAGACAGAAAGGAATCTTGGAAAGAGAACTGGCTACTACAAATCAACACAAGGAGAAATTCAATAAAATCTCAGCAGAACTTGGTGACATGCTAAAGAATCAAAAACCTAATGGTGACACTAATGGCCTTGGCTTTGAAGTTGGTGAAAACTCCGGTACTGCAAACACACATGATCATAGAAAACCAATGAGGTAATGAAATGCTTATAAATTTAATGGCAAATGCTTTAACTATAACAAGTATGGTCATAGAGCAAATTAGTGTAGATATAGAAATTATCAGAGCACTAATACACCCACCGGTCAATGTTCTAAATGCAACAAAGTTGGTCATAATTCAGAGAATCATAGAATGAACATAAGATGTTATGTTTGTGGGAGATTTGGACACTTATCTAATCAATGCAGAACACAAACCGACATAGGATATGGAAAAGCTATTTAGAAAAACAATGTGACCTGTTATGCTTGTAACAAGATTGGACATATTGCAAAATTTTGTAGAAGTAAGGCACCACCGACAAATAATAATGGTGCTAGTTTGAAAGGTAAAGAAAAGGTTGAAGAGGTAAAGTGAGAATTCTCAAAACAATGGATCAGAAAGTCAGATCAGAATGTTGATGGGAATACTCCTCCACCGGCAGAATAGAGTAACACTCCACTGGCACGAGACTCTTCATCCAACTGAAGAAAATTCTTTTGGGGGTTTAGCAACTAAATGAAAAACATGCTATTATTCCCTCAGTTGATGGTGAGAAGTTGAAATTACTTCTATACCGGAAGATGAGTTAAGTTGTGACTTAATCGACAAGCATTAAATGTGGTAGTTGGCAAAAATAACATTATAAAGCAAGTATTTTGGCTCCATTTTTCATTCACCGAGCATTCAAATCTTCGAGAGTGCGAAAATTCCTGAGCGAAGGCATTCCAAGAAAAGAAGCGAAGCAATCTATCAAATCATTCATTCTTAAGGTAGGTCAAGGTATTTATAGCTATGGCATCTTCATCCACTCCTGAATTTATTGCAAACCCTACTGTTGTTGAAGTTATTAATCAACCTAGACCCATTTTTCAGCTAGTTCTTGAAATTGCTAAAAAAGATGATAGCATATGTACATTCTCTCAAATCCCTAAAGGAGTAGTATATGTTGAAGACCCTAGAATGTATATACATTGTCATATTGATGAACTAGGTGATGATGAAATTAAAAATATTTATAAAACTGTAATCTGTGATGAATCTGGAAATGTCAAACTTGAACACAAGATAATAGAAACCCTAGGTTTCACATAAATACTTAGTATCCCAGATTTTCCCAAGGATATCATAAGAATTGTGTTAAGTAGGGTACATGGTGAATTTTGCTAGTTAGACTCTATTCACAAGATCATAAAAGAAGTGGCAAGGGTAGTAACAGGGTTACCCTCCATCGGCAACAGACCTGACAAAACTAAGAATGTCTCAAATGACCTAGTAACAAGCCTAACCAATGCAATATTTGATAAGAGATCACTAAGCGTAAACGATGTAAAGGATGTAAATATTAGATTTATCAATATGATCTTAGGTTACAAGGCTACACATGCAAATAGGTTAAACTCAGTTTCTAGCCTATGTATGAAAAGTGCCTATGATATGGTAAATAATAATGCAAGGATAGACATATGTGAATGGCTTAAAGATGAGCTAATAGACAATCTAGGAAAGATCAAAAGGGAAAAGAAAGGAACATTCAGATTTGGAAACCTACTTATTTGTCTGATGCTATACATAACCAAACAAGTACCTAGTATTGGTGCCAAAGATTTTGGATTTGATATACCGGTAGGAAAACAACTATCAGAATTGCTGAACAATATGGGAGAGAACAAGGAGAAAACCATAATTGAGCACTTTCAAGCACTAAAGGCTCAAATGAAAACAAGAGTAAGGCTATCACAAGGTATTGTGGATAAGTACCAAAAGGAAATTTGTTTTGTGATAAAGAAAGATGAAATTTGGATGGAGGCAGTTATTCCTAGAACCATCTGGTAATTGAAATGGGGTATGAGACTGATGACAACATAATATAAACTTATGCAAAAGCCCTCCTGGAAGCTCCTAAGGAACCTGAAGAAAAAGTATTTGGTAGTGCTGAAACTATAGAAAGCCAAATTCAATCAAGGAAAAGAGTTAAGAAGGTTGAGGAAACTATTAGAAAAGGAACCTGGCAGGCAAAAGCAATCAAGGAAGATGTGCTAAAACAAACCCTAGCTTGTAACAAAGACCATAGATGTGCATACTGATGCATCCACTAAGCCATTGGCAACTATTGAAACTGAAAAACCAACTGAGTCACCGACAACAAGCAACACAGAGGAAAAACCAGCAGTGGACAACACAGAGAAACAGGTAGAGCAACAGGCTCCTTCACAAGTACAAGTTGAAGCATAGATACAGACAGCGATAGTGCCACTGGCCCAAAATGAAAAGCCTAAAACTTTGTTTATAGAAATGCAGACTCAAACAAATCCTCCAGTTAATCAAATAAATAGAAAATATTCATTTAATTAAGTGGAGAATTTTATGTGACTACATTTGCCCCTCTTTGAGACGGTGCAGTTTATCAAATCATTTCAAAGAAAGAAAAATAGGCGAAAAGAAATATGCCTCATAAATGTTAATTTAGTGGGTGGTATGCCCCCTCGAGAGATGGGCCAAATTTTTTTGACAAATCGGGCAATCTCTCGAAAAAAACGAGAATTGGTAGGGAGGTAGAACAGAAGAATTTAGCAATATCGGTGAAAGAATAAAAGAAATCAGAGATAAAATGGAGAAATGGGAGGCGCTGGAAGTTCATGGGGACCACGGCGGTGAGCGGAGTAAAATTAGGGTTAGGGCGAAGGGTATATATGGGGGTGAAGGGGTAAAAACAGGGTCATTTGCATCCATCTCCACAATGATTTAGAGCTCTGATAGTGACTTCTTTGAAAGAGCGAGTAGCAGTCAGGATGTTAGTACCTATAGCAGATCATCGGCTAGAGCGGGTCTGTCGATTATAGCAGCCAGATGATGATGGACCAGTGGTATGCAAATTTGAATTTTTTCTTTTTGTGCATTTTTTATGTCTTTTTTCAAGCATCCAAGTTGAGTCAAGGCAATAGCGCTAAAACTTTGTTTTAGTACTGTTGTCACTTTAACTAGCGCTTTTGTGCCATTATAGCGCTATTACATAGTGGTTTTAGCACTTTTGCAAGGTTTAGCACATTCATATAATTGTTTTAGTGTGGTTGTAGTTTTAGTGCGATTGAGTCAGTCTTCGAGTGATATTTCCCAGAAATGGCATTGTTGTGCAGTGGTTTTAGCGCGATTGGTTTTGTAGTGCTAATGTGTGGTTGTTTTAGTGCGATTGTTAGCAGAATAGTGCTATTGTTTGAAAATAGATGCCCGAGTGTTAGAAAACTAATCTCCTGATGTCGATAGTGGATGGATGGATAGGTTAGTTGTTTTGAACCATAGCAGCCCCGTTGAGACTAGGTCATTATGATAAATGTCTATTGTAGTCTAGGTTTGCCATGATTGCTTACCTATTGAGACCCGAAGATACTTGGTCAGAGTATCTGTTGATGGTCTAGGTTTAAACTTAAGAAAATTTGAAACAAAACAACTGACGATGATGCGGATGTGTGATGATGTGCAGGAGGATATTCCTGTCTTACAGATGCGGGAGAGGCATCTAGCTACACAGCAGTTGAGACATCAACTGACGGAGGTCGAGATTGATTGTATTGCAGCAATAGACCTTTATGATGTGATATATATGCCTATGATTTAGATGAATCACGACTTGATGACAGCATTAGTAGAGTAGTGGCATCGTGAGACTTGCACGTTCCATCTGGTTATGGGGGAGATGACTGTGACATTGGAGGATGTGTGGCGGATCTTACACATCCCTATCCGAGGGGATCTCATGACATATGATCAAGCATGGGGGACAGTGGCTGTGTAGTGGATATTTGATGAGGATTTTTTTATTCATGATGGCTCGGTAGCATGGGAGGAGATAGCTGCATTATATGAGACACTTTCAGCTATATTATCAGGGATTGTTGGGGGCCTACTATGCTCGGATCGATGATCACATGGACTGGTCGTGGGTTGGGGTCAGGTTATAGAGAAGATGATGACTAAGGGGACCTTCTTTGCATGGGGACCATGCATTTTGGCACACTTATATCGGGAGTTGCATGAGGTGGTATACTGAGAGATGAGTTCTCTAGGAGTTGGGATCACTCTGTTGCATATTTGGGCATGGGAGCACCTACCTATGACATGACCTATGAGACTGAGATTTAGGGCAGTGGATTAGCCCTATGTGTATATGTATGGAGGTATGATGAGTCAGCCCCACCTGGGGAAGGTAGAGTGGTGGCGACAGGCATTAGATGATCTAGATATAGTGATCTAGAGGCCCTATATTGAGTGTGAGCCTTGGGATGATAATGCAGAGGCCTTGCCTTATACATTTATGACACTGTACTTGATTGGTAGGACATTCTACAATTTGGAGAGATAGGTACCTAGCAGAGTGATGAGGCAGTTTGATCAGAGGCAGGGATTGCCGAGTGGATTAGGGGAGTATGCACGGGCGGTACAGGAGAGATTCTAGTGGGGGCTAGTGTTATCGTATGATGAGGCCTTAGTAGAGTTTCAAACTTTACAGGAGAGACCATGGCATATGAGGTCAGGGGTGGTAGATGTCAGGGTTACAAATGAGTACACACAGTGCATTACTGCACATCCCATTCCATGTATATCAGATCCGGTGGAGACGATTCCAACTTTTGAGGATGATAGGAGATAGAGAATGAGGAGGAGAGGAGGGTGAGGACTTGTAGTAGATGGACAAGGTAGAGGTGATGGAGGAGGAGGTGATGGAGGAGGAGGAGGTGGGGGTGGTGGATTTGGAGGTGGTGGGGGGTTTGGAGGTGGAGGTGGTGGAGGAGGATGATTATAGCGGAGGGGGAGAGGCAGGCAGCCATTGTGACTATCACAGGGGCCTTTGATGTAGGGAGAAGTTAGATTAGGTGGTAGGGATATGGAGGAGGGAGAGGCACCTATGGATATGGGAGAGGGAGCTACTGGTGTAGGAGAGGGAGCTATAGGTGGAGGAGAGGATCCAATGGGGATGGGAGGAGGAGATCTGCGGGATCAGATGATAGCATTTTTGCAGACTCAGCTGGAGGATATGGAGGCAGAGGTTGTAGCTAGTGATGTTTAGTTGTTTGCACGGGAGTTCGAGTTGACTATAGTGCTACGAGAGAGAGATGATATGGTGGATAGGGTGATCCAACTACAAGATAGAGTTCGGGCTTTGGAGGGAGTCCAGGGACATGGACGATCGATTGATTCGTTGGTGAGGGAGTTATGGCGGGTAGGTGGAGAGGTTGACTATTGGCGGGGTTTATATGAACAGGCGGTGCCAGCCAGTCAGCGGGCATTGAGTTATTCATAGATGCGTCAGGTGAGATCAGAGTAGTCTTAGAGGATGCAGAGAAGTGGTGGTGTGATGGGTCTTCCACGATGAGATAGTGGTGCACGGGGTAGTGGGGGAGCAGGTGGTGATGGTGGTGCAACATCTGGCCAGAGTGCCATTTGAGAGAGTTTTATGTATTTTATTATAGTGTCATTTTGGATTGTGACTTGGATGGCTCTTGGTAGCCGATATTTTTGACATCATTGTACTCTGATAGATGTATGTTTTTGCGAGATGATATATGATGTGATATATGAGGAGATCCCATATTTTGTGATGATATGCATGTTGATGATATGTATGGGTTTATGTAGGATGATCATTTATGATTTATGCTTAGATGGATATTTTTATTTGCTAGATGTATATGTTTATGAGATGATTTCTATATGCATGTTATGATGATTTGTATATGTCTATATGCATTTTTATGAATGTGATGCTAACTTGTGGATGCAAGTTAATATATGTATGATTCGTTGGTGTAATGCTTTATGTATGGAATTCCACGATGATGATGTATGCATAATGAAATGATGCTAACTATGAAATAATGCTAACTATGAAATAGATAGAACTTGTATTTATGTTGATGAAATGACGATATGCAGTTGTGTTTGATATGATGAAATGCAATGAATTGAATGGTTTATGTAAATGTTTATAGATGGTTAAAAATGAATATAAAATGGATAAACAAATGTAAAGTACAAATGTTTATGTGATGAATTCACTTGTAAAATGAATAAACAAATGTTGAGACAAATGTTTATGTTATGATTTCTAAATGATTTAAAATATGACTAAGTGAAATGATAATGCAACTAAGGGGTAATGAATAACTGCACCTTAATGCAATTAAAAGGATAATGAATGCATCTTAATGAATCCTAAATAAAATCTTTGTAAGATGAAATGAATGAGTATAAAAATATACTGGATGGATAGATGAATGCACTTAACTAATGGATAGATAAATAAATGCATGCAACTAAAGGAATCTAGACAAATGTATTGTAAATAAACTTAAATGATGATGAATGATTTTGAATGATTTGAGGATACTAATCTAAGTACATGATAATGAATGCAACTAAATGATATTAAAGGCACTTTAATGAATATTGAAAATGAATGTAATGAACCTACATGTAAGTAAATGATAATAAACTAGATGCATTTAAATGAAACTAAATGTAATGAAATGATGATGTCATGTGTTCATGATAGATGAATGCAAGGTTGGTGATAATTTGCATGATGCGCTGATGATGTATTAGAGAACTCCATCGTGATTGTATCCAAGACCAATTTGTTTTTAAATAATTTCTCATATTTAAACTTGTTCAAACTTGCATAAAAAAACATAAATATGAATAATGAATGATCAAATGGATGGGTGATATGCAACGAAATGCAATATAAACAGATGAGATGAAATGATGATCCATAGTGATTTTTTTTTTCATCATTGAGAAATGGTAGTATCAATCTTGGATGAGGTAGTAGGAACCAAGTTTGGAGAATTGTACTTGTAAGCTGCACAAGCAACATAAATAAAGAATATGGACCCTCCATAATGGTTCATGCTCATATGGTCGAGGTATACACTGTAGTTAGCAAGCCATAGTGAGCCATGACTGTATTTGGCATAAGATCATGTAGCTTAGTGAACTTCCCATGTAGACACCATTAGTACATGCCCCAGAACTTCATTGGAATAATTCGCAGAAGATAAACAAACAAAATGATACTTAGGAACCATCTCGGCCACTCTAATCACTTGTGGATATCCTGGAGTAGTGTAGGAACCTGATATAAATGAATAAATAACTAAAAAACCGACCAAGTACTTGATAGCTTAAACATAATTTTCTTTTCAAAAAAAATGTTATCTTATCTTTGTTTTGGTGAGGAAATATTTATCCCTGTTAAGACAGTTTGCGTGTCAATGTTGATTGTTTGGTCGATGTGATAAGTGGTCATCGTTTGAATATTTCAAAATGTTTGTTTGGTATATGCTTGGATGCGTATGTACAAGGCATTGCCATGTTTTTGATTGATTTTTGATGTTTTATGATGTTTTTTGGATTTTGTGAGTGTTTTTGAATGTTTTTGTTATTTTGTGAGACAATTTTGAATTTTTTTGGTATTTTGTGAGATAGTTTTGAATGTTTTTGGAATTTGTGAGATAGTTTTGAATGTTTTTGGAATTTGTGAGATAGTTTTGAATGTTTTTGGAATTTGTGAGACAGTTTTGAATGAAGAACTCAATGAATCACAAGTAATGCAGAATCCACTTCCATCAATAGGTTAAGGGCATTGCCCCCAATTTAGACATGACTATGAAAAAGTGGGATGCAAGACACATGAAGTAATATCCTTGATTGCAGATCAATAACAAGCCATGGTTTTACTGATAGATGAGTGGATGTAATGAATGTGATCGCAACAAGTTTGAAATATAATGGAGCCATAGCCTTTATGATTGGGGCTTGTTTGCCAGGTTTTCACCATCGTACTTACCCAAGGTGCCACCGAGTGGTTGTTCACCGTTTGGATGCATGATTTTTCTTCACTATTTTGATTCTTTTTTTTTTTGTATTTTCTTTAGGACATTTATCTGAATGTTTTTGGTGTTTTTCTAGTATGTACTGAAGCCTGATGCTCTGTACAACTTATGTATGAAACTGTTTGAAGTGCATGCTATTGATCGGATCTGCTAGCAGTTCTCCTTCTGAAGTAGCCAACTGATATGCCCCAGATCCAAATATAGCGGTGCTAACATATGGACCCCGCCAATTTGATTTAAACTTTCCCTGATGTTCTCTGTTTGGTTGGTTATGAGGATTCTCTCAATGAACAAGATCACCTACCTCAAATGTATGAGGTTTAACTTGATGATTATAGCTTCTTCTCATGCACTACTGATATGCCTTGAGGTGGTTGTATGCAACTTGTCACCTTTCATCAAGTAGTTCCAAGTCTTGAAGACGGGTGACTCAGTATGCCTCATCATCTATCAGATTATGCAAGGAAACCTATAGAGATGGTATCTCGACCTCAATAGGTAGGATGGCTTCTGTGTCATAGACCAGTGAGTAGGGAGTTACACCTGTAGGGGTTCGAATGCTAGTTCAATATGCCCAGAGTGTTGGATTTAATTAAACATTGCAATCATGGTCAGCATCATTGACTGTCTTCTTGAGGATTCTTAATATGTCCTTGTTTGATGCTTTGGCTTGACCATTTCCTTGTGGTTAATAGGGAGTGGGAAAGCGGTGTTGGATGTTAAACTTCTCATAGAGCTCACAAACATCTTGATTTTTGAAAGGAAGACCATTATCTGTGATGATGGACATAGGTACACCATAACGATAGATGATGTAATTAAGGATGAATAAGGTGATCTTCTTGCCAGTGACTTGGGTAAGTGGAACAACTTCGATCCACTTTGTGAAGTATTCGGTGGCGGTAATAATAAATTTATGGCGGTTGGATGAAGATGGATGAATTTTACCCACAAGGTCAAGTCCCCATTGACAAAAGGGCCATGGTGTGGTGATTGGTTGCAATTCTTGTGCAGGTGCATGTATTAGGTCTCCATGAACTTGGAATTTCTTGCATTTTCTGACAAAATAGTAGGAGTCTTTTTCCATGGATAGCCAATAGTATCCATCACACATGATCTTCTTTGCTAGTGAAGGACCACTTGAGTGAGTCCCACAAATTCCTTCATGTACCTCTTCCAAGGTCTTTGTGATCTCATCATGTTCTAAACATCAAAGGAGAGTACCATCAAGACTGCATCAGTATAGGGTTTCGATAATGATGGTATATCAAGTGGTTTGACGAGTGAAGGTTTTGTGTTGGTTAGGAGGAAGTGTGTGATCGCGTAGATAGGTGTAGAACTCACCGTACCATGGGGAATCAGAATCGGTAAGGTGACATATCATCTCGAATTTGGGGATATCATAAGCGGGAATCCAAAGTTGTTCTACCAAGAACACATAGTGTGTGGAATTCTGTGGAAGATCTAGGAGAGATGCAATGGTAGCCATGGTGTCACCAGCTCGATTCTGATATCTGGGTATCTACTCAAAGGTGATAGTCATAAATGATGCCTTTAAATTGTCCACCATTTGCTTATACGACATGATTTTATCATCCTTGGTTTGATATTCATCTGTGACTTGTCGGATGACTAGTTGAGAGTCACCATATATCTGTAGCTCTTTTAGTTTCCATTGTATGGCTAGTCTAAGTCTGGTGATCAAGGCCTCGTATTCTACTATGTTGTTTGTACATGGAAAAGTTAGCCTGTAAGACTTCAGGATGCTATCACCTTGAGGTGTGATAAATAGAATGCCTGCCCCTGAGCCATGCCTAGTATATGAACCATCAAAGTATAGTTTCCATGGTTGTGTTGCCATGATCATGAATATCTCTTCATTTGGAAAATTGGAAATAAGAGGATGATCACCTATGAGGGGTGCATCGGCCAATTGATCAGCAATAACTTGCCCCTTGATAGCCTTATAGTCCACATACTCGATGTCAAATTCATTCAGAATCATCACCCATTTGGCCAAGCGACCTGTCAATGCTACTTTGTTGAGTAAGTACTTTAGTGGATCAATCTTTGCAATGAGTTGTACTTTATGTGTTAACAGGCAGTGCCTCAGTTTAGTGGTTGCCAAGATTATTGCTAGGCAAGCTAGCTCAATAGGTGTGTAATTGAGTTCATAGCCGACCAGTGTGCAAGAGATGTAGTAAACAACACACTCTTTCCCTTCTGCATTGTGTTGCACTAGTAGTACTCCTAATGCTGTATTAGTTGCAGAAATATAGAGCAATAGAGGCCTACTTGGATTTGGTGGGATTAGCAATGGTGTATTCATGAGATAGTCCTTAACCATCTGGAATGCTTGCTGGCATCTGGCATCCCAGTGAAAGGAGATGTTTTTGTGTAATAGGTGTGTAAAGGGGTGACACTTATCTGCCAGTTGTGTAATGAATCTTCGGATGGATTGAAGCCGCCCTTGTAATGTCCTTAGCTGACTGATATTATTTGGAGGTGGCATGTCCATGATTGCTTTGACCTTTGTAGGATCAACCTCAATGCCGTTGCTTGAGACAACATATCCTAGAAACTTCCCTAAGGTTACTCCAAAGACACATTTCTTTGGGTTGAGTCGAACATGATATTGTTCCAGTCTGTCAAAGATTTTCTCTAATATTACTAGATGACCTTCTCTTGTCAATGATTTTGCCAGTAAGTCATCAACATAATCCTCCATTATGGTATGTATCATATCATGAAAGATGGTGGTCATTTCTCTTTGATAGGTTGCCCTTGCATTCTTGAGACCAAAAGGCATTACGTTCCAATAGTATGTTCCCCATGGACATGTGAAGGTCATCTAATGTTGATCCTCTGGTGTGATCTTTATCTGGTTGTACCTTGAAAAACCATCCATGAGAGAAAGCATGACATGTCCTGTTGTTAGGTCCATGATCATGTCAATGTTTGGTAGGGGAAAGTCATCTTTAGGACATGCCTTATTGAGATCTCTAAAGTCAGTACAGATAAGGATGCCCCATTTGGTTTGCCAATAGGTACAATGTTGGATATCCAATCTGCATAATCAATTAGTCTAATAAAACCAACATCTAGGAGTTTCTTAAGTTCTGCTTTGATTAGTACTGCAATCTGGGGTTGCATCTTGCGAAGCTTTTGTTTTACTAGTTTAGCTCCTTCTGCTATGGTGAGGTGATGCATGACTAAATCAGGATCAAGACCAAGCATGTCGACATATGACCATGCAAAGTTGATCTGGCGCTTCTGGAAGAATTCGACAAACTTAGGCTGTTCCTCTGAAGTTAAAAGAGATGCCAGATGTATGTGATGAGGAGTTTCAGGAGTCCCCACGTTGAATTCTTTGTTTCCTTAATAAGGATTGTTGATTGTTCCTAATTTGCACTAGAAGGGAGAATGTCAAACTTTTCATCCGTAGGCACCTCAGAGAGGTTTTCACCATTGGATACGCTCTTTCTTTTTACTTTTTGGGAATCAAATAGTGCCACAATGTGGTTTTCATTGGAAGATCCATGTTTTATTCTAATATTTTGCAGCTGAAAGGTTTGGCATCCACCCCGAAGTATGTTGTGCTAGTAAGTTCAATGGCGAATCTAGCTTTGTGATCCCCGCTTGGTATGTTATCCCATAGTTCCAAAAAGTCAATGATCTCCTTATCATTTTCGAATTGGTCAAGGCATGGGGGATTAGGTTGGTTCCATTTAATGAGTTCAGGATGGATATTGGGTACTACCTAATCGATTAGGTTAAGTTCATAAGATGTGTGAGTGAGGGTCAAGATGTTGTGGTGAAGGTCATTGATGATACTCTCTCTGTCTGAATTAGGCAAAGGATGTGATGTAGGGTCTGTGGAAGATGTTTCTAGTTTAGAAATCCAAGAGGTTTTAATATGTGCTTCTCCGTAAATAGGGATTTCTTTGTGAGGTGGAGGTGGTGATGCATCTTCCCCATCTAAAGTATTGAGATGCACTGAATCAAATTCCTAGTCATGTGAGTTATTCTCTGAGTCGCTTTCCAGTATCCGATTACTATACCATACCGAGATATCCTTTAAGTTAAATACCGTAGGTGTGATTGGTTGATGTACCTTTAGAGATGGAATGATTGGTGCTGTAGGAAGGATTATTGGGATCAGTGAATCCGATACTGCTAATGGTGCTATTGATGTAGTTGTTGTTGCTGATGGGGTTGTTGGTTTCATTGGTGGGATGATTGGTGTTGTGGATGATATTGTTGGGATTCTCAGTCGCATTGGGTAGTTGGTGCAGTGCTTGGTGCTGCTGATATAATCAAGAGTGACCTCCTCAAAGTATTAGGCTGATATAGAGGTTTACTAGGTTTCCCTTTGAATCTGAGCTTAGGAAGAATCTCCTTCTGAAAGCCTAATCCAGTGCTATCTTTAGGCTTTAATTTTAGCTACAACAGCTCATGTTGTCCTTTCTTGCAAGGTCCCAAAGCACTCTAACCATCATATCTCATTCTTTGCATAATGAGAAGGCCTTTTCCATATTGATCTGTGGGAAGCTTAGCTTGTGGGATTTCCATGGTGATAGGATCTTTATAGATCCATTTTGTTAAGTCCTCATCTCTAGTCTCTTCTTCTTGACTCTTTCCAAGGATAAAAGGTGCCATAGTGCATACTATCTTGACCAGTGGTGCTTGAAGTAACCTTTGAGGTTTACCATGAGTTCTAGGGGAAGTGGGTAGTTGCCCAACACAAAAGAGTTGGATTAGATTGTATTCCCTAAGTCCTTCCTCTACCATTTTCATTTTTAGCTTCTCTTGCTTTGGTATAGTGGTGTTTGAACTAGGAAGAGACACTAGACTAACATATGATGTGGATGGGATAGCTTCTCTATTGTTGGGAACATTAATCTTGGGTTGATGGTTGATATTGTTACAATATACAAATGGATTTGCATCACCGAGGATTGTAATTTCTACACCATTATGAGGGAAGTTGATACACTGGTGATAGGTGGATGGAACGACTTGCATGGATGTATCTAAGGTCTTCCTAACAACAAATTATATGGAAGAGGAAGGTCCAGAACTTGACATATGATGTGCTTCACTACTAGGCCCACTTGGATTGGTAACACAACTGCTCCTTTGGATGAACACTCCGCATCATCATAGGCTATTATGGTTATCTTTTTAAGGGGATCCACTAATTCAACTGCATATCCCAATGCTGTGACCAATTGTAATGTATAGATATTTAGGCCTGCTCCATTGTCGATCAAGACTCTCTTGATTTTGTGTTGGTTGATAAATCCTTCAATATGGAGTGAGGTGTTATGAGGTTATTGGAAGGATGTATTGTCACTTTCAGAGAAAGTGAGACATGGTGATGACCTTAGATTTCCAACCATAGCTTGAAATTGATCTGTATTTAGATTGGTAGGGACTGATGCCTCTTGGAGAGATTGATCCAAGATTGTTTTATGGGATGGGGATAGGCGCAAAAGCTCTAAGATGGATATAAGTGCAGGCATCTTATCTAACTGTTCCACAAGGTTATACTGCTTTGGGATGGAGGTTGTGCCTTGTGTAGCTGCCTTAATGGTGATCTTGCTATGACGTGTAACAACATTGCAGGTAGAGCTTGGATCTTTGATGGTAATGGTTGGAATTTGTTCATTGGCATCATATAGGTGATTCATAGTGTAATTATAGGCTGCTCGCGTATAATTAGTTGTATCTGTGTTTCATCCTGAAGTGGAAGGACCCCTTTGATCTTGTGATGGAAGTGGATTCTTAAACATAAGATGATCATTATTTGTGGTTTTTGGGTCGTGTCCTTCAATTTCAATCTCTCCTTGGTCAATAAGATCCTGAACAAGATCTTTCAATCTATGACAGTTACTTGTTTTATACCCTTTCCCTTGATGGAATTCGCAATGTTCATTATCCCTCCACCATGGAGGTTTGACCTGAGGTTCGTAATTAGATGTCTTTGGTAAGGTTACCATATTTGAAGAGACCAATTGACGTAACACTATTTCAATAGGTTCCCCTAAGGGAGTGTATGTACATTTTTGTTTATAACTTTGCTGCCGTTGTCTCAGTTCCTCTTGTGGTGTATTGCATCCTTGATTTGGCAGGGGAGCAACCACGTTGTTCTTAGGAGGGTGGTTTTGCCCAACAAATCGAACCACAGGTTGTGCACTCTTGATAGTCCTTGCATCTACAACCCTATCATTGACGATTTTTTTTTAATTCCAGAAGTTAGGTTTATCACTGTTGAAGTGCGGGCAAGGGGCATCTTTTGGTTCATTGTATATCTTGATAAGCCCTTTTATTATGAGGGCTCATTCACATTTTAATCCCTAAGTGATCATGTCATTAAAAGACTCCATTCCTTTCATGTCTAGATGGAATTCCATTTCTTCGTTCAAGTTGGAAATAAATATTTCCACTAGCTCTCGTTCAGGTAATTGAAGAGAATGTCTGCTAGACATTTGTTGACATTGTTGCAGGAAAGCTGAAAATAGCTCCCCTAGTTTTTGTTTGGTGTTACACAGATCTGCCATGGTGACATCCCGTTCAATGTTATGTGAATAATGTGAAATGAACTTTTTGACCAGGTCTTTGAATGTCCTAATGCCGCCTGTTAGTCGGGAAAACCATTGTGTGGTTGTCCCTCCCAAACTCTGAGGAAAGAGGCACATTAGATATGTGTCTTCATATTCCATGTCTAGGCAAGCTGAATGAAACTCCCTGACATGATTTTGAGGGTCTCCTTTTCCCTGATACTTTTCAAACTTAGGTGTTTCAAACCCTCATGGAAAAGGTGGCATATGTAGATTCATACCAAAGGGATAGGGACAAATATCATTGAGTGAAAATTGGGTGGTTTTCACACCACTGTGGAATTGTTGGGCTAAATTATCGACTTGTTGCCTTAACATGTCAATGTCATTAGGAGGAAGAGGAGGTGGGGGATTTCCTTGACGAAGGTCATATCTAAAGTTATCTCTACCTCTTCCACCCTCATTACAACTATGGCATTCTGATGCTTGTCATAATTGTGTAGTATCAAAATCAGAGGGTAGTTTGGCTCCTCTTGAGCAAGTCACAAAAAATGAGCATCAACATTGTTTTTTAGGATTTCATCGAAAAGTTGATTGAAGGGAGGGTTGTGTTGTGCCCTTTCTATTACTTCAGGAGTGGGAGTACTAGGATTTTCATCATTTGTGTTTCAAGGGCTTCTTGGAATTCATTGAGATTTTCCTCCTCTTCCTCTTCGATTTCTAGTTGTCTAGACCTTGATCTGGTTTGAGCCATTTTGTTTGAAAGTTGTTGTTGAAGTTTGGTGAAAATGATTATGAGTTGGTGATGGAATGAGAGATAAATGTTTGGTGAAGTGTTTTGCCTATGGATCTCTAGCACTAAAGGTTTGATGTTACCAAAGTCCTTCTATGAATTGCTTGTTGTGTGTGTTGACAATGTTTGATATGATAAGATATAGCAAAGTCTAAGATGTGTTACAGACCAAGCTACCTACTAATGAGAGGATGCACTCATAGACTAGTTTTAACCTGCATAGAAATGCCTCTTATGATGAGTTTATCCTAGATGTAGAGACACTCTAAAAAGTGATGTGTTTTTTTATTCAAGCAATTACTAAAAAGAACTTAGGACAAAGACCTCGTTATGTTTCGAGAGTTGAAATGGATTGATGATGTATGAATGTGAGAATGGATGGAATGTTAACTTCAATAATAACTTTGTGTTACAAATGGGACAAATTCTTCTTCTTCTTGAGCTATGTTATATGTGATGCAAATGTCTGGAAAGAAGGCAGGATTGATTTTGCCTCCCTTGTTTTTATGATAACTCAAAGCTCTATATTGAGTAAGAACTCTTCAGTTTAAAGACTCTTGATCAAACTCGTTGGATTTTCCTTGAAGATATAGACGCATGTGACATAAGAAGGTTCTATGTGAGACAAAGATTTGTCTATTGAGATAGAAGAATTTCTTTCTTCTGATGAAAGCCTTTGAGTTCAATGGTCTTTTCTTCAAATTGATATGTTGATGAAGATTCTTTCTTCTTAAAATGTGAAGAATGGTCATATAATTTGATACTTTTTTTTTGCACTTTGTTTTTGATCTTTTGCCAAATGTTGGTGTTTTGAAAATTTTGTTGTTGGATGAATACTTGTTTTTGAAATGGGTTTTCTTTTGATTTTTCTTTGACAAGAAAACAAAGCAAGCACACAAACACAAGAATGTTGCCTCAAAAGGCACAAATAAGTGTGGCTCTATATCAACCCAATCTTTGGACTTTTATGACCCTTTTTCAAAATGTTTTTGAGTATGTTTTTCCAAAAAAACCCTGAAGTCGGCTCACTTTATCACTGGTCTTGACACAAAATGAAGACACTTCAAACACATTTTATCCCTAAGGTCCAATGGCCAGTTGCGATAATTTCAGCCCACATCTTGATATTTCTTCAACTTTGGTACTACATACCTTATGAATCCCACCGTGGTAGGTAAGGATGTGATATAGTAAGTCTTGTGCGAGCATAACAAATAGATGATCCCTATGATGGGGGAGTCACCACTTTTATCAAGCTACAAGTAGCCTTTCAAAAAGCTATGTTTCTACTCAAGGAAATATGTATGGTGAGTATCTTGGGAGAAAAACCATCTATGCTTTTGCACTGAACTTCTCACAAATATCCTCAATCAATAGAATGGGTGGGTTTCTACATAAAGGTGTTTAGTAATTTTTGATGTTTTTGGACATAAGTTCATTCTGCAGTGACTTACTTAAGAGCCTTGTAACTTGTAGTGGGGCCCATTTGTCCTTTTGGCAAGTTACACTGTAGGAACAACTATACCCAAGGCTACAACTTTTGCTCACACCTAATTTCTATAGCGGCTTGAAGGATTTACCGTGCGAGGTCGTTCCTAAGAGTGATGTGTCTCTTGGTAGGCCTCTCTTAAAAAGATAAAATTTGAGTGTTACTAACACTTTTTTCTTGCACCTAGGACCATGAAAGCCAAGGGAGAGGATAGTGTGTGTTAGAAGTAGGACCACTTGACAAACTTTGCACAAGTGTGCCAATCACCAAAAACACTTGTTCTTTTTAACTAATTTTAATTACAATGTGATCTAACTATTTGGAGATGTTGCTCCAACAAAAATGGTGTTCTTTTTAACTTCAATGGCTAAAAATGTTTTGTAATCTAGGAACTGGAAATCCTGGTCAACTGAATTAAGAACACGTTTTGCTTGAAGCAAATCGATTAGAGAACAAATTTGACAAATTGGGGATTCTTTTTAACTTGCACAAAATGAAGTGTTGATTGTGAATTTTAGTTTGATGCAAGAAATCAAATTTGCCTTGTTGATTTTAAGCACCAAAAGAATTTGTTCCTAACTTTTGCAAAAAAGAATGTTGTGTGTTTGTTTTTGTGATTCTTTTTAACTTTGAACAAGTGTGATTCTTTTTTAGAGCTCCAAATGAAAGATGTGGTTCTTTTTAAAACTCCAAATGAAAGTGTAGTTGATTTTAACCCAAAAGGAAAATGAATTTATTTTATCCTAACTTGAAAGACAAAGTTAGCAATATGAACAAATTTATTTCCTAAACTAAAATTGCTAAAAATCCTATTGTAGGGGTTAGTCAAAACTTGCACAAAAGATAATTAGTTAGAAAAATCTGCATGTTTTGGTGGGCTTCTACAAGCCTCAAAATTTTGGTTTTCATTTAGAAGGAATTTTCTTACAACTCTCTGTTACAATAGCGCTACTCTGTGTGAAAATAGAAGCACTATTTAACACGAAAGCACAACAGTATAGACAATAGCCCTAAAAGAAATTCGAGTGCGCTAAATAAAGAGACAATAGCGCTAAAAGAACCACTGTCAAACAAAGTTAACTCTGTTAAACAACAAGTCAAAAGCACTAATACTAGGAATGATAGCGCTATTTTAGGGTCAATAGCGCTAGAAGATAGACGATAGCACCAGTTTTGTGACAATAGCACTATTAGTGGGAACAATAGCGCAAAAGTATCAATTTGAGAAGATGCTAAAGTGAGAACAAAAGCGTAAGAGCGCGACCTATGTGTCAATTAAAAAATTCAAAAAGTTAGTAGTTTTCAAAATGGTAGCTCTTGGATTCAAGTCGGGTTCACGAAATGATGCTTTGCAAAAATGATTAGAAAATCTAGTTTGATGGCCAACACACACAAGAACATAAGAAGAAAATGTTAGTGTTAGCAACCAAATATTATTCTAAACAGGCATATCAAGAGAGATATTGAGCATGAAATAAAAAATATACAAACATAGAATAAATAAACTATGCTCCTCCAAATGCTAACCAAGATGCTCATAGTTGCTCCTCCTTTTTTCCTCTCCTCTCCAAGTTCCACATGAGTGTAGCTCTCAGCTTTGCACTGCTATGGAAGTCTTATTGAGATTCAAGATTGTGATATGATTGAGAAAGTATGCAAATGTGAACAAGCTAAAAATGAAACTATTATCTAATCTAGTGTTGATTTTAGTCCAAAAGAGTAAATGTAAATACTTATGCTAAATGCTCTCTAAATTTCACTATAGGTTAAATGCATACAAGTTTTCAAGATTCAAATTATGAAGAAATGAGCTCTACTTATAGCTAAAATGGAGCAATGGAGGGTTGAGATTGAACAATCTCAACAAGGGTCAAGATTGAAAGTTTTAAGATCCATGTGAGGGCTTTCAACCCAATCCCAAGATGACAAATGTCAACATGAGATGGGTTGATGGGAGAGGGAAGAAGCATTAAATGCTTGACATGACTTGAGAATTAACTTGGGAGGTAAGGTTAATGTTGAGTTGAAATAATAAAGCCATTATCCAATAAATAATGTCTTTATCCAATGGATAAACTCTTGTGCAAGAGTTAGTGAGGATAACCATGGTCAAAGCAATAAATGCTTGAAGAGACCCATGGGTTGAATGAGGGTTGAGTTTTAAGGTAAAGTCTCTAACCATGGGAGGAAGTGGATTGAACCATAAATGGTTATATAAGAGCCATTAATGGTCATGTAAGAGCCATTAGTGGTTTGGAAGACTTTAGAGGTTAGCTTGTTGAACACATAAAACTTTAAATGCTTTACAAATACTTTGGAGTCTTTGAGAAGTGACTTCAAGTTTCTTAGGAATGTGAAAATATTTAGGGGATGGATTAGGCTAATTAGGAATGATTAGAAAGTGGTTAGAAGGGTCTAGAAGGGGATTTAGGATTGCAAGTGGGTTTGGTGGGTGAGGGAAAATAGGATTCAAATTAAAATAAAATTAATTTATTTCAACTTGTGGTTGCAACTTGCATTTGTAGGAGAATGCAAGTGGGGGGGAGTTTAATGATTTAAATAAATGTTTTATTTTATTTATTTAAAAGAGGAAAGGGAATTAAATTAAATAAATAGGATTTATTCATTTAATTGATTGTGAATTTGGTGTAATGAATTAATTAAAATAAATTCAATAATTTATTTAATTAATAGGAGAATGTTTGAGGTTGAATTAATTAAATGTTAATTTAATTAATTGTTGGCTAGTGGGTTTATTAATCAAATAAATAGAAAATATTCATTTAATTAAGTGGACAAATTTATGTGACTGCAGGTATCATACTCGGCATCTATACCTACATCTACAACACCCCTGCATAGATCCCCAGGCATCAGAACCATCTGCTCAAACTTGTCACTACAACATCATAAGACGAAATTGGGCCCCAGTGAGCCTTATCTCGTACTGTCCAAGCAAACTCTACCGATCCCCGAGGCATCCTCTCTTGCTGACCAAATTGCCTGCATACGCTGTCGATCAGATGCCTGTCCAAGATGTGTGGTGTTCGCCCGATCAAATACCTACTCATGAATACATAGGGTAGCTCCAGGTCATCCTCCTCCCAATCCTCGCAGTCTAAATAAGGTCTCCATATGACACTATCTATGTCATCAATCACTCATCGCCAATAGTCCACTTTCCCAATCTGTGGCTGAGAAGCGATCATTATATACAAGTGGGCAAAACACTGTCCATGACCTCTCCCTTTGAAATGAGCAAGCCTCGTCACTGCAATGTGCTCATAAGCCCACACATGTAGTAGCGTCACCTTGTATCCTAACCCACAGCCACTAAGATACACAAACTAGTGCAGCTCATGATACAAATGTGCCAGGACACATGGAACCTATGCATATCTGGTATGCTCTATCACCAATGTCTAATGCCCACCTCGACCCAATAGACATGCATTGCGTCACCCTATCTAGACAAAGGTATCCATTGATCACTCCTCCAACCACTGCTGGTAATCTCTGTCCAGTAGCTAGCATCACCTCCCAGCTAACGTGACCTGACATCATCTCCAGCTCAGGGTCTCTAGAGACTTATCTCAGTGCATCCCTATCTCCCTCTCTATCATATGGCACCAACACACCATGGATGGGTATGCTCAATATCCTTTAAACATCCTCTAATGTGACTGTCATCTCACCAGTCGACAAATGAAATGAACATGTCTCAGAGTGCCATCTCTTTGCTAGAGCAGTCAATAGTCCTCTGTCCGCCTGAATCTCAAGCAGATACATGATATGTCTCAAACCCATCCCGTTGATCATTGCTTTCTCCTCAAATGTTAGCTCTGGCTGCAACCTCTATGTCACGGGGAACCTCTCTCTAGTCTCAATCATGGGCAAGTACTCATGTATCCAATCAAACCAATCATGTCAATCCTAGTGGTACTCATGTCTATCAGATGGTGCTACTCATCAAGCTCTTATCCAAGTGCTTATGTCTATCACATGACACTTTATCCTAGTGTATATGTTCATCACATTACACTTGATCCTATTTGGAGGCACCTGCTTGGCGAATCCTCTTAGTAGTTTATCCAATTGACAACGTATGTTTATCACAAAACTGTCAATTCGTACCTCTCAGTTTGTCTTTCCTAGGGCACCTGCTCAAGTGAATCCTCTCAACAATTTATTTAACTGCTAGCGTATGTTCATGACATAAGTGTCAACCTGTGCCCCATAAGACATAAATGTGTTTCTACAATTCAGATGGGATTTTAATCTACCCAAACATGCTTCTTTGCCCTAGAGGAGCCTACATAACACAGACACACTAGTGCTCAACCTAAATGCACTTTTGTTACATAGACGTGTCTACATTACATAAACGTGTCTAAACTTGACCTAGACACGGTTTTGTAGCAAACATCGGTTCTTTGTTTTTTTTACCTACTCTAAAATGAATTAATAATAACAATAAATGCAACAAAGGTACACCATGGCTTCGAGGTACTTACTGGCTCACCCATGTCGTCTGGCCTCTAATATCGTCAGACTCGATTGAACCTATGAACTCTATCCAATTGTTCTGGTTGCTCTAAGTTCTCTCTTTGCACTCTGAACTCTAAGGTGTGTGGATGCAAATGATGATGTTTTCCTTGTGGCCTTATCTTATAGGCTGCCCAACCCTCGTTCTTGCTTTCAATATTATTTCCAAGGTCAGTTTTCTTCCTGTGAGACCTTGTCACTCTATCTTGTCAGTCCTTTTTAGCCTTTCTTTCTTATCGAGAGATTGTCTGCAACCCTTTCATTCATTTTCATTCAATCTCTCAAGGGGGCATATCATTCCTGTCATGTGGCAACTTTGTATTAGTTTATCTTATCTTCTTTGAGCCAACACGACAAACTGCATTGTCTCAAAGAGGGGCAAAATGTAGACACCTAAACTTCTCCTATCAAATAAAATAAATAATTTTATTTATTTAATTATTTAAGCCTAATTCTTCTATTAATTAAATAAATCTTTATTTATTTAATTAATTCATTTATCCTCTGCTAATCTTTTTCTCATTTAAATAAATACTTTTATTTATTTAAATTATCCTTTTCCTAAATTAAATAAATATTTTATTTATTTAATTGATCCCACTTCTTCTATTAATTAAATAAATCTTTATTTATTTAACTAATTCATTAACCTTAAATTCTACCCATGACACATGTCACTCATCTGTTAATTCTTCTCTTACCTACCCTCTTATCATTTAATTATTTCCTTTACCTACCCTTTAATCCTAACCAACCATTTATCTTTTACAACTCTTAATCTTATCCCTCCATTTCCTACAATATCTTCTTTATAAAAAGATGCTTCCTTCACTATCAACCCTAATGATCTTATGCAATCAAGCCTTCTTGCAACCAAGCTATCAACCACATTTTTGTTCTTTGTTGAGCTCTTGTGCACACATAAAATCTGAGAGTAATATATCAAGCAAGATCAATGGAGATAGGAAGAAATGGAGATTGAAACCCTACTAGACATGTGAATGGTATATTTGTTTATTTTGTTGATTTGCATTGTCTTAGGTATCTTGATTGTGTATAGTGGATTGCTTTTATTGATTAGGCTAGGGTTTTGTGGTTGAATCCATTTAGTCTTTCAATATCTTTATTTCCATTATCCACTTTTCACCATACACACTAGTATTTAGACAAATGTCATCTCATTTAATGTATAAGAAGAATTTTCCTTTTTCTAGATAATAAGAAAGTCTACATATTTAATAGAACAATCATTTAAATTAAAAAATATAGTTGAATGTATATTGAATGTATACAACTTTATGGAGTTGTTCAATGAGTATTGTTTGTAGCAATAAGTTGTGGGCATGACCAACATGTCTATGCCTTTTGTTTTGTATTGTAGTGCTTGTGGACCTTGGGAGTGATAGTAGAGGCATACAAACTAACCAGTCTCCTTGTCATGCAATTGCACCTTGTCATGTAATTGCACATATCCTTCAACCTCCTCAAGCCCTATACTTCTCAAAGAAACTACGCTCCCAACATTGTTAGTTATTGTAGGTATTTTCTTACTTCTTTAGTCTTATTTTGCCTTTCTTGACTTCTACTCAATTCCATAAATGAAAAGTTTTGAAAGCTACAAAAGTAGCACAAATATAATTTCGCCGATAGGCGATCTACAATGGGATCAATGTTGTCCGTAAACATAAAATTATTTTAAGATGAATTTGACGTTCATTTGTATGGGGTATCCTCTAAGACTGTAGCGTAGTGGTGTTAGAACAAGAGTGGCAATTAAATTCTAGGAGAACAAAACATAAATAGTAAATCAAAAGATGAGGCAATGATGGTCTAGATTTGTTCCATCCTTAGTTTTTCTTCCCTTTCTTTTTGATAATGTATATAAAATTTGCCAAGAGATATATTTATTGATGTGCCCATTCAACTTTAAAATATAACTTATCTCATATTATGATTTTTGATTCAATGAACAATATGCCTTGAAATTTAAATTAAAGGATTTTTGAATTTGATATTATAGCTCAACCCCTTTTAATGATCACTTTAAAACCTCGACAAATGTTAGAAAACAATATAGGAATCATTAAAATGTCTTAATACATACAGATATATGTTTTTTAGTGATTCAATTACAATGTTCCTATAAAGATTACTCCTAGGAATTGAGTTTTTAACAAATTATTATAGGATTTGAATTAATGTCTAAATGAATGTATTTAAATACCACTTAGTAGAAATAATCATGCACAATAGTACCAAGTCAACTCATTGTGGGAATGAAATGAGTACAATTGACAAATTTTCAATTGATTTTTTTGAATGGACTTATAAGCCCCTAGAAAACCATGCGTTACTCCATCTTAAACCATCTTATCTAATCTCATTGAGATGAAATGAAAAAATGAAAAAGCAAAAACATAAGAGCACATTGTGTGTAAAGAAAATGTTAGGACATTCAAAGAAAATTGTCTCTGAAATAAAAATGCTTCAAAGAGGAACATTTTCAATGCACAAGAAATATCCTATTCTTCACACGAAAGAATGACCTGCACAAAGGTGTTGATAGCTCCCATTCACATCAAAGAAATTATTGTGGGTCAAAGTCACACCTCCACCTCCTTAAGTTGCACAAATTGCACTATAAAAGAGAAAATATATGTACAAAAACTATTCCTTTCATACCTTTCAAAAGTAGCACAAATATAATTGTTACTGACAATAGCATTTTCAGTCAGAAGATTGTTTCATAACAAATGACCTTTTCACAAATATAATTATGCAATTGTTGAAATTTCATGCGGACATGTTTACAGCTATACAAATAGTTTAGCAATAAAAGAAAAAGTGAAAGAACTAGTTTCCATCAGTGGTGATAGGTCCAATAAAGGCAGTATACACAAAAAAATGTTACAATCTAATGCACTACAAACAAAACACTGTTAAAGATAAAAGTGAATGAGCTGCAATATGAAAAGGGCAAATTTTGGAGAACAGGCAAACCAAAAGCATGTTAAAAAATAAACATACATTATTAAATACATGAAGTTTTTTTATAAACAGTTGCAGTCTTTACAAAATGGTCCATAAAATGGATGGTCCATAAAATGTGAATTTAGAATTTCCAAAATTACTCCTATTAATATAACTATTATATTTACCCTTGTTGTACTAATTTTTGTTACCGTCCCTTTGTTAGGGTGTTAGCAAACTACTATTTTATGATAAATTGTCTTACAACTTATAGAAATACATTTGGAAAAACTAATGTGAATATGCATATGCTATTTTTAATACTTGAAAGTTTGATTAAAGTTACATTATGTGCACATTGTACAGATTTGATTAGATTCCCAGGGTTTTAATATCACTGTTTCATTTAATAGCATACATTCTACAAATCGATCACCCCCGTTAGAAAAGTGTAAAAAAAAATCCAACAAATTCCTTCACTTTAATGGAAAAAAATAAGTGTGTTGTAATGTCAGTTGACCTTTTATTCTGTTGGACAAAATGCTTTGTTGTTGAAATTAGGATTACAATACGAAAGTAGCCGAAGGTTGATTTGAATTATTTTTTACCCTGTCCTCCATGTACGCCACCTCTTCCTTGTATGTAAAAAGACTCATCCTATATTAAACACATGAATGATCAACTATTTAGCATGCAAAAACGTGGAAGAATGGAAAATACACATGGCATATTGTGTGATACATGCAAGGATATGGACACATAGAGGCTTAGGAGCAACGACTTTCAAGTAATATTAATTTCAAGTATCATTATATTAATGTTGGGAATGTGAAGTCCAACAGTCACATGATCATTCCCTTTATCTCAACTGTTTGTTTCATAGATGAATACACTTGTATAAATGGTTGTGTGCAGTCCATGTATGATATATAATTGGATAATGATATATAATTGAATAACGATTAAAAAAATGAGTGCAAAATGATGATTATGATGAAGACAAGGAGGTAGCTCATTCAATGAGTTTACACAAATTTATTGAACTCTGCCCTCTAATATTTCATAAAGCATTGCTTTGATTTAAATCTCAACCTGGACTGTTCCAAGTCCCTCTTCATTTCATACTCCCACGTTCATTGGCTACCAGGCGTTTCATGTTGAAGTAAAGTTTGCACGTATGGTGCAAATCCTTAGCGCATACCCGCCCTTCACTTTTATTTTAAGATGTTTGGTTAATGCATGTTTTAAGTTTTCTTACTGCCTGCAGATCAAATATGAATATAAGCTTGCGAGTATTTACAGCGACAATACATTTTAATTTGGATCCTTAAAGAGATGTAACTTTCGTTCTTCTCTCAAACATCTATGCAGAAGTGAGCAGGTGGTGTGAGAAAATGGTAAGTAAATTGATGAAAACTAAAGGAATTAAAAAGGTTTAAGGGCGTAGTTTGATTGAGGTCATAAAATATTATGTCCTTTGTTTAGGAGACAGATCACATCTATAGACCAAGGTTGCATGGGTACGGGGCATTCGGAGATGTTGGAGACTGGTATCGGTATCATAGAGCTATTTTTTCAAAATAGGAGATAGGGTACTTGGAGATGCTATTTTAAAAAAAAATATAATTTAATAATTTATAGAAAATCTGAAAATATAATGGCATTGAACTTTCAAAACAAGAATTAACATTCACTTTGAAGTTTAAGTACACAAATGTGAAATGAGTCAATTCAAAATGTCATACAAATGTCTGAAATGGGGCTCACGTCGGTGGTTTTTGCTTCTACCCATGCATCACATCAAACTTTTTGACTTTTGCGCGTGTTATTTAGGGTGGAGATGGGAGGGTTCGTTGATGTGGAGTCTCCTATGAGTAGAGATGTCTTTTGGCAGGTCTCCGATACGGGAGACGTGTACCAGTCTTCAGTACACGTTCTAGGGGGTTGGGTACAGGTACCCATGCAACACAACTATAGACACAATAGATCTATGCAAAGTCGGAGAAATTGGCCTAGGAGATGCAAGATGCTGGGTATGCAAGGCATTTATTTAATGTGTGGAAAAGGAAAGACAAAAAATATTTCTCTACCATCATAGTGAAAAGTTCGTAATTACTTTTGGTTTTCTAGGCATGTCTTTTAGAAAAATTATTAGAGTTGTTAAGAATCTTTGAGTATATGTTTATTATCATACTCCAAAGAAATTTATATCTAAGATTGTTGTAATTATGACTTGTAACAATTCATTTTATTGATTTTATGAAGAGGAATTTGCACACATGTTTTGTTATGGATTATTACAAGGCTTGTTTAATTCATGACAATTAATTTCTTGCATGAAGTTATTTTGAAAATATTTAATTATGATAAACCTTAATATATGGGTTCTTAAGTTAGTTTGATTATCCTTGAATGTTTATGAACTTTCTCTAATAAAGTTTCCACTTCTTTATGTCTTGCAACACCATCTCTAATTTTAAATAAAATTAGGGAACCACTTTATTGTTGTTTGTCCTTTTGAGCCTATAAGTTGCATACTATTCGTAGTGAAAGGACTCTAGTGTGCTTCTACTTCTTTCTCAATTTTATTTTGTTGCTAATAGAGTCCCTCATTGATATTTGACGAAAGATTTATAGTTTTGTCCCTATAATTGTTATGTGATATCTTTGTCTTGCATCACTATAGGTGGTGTTGGGGCCTATATCAATAAGTGCAAATCTATCTAAGTCTAATGGTTCTTGTTTTAATAGATCCATGTTTTGGCCACCATCTATAACCAATCTAAGAATTACTTTAGTTGTCCCCCTTATTCAAAAATGTTCTTGTTGTAGTTTTTTGTCTCCCACTATATACTTGTCATGTGCCTAAATATATCAAAACTATACAAATTTCTAAGTATTAGGGGTGATTTTATTTACTTTTCTAAGTCTTTGTTGGGTTTATAAGTTTCCTCTTTCTAGTATTCTTCGCCTCTATTCCTTGAAACCTAACATCTCCATTTTTGTCTAAGACCTTTGACTACTTTATTCTTTTAGACATCTCATCGCCTAGGTACTTTATCATGGCTTGCCCCCATGCTTCCACCCCCTCCAATGTCTTTGTCTTTATCTCCATTTTTGTCTAAGATTTTTTACTACTTTAGTCTTTTAGACATCTCATTACCTAGGAACTTGATCATGGCTTTCCCAACGCTTCCACTCCCTCCTATGTACTTGCCTTTGACACTAGGATTTTAGGTCTAAATATAATCATGTGCATCTTAAGCTATAAGACTAATCCATGAACCTCAATTATTTTGTACTTACTACTTTTCATGCTTCCTTTCCTTTAGCATTGAGTATTCACCATTCCCAATTCCTAATTCGAGGATTCACTTTCCTTTAAGTCTCAAGACTTTTGTCTTTTTGTATTTTACTTGCTATTTCCCTCATGCCACTTCCCATATTCTTTCATCCTTGTTGGACCAATACTTGTAGGATTACTCATACCATCATACCTAAAAGGTATAAGGTATGTGGTAAAGCTATAAAACCAAACTTTGAACCTTGAAAGTATTCTACCCTATTTTTCTTTCTCTTTTTCTTCTATGATTAGGCACACCACATTAATGACCCCTAACCCATTTCTCTTGAGTGACTTTTGGAGTTCCATATTTTCCTTTACCAAAAATTGCACCTGGCATTCTATATCCCTAACCCTTAATCCATTTCCTTTATCATTTTGTCTACATTACTTAATGGTATCATGTTTTGCCTAATCTTGGTCCTACTTCTTGTTCTTCTATTATTATTGAGTATCCTTTTACCTTATCCTACTTCTTTCATTTTTTTTGAGTATCGATATAGTTCTTATAACAATAATGTTATTCATGTCATGTCTTCTTGCAATATTTACTTAATAGGATTATCCTTTTAGATGATTCTCCCTTAGGAGAGGAATTTTCATGTCCTATGGAATTAGAAGTGGATTATGTGTTTTTCCTATGCTTGTTTTATTTTCTTATCTTTTCCAATAGAAAACTTCACACCATTTACAATCAATGCATGGGGTTTTCAAGACTTTAAACACCCATTTGAATAAGCTTATTTTGCTCCCTAGTAAATTGCATAGAAAAATCATAAAAAGAAAGCATATCAAATCTACTCCCAAAGGCATTCTTTGTAGCATAGAAACTAGACACAAACACTAAATATTCAAATCCTAGCTTTGAAAGAACACTTAACATCAATTGTTTCTCTAATTTTTCAATTTTAAACTCCTAGAGTGACTTGAATTTGGTGTTAAAGTCTTGTATGTTGCTAAAATTGCATGGATTGAGACTGGTTATTTCATTCTCCAACAAATATCCTTGAAATTCACATGTTTCAAATTTAGTATTGATAACCAAAAGATTGTCATATGCTTTCATGTAACTAACATTTCTCTCGTCAAATATCTCCTGAATACTTTTTATAGCGATTATCAAGACTAATGTTCTTTCTAGTTTGACACGAATTATTTTATCTTTAGTATAAACTGTCTACAAATAGATGTTTAAGAGGGACAAATAAATCTCGTCACTGTCATAGAAATTTCAGAGACCACTGTGACCTATAAATCTTTCTGAAAATTTATTCCAACAGGAGAAGAAAACAAACATCTCATAATAATGACCTATACGCACCAAAAATGGAAAGTTGTCACCCAATGAAAGTATAATTCACATGGTTCTAAATCGGCGAGGGTTTAACTGCAAGAGGGAGAGGCAAAACGTATGAAAGATTAAAGCATATGAAAGGTAAACATACAGAATGGAAGCTCTGTAAAGAATGGATCTCAGTTTGCAGCTTCAATAAAAAATATACAGAATGATTCGATTTCTTTATTTCAATTTTACTCATTACTTAAATGATTCGATAGCGAATCTCTACTTCTTTTAAAAAAAGGGAGTAGTTTTCTATATTTACGTTAGAAGGTAAACATGAGTAGCACTAGCCACTTTGCATGGTCTTCTTAATCTACCTATCTCACGTGGCATATCTTTTTTATTTTTTTAAGAATGTGATTTTAAAAACACTTAAAACTGCCACTTTCTCCTCTTAATATAATACTTTAAAAGATCGCTTTACTTTTAAAAGAGAACTTTTACATGTTTTTAAAATTAAATCAATTTCTTTTAGCTTTTTCCTAACTTCTTTCTAAAACAGCTTTAAACAAGGACGCAAAGCGTCAAGTTCCTGCCAATAGTGTTAGTGTTACATATGTATTTAGAGTTAGGAATAGTGTTAAGACTAGGTGAGATTAGTAGTTTGATATTGCATTGTGAATTGATATATTTTGATTTTAAACTATTATATTTTGATGTTAACTACTTAAGACTTGAGAGTTGATACTATCCTAGAGTGATGTCTATTTTTAAATGTCTGAGGCTTACAATTTTAAAGTTTTATGCAAGAGTTAGTGAGTTATAGTTGGTTAGAAGTGAATCAAACTGAACTTATTAGTAAATTAAAATTTTGTAAAAGTGAACCAATCAATCACATATGACTTAAAATTTGAGTTAAGACTCAACTCCAAGGCCTTCGGATTTTTCAATCTACAAATTAGGAATGTGCTTAAATATATTCCTACTTTAACCAAGTTTAAAATACAAGAAAAAGCTAGATGAAGATGCAACAAAGAACCATTAATATCCAACTTGTACTAATAAAATTCACTAAGTCCAAAGATCCATTAAACCATTAATCATTAATACTTGAATAAAAAAACTAACAATGCAAAATTATGAGAAAAATTTCAAATTATGAGAAAAATTTCAGATCTTAAGCATATTCATCAAAATCAACCACCATATACTAGTATAGGTTGAAATGTAAGAAAATAAAGGTAAATGAAAACATGCAATTTTTGTGTATTTAGAAAATAAAATGTAAATATTAATAAGAGATAGAGTTATAAGTAAATATTAATTAAAATGATGTTGGTTCATTTTTACCATATATTAAATTTTTTCTTTTTTTTTACTATATTTTCTATACATTCTACTTAAGAATTCAAATTATAGTTTCTTATATGAATCTCAACAAATTATGAATATAATTAATTTTTACCATGATAATTTTTACAAGAATAACAAATAAAAGATTAAATAATAATTTTAAAATTATATAAATTTAAAATATATATTCATACGTGAAGAACATATCTCCACTCTAATCTACTTTAATTTTAAATTAATAATACAATATTAAGTTTACTAATTTTTTATTTTTAACTCTTCAATTTTAATTTTTTACTATCATTAATTTCAATCCCTATGCAAAAAACAAGACGTGATGTGTTTTGATATAAGGTAAATTGGCTACGTAGAATTAAAAAAAATGCAAGTATTCACGTTTTACATGCCTACAAAATGAAAAGATATATAAACCAAAGAAGGCAAAAAAATCAGATATAATATTAAAAATAAATATATTTTTAAAATTAAATATAGTATAAATTAATTATATATTAAAAATGATATAATATACATTATAAATTTAAAATAAATATTATTATATTTACATTTATTAATGGTCTATAAAGATACGCATTTATAATTTATAATTTTTAAATTATTTATATTTCTCAACCTTTATCAGTTGCAGAAACGTTATTTCCAATTTTTTATTTATAATTCCCAGGTGAAACAGCGAGACAAGGTGAGGCTTTTATTCAAAATGCAAACAAAAATATTTAAGGTTTCAATTTTCAGCGATACAGAAAGTCATTAAGTTTTGCAGAGGTCAAAACGTCCGGCAAAAAATTAAGGACAAAAATTTCGAACCCTAACTGATTCCATGCAAACTATACCCAGAATCGGTCTATTTTCACAGGTGATTTTTAGGGTTTATGTCATTTTTTAGCCGAGCAGATATTTCGCAATTTTTAAACACGATTTAAACACGATTCGCCATTATCACGATTAATTGGGACTCAATGCCGACTTTTGCTGTAATTAATTAATAAAATATTTGTCAGATGGACCAATAGCTGGAGACTTTGGTGATGTCATATGTCCTTACTTCATTTAATTTGAATGTCTTTGTTGTGATTAATAATGGAAAGTAATCAGAACATTAAATGATGTATTTGTAATTCTATATAAAAATTTAATATTTTTTGTTGACAAAAATTAAAATTTATACCTACAAAAATTAACATAGACCAATCATATGATAAATAAATCACGTTTTAAATAATTTTTGTTAAAAAAATTGCATGTTAACTTTTAAAATGATGGAAATTTATTTTAGTTTTACAAAAATTTAAAAGTTGATTGGTTAGAAAGACAATAATTAATAACTATTTAAGTACATGATGAATGCAATAGTATTCTTGCCATGGGCAGGAACTAATAATGTTATTAAATTTAAATTTTATTTTATTTAAGCATGCTATAAGATTTTGATTTATCCATTATAATATTATAATATTTAATTTAAAATTATATATAACAAAATATAAATATTTATCATATAATATATGATTTTTTTAAATTATGGAGATATTAGACATTGAATATATGTAATTTTATACATATTGTTTATTTTTCTAATGTTTTAAAATTACCAAAATAATCTCAATATTTTTATTAACTAATTAGAAACTTTCATGCAAATGCAACTAGGAGTAGTAGTATATGTAGAAAATGGAGGTGTTGAAAAGGGTGCAAAAAACTTTCGAACAATGACAAACTAGGAAATGTAATGCTAGATTACCACATACACATACCAACATTCATAATAAAGGACATAAGTTAAAAGGCCTAAATGATTTCTATCAATATTTTTTCTTCATAAAAGCAATGTGCGAATCATTTTGTTGGATGAGATTAATTTAACATCATATTGGATCTAACATGTACTTCTATCTACATTAATTAAAATATCAAATATACTTACCCGATTTCATCAATGCTCAAGTTTGGGTATCGTAATACCTCATTGTTTGTGCAATGTTAGAGGGGCATTACATATTTTATGGAAAAATAGGTCTATAGACAAAAATAATTGACAAATTTGGTAGAATAAGAAGAAGTTAGGGTTGAAGGGTTGGATAGGATGAAGTTAGATAATTTGGTTATTGAAAAGAAACTCAAGAAAGATGAAATTGAGGGTTCTTCTAGCTTTGAAATCCAATTAGTTATAGCTTGTGGACAAAGGAAGTTAGTAAGTTTAGACGTGGAGGAGGGGACTCGAAAGGTAGTTTCAATTAATTTAGTTAATTGTTTGATTAGGGTTCGGTTAAGGAGTTCAAGTTATAAGTTATTGGTGTTCTTTGTAAAATTATTGGTTTCTTGAGAAGACGATGCCTGACTAAATAAATAGAGGCATCAAGGGTCAATGAGGAGATGGCCTTAAAATGATCTATCACCTATGTATAATTACATAAAATGGTATAAAGTTATTAAAGTTGAATAATTAGGTAAGAGATTCTTCTTGTAAAGCTTTGGGAAAAGATACCTAATAAATACACTCCTAATATTAGAGTCAAGAAGAAGATAGGAGATATATGAAAGAATGCATTAATCATAGATGATAAAATCAATTACCTTCTCACTTGCACCTTGAATGCAATGTATAACATTGATGAAACTGACTTGCAATCCTATGTTGACTTGAGTGTGTTCCATGAAAACATAAGTGAGATTGAGCAAGGAATCCATAAAATAGGTAGATAAATAATAGAACCATTTAAAGATTTTTTCCTTAATGAATAGAGAAAAATATTGGCTATGAATTGATCATCAAGTAACAATCAATGCATGTCATTGATCTATGTAAGATTGAACATGTATCTTGGGATCACTTATCCAACTATACATGTATGCCAACATATAGCATGATGAATTATGGTTCTTGTGGGTTACTTATTATAACCAAACACATTATGTTATGGAGGATGTTTAAGGTTCTATCCCTTGGGGTATAATATGATAGGAGAATAGATAATCATCATTGTATTGTTGACATTTCTTGGACTAGGTGGTAAATGAAAGGGATAGGGGCATAGGTTGGGACATTGAGAGTACAAGACATAGCCTTTTTCATGTTTTGATAAGGGTGACAAGGGTTGTGAAGTTAATGGTAGAGTAGGAGAGGGTGTGACAATAGTGGTAAGAGAGCATTGAGAAATATAAGTGATGGAAAGGGTGGAACATAGGGGTACGAGGTAGAGAATTTGCCTGATGGAACATGATCATATTTACAAGGATTGAAGAGAGAGACATCAATGGTAGGAATAAGAATTGAGTGTGAAGGATTAGGAATGAAAATTAAATTAAAGTAATATTGAGTGGTAGGAAAGAGAGGTATAAGAGAGAGATGAAGGTAGGAGAACTAGAGTGTAAAGAGACATGAGTGTGGATAATATATCGTATACCTTGTAATATCCTTGGCCCCTCAAGATGGGTGATGATGATATTTGTTAAGAAGAGATTTAGGAATAGGTGATATCATCAAGTAGGCTACTTTGGAGGAGAGACAAGTGGTGGTCAATTTTTGTGAGATATAAACTTAGCTTCATCTAATAGAGGTTCATTATCAAAGTGGTCATATTGTTAGATATAGAGTGAGACATCATATGGGGTGGATGAAAATGAAGAAAGGGAGGGAGGGTAAAGAAAGAAGGCTAAAAGAAAGGAAAATACATGGATATGTTTAGATGAGGGTTCCTATAAGAGATAAGTATGAGGAAGGGATAGTAAGAATTGGAATGATAATAATTTATATCAAAGAACAACAAAAATGATTCATCCTTATATACTACAATAAATTTGAGTAGAAAAATGTAGTGTTTTTAGTTTTCAATGAAAATAAAAGACAAAGGCAATAGTGTAGTAAATGGACATTAACCTAATTGTGTTAAGGTCTATATCTTGCAACTATGTTTATGTTTTCTTATAAAGAAAGTTTTGTTGAATGAGAAAAAATCAAAAAAATCAAAGTAGACTTAACTAATTTCTAGACATTAGGATGAGAGTTTGTTGTTTAAAGAGAAAAATTCATTTCAGTATGAAGAAAAGAAAAAATAATGAAGGTTGGGATTCATATCAAGCTCACTACAAATATATATAAAATATAGATCTAATCTATGTAATTTAGATGCAGGAAATCTTTTTCAAATATCTACTTAGGGATTCATCTAGCAATCTAACATAAATGGGTTTATTTAAGATAACACATTAACACAAAAATTCTCTACCAACTAAACACCAAATTATTTTTCTTTCTATATTTTTTAACATGTCTTAACCTAAATTCTTAATCTAAATGAGACTCAATTGAAAAATGATAATAAAATGGAAAATTTATTTATTTACTAGTGATTAAATTTATGAATGACAAGATTGTTTAAAGACGTTTAAAAGATAATAAGAATAAAAGATCAAAACTAAATAAACTAATTGATGGAAAACAATAAGAAGAGCCTATTGAAAACAACTCAAATTGCTAATAGAAGGAATAGAGACCAGTTTTGGTATTAGGATGTTAGCACACCTGTAAAATGAAAAAAGTGACGAGTAATGATGAACAACAGATACCCCAACCAGTACTGAGAGGGGGGGGGGGGGGGGTTGAATCAGTACAGATAAAAACTTTCTCAACTTGTCTAGTTACAACAATGCCAATTGGTTATCATCATTACTAGACTTAACCACAACAATACCGGTTAAGCATAGTAAGACATCAAACACCATAGACTGATAAGTCTGAACACTTCAAATACAATCAATACTCGACATCAAGTTCATCCATAAACATATGCATGTGATATACTAGTAATATCATAACCTATTGACTTTGCATGCATAATATTTCAACCAAATAATTCAGAAACATCACATGAAAAATGCATAACACATAACACACAGATTTTTCACATGGAAACCCAAACGGGAAAAACCACGGTGGCGATGAATACCCACAAGCTTGTTTTTGAACTCTTTTGAAGCTCGCCTTGTTAGGAGCCTAGTCTGGTTAAAGACTTTACAATAAGGTTCTGTTAGGAATCGATCCTGTTAAAGATCACCTAGTTAAGGGATGGCTATATACCCTGTTAAAGGTTACCTCGCTAGAGGATTTGAAGAGCTCAATGATCTTGAGTCACCTGGTTACAGGTTTTACAATAAGCCTGTTAAAGCTACCCGGTAAAGGGATTTTCCAACTGTTGAAATGAATAGAAGACAATAGGTAAAACTCTGATCTGATAACAACACTACATGCCAAGGCAGATCCTTTTCATATCCTCTATTTTGCAATCACACTTTGTAGTTTCCCTCTTATTAGTCTGGCAAGTATCAAGTATCTCATCACTCAGATACACACACAACATTTGCCAACAACTTTACAACAAAAAACATAATCGACCTTATAGGCAACAGATAGGTCGGTAACATAAACCCTAAACCCTAAGTTTCTTAGGTTTACAACACAACCAATCCAATCCTGACCGTCCAAACATATTGCATAGAGCATTACAATTTCAAAACAGATCACAAGACATTCTGCATCATTCATTCATCGCTGCACATGGGAATCAGTAACCCATCACGCTCTCTTCTCATTCCACTAACAAGAATGATCATTCCCGAGGTAGACTTCAAACACGATCTATCTTCTCATGCAAGATCCTCAAGAAAATCCTTCACGTGCACAAAGCTGACATGGCACTTCGATCTCATTCACATCTCTTAGCTAACTCATCATAGAGTATCATTGGTTGCATCACACAAGCTGGATTGCCAAACCGATAACCCTAGAGCTGAGACTACCAACCTGTAATCACACTTAGTGAAACCCCCACACCGGTTCATTGAATCTCCTCATACTTCTTCATACTGGTTCACTTGAACTTATTGACATCAATGACAACATACATTATCATTATATCAACATGTCGGTTCATCATATGCCAATGATATCCAACAATCTCCCCCTTTGGAATTGATGGCAAAACTCAGTGTAACATTGCAACTATAAACATCATAGACCAGTGTATCTTCATCATCAGATATCTTCTCTCGCTTTGACAACAATGTCAAAGTGGAGGCATAAGCTTCCAAAGTCTACTATGTTGTTCCCCCTAGGGAGTAGCATCCTTCAATACATCAATCCTGAAAGATTTGTCATTGTAGTACTTGACTGATGTGGAGCACACATCTTTTAATTGACTTCATGAAGGGGTAGAACCCCTAATTCACCTCTCAAAAAGGTAAATGTAGTTTTCAGTAAGGGCTTAGTGAATATATCTGCTAGCTACTCCTTACTGGAAACGTGTTGCAGTACAACTTCCTTATTCTGCATTTTCTCTCTCAAGAAATGATATTTGAGCTCAATGTGCTTAGTTCTAGCATGCAATACCGGATTCTTGGAAATATTTATTGCACTTGCATTATCACAAAATATGTTCACCAGTTTATATATAGGTACCTTGAAACCTTCCAATACATGCTTCATCCAAATTGCTTGAGTGTAGTTCATAAATGCTGCCACATATTCTGCTTCAGTTGTAGATTGAGAAGTACAGCTCTGCTTCTTGCTTGTCCACGATACTAATCTTCCACTAAGAAAGACCACTCCACCTGTTGTGCTCTTCCGGTCATCCACATTACCTACCCAATCGGCATCGGTATATACCTTGAGATTATAGTCACCATTATATGGATACCACAATCCATAATCAACTATTTCTTTCATATATCTAAGAATCCTTTTCATAGCTACCAAGTGGGATTCCCTTGGACATTTCTGAAAATGAGCTACTATGCCCACTGCATGAGCAATATCTAGTCTATTGTGCACCACATAGTGCAACTTACCGATCATTGATCGATACTCCTTTTCATTCACTAGTGCTGAATCATCTTCCTTAGTTTACAGCCAATTACCATTGGTGTACTAACTGGTTTACTTTCCTCTATGCCAAAAGTCTTCAATACCTCTTTGACATACTTAGACTGGGTAATAAAGATACCCTCTTTCATTTGTTGAATTTGTAAACCAATGAAGAATTTTATCTCTCCTATTAAGGACATCTCAAATTATTTCTTCATTTCATCTGCAAACGCATGACTCATTTTATCATCTCCTCCAAAGATTATGTCAACCACAAACACTTCACAGATCAAAATCTGATCACCTTTTGATTTCAAGTAGATGTCGCTATCTTCACTTGTTCTTTGAAATCCAATCTTCACAAGATGAGAGTGTAGTTTTTCATTCCATGCCCTAGGTGCTTGTTTAAGTCCATACAGGGCTTTGTGTAATCTACACCATGTCATTGTCTTCTGATAAGGCAAACCCTTCTGGTTGCTCTATATACACTTCCTTTTCTAGGATTCCATTCAGAAAAGTAGACTTCACATCCATCTGATAAACCTTAAATCCCTTAATAGTTGCAAATGCAAGTAGCATTCAAACACCTTCTAGTCTAGCCATAGGAGCAAAAGTTTCTCCATAGTTTTCTGCCTCCTCTTGAGTATATCCCTTACATACAAGCCTTTTCTTGTTTCTGACAACTGTGCCTTCTTCATTCAACTTATTCCTGAAGACCCATTTGGTACCTATGACATTTTTATGTTCGGGTTTGGGCATCAAATACCATGTTGCATTCTTTTCTATCCGATCTAGCACCTCTTCCATTGCTTTAATCTAGTCTTCATCTGTAAGAGCTTCTCTGGAAGTCTTGGGTTCAAATTCAGAAATCATGCAAGAGTTCTCCTTCACTTTTCTTCTAGTGAGTATCCCTGCATCTTTATCTCCTATGATTTGCTTTGGATCATGATGCAGCTTCACATATCTAGGAATGACTCTAGCTTGATCTACTATCTTTTCTTCTTCTTCTTCTTCACTAACCTCTTCTTCTTCTCTTACTGCAGCTTCTACCGGTATAGGAACACTAAGATCTTTACAAGTTTCTTTCTTAATCGGTTCCCAGAAGGCTATACCCGATTCATCTTCTACTTCTTCGCTGCATGTTTCCTCAAGTTCCTTAGGGGATTTGTCAACCTTGACATTGATGCTTTCAACAATTTTTTGTGTTCTATTCTTGTAGCACTTGAGAACTTTGCTCTTGGTGGAATATCCCATAAATATTCCTTCATCACATTTTGTATCAAATTTTCTCAAATGCTCACCTCTCTTGATATAGCATTTACTACCAAACACTTTAAAGTAACTCATAGTTGGAGTTTTCCCAGTCCAATACTCATAAGGGGTTTTATCTTTGCCTTTCTTGATGAGTACCCAGTTCATAGTATAGACTGTAGTGCTCATCGCTTCTCTCCAAAAAGTGTGAGCAACCTTTCTTTGGATCAGCATTGTTCTAGCCACTTCAACTACAGTCCTGTTATTTCTTTCTGCTATGCCATTCTGTTGTGGTGCCCTTGGGGCAGACAACTGTCTCTTGATACCGTTATCTTCACAGTACTTATTGAATTCATCAGAAGTGAATTCTCCTCCTTGATCAGTTCTCGGACACTTTATCTTTTTACCACTTTCTTTCTCTACTAATGCTCTAAAAGCTTTGAACTTTCCAAATGCTTTAGATTTATCTTTCAAGAATGTGACCCACATCATTCTTGAGTAGTCATCAATAAGAATCATAAAATACCTATCTCCCTGAATACTTCTAGTTTTCATAGGACCACATAAATCAGTGTGCACAAGATCAAGTAAATGCTCTACTGAGAAAGACTTACCTTTAAAAGTTGAGGAAGACATCTTCCCAAGTTGACATTCTTTGCACAAAGAATTCTTAGGTTTGTCTAGCAATGGTAATCCTCTTATCGCCTTGTTCTTACTAGCTTTGACAATATTGTCAAAGTTCATATGACAAAGTCTCCTATGCCATATCCAACTGTCATCAAACTTAGCCATTAGACACCGACTTATCTTGGCATTCAACTGAAATAGGTTACCTCTGGTCTGCTTACCAGTGGCAATAAGTTCACCACTCTTCCCAACTATACTGCAGACTCTGCCTTTTAATTCTAGAACTAGTCCTTTGTCATTCAACTGAGCAACACTCAACAGGTTGTGCTTAAGACCTTCTACCCAGTAGACATCATCTACACTACTCTTTCCATTCAGTGAGATGGATCCTTTATCTTTTACCAAGCATGGTGCATTGTTGCCAAATCTAAGAACACATCCATCATATTCCTCCAGAGACAGAAACTTTCTCCGGTCGCAAGTCATATGGTGAGAACAACCACTATCAATTATCCACTCATTTGAGTTGTCAATGCGAGAGACAAGAGATTTCTTGTCGAATACTTCTTCCTTTACTACTACAAACGCTATGTCTTCATTTTCTTCATCCTCTGATTCTTCATCAGTGACACCTTCATCCATAACAACTAGGCAATTTCTTCTATTTCCACCTTTATATTTTCTGAACCTCTCCGGTTTATCCGTATTGTCATTGTTAGGACAGTTAACAGCTATATGTCCTATCTTGTTGCAAGAAAAACATTTCAAAGGAAGTTTACCTCTATACTTCCCAGTTCCCTTCGGAATTCTTATAGTAAGAAGAGCTTCGAACTCCATCAGAATCTCTTCATCATCCATATCTTTGCATTGTCTAGATTCATAACTGGTACTAGTTTCTTTTCCTTTTCTGGATGGTGTAGTAGATGCTTTAAAGGTTGACTCAGTCTTCTGAACACTACCATCATAGCTATTCAACTCATATGCAGTTAACTTTGCAATAATAGAATCTAAGGATACCTTGGTTTTATCAATAGACCTCAATTCTTGGATAGTAGCAACTCTGATTGCATAGATTGGTAATAATGATCTAAGGACTTTACTGACAACAATGGTATCATCAATAGTTCCACCAGTGCTTTTGATATCTCCAACTACAGTCTTAATCCTAATGCCATACTGCTGAATGGTTTCACCTTCAACCATCCTCATATCCTCAAATTTACCTCTAAGGCTTTCTTCCTTAGCTTCCTTTACATGCTCATCACCACCATAGATGTTTTCCAGTGCATCCCATACCTCCTTTGGTGTGTCCTTGTCTTGAACATCAATAAACTCAATATCTGACAGGCTACTGATAAGAGCTTCCATGACTAGCCCATTTTCTTGGATTTCTCTCTTTTAATCATCAGTCAGAGTGCCAATGGGAGTCACAAAGGCATTCTCAACATAGCTCCAGTGTTGAGCACCCATACTCTTGATGTAAATCTTCATTCTGTCCTTCCATATCTTAAAGTTATCTCTATTGAACTTAGGACCTTCCATCTTCATCATTACAACAGGATCTTTTACCTCAAGTGGTTAAGCTTATATCACCGAGGACCTAGAGGCACTCTGATACCAATTGATAAGTAATGATGAACAACAGATACCCCAACCAATACTGAGAGGGGGGGGGTGAATCAATACAGATAAAAACTTTCTCAACAACTTGTCTAGTTACAATACCAACTGGTTATCATCATTACTGGACTTAACCACAACAATACCGGTTAAACACAGTAAGACATCAGACACCATAGACTGATAAGTCTGAACACTTCAAATACGATCAATAATCGACATCAGGTTCATCCATAAACATATGCATGTGATATACTAGTAATATCATAACCTATTGACTCTGCATGCATAATATTTCAACCAAATAATTCATAAACATCACATGAAAAATGCATTTAACACATAACACACAGATTTTTCATGTGGAAACCCAAATGGGAAAAACCACAGTGGGGATGAATACCCACAAGCTTGTTTTTGAACTCTTTTGAAGCTCGCCCTGTTAGGAGCCTAGTCCGGTTAAAGACTTTACAATAAGGTTCTGTTAGGAATCGATCCTGTTAGAGATCACCCAGTTAAGGGATGGCTATGTACCCTGTTAAAGGTTACCTCACTAGAGGATTTGAAGAACTCAATGATCTTGAGTCACCTGGTTACAGGTTTTACAATAAGCCTGTTAAAGCTACCCGGTAAAGGGATTTTCCAATTGTTGAAATGATTAGAAGACAAAAGGTAAAACTCTGATCTGATAAGAACACTACATGCCAAGGCAGATCTTTTTCATATCCTCTATTCTGCAATCACACTTTGCAATTTCCCTCTTACTGGTCTGGCAAGTATCAAGTATCTCATCACTCAGATACACACACACAACATTTGCCAACAACTTTGCAACAACAAACATTATCGACCTTATAGGCAACAGATAGGTCGGTAACATAAACCCTAAACCCTAAGCATCTAAGGTTTACAACACAGGGGGTCCAATCCTGACCATCCAAACATATTGCATAGAGCATTACAATTTCAAAATAGATCAAAAGACATTCTTCATCATTCATTCATCGCCGCACATGGGAATCAACAACCCATCACACTCTCTTCTCATTCCACTAACAAGAATGATCATTCTCGAGGTAGACTTCAAACATGGTCGATCTTCTCATGCAAGATCCTCAAGAAAATCCCTCGCATGCACAGAGTTGACGTGGCACCTCGATCTCATTCACATCTCTTAGCTAACTCATCACAGAGTATCATCAGTTGCATCGCATAAGCTGGGTCGTCAAACCGATAACCCTAGAGCTGAGACTACCAACCGGTAATCACACTTAGTGAAACCCCGACACCGGTTCACTGAATCTCCTCATACTTCTTCATACCGATTCACTTGAACTTATTGACATCAATGACAACATACATTATCATCATATCAACATGTCGGTTCATCATACGCCAATGATATCCAACAAAAAAAAAGCGAAGTTTGGAGAAATGAGGGATAGAATAAGCATGTAGAATTTCTTCTAAACAAATAAGAAATATGGTCTCAAAAACAGTTCCCATCGCTTGTCTATGCTTCCAAAATTATGCATACATGTGTACCAGAGCATTTGCAGCTGGCCAAAATTGCTCTATATCTCATTCTTTGATGAATGTCGATACGTTGTTCCAAAGCTCCCATTTTGATACATGCTAGGAGGATTCTGGCAAAGGCTGCAAAGTCTGCCTTTATACGTGCCAATTGCATTTGCTTGAAAGTTCCGAAAGCCTTTTTAAAAAATCGATTTTGTCAATAATCTGCTATTAGGGCAATCATGAGAAAATGTTTCTTCGAGGCATTTTTTTAACTGTTCACGTGCTCTATGCTTCCATTTTATGCTTCCATGAATTGACATCTCTTTGAGGCATTCTGTCAAACAGTTCACGCGCTTTACCTATGTTTCTACATTTTGCAAATATATTACCAGAGCATAATCTGACAAAAAAATCCCCTCCTATTAAGTCTTTTTTGAAAATTTTTAAAATTTCATGAGGTCAAAATGGATCAATTAATTTTATGAATTAATTATGAGTTTTCTTGAATGACAACCACTTTTAAGTTTGCATAGATTTTTTTAGAAAAAGAGGGCGAGCAGACGATGAACAAATTGATGTGTTTACTTCTTGTGGGTTAATGTTCCAAAAGAATTGTCAAGGGACATGTGATTGTGATTTTATGATATTTATAAAAGATGGTCTATAACAAATATGAAATACTTAAATATGGGGTTCTATCAAAATTTAAATAAGATCAACAATTGAAAAAGTGTTTAAAAGTGAATTTTTGTAAAGAGCAAAAGGATGAATTGGAAGTCAAACTTAAATAGAGATGGTTTAATTAGAGTTTTGAATAGTAAAATTAAATTTGAATTGGAGCTAGAATAGGATTTTTCATTGTAGAGTGCTTCCATGTGCAAAAAGATTCAAGATTCCATTTTACATGTATTTATTGGTAGAAAAGTGTTGGTTTTCAAATATACATGTCATTAAATTTTAAAGGTTTGTCATTTCTTATGCTTAAATTTAATGCAGGATTTGGCTAATAAACAAGAGATTAATTTGTTGTTTTTGTTTTTTTGGATCTCAATTGTGTAAAACATTTTTTAAGTCAACGTTTTGGATCATACTCAATGATCCATCATCAGGATGAGAGAGCTGTAGGATGAGAATGAGTGAAATTGTAGACCAAGGAGGGATAAATAGGATTGGGGAACCCTTATTCTCTAAGACCCAAATAATTTTACATGACATCATTTTACATCCAAATTCTCTAAGACATAGGGGTAACCCTTAATATGACATCATTTTAAGATATTATTGTGGACACTAAAAATTAGTCTCTTCCTCTCATTACCATTTTGATTAAATAATTATAAAATAACAATCCGTTCTTCTAATATTAATTAAAAAATAATAATTATTTGATCAATTGATTCATTGACCTAACTTCATCATTTCTTAATTAAATAATTAATAATTGTTTAATTAATCTATCATTTATTTTTTTTATTTTTTTCCTATTATTAAAAAGTGATTTTTTTATAAAGAGCAAAATGATGAATTGGAAGTCAAACTTAAATAGAGACATTATAATTAAAGTTTTGAATAGTAAAACTAAATTTGAATTGGAGCTAGAATAGGATGTTTCATTGTAGGTGCTTGCATGCACAAAAGACTCTATTTTACATGTATTAATTAGTAGAAAAGTGTTGGTTTTCAAATATACATGTCATTAAATCTTAAAGGTTTGTCACTTCTTATGCTTAAATTTAATGTAGGATTTGGCCAATAAACAAGAGACTAATTTTACACCAAGATTCTCTAAGACATAGGAGTAATCTGTAACATGACATCATTTTAAGATATTATTGTGGACATTGAAAATTAATCTCTTCCTCTCGTCACTATTTTAATTAAATAATTATAAAATAATTCTCCATTTCTTTAATATTAATTAAATAATTTTTATTATTTGATCAATTGATTCATTGACCTAACTTCATCACTTCTTAATTAAATAAATTTTATCTGTTTAATTAAATTATCCTTTATTTATTTTTTTAATTTTTATTATTAAATAATAATTTTAATTATTTAATTAGCTATTGTTCTTCTATAATTAAATAAGTTTTAATTCAATCAATAATTCATATGTTCACAGTTCTTTAGAAAATAATTATTTTTTTAATTATTTATTTTACTCTTACACATCAAATAAATAATTTTAATTATTTAATCTACATAACTCAATAAATATTTCATATGCCATATGAATTTGGTTTAGCACATAGATATCATAGTAGTTTCATTAACATATACAAATTGATGCTACTCAGATTCTATTTCATTAACTATAAACTCGTATGAATCATATGAATAACATACTAAATACTAAAACTCATGATTGACCTTAATATGATAATAGCACCCCTCATGAAGGTAGAAAAGATAGAATGTCTAAAAATATGTTGTAGCCCTCATACATTTCTTTTGTAGAGTTGGAACCTCTCTTCAAAAGATAATATTTCAAAGCAACTAGAACTTCTTCACAAGACAGTTTTACCAATATTAATGAAATCTTCTACTAAGCGACAACCTATTCTTTCCCTAGGTATGAAATTATTCAATATTTGACCCAAATGTTTAGATTCTTAAAATGTATTAACTCTTTTCAAATGCCCACTAAATTGAGTTTTGTCGCCAGTGAAGTCACTAATCTATTGGTTCTCATATTTTCATGTCATTAAATCCTAAAGGTTTTCCACTTCTTGTTCTTATAATTAAGGAAGCATTTGTCCAATGAATGAGAGATTAATCCTACACCTATCTCCCCCACACTTTAGATTTAGAAATATCTAGGGGGTAACCCTTAACTTGACATCATTTTAAGATATTATAAAACAATAATGATGCAAAAGAAGATAGCAATTTGACACACTGTAGTGAGGATTTAAAATATTTATCCTAATTTCCTTCAAATCCTCTAGGATCCTATTCAACCTTAGTGTGAAATGTAAAATAAATTAACAAACAATAGTAATATAAATATTTATTTTCAAATTTTAGATTGATTCCTTCTAGGGTTTGAACAAGAAAATTAATTAGACCAGTGCTTTATCAATTGCAGAGTCCAAAATGAAGCAATTTCTCTCAATAATATACTAAACACAAATTAAATGGTCACCAAAATATTATTATCTTATAATAGTGAAACCAACTATTGGAAAACATTATTATCTTATAATAGTGAAACCAACTATTGGAAAACACTGTTAATCTTATTTCAGATCCTCGACACAACAAAAATTTCCTTAACATTCAATTGAAAGCCAAAATTTAATGCATTCCTTGAAAAAAAGCCATAATTGTAAATTCATCATAGTAAGTGTGCAATGAAAATACATAATAACTCTTGATTATTTTGATTAAAATAACATTGTATTACATCTAAAAGACACAAACACTATGACATGCATTCATATTGGCCACATATTGAACTATTTTCTATTATCCTGGAGAGTATTACAACATTCATTGTTTGAACTTCAACAAATCCTATAAGTAGAATGGCCTCTCTACCAAAAATTATGACACCCAATTTTGGATGTATACACCTAAAAATGACTAGAGATAATTAAATAAATATTAATTAATTATTTATTTAATGATTTAATTCTTCTATCACTAAATAAATTAAATTATTTATTTATTTGATTCAGTTGTCTTATTCCTCTAAAAAAATTTATTAATTAAATATTACTTATTTAATTAAACAATCTAAATTCTTGACAATTCTTCTAAAGTCAATCTTAATTATTTAATTATTCATCTAACGTAATTCCTCAATCCTAAAATCCATTTCACCTTTACATCTCATCTCCCACATCATTGTGTCATCTCATCACCATGTGGCTAAAATATTTATATATTATTCATATTTAATTAGATAATTATCTTCAACATCCTCGCTAGTCAAAAGGAAGTGGAACCTTATGTGGCCTCTCACATCTTATTCTTCCTCCACTCATCCTATTTCCTCTCCAATTTTCTTCCCACCTTACCTTGGTCAAAGCTAACTCATAGTTCAACTGTCTCATGAAATATTAGTCTTTCTCTAACTTTCAACAAACCAGAGTCCTAATCCATCTTCTTCATTCATTGGTCATGGTGAGAATCATGACATGTCTTGTCCTTCCACTTATTCCTTAACCTTGCCAGTGTAGGAGGAACGTTATCCTCCTTTCTCTCTCAACTTCTAACCAATTCAATCCTATTCGTACACTTCACTAACAAATTTTTTTCCACCATTGATCTCATGATATCTAATATAAAATCCTCAAAAGTAAATAAAAGGAAGCCTTTAGCTTGCATTTCAAGCTAGTTTCTAGTGATCATTCAAGGATTCTAGCATTCTAACATCTAAGCATTTTAGCATTCAAGCATTCTAGTTATCATCAACTTTATCACATTAGAATATCTCTCTCCTCATATCCATTATCATTGCATTCATTGGATTTAGAATGCATTTTGCATTTCATACACCACAAATGTCTATTCTTGTGTTGTCATCTTGAAACCAGAAGTGCACTATTTTGAGAGAAAATTTTATACAACAAGATCACAAAAAGATAGGACATAATGGAACCCATGGGAGCAGTTGGTATCATGCAAGTATAAAATTCATTATTTATTATCAATTACAGTTTCACTTTATTGTTTAATTTAGTGTGTTTTAGATTAGATAGCATTCTAGAATAGATTTGTGGCTATTTAGTACTTTGTATCTGGTTACACATTTACAACATCACATTGGAAACCTTGGAAATGAAAACAAAATTATATTTTAAAGAGAAGAGGAGACCTAGGTTAAATCCATAGCTTACACCTAGCACACTAAGTGCCCTTAGATTCGCAACTGACTGACACAAAGGAATATGTCATTTCACATAAAAATCCCCCCAAATTGGGTCCCTAATTTGCAACAGAGAAATATATTTCACCTTTTGCTTTGTATTATTGTTAATCATTTTCAACCTAGTGCAAAAATCACTTTATTGTTGCATTTCACTTCTGGAAGTCAAAAAAATTATCTCTAGGTAAAAACCCATTTAAATACCACTTCAAATTTTCTTTTAACTACATATTTACCAAATATTTTGATCTTCCTTGATGATGTAGGCATAAAGTTCCATACTCATTAAGTGGAATATAAAAGCTCTTTAGATTGGATAATGGAGATTTATTTTAGTCATATGAATATTGTATATCATAATTGTCTTCATCTTAAAACATCATTTGATTGGAGATAGTAAAACAATCTATCCCTCATTTATAAGTATTATTTTACCAAGGATCTCATGTTGATTAATGCATACATCAATATTTGCACAAAGTATCAAGTTCTCAACAAGCTAGGCTTGAAAGGTAACATCACAAGATTTTATTTAGTTATGCATCACAACGCATCTCATAAGTGACATATGCACAACATAATATTTTTAATTACATAATTCCATTCATTTATTTATTATTGAGGTAGACTTATAGATCTAATGGGGGTTAAATAAGGAGCTTGTGTGTGTGTGTGTGTGTGTGTGTGTGTGTGAGAGAGAGAGAGAGAGAGAGAGAGAGAGAGAGAGAGAGAGAGAGAGAGAGAGAGAGAGAGAGAGAGAATGAAAATGCAACAACTCTTTTCTTATATCTTCTAAATTTAAATTATGATTTCTAAAATAGATATTTAACATCAAATAGCTAATGTAGCATCGTAGTTGTCAATTTTATTGGGATTACAAATCATGTGATGGAATTACAAGGAGTTGTTTCTTTCACCTAATGAGTGGATATTATTAATATTATGCACTATAAGTTACTTCGCGGTACATTTTCTTTCAAACCATAGAGTTGTAAATATATAAAGTGTCTTTGTCTAGTACGTCCTTATAATGATCATTATATTAATTAGTAGATTCTTCTCAGTAATGATTATTGATAGATATGAGTCTTATCTTTGATTGAGATTATGCTTGAATACATTATAAATTATTTATTTTGTGTTATATTAAATATTGTCAACTGTTGAGACAAATTTTATACACACAATAAATCTATTGATCTTATAGCTAGTTTTATATATTCCTTGATGTGTCACAACTTAATAGTTGATAATGGGAAAACAATATAAATCAACTATTCCCTATTAAAGAAAAAAATTCAACTTGAAATAAAATAATAGTAAGTAATCATATGGTTAATGTAATTAAGTTTGTATTAAATTATTTCTTAAATAATATAGCTAATTGCAAAGACCATTACTCTCATCTCCTTGTAAGCAAATAAAAACCCTTTCTAAGTTTTATGCTTCTCTTCTCTAACTTTCGGAAAAAAATTATAGTGCAATTTTTTTTTGAGTAATATGAATCTTGTGGATGTTTTATGACTATCTTGTTTAGTTAAAGAACTATTCACTTAAGTTTTCACTTAGTTCTTAATGATTTTGTTTAGAGATGTTTCATTTTTAAAAAAATTTGGTTTGTTGTAGTCATTTTAGTAATTCCTAAAGCTCTTAAATTTGGTCAATCAATTTTTTTTTTAGAAAACTAAATTTTATTCTAATGTATTTTTTGTGGATTTGATTGTGTGTATTTTTTTCCATCAACGTTTCGAATCACACTCCGTGATTCATCATCAAGATGAAAAGAATTCCCAAGACATGAAAGATGTTGAATTGCAGATCTGCAATTCAACATCTTTCATGTCTTGGGAATTCTTTTCATCCTGATGATGAATCACGGAGTGTGATTCGAAACGTTGATGGAAAAAAATATATACAATCAAATCCACAAAAAATACATTAGAATACAAAATGGATTGTGGAAATCTCATAGCTTTAACTAAATTTTAGTTATTCAAAATGTGAAGTTTAAGGGGATATATTTTAGAATAAAAAATTGATTGATTTAACGTTTTGAAAGGCCAAGAATAATATGCTGTAATATTCTACACTAATGCCATGTAAATAAGACTTATAATTAGAGGAATATTAGATTATACCTAGGTGGCATGGATCTAAAATGAATTAATTGACTTTCTTTGTGGGAGTAAATTATTATTACTTAATAAAGTAATATGCCATTAGAGAAGAGAAATTTGATACAAGATTTTCATCAGATATGTTACTCTAATCTCAAAAATCATAGCACATAGAAGTGTACCTTGAGTCTAGAAGGACATTGTAAAGAAACCATGTGTGACCATTTACCCCATTGTATTGCATAGTCTCTGGATAGTTTGTATTATTTAAGGCATTTGTTGATTGATATGCTTTCAAATAAGGAAAAAAAAACTAGGAAAAGGAAAAAATAAAGCTAAGACTTAGAATAAGATGGGAGAGAAATTTATGCCTCTAGAATACACATATACCCTTTTCCATAGATTCATTAACTTGAAGCAAGAATTATCCATTGTGGAAGATTATAGAAATGATTTTTGTAGATTTCCCAATCACATGGAGCTCCAAGTAATTGATAAGTAAATGGTTGCAAGGTGTATGAATGGTCTAAATTTCTCTATCCAAGATTAATTGAGCTTAAATAAGGTTAGCAATATAGAAGCCTTAAAGGGAGAGGAAAAATAAAGCAGACAATACTTTTAAAGGAATAAAGGAGCAAAGAGGTGTACATCATCTCCATCATGAGGTGGTTTGAACTATAGTAGAGGACAATCATCCTGAGGAGAAAACAAAGTAGAAGAGGCTAGAAAAAATAACCCAAATCAACCTAAAGTATATCAGATGGGTAGAAGTTATAATCGTGTTTGCATCCATAAACTTGGCAAATTTGTGGTGCATAATGAACCATGAATTATGAAACAATTTAATTTTTAAGCTCTGTTGCAACAAGCAAACCCATACACCTTTGGCACTAATACTCTCTAAATCTATACATCGTCATAACAATTTCCTTGATAGAAGCTTTCCATAATTCATCGAGAGTATGCAAATTCAAATTCATGAAATTTGTAATGATTTTGAAGTAGATCTTAATGTGTAAGTGATTGTACCAAGTCTAAAATGATCCATAAAAAGTTTTGAATTTTGTCATTTTAATGATAACCATGTTGTTAGTTTACCACAATAAGAATTGATGTAACTAATGTTGCCCCTTTCAAAAAAAATTATAACCTCGAGTACTGGTTTGCCACAATAGTGAGGACCTCAACATTTGAGTTATGCGAGAATTCAAATTATTATCATTAAATCAATTTGTAAGCGACGAAGGAAGAAGAGTTTGAGGGGGTGGATTGCAAATTGTAAGTTAAAAAGGTGAACTAAAATGAAAATTGTGATAGGCTTCTTTGGCGCAAAATTGTTTCCATTCATCCGGCTGGTAGTCACTTGTCCCAAGTGGCATAAAGGAGCAAATTTACAAGTTCAGGAGAATAATTAAAATGGACGTTGAGATAGCTCATCTGGGTTCGATATGACTTTGTTTGTTGTTGCTGGTGAAGTCATTTGATACATGTTTGCATTGTGGGAGCCACAAGTACTCTTCACCATTTTGCATGTAAGGAAATGCAACAGTGGAAAGATGGCCTTGAGAGCTCTTATTCAGTCACCAACAATTATGGAGCAGAAAAGTATAGATTTCCAAGCATTATTTTAGGCATAGTAGTTGGTGCATCTAGACTTGATGCCTGACCTGTGGTTAACATCCTTGATGTATCAAAAATCATAGTAATTATCGTCGGCCGAATCATTTCTAAGTGTGATGGCCAATACATGTTATAAGAGACTCTCCGTTGCGTCTTTACCTAAAAGGCAAGTTAACATTAAGGACAAACAAATTTGTGGCCTCTAAAATGAATTTATATAAAACAGACTTCATTATTTTTACTATGAATAGTTGATTTTATCAGTTGAAACAAGAAGTGAAATTAAGGTATTACTGACTAAAACAAGATTGATCGCATTACTACTAAACTTCGAATCACTATTCGCTGTCTGTCTACCCAATCTACACTACCACTTAGGCAACTAATTTTTCAAAAAAATAACTTTACTTCGGGAGAGAATTAGTAGATATTTTAATTACAGAAATAGAACAATTAATTTAAAATGAGCACAATCCATGAGAGGAGTGGCTGCCTAAACTACAAATGTATACGAATATTTGGTGAGGTTTATGTAAGTTCGGGCAATGGCCATGGAAGATAGCCAGGTTCGCAGTAAAACCTAAATTTTTGGAAGGCTTGAATGCCATCCATTGAAAAATTGAAGCTGCGCAATGTGTCTCTCAGTTTACTCCATTCTTCTTGCTCCTCCTTTTCATCCTTCGCCTTCTCCTTAGCCGTTGTGTACTGTTGGAGTGAGCTTTCTTCTCCTCCTTTGTCTTCTTCCTCTTCGAAAACTTTCTTCTTGATCATTTCCAGTATATCCCTCATCTCCTCCTGCTCTTTCAAATTCTTTCTTAGAGCTTCCCTCATCTCCTCCTGCTCTTTCAAACTCTTTCTTAGAATTTCTCTCATATCTTCTTTCTCTCTCAAAACCTTTCTAAGAACTTCCTTGAGATAATCATCTCCCTCTGTGCCTTCCGCGCTGAAAATTGTTGTCATGTTTCCCTCTGGCAAGCTTTCACTTGTCTTCTCCACTTCTTTAGTGCTGCTGCTGGAGTTAACACCCACATCCTTATGGAGACTGTCAATGGCGTCATCCTTCTTTTTTATGGTGCTATCTCCGTGAAAACTGTCGCTCTTCTTGTCAGATGGCCACCTCTCATCAATATATTGTTCAACAATCTCTCTCAGCGAAGGCCCAATTGTATCCTCCTCTACAACTTTCCACTTTTTTAAAACCCCAAGGTTGTTCCATTTCTGCATACAAAGAATTTTCATTTTTTGTTATAAGAACTAAAATTGTGTGCCTAAGGAAATAAACTAACACACACTGTCCATTCAAGTCATCACCGTTGAGGTAAGTTCAAAAGAAATTGTGACGCTATCTTACTTGTATAAGAGTTGTCATGAGGTCCCCTCCATTGCCAGCAGACGAAAATCCATGCAATAAGTTGAACCTGCCATCCTTCCACTGGGATAACGTCGGAGCTTAGAGACAAAATATTCCATGCTAGCCGATGGTATGCCATCAAGCATTTCCACTCTCGGGGAAGTTTTCTACTGAGTATGAAGAAAGGAAAACACACTCCTTTCTCCTTCACTGTACTTAGGAATGGGAATTGCACTAATTATTAAGGAGAGGCTTCGCTCATCCTTCTTGTCTTTATCCCCTGCAACAACCGTCAAGCTGTTATTATAAATCTTTCATGTCTGGCATTAGAAAGTTATTAGTCTACTTGTTATTTTTAGCGTAGTTTTTTTAACTGGAGAGACGATTTACAGTCGCAGTAGGATATGATTTTGTAGTTATAAATTAGAATATAGTTCACATATATATTTTAAAGAAAATTAAAATAATATAAGTGACCTGGATTGGGAAACTCATAGAAAACAAAATTAATATAATATAGCCAGCTTATTAAAACTTGAAACCTGCACCTTTTTCATCTCTTTTGATTGGCCGTTCAATCGTTGCTTCTTGAACTACGGATTGTGAATTGTCTGTTCGTAAATTGCACAAACATTTCTGTATATTTCTGTATATTTGAGTGATCGGAGATACCCTCTCTGCTAACAAACATTTTGAATGAAAACATATTATGAATTGAATGAAAACGGATTCTGAATTGTGTGACCGTACATTGCACAAATCATCGCGTAAAATAATCTGTGAATATGAATGATATATCACTAGGTTTCTTAATTGTTTCTTGCTCTTCCATTTTACGTGATCCTTGCTTGGCTGTGCCTGCTTGGGGAGGCAACATTCTCTAGTTAGGGTCCATATTAAAATCATCAATACGGTAGTGCTTAGACCTCATCTGTTATTTTCTGTTCAGCTTAAAAGGACTGCATCTGGAATATTTTAACCTAAAATGCAGACGGTTGTTTGTTGTTTGGCTCCAGATTCTCCTCTACCTACAACAACATTAAAATAGAAGAAGTATAATTCATCTGTTAAAGTGGAGCTGTACCTTGATGCAGATATAAAATGTGACTAATCTCACTTGTATTGATATAAATCAGAATATAGTTCACATATATATTTTAAACAAAATTAAAATTTGTAGATAAGTGATCTGAATTGGGAAACTCGTAGAAAACAAAATTAATATATATAGCCAGCTTACTAAAACTTGAAACCCGCACCTTGTTCAACACTTTTGATTGACTGTTCAATGCTGGGTATATCATCTATCTCAATCATTGCTTCTTCAACTCCGGACTGTGGATTGTGTGTTCGTACATTGCACAAACATTTATGTATATTTGTGTGATTGGAGATACCTTCTCTGCTAACAAACTTTTTGAATGAAAACTGAAAGAAATATAATTCAAATACAAATAAGAGAGATAACTAATTCTGTTCATTGCTTTGTCTCGGGATTATAGAATCTGTAGCCTTTAGTTGCAGTAGAGTAGCTCACAAAGATACAAAGTTAGGATTTGGCATCCAACTTCTTCTGCTTTTGAACTGGAATATGCACATATGCCAAACATCCAAAGATGCAAAGATGAGCCACTAAAGGCTTGTGACCACTCCAGGCTTCCTTTGGAGTCAGATTTTGAACTACTTTTGTGAGACTACGGCTGAGAATATACACTGTAGTGGCAACTGCTTCTCCCAAAAAACTATTTGTAAGATTTTTTGTTTGCAACATGCTTCGTGGCATTTTCATAATGGTATGGTTCTTTCTATTGAAATGTGGCAACTGATCAGCAAAGTACTGTACACTCAGCACGTTTCCTCGCCGGGGTCCGAGGTTTGGGGGCGGCAGCCCTCGAGAAATTTTTTTTTGCCATTTTTCATTGATGAAAACCGACATTGTAATAAAACTCTAAAAAGGCCGACTTTGTTTGTTGCCCTAAAAACGCATGTTATAAGCAGTTGGGATGCTTAAGGCATTGTAAGGTTGATGTACTATTTTTGCTGGATAATAAGAAAGATTGGACGACTGTGTATGGTGGACGTAACCCATTTTGGGTGAACCACGTTAAATCTTTGTGTTATCTGTGTCCTATTTTATTTCTTTATCTTTCGTATTTAAATCTGCATATAATTGTTAGTTCATATTTGCTTCGGATCTGCTTGAAACCCTAACAATTGATATCAGAGCGAGGTTTTATGTAAATTGGCAAGACTTTCAGATTTGAGTGGGAGCAATGGAAGATTCCAAATTCAAGGTCGAAAAGTTTAATGGCTAGAATTATCAGTTATGGAAAATGTAGATGGAGGATTACCTGTATCAAAAGGATTTGTGGCGGCCATTGGAAAGAAAGGCAAAGAAACTGACTACAATATCAGATGAAGAGTGGGACATTTTAGATAGAAAGGCACTGGGATCCATTCGATTGTGCCTTGCATTGTCTGTAGCATTCAATATAACAAAAGCAAAAACGACTGTAGATTTGATGGCAACATTGGCTAAGTTGTATGAGAAACCCTCGGCTTTGAATAAGGTATTTCTTATGAAGCGTTTGTTTAAGTTAAAAATGAGTGAGGGAGGATCTGTAGCAGAGCACTTAAATGAATTTAATACAATTACCAGTCAATTGTCTTCGGTAAAAATTACCTTTGTAGAAGAGGTTAGGGCTCTCTTGATTTTATGTTCTTTTCTAGAAAGCTGGAATAGCTTGGTTATGGCTGTAAGTAACTCTATCTCTGGTAAAAATACTTTGGTATTTGATAATATTGTTGGTGTTATCCTAAGCAAAGAAATGCGAAGGAAAAGCACAAGTGAGACTTCAACATCATCAGATAGTGTTTTGAATGTGGAGAACAGAGGAAGATCAAAGGAAAGAGGAAAAGGCCCTGGGAATGAGAAGTCACGAGAGAAGTCAAAGAAAGGATGCTCTCAATCTAGAGGAAAGAAAGATTGCTGGTACTGGGGAAAGCCTGGTCATCTAAAGAAAGATTGTTGGTCTCATAAAAACAAAGAAGGAGACAAAAATGAAAATAATAGTAAGGAAGCTAATATTGCAAGTAATACTTTATAAGATGCTTTAATCTTATGTTTGGATAATGTTAATGATTCTTGGGTAATAGATTCTGGGGCTTCATTTCATGCTACACCCCATAGAAAATATTTTCTAGATTATGTTCAAGATGATTTTGGACAGGTATATTTGGGTGATGATGAGCCCTGTCAAATTGTTGGAAAAAGAAAGATAAAGATCAAGCTGCATAATGGTAATGACTGGTTTCTACAGGAGGTAAGACATGTTCTCAATTTAAGAAGAAATTTAATTTCTGCAGGGCAACTAGGTAGTGAAGGTTGCATAGTTACCTTCTCAGACAGTATGTGGAAGGTCACTAAAGGATCATTAGTAGTAGCTAAAGGTGCAAAGGTAGACACATTATATCTATGTACTGGTAACATTACTCTACCTTAGCTGCTATAGATAAAGTTACTACAGGGACAACAACAATAAATGTTGCAAAAACAGATTCGATAATGTGGCACCATAGGATTAGGCACATGAGTGAGAAAGGGATGAAAATCCTTCACTCCAAAAATCTATTGCCAGGACTAAAGAAGATTGATTTAAAGTTCTGTGAAAATTGTGTTTATGGTAAACAGAAAAGAGTCAGATTTCTCAAGGTTGGGAAAGAGAAGAAGAGTGAGAAGTTAGAGCTTGTACATTCAAATGTATGGGGACTAGCTCAGGTATCATCTCTTGGTGGCTCTTGTTATTATGTTATTTTTATTAATGACTCAACCAGAAAAACATGGGTATATTTCCTAAAACAAAAAAAAGATGTTTTTGAAACTTTTAAGAAATGGAAAGCTTTGGTTGAGAATGAGACAGGAAAAAAGTTGAAGTGTCTTAGATCAGATAATGGAGGTGAGCATTGTAGCAAAGCATTTGAAGATTACTGTTCCTTAAATGGGATTCAAAAGCAGAAGACAGTTCCAGGAACTCCACAGAAAAATGATGTGTCAGAGAGAATGAATAGGACTCTCATGGAACGTGCGAGGAGCATGAGATTGCATGCTGGATTGCCCTTACATTTTTGGGCAGATGTTGTACATACTGCTATCTATTTGATAAATAGAGAACCTTCAACCCCTTTGGATGGTGGTATTCTAGAGGAGGCATGGACTGGTAAAAAAGTAAATTATTCTTTTCTAAAAATTTTTGGTTGCGAAGCTTTTGTCCATGTTGATAAAGAAAATAGAACCAAGCTTGATGCTAAATCTCAGAAATGTACCTTCATTGGATATGGGATAGATGAATATGGCTATCGGTTATGGGATTTTGAAAATAAGAAAATAATTAGAAGCAGGGATGTTATATTCAATGAGAAGGTTATGTATAAAGAATAGATGCAGGAAAAGAAGCATGAACAGGACAAACAAGAATATGTGGTGTTGGATGAGATTCCTGAAAATGAAATGCCACAGGTACCTGATGCTCAGCAACAATAGATTGTCCCACAAACTCCTGCAAGTGTTAGACATTCTACAAAGACAAGTAGACCCCCTAAAAGATTTTCTCCTTCTTTGTATTCTATTTTATTAATGGATTTTGGTGAACTAGAAGAATATGAAGAAGCAATGCAGGTAGATGCTAAACGATAGTGGGAGCTAGGCATGAAAGAGGAGATGGACTCCTTGATGAAAAATAAGACTTGGGACTTAGTCCCTTTACCTGTAGAAAAAAGAGCCTTGCCTAACAAATGGGTTTATCGGCTAAAGGAGGAAGGAAGTCAGAAAAGATATAAGGCCAGACTTATGGTAAAAGGTTTTGCACAGAAAAAAGGTATAGATTATGATGAAATATTTTCTTCAGTTGTAAAAATGACTTCAATTAGAACGATACTTAGTCTTGTGGCTGTAGATGATTTACATCTTGAACAATTAGATGTCAAAACAGCTTTCTCCATGGAGATTTGGAGGAGGAAATTTACATGTTGCAACCACAGGGATATGAGGTCAAAGGTAAGGAGAACTTGGTGTGCAGGTTGAAGAAAAGTCTGTATGGCCTAAAGCAAGCACCCCGACAATGGTATTTAAAATTTGATAGTTTCATGGCTGAACACGGTTATCATAGATGTCATTCTGATCATTGTGTATATTTTAAGAGATTTGATAATGGCAGTTATATTATCCTATTGCTTTATGTTGATGACATGCTTGTTGCTGGGTCTAACATGCAACATATAAATGATCTTAAACAGAAATTAGCTAGGTCATTTGCTATGAAGGATTTGGGTGTAGCTAAGAAAATTCTCGGTATGAGGATTACATGGGATAGGAAAAATAGAACCTTGAATTTGTCCCAAAGTGAGTATATAAAGAAGGTGTTGAAAAGATTTAACATGCAGAATGCAAAAGCAGTTAGTACACCTTTGGCTAGTCATTTCAAATTGACTAAGGAGATGTGCCCAAAGGCACAAGAAGAGGTTAATAAAATGTCTAACATTCCGTATTCATCAACTGTTGGCAGTCTGATGTATGCAATGGTATGCACAAGGCCAGATATTGCACATGCAGTGGGAGTTGTGAGCAGGTTTATGAGTAATCCAGGTATGGAACATTGGAATGTTGTGAAATAGATTCTTCGGTATTTGAAAGGAACTACTACGAAGACATTATGTTTCAAAGGATCTAATGCTGCTCTAAGTGGATTTGTTGATTCTGATCTGGCGGGTGATATTGATTCACGGAGGAGTACTACAGGGTATGTTTTTACTATAGGGGAACTGCAGTCAGTTGGGTTTCTAGGCTGCAAAAGATTGTTGCACTTTCAACCACTGAAGCTGAGTATGTTGCTGCTATAGAAGCCAGTAAGGAGATGATTTGGTTACAATGTTTTTTGGAGGAATTGGGTCAGACACAGGAGGATCGCCCATTATATACTGATAGCCAGAGTGCCATTCATCTTGCAAAGAACTCTTCTTTTCATTCAAGGACAAAGCACATTCAGCTCAGGTACCACTTCATCCGAACTGTTTTGGAGGAGGGTTAGTTACGGCTTGACAAGATTCACACAAGTGAGAATCCTGCCGATATGTTCACAAAGGTAGTTCCATAGGAGAAGCTGATTTCTTCATTAGTTTTTGTTGGTCTTCTTGATTGATAATTGTGGAATTTATACTAGTCAAGTCTTAGTGTTTTATCCAGCAAATGTTGCATGTACAGCGGTGTCATGTAGTATTAGTCTCCAAGTGAGAGATTGTTCGGTGTAGAGCCTGATAAGTCTCCAAGTGGGAGATTGTTGAAATGTGGCGACTGATCAACAAAGTACTATACACTCAGCACATATCCTTGCTGGGGTCCGGAGCTGGGCTGGGCCCCAAGCGGGGGTTCGGGGGCAGCAGCCCCTGAGAAATTTTTTTTTGCCATTTTTCGTTGATGAAAACCGACATTGTAATAAAACCCTAAAAAGACCGACTTTATTTGTTGCCCTAAAAACGCATGTTATAAGCGGTTGGGATGCTTAAGGCATTGTAAGGTTGATGTACTATTTTTGCTGGATAATAAGAAAGATTGGACGACTGTGTATGGTGGATGTAACCCATTCTGGGTGAACCACGTTAAATCTCTATGTTACCTGTGTCCTGTTTTATTTCTTTATCTTTCATATTTAAATCTGCATATAATTGTTAGTTCATATTTGCTTCAGATCTGCTTGAAACCCTAACACTTTCTTTTAGCAATACCATTTTGCTGAGGGGTATATGCGGCAGTAAGCTGTCTCTGGATGTCATTCGTAGCACAAAAATCAACAAACTCATTAGAAGTAAACTCTCCCCCTCTATCTATTCTGAGAATCTTGATAGGATACCTGCTTTGTTTTTCAGCCAGTGCTTTAAAATTCTTGAAGCATGCAAAGGCTTCAGATTTTTGCTTCAAAAAATAAACCCAAGTGTGGCGAGAGTAATTATCAATGAATGTCAAAAAATAAAAGTTCTTACCCAATGATGGCTCTTGCATATCACCATAGATGTCAACATGCACAAGCTCTAGAGGAGATTTGGCTCTCCATGATTTTCCCACCGGAAAACTGTCTCGGTGATGCTTGCCAAGGGCACACCCTGAACAAACTTCTTCGTTTGCCTTGATTGGAGGAAGACCTCTCACCATATTCTTCTTATTCAACAATGTTAGCCCTTGAAAATTCAGATGACCATATCGTTGATAAGATAACCATGAATCATCTATGGTTGATTTTAGTGCATGCAACTTACTAGAAAGCAATTTGAGAGGAAACAATCTATTCTTTTTCATATAAGTCTTTGCTACAAGATGATGATTATTAGATTTATCAAAAATTTTGCAGCAGCTATCTTCAAATACAACTTTATAGTTCCTTTCTAGAAGTTGTCCTATACTCAAAAGACTATGTTGTAATTCTGGCACGAAGAAAGTATTATGGATATTTGTAGTGTCTCCTTGCTTAGTCTTGACCGCAAGGGTACCTTTTCCCATTACATCAACCTTCTTATCATCTCCAAATTTAACTTTACTCCTCATTGAATCATCTAATTTGACAAAGAAATCAGATTTACCTATCATGTGATTTGAACAAGTGTTATCCAAGAACCAGACATCTTCTTGGGGTTCTTTTCCCAAATTGCATGCAAAGAATGTAAAATTCTTTGCATCAGAAGATTCTTCTGCATAACTAGCTCTTGACTTATTCAAGTCAGATTTCTTCTTCCTGCACTCAGATTCATAGTGCCCATATCTTTCACAATATCTGCATTGAATACTCCTTCTATCAACAAAACTTCATCCTCTTCCTCTATTATTTCCTCTTCCTCTTCCTCTACCTCTTCTTCTGTTATTTCCAGAAGATTCACCTTGAAATTTAGCAATATGAGAGGGAGGAGATTTGGATTTTTCCTCAATATTCATAGAAGACTGGAAAGCTTGAACACCACTTTCCATAGAATGCTGCATGCGCTCTTCATGAGACTTCTACAACTTTGAAAGTAGTTAGATCTTTACTTTCTTCAATAGCAATTACTACTGGATCAAATTTAAGAGGAAGACACCTCAAAATTTTTTCTACAATTTTTTGATCTGATATAGTTTCTCCTTGAGTCCTAAGCTGATGCACTATACCTTGAGTCCTAGTAATAAATTCATGAATAGACTCAGATTCTTTCATCCTCAAAATTTCAAATTCTCTTCGAAAAGTTTGAAGTCTTACCAATTTGATTTTATCTGTACCTTGGTATGCAGTTTGTAGAGTCTCCCATGCATCCTTTTATTTTGTCAGACTAGCAATTCGAGGAAAAATTGAGACATCTAAGGCAGATTGAATGGTGAAAAGAGCTTTGTTATCCTTCTTTATATCTTCTTTCAACTGATTTTTTTGTTATGGTGTCCATGTATTGAATGCAATCTGATCAACAGGTTCTGTGTATCCACCTTCCACAAATTCCCAAAGATCTTGGGATAAAAGTAGGGTCTTCATCTTGATACTCCAATAATCATAGTTTTCTCCAGTAAATAATGGAAGCTAAAATGCTAAATCCTTTCCATTAGCCATCTGGAGACTACCCGCACAATCAAAAAACTCTACAACCTTCTCTGACACCAAATGAAACAAATATAAAATTGGAACACAAATAAGCTATTCTATTGATTCAAGAGATTACATAAGCTTCTTGATCAATAGATCAAGGATCAAACTTCTTGATCAACTGACCAAGGATCAGACTAACTGATAAAGGATGAATTACAACTGCCTCATTATATAGAGGTTTTAGATACATCTAGATTTTGGAAAACTTGTATTATTAGAAATAAAGAAAAAAACTAAAACAGCTTTTATGCATAATCATCCCAAATAAAACTGAAAAACTAAAAGCATAAAACTATGTAAGTGGGAGGAATTAATAAAATGGATTGTGAATTGAGAGATCGTACATTGCACAAATCATCACCTAAAATGCTCTGTATTTGAATGATATATTCACCTGCTTTCTCAAATTTTTTTTGCTATTCATCTATCTCAAACGTTGCATCTGCAACTCCCGAGCCTTCTGCTAACACACATTTTGAATGAAAACGAATTGTGAATTGTGTACATTGCACAAATCACCACCTAAAATGCTCTGTGTATTTGAATGATATATCACCTGGTTTCTTAATTGTTTTTTGCTCTTCCGTTTTTCCTGATCCTTGTTGTGCTGTGTCTGTTCGGGGAAGCAACATTGTCTAGTTAAGAGCCATATTAAAATCATCAATACAGTAATGTTTAGACCGTTAGTCTCTTATTTTTTGTTCAGCTTAAAAGGACTGCATCTGGAATATTTTAACCTGAAGTACTGAGGGCTCTTTGTTGCTTGGCTCCAGATTCTGCCAAATCTTTCTTTGTTTCTCCTCTACCTACAACAACATTGAAGTAGAAGAAAAATAATTTATCTGTTAAAGTGAAGCTGTACCTTGATGCAGATATAAAATGTGACTAATCTCACTTGTATACAGTCAGAGATATTCACCTAGTTTAGGTTTATTTGCATCCGAAGTTCCAATTTGGAACTTGGGATTGGCTTTTCTACGCCCATAAGCAGTGCGTTTTTCTTTCTCTGCTGCTGGATCGGTAGACCGTTTTCTACCTAGCTGGCTTTGCAAAAAGTCTCTGGATTCTGAGTCACTAGGGTCTGCTAGGTGTAGCGGCAGTTGAACTATCTTCCTTAAATAATTGTCTGCTAAGTCCTCATTGGACTTATTATTGGCATTGCTATTGTTATTCCCATACTTTCTTATTATTGCCCTTTGGATCATGCTCTTTTCCATGCTCAAAATAACGTTGATCTCGCAAGTGGCCAAAACCAGATTCACTACTGGTAAGACCTGCCAAAGTTAAAAATAAATTTAGGAAACCAGAGACTAAGAATAGATATTTGTAACAGTTGCAATAGACAAGTTTTATAAAGAAATTTATAAAAACCAGAGACTAAGAATTGATATTTGTAACAACTCCAATAGATGGGTTTTCTAAAGTTCTACCTGCAGAATCACATTTTCTTCACAATGATCGAGATCGTCGATGAAGACTATTATCCTAAGATTATTACTGAATGCAGGAGGCATCTTTGGAATTTTTGTTCCTAGAACATAGTTCTCATCCCAACTCCATGCAATGTAGCACCATATAAAAGCAAACACATCCCACTTCCAGGAGGGTTTATAACGGAGTTGGTCTTTCAAAAAATTGATATCATCAATAACCTTCTGACGATAACCAAGCTTTTGGCTATGGTCTGGAAGACATATGTAGTCCACGACCTGTGAACTGATCGGTTTAACAAAAGAGAATATAGACTTCCCTACACCCCAAGGAGCTACAATCATGGATGCTGGTAGACCTCCATACTTAAATTTCTTTAGATCTTTACGTTGGGAGGAATCAAGTAGAAGCCATACAATGGTACTAAACCAGATGGCCACCAGCAGTGCAAGAAAGAATGGGAGGATCACTCCAAAACAGATGCTGTTTTTGCGGTATCTCCAATTATATATCCAGCTGGTTCTGAACTTGTGTGCCACCATCATCGTTGCTTCCAATTCTTTTGTGATTTCCACTGCTAGACCTGCCCATGCCTCGGTTTCATTCCTGTAATGCCAGCCATTGTATTGTACAGTCAAAATAGATGGTGTAGTCCCCTGCAACGAGTCTTCCTCCCATAGCATTTCATCGACTCTTTGATTTGGAGATCCACGTTCGTTCTCTTCTTCAAACTGAATCTCATCAGACCCAGAACATAAATGAATCGTCGAGTTAAAATTCCACAAAAATGAAGATGGAATTGATTATTTACTTAACGTTCAGACTTTTAAAAAATTGCAAAACAATATAAAATCATCAAAAAGTAAAGGAAACTAAGAATACGAAATGTAGATGAGTCCGGTAGCATGGATGAATTGAACTATGGGAGGGGACAAAAAATCAGTGTCAAGTAGAGTTAATGGAAGTCTTTGGAAGAGAAAGGGAGAGAGTGATAAAGATAGAGAGATAGATAAGGGATAGGGAGGTAAGATGAAGGGAGAGAAGGGGAGAGAGAAAGAGAGAGATAAATAGAGAGGAGAGGGAGAGAGATAGGTAGATAATGAGAGATTAAGAATAGAGGGAGAGGGAGATATAGCTCAATATCGAGAGAGAGAGAGAGAGAGAGAGAGAGAGAGAGAGAGAGAGAGAGAGGGGGGGGGGGGGTGAGGGAGTGATAGCTCAATATATGAAGAGTGAGAGGGAGATATATAATAGAAAGTTCTATAAAGAGACATAAATGAAAAGGGAAAGAGATAGAGAGATACAAATAGAGAAAGGTATGGATAGAAAGAGATAGAGAGAGGCATGAGATGGAAATGGAGAGAGAAATAGAGATAGAGATATAGAGTAGGAGGGATGGAGGGAGAGATGGACAAAGGGAGGGATAGGGAGAGATCTAGACAAACATAGGGAGATAGAGGTAAGAAGATATGCATAGAAAGAGATAGGGAGAGAAGAAAGAGGAGATAGAGAGAGAAAAATAAAAAGATATAGACATAATGAAATATAGATAGAGATGGGGAGAGAGGTAGGGAGATAGAGATAGAGTGTGCGAGAGTGGGAGAGAATGAAGGTGACATAAAAGAGTAATAGAGAGGGGGAAAGATAAATAGAGTAGAAATAAGTATATAATGAATAAATATAATCATTTTTTTAAGGGTAAACGCTTTTGATCAGGAGCTATGAAGGTCAGTTAGAAATGGGAGACATCATCCCAAGATGAGAACTCAACAATGACACTCCAAGAGGACAAGGACCACAACTCCACAACTTAACTATTATATTATGTCAATATCAATAATAAATATAATTATTTAATATTAATTATATATAAATAACTATACAGCTGTACATAATATTATTATATATTTATTATATTTATATGTTAATTTAATTTGATTATAATAATTTATATTAAATAAAATAAATTAATTATACACTAATTATATATATTATATTATAAATATTTTGCATGATACGAGAGAATAAAATCGAGCCCATAATAAAATGTAATAATAATAATAATCATGAATGCCTCTATTCCCATGATTAATTAATTTTAAATGTATCAATAGGAGGTTTTCATATTTTTAGCGAATATAAAATATACGAGAAGTCTGTTTGTCTAGGGTGGATTATGTTTAAAGCTATGCGAGTGATTTTGACCATAGGCGTCGGACTAAAACCTATCGGTATTTTGTTCTCATAAATATTGGACCAAAAAACAGTCAGAAATGGGAAGGAAAAGGGCAAACAATGATTAACGGATGAGATTACATAAGCTTCTTGGTCAATAGATCAAGGATCAAACTTCTTGATCAACTGACCAAGGATCAGACTAACTGATAAAGAATGAATTACAACTGCCTCATTATATAGAGGTTTTAGATACATCTAGATTTTGGAAAACTTGTATTATTAGAAATAAAGAAAAAAACTAAAACAGCTTTTATGCATAATCATCCCAAATAAAACTGAAAAACTAAAAGCATAAAACTATGTAAGTGGGAGGAATTAATAAAATGGATTGTGAATTGAGAGATCGTACATTGCACAAATCATCACCTAAAATGCTCTGTATTTGAATGATATATTCACCTGCTTTCTCAATTTTTTGTTGTTGTTCATCTATCTCAAACGTTGCATCTGCAACTCCCGAGCCTTCTGCTAACACACATTTTGAATGAAAACGAATTGTGAATTGTGTACATTGCACAAATCACCACCTAAAATGCTCTGTGTATTTGAATGATATATCACCTGGTTTCTTAATTGTTTTTTGCTCTTCCGTTTTTCCTGATCCTTGTTGTGCTGTGTCTGTTCGGGGAAGCAACATTGTCTAGTTAAGAGCCATATTAAAATCATCAATACAGTAATGTTTAGACCGTTAGTCTCTTATTTTTTGTTCAGCTTAAAAGGACTGCATCTGGAATATTTTAACCTGAAGTACTGAGGGCTCTTTGTTGCTTGGCTCCAGATTCTGCCAAATCTTTCTTTGTTTCTCCTCTACCTACAACAACATTGAAGTAGAAGAAAAATAATTTATCTGTTAAAGTGAAGCTGTACCTTGATGCAGATATAAAATGTGACTAATCTCACTTGTATACAGTCAGAGATATTCACCTAGTTTAGGTTTATTTGCATCCGAAGTTCCAATTTGGAACTTGGGATTGGCTTTTCTACGCCCATAAGCAGTGCGTTTTTCTTTCTCTGCTGCTGGATCGGTAGACCGTTTTCTACCTAGCTAGCTTTGCAAAAAGTCTCTGGATTCTGAGTCACTAGGGTGTGCTAGGTGTAGCGGCAGTTGAACTATCTTCCTTAAATAATTGTCTGCTAAGTCCTCATTGGACTTATTATTGGCATTGCTATTGTTATTCCCATACTTTCTTATTATTGCCCTTTGGATCATGCTCTTTTCCATGCTCAAAATAACGTTGATCTCGCAAGTGGCCAAAACCAGATTCACTACTGTTAAGACCTGCCAAAGTTAAAAATAAATTTAGGAAACCAGAGACTAAGAATAGATATTTGTAACAGTTGCAATAGACAAGTTTTATAAAGAAATTTATAAAACCAGAGACTAAGAATTGATATTTGTAACAACTCCAATAGATGGGTTTTCTAAAGTTCTACCTGCAGAATCACATTTTCTTCACAACGATCGAGATCGTCGACGAAGACTATTATCCTAAGATTATTACTGAAAGCAGGAGGCATCTTTGGAATTTTTGTTCCTGGAACATAGTTCTCATCCCAACTCCATGTAATGCAGCACCATATAAAAGCAAACACATCCCACTTCCAGGAGGGTTTATAACGGAGTTGGTCTTTCAAAAAATTGATATCATCAATAACCTTCTGATGATAACCAAGCTTTTGGCTATGGTCTGGAAGACATATGTAGTCCACGACCTGTGAACTGATCGGTTTAACAAAAGAGATTATGGACTTCTGTACACCCCAAGCAGCTACAATCATGGATGCTGGTAGACCTCCATACTTAAATTTCTTTAGATCTTTACGTTGGGAGGAATCAAGTAGAAACCATACAATGGTACTAAACCAGATGTCCACCAGCAGTGCAAGAAAGAATGGGAGGATCACTCCAAAACAGATGCTGTTTTTGCGGTTTCTCCAATTATATATCCAGCTGGTCCTCAACTTGTGCGCCACCGTCATCGTTGCTTCCAATTCTTTTGTGATTTCCACTGCTAGACCTGCCCATGCCTCGGTTTCATTCCTGTAATGCCAGGCATTGTATTGTACAGTCAAAATAGATGGTGTAGTCCCCTGCAACGAGTCTTCCTCCCATAGCGTTTCACCGACTCTTTGATTTGGAGATCCACGTTCGTTCTCTTCTTCAAACTGAATCTCATCAGACCCAGAACAAAAACGAATCGTCGAGTTAAAATTCCACAGAAATGAAGATGGAATTGATTATATTCAAACTTTTAAAAAACTGCAAAATAATATAAAATCATCAGAAAGTAAAAGGAAACTAAGAATACGAAATGTAGATGAGTCCGGTAGCATGGATGAATTGAATTATGGGAGGGGACAAAAAATCAGTGACAAATAGACTTAATGGAAGTCTTCGTACCATATCACGCCGGTCAATGATGGCCAGGGACTTGAAAATTTGATGATATTTCGGTTGATAATTTTCTAAAAGTCAGTAAATTTGTGGAAATTTTCGGGCGGTGTAGATTCCTTCCATAGGGTTTGGAGTGTGTTCCAAAATTTGCACAATCTAGAGCGATTTTGGGGTTGTATTGCCTGCAACAATCCGGACAGAGTAATCACTCTTAATTTACGATATCAACGAAGAATGTTTAGTTCAACGACCATCAAACAATTTAATTTGACTTGATTCAATCAATTTTCATTGCACTGAATATCTCTATCATTAATTTCAAATTAAATTAAAAGAGGGAAATTTAATAAAATATTCTATCCATGTCAGATTCCCAAGTCATGTTAAAAGCTTATTTAATAAAATAACTCATGATAAAAGCTTAAGCTTAAGTGAGAGATACCTTCCCTATAAATTAGAGAAAGATCCACCTAAGATAGGGCACAATAAAAGAGGAAAACAAAGAATATCTATGAGCTGAATTTCCATAAAAGTCTATTGATAATCCTCATGTTCCTGATGCATTCAAGCTTAAATATTATAACTACACCAGGTAAATTATTTATCTTGGAGGATTCTTTCATTTTTCGCAATGCTTGTCTCTTTTTTATTTCTTCCATTTCCATTGTTCTTTTGTAATATTGTTTTAAGAATCTGTACTTCCAAATTTATATCAGCATGCAATAAGAAAAATAATTTTCCATAATTCAACACTAAAATATTATTTTTTACTAATATTTATATAACACTTTATATTCATATAAAGAAATCATGAGTAATTTAGATTGTAATATTTATATATTTCATTTTTTCTATATGAAACATATCCACTATAAATTTGAGAAGGCAAAATTTTAGACACAAATTTATGTAAATCAAATGTTAAATTAGTATTATAGAATTGAAATAGAGAAGAGAAAAATTTAGGCAAAAAAAATTATAGAGATCAAATGTTGAATTAGTGGTATAGAATTAATTTATTAGAATATTAAGATTGAGAATTTATAGAATAAGTGTATATAAAGAATATCAAATAAAAGATGTGAAGAGATATTGAAAGCAATGCTAAATAGATATGTAATCGTTGTTAATCAAAGTTCTAAATTTCTATTATCATATAATGGAAAATATATAATGAAAGGGTTTCATTGATGATCTATTAGGGGTGAAGATAGAGAGATTCATATGAAATAGATTAATTTTTTTATTTGATTTTGTTGTTAGTACATTAGAAAAAAAATTGAATAAAATAAAATAAAATGAAGCTATCCAACAAGATATTAGATGGATTTTGAAATTAAAATTGAAATTGAAATTGAGAAATCATCAAAAAGTAAAAAAAATAAACACACTCTACACTAATTTAAGTTTAATTAATGACAAATCAATCTCAACCACTTAAACCTAAATTAAAAAAGGATGAGAGTAAATGAAAAAAAAAGTTAGAATGTGATTAGCTCTATGTCAATTTGAGATTTTTTATGATGAACATTTTTTGTATATATTATGTGTGAGGACTCAAAATGTTCAAATTATAGGATCGTAGCTACCCTATCAAATTGTGATAAATCTAGGTTGACTCAAGACTAGGTCAAGCCTATAGTTTAGTCATGGGGTGTTTTATCTTTGCACAATCTTGTCATTTAGTGATATACGACTTGTTCATCTTAATTTGTACTTGCTCCTCAAATATTGTACTAATATAGTACTTCGTGGGCCTACTATGATAGAGAAAAAGGTGTTGATGGTAGCCGTGAGACCTATTTATTGATGTGACAAGATTGAAGATACCTAAAAAAAGTGTAAATACTTAATGCAACATTTATAATTGTTTATGTTCATGCACAAGTGAAAATGTTTTATTTATACTATTTTTATATGTTTTAATGATTTTTGATGATTCTTATTATCTTAAGGCTTTTCCTTAAATAAAATTATTTGGTTATTGAATTCTAAATATTTATAGTACAATTCAATGAGTGATAATTAAATTATTTGAAAGATGTTTGAATAAAGGGGACAAGGGCGTCAATACAATTGACATCTTTGCATACATAATCAAGTTTAAAATACATATGAATAATTGAAGAAAAGATTGATCTAATCATTACAAACTAAAGTACAATATTAAATAATGAACTTAATAATTTTGTTACTTTATATATATAATATGATGAAATTTATATTAAAATTCAATTTTTTTTTCTATAATATATGATGATATCATTACATTCATTTTATTATTAAAAAAATTGTATTATATATTTTTTAAATAAATAAATTATATTTCACATAATATTAAAAGAATTTTTTAATAAATAAATTATATTTGAACTACCTAATTTCTGTTTAAAATTTAAAACTCATAAACTGCTTAAAAAAACATTTAAACTAAATTTTTGTCTCAATTTCAAGTTTTAAGTTAGCACATATATGAATATTATCTACAAATCAATTTTGTACCCTAAATAAGGGCATCTAATCTATTAATGTAGGGTGTAGGTCTACCTTTGTTGTGAAGTCCTTACTCATTTAATAGACATTCCAATGCTGTCAATAATATTAGGGCCATCCTGCCTTTCAACATCTATTGCATTTGCTATTTTCCTACGCCTGGCTTGCCCAGTTCCAGATAATTTGGATTCGCTTGCTCCTGGAAATTTTCCTTTTTTAAATGAATTTGGGAATGCTAACTGTGCCGCTGTCTTTAGAAGAATGCTCTCTGTCTGGAAGCACAGCGATTCAGATTACTACCAGATCTAATAATGTAAGCTAAATGTGCTAAAAAATCTTTAGAAAGGATGATTACCTGAACCATAACGCTAGACTTTCCCATTCCCCATTCTCCTGAGATTCCCACAGTAACAGGAGATCTCACAAAAGGATTCAAAAATAATGCAGCCAGACCGATCGCAAAGGGAGTTCGTCCTGCCCGATGTTATAACGGAAAATGCTTAGGAAATTTCGCTTGAGAATTCACGTTTGTCTTCTTATATTATTAAACAAGATAATTACGGGAGTCAAGGTAACTACACCTACCAAGATCATCCCGCAGAGCCGGTTTGTCGGTCCCTTGTTCAACAATATTGTCGATTTGCTTGAGAACTGTGGTAAAAAGTAAACAAATACTTAATCACAGCTGCAGACTCATTTTTCGATTGGGAATTGAAGCAAAAGGAAAAGTTATAAGCAAACATACCATCTTGCACAGTTTTACTTTCGTCTTCTTGGAGAATGGCTATCCATTCCTTATCACGAATGAGAGCGATATTTGCACCCCTGGTGATGAACTCCCGTGTCATATCTATGTCGCCTAAAGTTGACGCTACTCTAAGCAAATTCTCCGCCCCTGGTGATGAACTCCCGTGTCATATCTATGTCGCCTAAAGTTGCTGCTACTCCAATATTTTACTTTTTTCATTTGGAATTGCGTTGCTCAGAATTTGCATCCATGATGGCTTTCAAAGACTTCTCTCTGTTGACAGTTAAATCTTCCAAAAGCTTTCGAGTGTTCCTCTCCAAGTCTTGGAAAAGCTTCCGGATGTTGCTCTTGAATTCTTCCAAAGAAGCGAGTGACAATTGCGTTGTTGGCACTCTGCTCTTTGCACCCACACCCTGACACTCCCTGGCTATTGCGCTTACGAGTTCGCTTGCCGCTTTTGTTCTATCACTGTCCCATATTACATTCTCCCTCGCGCGACCTTCTTCTGTCTCGCCTGGCAGCAACCAATAAAGGACCTCCTTATTCCAGTCTTCACAACATAACAACGCCGCAGCATTTCTTCCCTCGTTACTCAATTTAGGAACCTTGGAATATAGGGCCGCATTCCTGTCATCTATTTTGCGGATAATATAGAAGCGTCAGCCTAATTATTGTATTGCAACATCACCACTAACTTACTTGAAGCTTTGAAATTTTCAGTAAACATATATTGTTATCTGCATTCAACTATCTTGTATCTAAGTTAATCAAGCCTTGAGAATTTCGGGAGTTGGTGACTGAACGAGTAACATGTATCCAAGACAGCTTCTGAAACCCTCTTGGACATTGAAGTCGTAACCAGCGCCTCCTATCCAGCCATTTAGAAGACGCGCTCTGTCCCATTCCCCTAACAGATTATCACGCTTTATTGAATCCAGATTGTGTTTCGCTTCTTCCACAGTTGCCAAGCGCCATCCGTCTGGAGTTCCGCAACTCCTTTCCAACTTTTGAAAGGTCATATTCACCTAGTTGTCTAACCCAAAATGCTATCGTAGTCACATAAATCTGTCCAATTTAATTAAATGAATATTTCGTATTTATTTGATTAAAAATCGACTAGCTATCAGTTAATTAAATTAATATTTAATTAATTCATCTTCAAACATTCTCCTATTAATTAAATAAATTATTCAATTTATTTTAATTAATTCATTAAACCTAAAATCACAATCAATTAATTAAATAAATCTTATTTATTTAATTAAATCCCCATTTTCCTCTTTTAAATAAATTAAATAAAACATTTATTTAAATCATCAAATCCCCCCTACTTGCATTTTCTTACAAATGCAACTTGCACACATTTATTGAAATAAATGAATTTTTATTTTAATAAAATCTTATTTTCTCTCACCCATCAAACCCACTTGCAATCCTAACCCCCTTCTAGATTCTTCTAAACCCTTTCTAATTAACTTAATCAATTCCCTAATTATTGTCACATTCCTAAGCAACTTGGAGTCACTTCTCAAAGACTCCAAAGTTTTTGAAAAACATTAAATGCTTTATGTGTTCAACAATTCAACCTCCCAAATCTTCTAAAACCACTAATGGCTCTTACATGACCATTAATGGGTCTTACATAACCATTTATGGTTAATTCAACTTGTACTCGTGTCTCCTCAAGCATTTATTGCTTTGACCATGGTTATCCCTTTTGCCTTTGCACAAGAGTTTATCCATTGGATAAAAGCTGTATTTTTTGAATAAAGAATTTATCCATTCAACCTAACCTTGACCTTAACTCCCAAGTTAACCTTCAAGTCATGTCAAGCATTTAATGTTTATTCCCTCTCCTCTCAACCTATCTCATATTGACACTTGTCATCCTGGGATTGGGTTGAAAGTCATCACATGGGTTGAAAGTCATTCAATCCTGACCTTTGCTGCGATTATTCAATCTCAACCATCCATTGCTCCATTTTTCCTATAAATAGAGCCCATTTCTTCATAATCTAGATCCTGAAAACTTGTATGCATTTAATCTATAGTGAATTTTAGAGAGCATTTAGCATAAATCACTAATATCTTGTAATTTTGGTTTAAAATAAATCATTTCAATATCAATAGCATCTAGTATTAGCTTTTTATTCACATTTAGAGCAAATAATTCAATCTCGAACCTCCATAAGCATCCATAGTGCAAAAAGCTATTGAGAGCTACACTAGTTTGGAACTTGGAGAGGAGAGGAACAAGGGAGAAGGAGCTAAGAGCATGTTAGGAGGCATTTGGAGATGTCTCATCATATTTACTTTCCTAGTTAAATATTCCCTCATGCTTTTGGTATCTCTTTTGATATGCTTGTGTAGGAAAATATTTTGTTTCTGATTTCTGACACTAACAATTTGGCTTTTCTTCTTGTTTGTGTTTTGTTATCATTGACTAACCTCCCCTTTTTGCAGAGCATCATTATCTATGTTGAAAACAGAACTGAACACAAAACATTACAAACTTCACTACCAGCGCAAATGCTTATGTGCTATTTAATCTGTCTCTACAATTAATGTGTATTCGTCTTCTATTTTTATCATTCTAATGAAAAATACACTTCAACTAAAGTAGATTAAGAATGATTTAGTTACATCAGGAATCTACTTCAATGAAACGGTCTTTCGTAGTCCGGCATTTAGTTTTGTGCAACATGGGTCTTACAAGACAAGAAAAACGTTGGCTAGAGGGTAAATTAAAATTTAGTTGAGAAAATCGGTATTTTTTTTTTAAATTTTGAAAGGTATATTTAGGATGGGACAATTTCTATTTAAAAGAATTTATTATCACAACATTCTAATATGAATTTTAGATGATTGTTATTAATACAATTTTTTTTAGGGATTTTTATTTTCATTTTTTTTTTAATGAGAAAAATAGTTTCTTAAAAGTTTAAGTTTGTCTGTAGTTACAAAATCTATGTGGCTATCTTGTGAAAACTATTCAAAAATCACAATAGCACCCACTAACATATTTTATTAAGTTGGCCTCCTCCATGAAACTACTTACTAAATAAAAGGGTGGGTGGATAAATTTTTAAGAATCTTTGTCCATACAAAATAATAAAAAATATAATCAACTCTAGATAATGTAATCAAAACATTCTATTCAATGTGCTAGATCAACATACACTACAAGCAACACAAACAACATTCTAGTAGCTCAATATGCTTGATTGCTTGTTCTCAACATTATTCTCAATTGAAGCCTTACCACTAGTTTCATTCTATTTTAAACTTTGTTTAATGAATATAACTCAACATACTTGATTGTTTGTTTTCAAATTTAGTCATAATTTAATCCTAATAACTAATTAATGCTCTCAAATTTCCAAAATCCATGCTAAAATTAACTTCTTTTTCTGGATTTGATTGTGTATACAAATTTTGCATACGCAATAAATTCCAAAAACAATAAGTGAATCCTTATAACTAGTTTCATTCTCTTTAAATTTTGTTAATGATTATAATTCTACTTTTCCAATTTTTTAAATTTTTGATGTAAAGCTTTATATCGAATCTCATATTATTTGGAGCATGATCCCAACCTCATTGTTTATAGCATCAAGGGCCTAACAATGTTTATAAACACTTTTAGGAATTTCTTGGATCACAAGGTTTGAATCCTCCTTAATAAAACCTTTTAACTTATTTATTTTCTTAAATAATGCATTTCTTAAAAAAAAAAAAGATCTTTAGATATGGGCTCTTTACAATGTTTTTAAATAAAAAAATCTATAACTATGCATTTTCATCATGTCCACATAATTCCTTTAGGTGTGCCTAATAATAAATCATCCTCTCCCTTTTTTCCTTAAGCCTCTCTAAATGTTTAGCTTTCACTATGTAAATAATCATTGTTTCTCATCAACTAGGGGATGTTTCTGCCAAAAATGGCCTACTCTCTTTTCTTTTATCCATTTTTAGTTTATTTAAGGTTATAGATTGATTAATCTACCTTGATAAATATTTTATTAATGCAAAAATAATTAATAGATGTATTTAATAGTTTATAATACTGATATATTTAATTTCTTGAGATAAATGTGAGAGTGGAGATAAAAGTTAATGAATTGTAAACAAGATGATAGAGGGAAGCGTCTATGTAGCAATTTAAAACATATACGCTTATGAAGGGTGGACTTAGATTTTTTTTAATGCCTCCTTTATAAATGGTGTGGGTTATGTCCCTGGATAACCGATTCCATGATAAAGAAGTAGAAGTAATAATCCTCATCGATATCAAAATAGGACATCCATTATAATAAAAAAAATTGTTGTATACGGTTCCTACAAATGTAATTTTGAAAAAAAATGAAAAAGAAATAAGAAAAAGTAGGATTGATCTACTTAGATATTAATGGTGCACAGAAATGTTTATTTATTAGTTGGTAAATTTTCTTAAATTTCAGTGTGTGGTCCTATTTTTTTTTCCAACTTTAATGTGAAACACTTTTTCTTATTCTAGGTTAGGTCGGATTTGACATATGGAAGAGGGATGATTTTCATCACCAAAAGTGTGGTCAAAGGAAAATGGATGTTTTACATCACCTAAAGTGTAGGGTAGAGGATACAAAACATGTGCACCCTAAATTCGAGGGTCCACATGGACGCACAGTCCAACTTTGACCGCTGGCCAGGTAGACCGCTGAGTTTGCTACCCCAAACAAAAATTATGCATGCTGACTCAGCTTTTTACCACATCATCAGTGACTTGTCCTCCAGCTGGTCAAAAATATTCCACTTCGGTGTGTCAACTAGAACGTGGTCGGGCCCATACCCAAAACCTACCATGCTTTCCATTTGTATGGAATGGGATGTTCGCCAAGCGATCAATCACTTGCACACCCAATTGACCACCTCGTATGTCCTAAAATCCCACTGCCACATTCAAACTTCCACTATAGTTGCATTAACTATGCATCACCTCACCTTACTTGCTCCCACTGGCTCGCATTTTTTGAGCCTATTTGCATTCAATATGCCTAACTCCTCAGACATTGAGTCGACGCTGGTTCATTTCCCTCCCACATGATTATTATTGCTGGTTTTCTCGCACGCCAAAAACCGCTCACCATGGGATGCATTCGAACCAACTTTGGGCCAAGACATGCACACTATGAATCAGGTAATGCATGCATACATCTGCACATTCACTAGTTTTTTGTTGAGGTTTAATAGGGTTTTGGGGTTTCATTTTCTGATTTTTAGTGCATTACTCCCTCGTGAGCTCCATTTTGCAAGTTTGGAGCCAAATGACGAGGATGAAAGACCCTCATTTGTAGATGATGGAATGGGTATTTCCCCTTCGACCCAGCTGAGGATGTATTCTTACTATGGCTCACTAATTTCACCGAGTCTGTGCTTTTGTGTTGTATTTCTTTTTTATGTCATTGATCCTTTTAGTTTATTGTTTGATATGGTGGTGCTCTAACTCTCTTATCCTCCTCAAACTTTGTTTTATTTGTCCCGCAAGGTTTATGCATGTCTTTGTCTTTTTAACACTAAACTATGTGTTTATAAACACAAATACATAATAAAGGGAATCATACTCCTCTGTTCTAGCTAAACTGTCATTTTAATGGTGACCTGTGAATTAAAAGTTTTTCATTTTGTGCATCATTGATAATATTATAATTATTGGTTTCGATTTTGAGCATCACTATGTCTTAATGGTTTAATGATTTTTAATTTCACCATTAATGTTTAAAGGTTCAAGGGTTTCACAAGATTTTCAATTAAACTAGTTTAGGGTTTCATTGTCACTGTGCATGGGATTCAATTACACTATTCATGTTTAATGGTTTATCATTGCAAAAATATACTGTATAGGGGTTTAAAATGAATTGTTCATGTTGGGTTTAATTGTTTCCATATGTGCATTGCCAAAATCACCCTTCATGTTTAAAGGTTTCGGTGCTTCAAATTCAATGTTTCACTGTTAATGTATAAGGGTTCACAAATTCACTTTTATTGTACAAGGGTTTGAGGGTTTCGAAGTTGAGTGTTTTGATTGGCAACAATGGTTTCAATTTCTTTGTCCAAGGGTTTACATTTCCATTGTTCTATGGTTCAAGGTGTACACTCTCAATTGATTTAGGGCTTCACTTTATTTGTTAAATTTTAAGGGTTCACAATTTCACTTTTATTGTTTTAGGGTTTGAGGGCTTGTAAATCATTGTTACAATTGACATCAATAGTTTCAATTTCTTTGCCCAATGGTTTACATTTCCACTGTTTTATGGATCTAGATGAACAATTCGACACTACTTCTTGGGTTCACTAGATGTTTAAATCTCAATTGATTTAGGGATTCCCTTTGTCTGTTAAAGTTGAAGGGTTCATAATTTCACTTGTAATGTTAAAGGGTTTGAGGGCTTCTAAATCACTGTTTCAATTAGCATCAAGGATTTTATTTTCATTTCCTAAGGGTATACATTTCCACTGTTTTATGCTTCTGGGTGAACAATTGGAAACTACTACTTGGGTCAAAGAGTTTCAATCTCAAAATTTTTGATAAATTCACTTTCGTTGTTAATGTTTTAGGGTTCACAATTTCATTTTAATTTTTTAATGGTTTGAGGGATTCAAAATCATTGTTTCAATTGGCATCAACGGTTTTAATTTCATTAAACAAGGGTTTAAATTTCCATTGCTTTATGGTTCTTGGTGAACAACTCAAAACTAGTCCTTGGTTCTAGGTGAACAATTCGAAACATGTTTTAGGGGTTCAATTTATGAAATATCCCTCGTTCCATTATATATCTGCACATTTTACTTTGTTTCAATCACTTTACATGTTTCATGGAATCAATTTATGTATTCTTCATAGATTCTACTCAACATGTTTAGGGATTCAATTCCATAGTTATTGTTTAAGGGTTTACAATTTCACCTTAGAATTTTAAGGATTTGAGGGTTTCAATTTTAGTGTAATAGGTTTCAAATTCATTTTCATTGATACATATTTTCAATTTTAATATTGAAGTTCTTCAATTCCAATTGAGATGTTTTAGGGACTCAATTAATGTAATATATGAGATTCAATAAAATATATCTGCATATTTTACCAATGTTGTATTCACTTACTATCCTTTACGCTCATTAAAATGTATAGCTAAAGGCCATTACTATAATGAAAAGGGCTTAATTCATAATTTGTTTCATTGTTGAACTTCTTTGTTTCTTAGTTTTATAAATAGTTTTCAAGTTTCTTATATAGTAGTGAAGATCCTTCAATATTTGTTTAATGATTAAACACTGGAATTGCACACATTACATGCATTATGCAGGCATCAACTTAAATAGTCAAACAGTAAACTTTAACCCAAATAAACACACTTGTGAAATTGAAAACCTTGAACCCTTTAACATTAACAATTGAACTTGAAAACGTTAACCCCATTACGTATGTCTATGTACGAATTTGTGAGTATGACTATATTTATTTATATGTGGCTGTATGTATGTATTAAATTTAATACCTACAACTATCAAATTGAAATCCTTGAATAGTTAAACATTAACAGTAAAATTGAAACCCTTAAACACATTTCAATATACCATTGCTTGCATTGGTTTTAGGGTATACAGTACACTCTTCCTTGTAGTACCACTAGCTACACGTCCCTTCTCCTTCCTTATCACTTGTTGATAAGAGACATTGCACAAATCATTTGGTGTTGTCTTTGATGGCAAATGAAGTCAGTTGTCCTATCCGCAGTATGTGATTTGATCCTACTAGAAGTTAGAATGCAGATTGGTTCAAGTCCGACAAGTTAGAATAGAGTATCCAACAATGTTTAGTATTTTGGTTGGAATTTTGTTTTGGTTGAATATTTTGTGTTGCAAGGCTAAGGGAAGCTTGATAAATTTCTATAGTATCTCATTTCATGATCTTAGCCTCTAATGATAATCATTATGCAAGTTAGAAAATCCTATACACAGGTTTTTGGGTTGAATAGTGTAATATGATCGACTTGAGTAACTGATTGTTGTGTGGAATTGATGGAGCTCATTTGGTGGTATTTTCTATGTTAGAGGATGTTTATCCAACATGTGGGAAGCATGTGGACAATGATTTTTGGTTGACATATGCAGTTGAGATCAAATTAAGTCGACATTGTGTATATATTACATTATTTGTGAAGTGTTCTTGAAGTCAACAAGTATCTAAATTCCTTGTTTTTGATTTATAAGGTTGATTGTCATGATCATTTTTTAGATTAGTATGTATGTGAGAGGTGTTCATGATCAATTTTATACAGTTTCATGTGTGCAAGTAGAAGCTTTATGCTCTAAAATATTGTAGAACTATGGAACAGAGCAGTGTAAGGCAAAATGGAAATATTTACATGAAATGTGCTTAACCGAAACTATATTTAGGCATTTGTACATGTTGTTCAATTGTTTTGAAATTTTCTTGTAATCATTTTTAACTCATTTGTAATGCAGTGAGCCTTCCAGGGTTGTAGCCCTTCTTTTGTTTGAATAGTGAGCTCTAGGCAGTGTCCCTAAATGGATGTGCATTCCCCATTGTAATATTTTATATACTTCTAATAGGGTATCATCCTATTGTGGGTAGGTTCCCAACATGGTTTTTCCCTTGACCGAGTTTTCCACATACAAAATCCTTGTGCTATGGTGTTGTGGTTAATTGGTTTGTGTTCATGCATCTTTCTTTTGGTTCAATGTATTAAGTGGTTGAATGATCAGATTAATAAAGTTAAAGATTGCATAACATTGATTCACCCCCCCTCTTAGTATTCCTTGATTCCAACAATTGGTATCAGAGCCTAGTTCCTCAAAAGAAATCTAACATTTTGAGGACAACCCGGGAAGGTGGTTCAATGGATTCTGGTGGTCTTCAATAATATCTTTTGGTTGCAGTTGATGATCTTGATCAGTCCAATATTGAAGTCCATAAATTGAAAGTGAATCTTAAGGATGCTGAGAATTTCAATGAGTCATTGAAAGAGCAATTGAACAAGTCCAGGGAAAAGAGAAAGGAACTTTGTTATCAACTAAAGCAGAACAAAAGCCAAAGCATGGATCATGGAGCCTTGAAGGAGAAGACAGAGGAATATGAAAAAATTGCTAGAGACAATGTTGTCTTAAAGCATGAAATGCAATCTATTGTGATGAATTTGACTCAAGAGATTGAGGGAAGGAAGAAGAATGAAGAAGGTCTTAATAAATTCTTGAAAGAAAGATATTATGAATGTTGCAAACTTAACTATGAGAATGATCAACTGAAGCTTGAAGTGCAACAATCTAAGAACAATGAGCAAGAGCTTGAAAGATAGATTATCATTTTTAGGGATGAACTTGCTATTGCAAATGAGTATAAGGAGAAATTCAATATTATCTCAGCTAAGCTTGATGAGATGCTTGAAAGTCATAAGGATGCAGATGACAAGCAAGGTCATGGATTTGAGAAAGGTGAATGCTCTGGATCTGGTCAAAGCAATCCTAAGTCAACACAATAGAAGAACAAAGCTAAAAGCTCTCTGGTAAGGAAATGTAATGCTCAAAAGCTCAATGGTAACTTTTTTGTTTGTAATAAATTTGGTCATAAGGCTAGTCAATGCAGAAATAGAATGAATCAAAATGGTCCATCCTTCCCCTGTCAATATTTTAACTACAACAAATATGGACATAAATCAAATGAGCACAAAAGTATGATAAATAAATTTTCCAATAGAAAGAATATTAGATGTTATGCATGTGGTAAATTTTGACACATTGCTAATCAGTGTTGGTCAAGAGAAAATCAAGAAAATTTCAAACCTAGACTAAGAAATGTTGTATGCTATAATGTGTGTGGAATACCATTTGATGGTTTCTTGTATTGTATCTTCTATTTATGAGATGCGTGAGATAGAGGTTGTGTATAAGATTCTGATAGCTATTGAGTTACCTCTAAATCTCTGGTTGGTGGCACTCATGTGAAGAGTTGGCTCTGCAAGTATATTGTAATTTGTTATTGATTTCTAAATAATATATTGGGTGGCTTTTGGAGTGTGATGTTTTTCTCCCAAAAGGGTTTTCCCCATATAAATCACCATGTTGTGGTATGAATGTTATTTATGTTTATTTATGCTATGTTTTTTTAACTTTTGTAACATTTTTGTAAGAGATTTTGCATTTCCCTCCTGTAAAGGTTAGTGTAGTAAGTTGTTTTGCTACTTGACTTCCTTACAATAATAATATGAGAAAAATAATGTGATAAGAATAAACCGCTTTCATTGCATTCCAATGTAAAATGCAATACAATAGATATAGGATTGCATGAGATTATGACAAGTTTCTTAATCTTATAACATAATGCATGGCGTGATAACTTATCACCCACCTAAGACGGAAAAGTGATAGTGTGATACATCCATTGAAGGTAGATCACCCACCTAAGGTGGAAAAGTAGGCCAAAGAGAGATATATGATTGCATGAGATTATGATAAGTTTCTTAATCTTATAACATAATGCATGATGTGATAACTAATCACCCACCTAAGGTGGAAAATTGATAGTATGATACATCCATTGAAGGTAGATCACCCACCTAAGGTGGAAAAGTGATAACATTATAAAACCACCAAAGGTGGAAGTTTTGCATGGGGTGGGGAGTGATAATGTGATAAGTCCAGTAAAGGTGGAAATACCTTATGTGGTCCCTAAGTCAGCTTAAGTGAAAGGTGTAATTAGAACGTACATGAATAAATAAACAAGGTAAACCATCTTAATTACACCAACACCCCCATTACATACAATTTAAAGAGAATGTACACAAAATAAAACACCGTAAGATGGGTTCCAACAACTACGCCTAGTTAGGTACCCATGTACAAATACAAAGAAATCACTCATAAACAAATAAAAGGAGAACACCAAGTGGTAAAATAATCCTCCCCACAAGAGAGATGAAAATACAAGATAGTCTCAAAGAAGAATGAGAAGGACAAAACTCCATGTGAGGAAAAAGTCCCCCCATAATATAGAAGAATAGAGACCATGTAGCACCCCCCTTAATGTAGAATATGCAACAAAGGTAGACGCTTGAAATTAGATGTAGAAGATGGTTCATTTTCATTGAACAACATTCCTCCCCTTAAGAGGAAACTAAACCAAAGGTGTATGTATGAAGTATCCACAATCCTAAAAGGAATATGTACGAAGAGAAGTCAAAATATATGAAGTTTTTGAAAACTGCTCAAGTGTTCCCATGTTGATGTTGATAGTTTATTCCAAATAAATTGTTCTGGGAAACACTTTTGAAAAAGACAATCCAAGATCTAGTGAAGATGAATGAAGAATAATATTGAAAGATTCAAGTGTCTCCTCTACATATAAACATACCTCCAAATGTTGTTCCAAATTATACACACTCATGTCAAACTATGAAGAATGATCATGTAGAGAATGAAGAGAGGTTCATAATGTTCCCTCACAACAACTAAATAATGATCATCTCTACCAAAGAGAAGATGAATTTCATCAATAGTGTCTCCAAAATCTCAGAGAAAAGAGAATTCATGGCAAGACTTCTTCCCCCTTCCCCATAGGAGGAAAATTATGGGGGGTTTGTTCTGGAAATTTGGGTGGAAAATTATTGAAACTCGTAGATTTTGGATCATATCATGCATCTCTTAAAAAAATTTCAGTCTTCATCTTTATTCTCTAATAGTGAATAAGGTAAGGATCTGATCTTTTCTTCATGTACATGTTAAAATTTTTGTCTGAATCGAATAAAATTTGTAATTGTTCTTTTATTGAAAACGTGTAATGTAATGGATTTATCTGGTAATTGGGGGTTGTCTTATCGAATTTTATATTTCTTGGATCATAGATTTATTCTTTCTAAAGTTTTGTTCTTTAAATTTTAATGGTTTGTTTTTAAATTGGGTGGGGGTTGAATCTATTTGAATAGGAAATCTGTACATTTTTTAAATCTGAAATTCGAAATTGATCATCCTTTTCTCTTTTATGAAATTATACTATGATTTATGTCTGTTTGGATTCTTATCTATTTATATATATATATATATATATATATATATATATATATATATATATATATATATATATATATATATATATATATATATATATATATATATATATATATATATATATATATATATATATAATTTCATGTGTATCATTTTACCTGAGATGAGATCACTTTGGGTTCCGCTCCTTCAACTTCATGATCGTGGTAGCTTGAGAGAAGTTTTGAAGACAACTATTGATGTACCAGATTCATGTATTCATCCCTACATGGGACCCTTGGAAATTTGTATATTGAGGATCCATCATTATATATATGATTTCTTATGTAAATTCTCAAGCAATGTAATGATAATATTGTATCCATGTAAAATTTATATTGTAATTTGTATAGAAGTTCCTTGTAAGTATTTCAGATGATGTATAACCTTGTGTAGCATCATTATGCAGCCTTGAGGACATTTGATAGCTGATTCCTTATGTATCTTGTCTAATGTATCTTTAGCATTTGTATGTGTTATATTATATAATTTAAACAAAAAAAATTCTCGCATTTTCATGTTCTTGGTTGTTATATCCTCTAGGCCTCATAGTGAAGAATGAAATATTCCACCACCCCAATAGAAAGGATCAATCCCCTTGTAAATCAATAAATAAATACAAATTTGTTATAGAGTTACAATGAATACTCTCAAACCATCAAGCCCTCCAATGTATTCCAATGTGTTCAAGCATGAATCTACACATCCCGTGCCATGTCTCACAAATACAATCCTCCAACGGGCTCAATACAATGACAACCAAAAGCACTAGCAAACCTGTACAACTAAACATTTGATTTTGTTTACAGACTCAAGCTCACACAAATATAGCCAAGTAGTAAAGTATTTAACTATGCACTACAAAACCTTGTGAACATAATACCATTGACCCCTCATTTAATATTGGGTACTAAGTTTTCACTTTATTAAATATATTTGTCTTGTGTTAAATAATTATAATATAATATTGCAATGTTACAGTACAACTCATCAAATGACCCCAAGAATATTTTAAAAGGAATATCTACATGATGCACATCTATCTAAGTTCCCCTAGGTGCAACACATACATAATAAAATAATAAATCATTACAAATATTATGCAAGGTGTATTACACCTTATCACAACATGATTCAAGAGTTGAGGAAATGGTAGTTTGAGAGCTCAAGAATTGATCTCAAAGCCACATCTTTTACGAGGGTTACGAGGTAGCTTGATGGATTTTTTCGGAAAAAAAGAAGTTTTATAAATATAATGCACAAAGGTTAGAGATCAAACAACCCAAAATAGGGGAAGAGGACAATCATCTTTCATGATCCAATTAATTTTCACTCCTTGCACACCCAACCCCCCAATTATTAACTTTAAAAAAATTAAAAAACATATAATTAAAAGCCCATTATTAAATTTCACATGTACAAATAGCTGCTCATTTTTTAGCATTTTTGGACCATAATTGGTCCATTTGTGCACCTTTATTGGTATCCATAGCACACAACTACTAGAAGATTTGGCATAAGTATTGGAAATTTTAAATGCATGGTTATTGGGGTATTGTTAAGCAAACATCGACGACACTTTCAAATGTGTAATTTTTGATACTTGTGTGCATAATGAATCCCAAAACATGCATCGTTACTACTTAGAAGCCAAAACAATAGCTACAAAAAATTAAGTCACATGTAGGACAACACAAAACATTCATCAAAATCCAATATGCCATTTGAAATTTGTGGTTGTATGAAGTTAGCTATAATGCTTACTGGTACACTTCCCCTAGAGAATACAAGATGACATGATTGCATAATCAAATAAAAATTACGGTCACCAAAAAATTTCAAAAATAATGTTTACATAATTATTTGCTTGAATTTTTATAACTATTATATCTATGATGGCTTTTCTTTCAATCAGTAGCCATTCCCATAATCTTGAATAGATTTTATCTCTTCGTTCTTATTCTAACTTTAGATAGCAATATTCAAGTTTTTGTCTCGTCATTCTTATTATAACTTTTAACTTGTTTATTAATGACAAGAAATGCAAAGACAACTTCATCTACCAATAGGTACATGAATATTTACATAATTACATGAGGTTAATCCTTTAAGATGATCTTGAATATTTATCCACTCAATGACATGCCAGGTACATATGTTAAAGGTACTTTCCAATTTTGTCCTTCCACTTTTCATGTTGTAGTTCATTTTAAGTACTCTTTGGCGTTATTTGTCCTTCCAACTTTCATGTTGTACCATTTTGGCCTATTGTCACCTGCTATTCCATGCACTTTATATGGGTGTGGGACATTTATGCTAGGGGAAGAGCACTAGTAGCCGTCATAGCTAACTTTGCGCACCCATAGATCCTATATGATATATCGAATTTTGATTATTTTTTTTGGTTGTCTTCGTATGCGACTTAACTTTTTAAACCTATTGATCTGGCTTTTGGGTAGTAACGATCTGATATCTATGGGTCGTTATGCATCGAGAGGTCAAAAAGTGGTCATTTCAAAGTGTCGACCAATACTTGACCTCTTTTGCGCCAATACCCACACACCAAAAGACCAATATCCATTTATTAAATACCTAAAAAGTAATATGTTTTTCACCTTTCTATAAAATATAATTAACCTAAAAAATTTATCACATGCATATAATTAAAAAAAATGATGAATGTAAAAATGTTTAAAATGGGTGGTCAAAAAACATGTTGACCATCCATAACCCCCTTCTCACGTAGGTATGGTGGCCCCATGTGGCACGAACTCCCGCTATCTTTTTTGTCCTAAAAACTTAGGGAAATAAAGATTTTTCATCGCATTTTCACTTGCAACTTCACAAGCCTCCGTCAGCAGCCTCCTCTGCCTCCTCTTCTTCACTCGCAACCTCGGCCTCCTCTGCATCCTCCTCTACAACCTCCTTGATGGCTTGCTCCCAGGTAACGATCACTCTTCCTCTTTGCATATTGGATGTCCAATGACAGTTTTGCTCCTTCACAGCTGCATTATGCTTTGTCTATTGATGATTTCTTCGTATGTGGTTTAGGGTTTCATTTCAATGCTCTGTTAATGCCGAAATCCTGACACAAAATGGAAAAACAATTGAATATCTCTTCATTTACTTTGAAACCCCTTCATTATTTTTCATTTCATTTTTTGGTTGCACTGTTAAATGGTGTTTGTCTATTTATAATGCCGAAATCCTCACAGAGAATGGAATAACAATTGATTATTGTTCATAATTGTTAGAGACCCCTTCATTATTTATCATTTCTTTTTATGGGTGTGCTGTTAAATGGTGTCTCTCTATTTATAATGCCGAAATCATTACAGTGAATGTGAAAAAATTTGATTATTGTTCATAATAGTTCGAAACCCCTTCATTATTTATCATTTCCTTTTATGGGTGCGTTGTTAAATGGTGTCTCTCTATTTATAATGCATAATTCATTATAGTGAATGTGAAAAAAATTGGTTATTGTTTATAATTGTTCAAAACCCCTTCATTATTTATCATTTCCTTTTATGGGTGCATTGTTAAATGGTGTCTCTCTGTTTATAATGCCAAAATCATTACAGTGAATGCAAAAAAAATTGATTATTGTTCATAATAGTTCGAAACCCCTTCATTATTTATCATTTCCTTTTATGGGTGCGTTGTTAAATGGTGTCTCTCTGTTTATAATGTAGAAATCATTACAGTGAATTTGAAAAAAAATGATTATTGTTTATAATTGTTCGAAACCCCTTCATTATTTATCATTTCCTTTTATGGGTGTGCTATTAAATTGTGTCTCTCTATTTATAATGCCAAAATCATTACAGTGAATGTGAAATTTTTTATTATTGTTCAGAATAGTTCAAAACCCCTTCATTATTTATCATTTCCTTTTATGGGTGCGCTGCTAAATGGCGTCTCTCTATTTATAATGCCGAAATCACTACAGTGACTGTGAAAATAATTGATTATTGTTTATAATTGTTCGAAACCCCTTCATTATTTATCATTTCCTTTTATGACTGCATTGTTAAATGGTGTGTCTCTGTTTATAATGCAGAAATCAGTACAGTGAATGCGAAAATAATTGATTATTGCTCAAAATTGTTTGAAACCCCTTCATTATTTATCATTTCCTTGTATGGGTGCATTGTTAAATGGTGTCTCTCTATTTATAATGCCAAATTTATTATAGTGCATGCGAAAATAATTGATTATTCTTCATAATTGTTTGAAACCCCTTCATTATTTATCATTTCTTTTTATGGGTGCGATGTTAAATGGTGTATCTCTATTTATAATGCCGAAATCATTACAGTGAATGCGAAAATAATTTACTATTGTTCATAATTATTTGAAACCCCTTCATTATTTATCATTTCCTTTTATGGCTACATTGTTAAATGTTGTCTCTCTGTTTATAATGCCAAAATCATTACAGTGAATGCAAAAATAATTGATTATTGTTCATAATTGTTTGAAACCCTTTCATTATTTATCATTTTCTTTTATGGCTGTATTGTTAAATGTTGTCTCTCTGTTTATACTATCGAAACCATTACAGTGAATGCGAAAAAAAATGGACTATTGTTCATAATTGTTCAAAACCCCTTTATTATTTATCATTACACACACACACACACACACACACACACACACACACGTGTGTGTGTGTGTGTGTTAAATGGTTAATGGGTGTGTTGTTAAATGGTGTCTCTTTGTTTATAATGTTGAAATCATTACAGTGAATGCAAAAAAAATTGATTATTATTCATAATTATTCGAAACCCCTTCATTATTTATCATTTCATTTTATGGGTGCACTGTTAAATGGTGCCTCTTTGTTTATAATGCCAAAATCATTATAGAGAATGCAAAAAAGATTGATTATTGTTCATAATTATTTGAAACCCCTTCAATATTTATCATTACATATATACACATATGTGTGTGTGTGTGTGTGTACACGTGGCACGAACTCCTGCTATCCTTTTGGCCCTAAAAACTTAGGAAAATTAAGATTTTTTGTGGCATTTTCATTGTTTGCTCTGCCTTCAATTTGTTAATATACTCACTATAAATAATATTATCAGGCATACCATATATTACTTCCAATAAATTTCATATGAGAAAAACAACAACATCATTCAGCCATTTACTCATTTTATTTTCATATAATACCAAAATCATGCATACAGAAATAGAGACACAATACAATTTTATTTTGTTCAAAGATGTTCAATGATGAGTTATAGAAATAGATTTGTTTTTCATCATTTATCTCAATGGCATTGAGGGTTTCATTTCAATGATCTGTTTCTATATATATAAATAAACACATTTACATTGATATGATGATCTTCCACATATATGGTTCTTCCCTCGATGCTCTAGCATGCCTGCAAAAAATAGCAATAATTGAGGGTAGCGTAACATTGTAACAATAAATCATCCATACATTATTGAATGCATAAGTACATACATATACATATCCAACTACATACATATGCACATGTACATAGAATTGCACATATGCACATTTACATACATATGCATATGCATATGTATAACGTACATACATATTGCAAATAAATAGTTACCTAAGGAATGTGCAAAGGGAATTTGCAGAACTCATAAATATGCAATGAATTGGATTGTAATCAAAGTGACATGGAAAATGCTACCGTATAAATATATATAGAGAGACATATTTATATAGAGAGAGAAACAGATCATTGAAATGAAACCCTCAATGCCATTGAGATAAATGATGAAAAATAAATCTATTTCTATAAATCTATTTCTGTAACTCATCATTGAACATCTTTCAACAAAAAATAAATGCTACTGTATAAATATATAGAGAGAGATAGATCATTGAAATGAAACCCTCAATGCCATTGAGATAAATGATGAAAAACAAATCTATTTCTATAACTCATCATTGAACATCTTTCAACAAAAAATAAATGCTACCGTATAAATATATAGAGAGAGACAGATCATTGAAATGAAACCCTCAATGCCATTGAGATAAATGATGGAAAACAAATATATTTCTTTAACTCATGATCATTGAACATCTTTCAACAACAAAATAAATGCTACCGTATAAATATATATAGAGAGACAGATCATTGAAATGAAACCCTCAATGCCACTGAGATAAATGATGAAAAATAAATCTATTTCTGTAACTCATCATTGAACATTTTTCAACAAAAAAAATGCTACCGTATAAATATATATATAGAGAGAGATCATTGAAATGAAACCCTCAATGCCATTGAGATAAATGATGAAAAATAAATCTATTTCTGTAACTCATCATTGAACATCTTTCAATAAAATAAAATGGTATTGTGCCTCTATTTCTGTATGCATGAAAATATAGACAATAACCATATAGCCAGAGAACTTTAAAAAGCCATGCAGGAGTTCAGTATGTAACTGTGATGTGTGTGTGTGTGTGTGTAGACACACACAGACATAGGTACAAAACTTGAAACATTATATAACAAGGAGAGAAACTACAAGCACGAGATGCATGAGTGGAAGATGTAACTGTGATGTGATTAAAAAGTGGATATTGTTGATATAGTATGAAGATGCAGATTCATTTCTCAAATGAGTAAATGGTTGAATGATGTTGTTGTATTTCTCATATGAAATATATTGGAAGTACTACATGGTATGCCTGATAATATTATTTACAGTGAGTATATTAACAAATTGAAGGCAGAGCAAACAATGAAAATTCCACAAAAAATCTTCATTTCCCTATGTTTTTTAGGGCAAAAAAGATAGTGGGAGTTCGTGCAACATGGGCCCATAACGTGTCCGCAGGAAGATTGTTATATGTGTGTGTGTGTGTGTGTGTGTGTGTGTGTGTGTGTGTGTGTGTGTGTAGCCAGTATATAGTCACTATAAGTAATAGTATCAGGCATACACATTATTGTAATGATAAATAATGAAGAGGTTTCGAACAATTATGAACAATAATCAATTTTTTTCGCATTCACTGTAATGATTTTGGCATTATAAACAGAGAGACATCATTTAACAGTGCACCCATAAAATGAAATGATAAATAATGAAGGGGTTTCGAAGAAAATGAAAAGATATTCAGTTGTTTTGCCATTCTCTGTGATGATTTTGGTGTTATTAACCATTCTTTGTGAGGATTTTGGCATTATTAAACTGTAAGAGAGCATTGAAATGAAATTATAAATCGCATACAAAGAAACCATCAATAGACAAAGCATAATGCAGTTAGGAAGGAGGTAAACCATCATTGGACATCCAATATGGTTGTTAATATTATTTATAGTGACTATATTGAAAGAAATGTTGGTTTATTGAAAATAGTATAATTTGAATTGAAAGATTTATAGCAGTTAACATTCATTGAATAGAGGGAATTTAGTTATTTTGTGTGTACCAACTTGAATGTGTGCCCTCGAGTAAGGAATGCGCAAAGGGTATTTGCAAAGCTTAGGAATATGCAATGAATTGGATTGTAGTGAAAGTGACATGGAAAATTTTGTCTTATAATATAATTCGAATGTGCAATGCATTCGATTGTGGTAGCTAGCTATTTTCAAATTTGAATTTTTGTGGGAAACAGTCGATCATGTCATATTAAATATGCAGTCCTCCATTGCTTCGAATTGTTCAATTTTCTTCCCTGCTTTGAATGAAACTTGGTTTTTTAAATTGGATTTTATGCAAATTCTTGGATATTGGGGAGCCTTACACTAGTTGTTGCAAATGCAAGTACCAAATGCAGATCCATTTAATGCATGAAGTTGTGAAGTGATATTTGGAATAATGTACACTTGAGTGTCTAAGAAGTTTTAAATTGATTGTTTTTATGTCATGTAATGTACCAATACCTGTGCATATGTAATTGTAATTGGAGTACATTTGTACTCTTAAGCCACTTGCATAAAGTGGCAAATGTAAACATTAAGTTTTAAAGAAAAATAAAAATGTTTATTATTTGTGCAAGATGTTTTGTATTAAAATAGGAAATGTTACTGGTATTTTTTAATTTATGTACTGACAATTTTTTTTTTATGTTTTGGGGGGTCAACATGGTATTAAGGTGACGGTTATTAGAACTATTTCAGCTATTAGTACTCTTCCCCTATGTAACAACAATTTGATAGGAGAAAGATTTAAGCAGAATAGACTGTGATGTGAATGTTTACAATAGCTCATAATAGTTTTTAACCTGCCATTCCATGCATTTTCCATGGGAGTGGGACATTTATGCTGTGTACAATAATTTGATTGGAGAGAGCTTTAAACAGAATATACTGATATGAACGTCCACAATGGCAAAGCTTTAAACAGAATAGACTGAGATGTAAATGTCGACGATAGCTCATAATAGTTTTTAAACTGCCATTCCATCCATTTTCCATGGTGCGGGACATTTATGCCAAGTACAATAATTGATACGAAAAAGCTTTAAACAGTGATGTGAACGTCCACAATGGCTCATAATAGTCCAAATTCGTGGAAAATGTGACAGGTGACATACATCTTGCACTACCACCAAACTTATTATGTGATGTATCTTCTTTTGGCTTGTAACAGGGGACAGCCAAATGTTAGCAAAGTTTCTTCAGAAAAATTAATTTGATTTGATAGAAAATGAAAATGAAAGCAACATCACATTTCAATTTACTGTTCACTGTACAGTGATGCGTGTGTATGTTCTTATCCGTTATCGACGTCAGGTTTTATATTTTATGAATAAGGTTTCTGTGGTCACCTTTGTACTTCCTGAACAAGCAATTATTATACATTGCAACTTATTCAATATTAAAAACATTGCTAAAAAGTTCGTGTTATGAAAGAGCTCGAGTATCAAACGTCGCACAGCTGCGTTGCGTTAAACAACAAGCACAACAAACACCGATAATACTGTCGGATCCCATCTCTCCCATGAGCTCCAATCCTTAAAATGTGGGTGGTCTCATTGCATTCCATCATGCCTCGTATGCATTTCTGAACCCACCACCATTACCATCTATAAGTTCAATGTCTTTGGATCCTAATCTCTAACTGGTGGCCTATTTAGGTACATTTCTTGACTTAAATGGCCGTCTTGAGGCCTACGAGTCTAATCTCTAACTAGTAATCCGTTTATCTCTCTTGGATTAAATGGTGGTCTCTAATGTCTACAGTAACAAAAGTGATGCTAATTACATCATCCGTTTAATATCAAATTATCATGATATTCATTTGAATTGAAACTTCTTCATAACAATTTTTTATCTATCACCTAGCAAATCATTTGGAGCTTCTAAATGATTAAGCAAAAACCCATCATCCATGTCCACATCCATCTCTCTATAAGGTCTCCATGTGATGTCTTATCAACTTTATCAATAAAAAAATGGTACCATCCCTAATAATGTTGTGCACTCTCTCACTTTTTGGGTATTAAAGTATGTGCATGTGCTTATACATCTATACATGTAATAGAACTAGCAATTGCACCTTGGTGTGCAATGGGTACACCAAGGAGACCTGTGGAAGGTAAATTATGAAAAAAATTGGCCTATATTTTGCATACATTTTTGCAATGCATGAGGTTAATTAGTAGAGAGATATGGATAGATAATAATGAGATAGAGACAAAGAGAGAGATGGAAGAAGTATGGAGAGATGAAGATAAAAAGGCAAAGAGATATGGATATAAAGGTCTAGGTAAAGGGAGACGGAGACAAAGAGATAGATAGAGATGTCTAGATATAGAGTGGGAGATAGGAAGATATAGGTAGAGATGAATATAGAATAAGAGAGAAAGATAGAGACAAATAGATAGAGCGGTAAAGATAGGTAGTAGAAGAGATAAAGATTGAGAGAGATATGGAGATAGAGAGGGAGAGCTAGAGGAAGAGGAAGTGAAATATAGAGGAAGAGGGAGAGGGAGAGGGAGAGATAGATAAATAGAGATATAAAAAGATATAGAGAAAGGGAGAGGGAGAGGGAGAGGGAGAGAGAAAGAGATACATATGGTAAGATAGAATAGTAGAGAGATATAAGGAGATATAGATTGGGAGAGAGAGATATTGGAAGAGAAAGGGAGAGAGTGATAAAGATAGAGAGATAGATAAGGGATAGGGAGGTAAGATGAAGGGAGAGAAGGGGAGAGAGAAAGAGAGAGATAAATAGAGAGGAGAGATGGAGAGAGATAGGTAGATAATGAGAGATTAAGAATAGAGGGAGAGGGAGATATAGCTCTCTCTCTCTCTCTCTCTCTCTCTCTCTCTCTATATATATATATATATATATATATATAGAGAGAGAGAGAGAGAGAGAGAGAGAGAGAGAGAGAGAGAGAGGGAGTGATAGCTCAATATATGAAGAGTGAGAGGGAGATATATAATAGAAAGTTCTATAAAGAGACATAAATGAATAGGGAAAGAGATAGAGAGATACAAATAGAAAAAGGTATGGATATAAAGAGATAGAGAGAGGCGTGAGATGGAAATGGAGAGAGAAATAGAGATAGAGATATAGAGTAGGAGGGATGGAGGGAGAGATCTAGACAAACATAGGGAGATAGAGGTAAGGAGATATGCATAGAAAGAGATAGGGAGAGAAGCAAGAGGAGATAAAGAGAGAAAAATAAAAAGATATAGATATAGACATAATGAGATATAGATAGGGATGGGGAGAAAGGCAGGGAGATAGAGATAGAGTGTGCAAGAATGTAGGTGACATAGAAGAGTAATAGAGAGGGGGGAAGATAAATAAAGTAGAAATAAGTATATAATCAATAAATATAATCATTTTTTTTAAGGGTAAACGCTTTTGATCAGAAGCTATGAAGGTCAGTTAGAAATGGGAGACATCATCCCAAGATGAGAACTCAACAATGACACTCCAAGAGGACAAGGACCACAACTCCACAATTTAACTATTATATTATGCCAATATCAATAATAAATATAATTATTTAATATTAATTATATATAAATAACTATACAACTGTACATAATATTATTATATATTTATTATATTTATATGTTAATTTAATTTGATTATAATAATTTATATTAAATAAAATAAATTAATTATACACTAATTATACATTTATTATATTATACGAAATATAATTTTATTTTATTAAATATAAAATAAAAACCAAATAAAAATAAAAATGAAATTTAATGAAATATTTTGCATGATACGAGAGAATAAAATCGAGTCCATAATAAAATGTAATAATAATAATAATCATGAATTCCTCTATTTCCATGATTAATTAATTTTAAATGTATCAATAGGAGGTTTTAATTTTTTTAGCGAATATAAAATATAGGAGAAGTCTGTTTGTCTAGGGTAGATTATGTTTAAAGCTATGCGAGTGATTTTGACCACAGGCATCGGACTAAAACCTGTCGGTATTTTGTTCTCATATATATTGGACCAAAAAATAGTCAGAAATGGGAAGGAAAAGGGCAAACAACGATTAACGGATGAGATCCGTTGAGTCATCTTGCCATGGTACGGATTTATGGATAGTGGTTGATGCTTTCTCACAGCTCGCTCATTCCAAATAAAGAAATGCCTTCAGCATAAATATGACCTTTACCAACATGTGCCTCCAAACTTCATGAATCATGATGTTATTATATAAATTAGTCAACATGTATTGACCCCAAGTAAATAATCATTGATATTCCATCTCTTGGGTAATTTGGGCTAAACCATATAAACTTGTTGCACCCGATAGCAAGGCCAAAATGCCAATGATCATCAATGATTACTTGCACCTCTATATACCTTTCCAGCGATCATACTGGAAGATGAGGCATTTCCCCTCCCATGCGTGGCACAACTAGTACACCATCAATATAATTGAATATCCTTATACAAGGCATGGTGTGATTTGTTTATTGCTTTCTACAACTTCAAAGCCTCATATCATGCTAATCATCCAAAAGGGTAACAATAATATCACTAGTAGGAAGGTAATATGTGTTAGTATTTGAGTCCCACCTCTTTGTGAGGGCAATAAGCATATGAATATCAAATAACAATGGAGGGAAATTAACTAATTTCGTCAAGGCATTGACCTTCAATAATGTTACATCTATAGGTGATAATGATATCATATTCTCTAATGAATAATAGTCTCTCACAAATTTTTAATTCATTCTACAATCACAACATAAAGTAAAAATCATCTCTAGTCAATAGCTACTGATACAAATGCCCTTTTAAAAAATTAATATACATGTACATTAAGCAAAAAGTCAAGGTTGAATCTCATGAGTTAGTTCAAATTGGTGTACACGGGTCATTCATATTGGGTGATTTGACATGCAATATTTATAACTTGTAGGTCACAATACATAAAAAAAATATTCCTATATTAATTGTAGAAATTTTAAACTATGCAAATTTTAAATATCAAGTCAACAGTTTAATTATGTCATCTCTATAATCATACTATATATAATGCAAGCATTCATTTTATTTTCTCAAGTTGAAATACGTCCTTGGTGCACCATTATGATCATTCTAAAAAATTTCTAGTGGTCACTATTACAAATTTGGCAGTAAAAAAGACATTTCACTCCCAATATTCACCTTTATATATATAGGTGCACCTATTTTTATCTCAATCATATTATTAACGATAACTTCTTGCTTCCTAAAACCCAAATATATTACAAGATTCGTGATACTTTTTTCAATTAAGGGATGACATGATCATATTTTTTGAGATATTTTTACCATGATACATTAAAAATCATCACTATTTCATTAACAAGATATACCTATTGGGATTACATTGATCATTATGATTCATGATTTCTACTTATTAATTACGCGTGTTTATAATAATATGCTACTTGTATATTCCATGTGGCATTCATTACTTAAAACATTCATTATACAACATGATTGATCTCCTTTGAGGCAACAATTGGACATATTTTCATCCTTATATGCTAATATATTATATGATAATCTCTTCATTCAATTATAGTTTTACTATGCTTATATGATCCTTATTTATCATTTAGATCCATTATTTCTTTATGATCTTCCTAGATTAGGGGCAACCTTATTCCTTGATGCAACTTCTCACTAATTTATGATCTTACATGTTTGTAATATGATGATACATCTTTACTTTCTTGCATATTTTTTGAACAACTCATTATTATCATATCACATATGATTAAATCTTTCTCCTCCAATTCATTTCATATTATGTACATAGCTGATTGAGAAGAGGCATATATGGTTGCTAATTCTTTTTTATTGTTGAGACCTCAAATAGTGACTTGCACTAGACAAAAAAATTATTAGTGACTTGCACTAGATAGAGAGTCATCATTAAATATATGAATGGAATGTGATTGCATTGTACAACCAAATCATACAGAGATCTATTATTTTTCTACATCATTGATGAGTGGTCACATTAAACATTACTATTTTGTGTAATTCTCTCAAATTGTCACATTTCATGAATATCAATCATATTAATATCATATTGTGTACAATGTTCATCACATTGTCTACATCATGTAGAACACTATTGCATTGCGACATTGCATGAAGTTTCCATTGCATGGTCATGCAAAAATTCATATCGCATTCCCACATCAATTTCTTCTTATCATTTATTATTTTTTAAAGAAATTAGAGATTTTATTAATACAATGAACAAAGATTAAGGAGAAAAAAACCCAAAATAGGGAATATGAGTTCCTAATCAACAAAGAACTAGGGGAAACTAGGAAATTGAAAACCAATATTTACATTGTTGTTTACTTTATTTTTTATCTTTTGAATCCACATGTGGCTTGTTTTCCAATAGTCATGTTTATATAATCCTTGATGGATTTTATTTCTCTACTCTTCTTTTTACTTTAACTTTTTGGCTAATGACAAGATATGTAAAGGCATCATCAACTATCACTCGATCACCATATTTAAAGTAGGAGCTACATTTTCATCTATACTATCAACTATTAATACATGAGGCTAGTCCTTAAAAAAATACCTTGAATTTTCATCTCTAAAGTAGTACAAGAGATAAATCATCAACTTCTAATATAACTTTTTTACATATTAATTTTGATAACGCACAGAAATAACTTGAGAGTTTTATATTGGTAGGTTGATACAATCCCTTATCAAATTATGCTCAAAATGTAAGATAATCATTACATCTGCAAATGAAGTTAATTTCAGCATTAACATTATGCTATCTTTTAAAATAATTTTTCATATAATTTTTAAAAAATAAAAAAGTTATTATTACTTTTTATTGTTCTTTGAATTATAAATAGCTATAAAATATTTCTCATTGCATTATGTAATGATGTAAATAAAGAAAGCATCCACTTTATACATATCTTTCTATATCAATTTTAAATTGAAATATTTTTTTTTCCTTTTGCAAATTATGATCATACTATTTCCAAATATCTTATAATACATGATTTTGCAGCACTATTCTTTGCTATTGCAAAAAAAGAAAAATAATTTATACTTTCTATCCTGCAATATTTATGGATGTCTTTTTATATGATTCAAAAAAAATAAAAGAACGTATTAATTTGAACCATTCACTCAAAATTTAGTTTTAACATAATATTAAAAAAATACCTTTCTACATCAATCTTAACAAAAAAAATAAAAAGTTTCCTACTATGAAATTATAATCATTTTTTATTTTCCTTTTCGCCTCTTACCCCACTTTCACTTCATCTTCATGTAAATTAAAACCCGATACCTATCTACTATATGTTGCAAGATAAAACCATGTGTTTATTAATACAAGAAATGCAAAGACAACTTCATCCACCAATAGATTACATTTTAACCAGACACTACATTTTTATCTTTAAGTCAACTCTTAAGGCACCGACTATGCAGCATGGAGGAGCCTCTAAGACTTCCAAAAAAAGAGCCCCTATGTCTGTCTTCTGCACCCTCGTACTGCATGCATTTTCCAAAAAAATTGTCTCTCGTGCTTGGTCTGGCCGTTTGCCCCACGTTTTTTTAAACCCATGTTTTAAAAAATATATATTTTTTCTAAATAAAATGAGGGCAAGGGGCTCTCGTAGCCTCAGAGGACTCCAACCCCCTCCTCTTTGGCACTGCAGTAGGTGGTTAGAGGCCCGCGAGGCTGTGGGACCTTCTGTCCTCATTTTATTTAGACTAGCACTTGAACCAAAAGGATGTGTAATGGTTACACCGATAGTAAAGTATGCTTTGAATAGTATGGTGGAGTGTAAAATTTATTTTTGATTGGCCCACTTGAAGTACATGACAATGAGTCTTTTTTCCATTTCTCATAAATTCCAATATAATATTTTTTTATATTGAACAAGTTTTTTTATATTAAGTTTGAATTAGAAAAACCATTATGATTAGGGTTAAGATTTTATTAACATTACTACAATACTAGTATCAATATTATAAAATAATTTTAAGTTAAAAATATTATTTTCAATTCTTAAAATCTCAATTCTAATCTTTAATTATTATTACAATATTAATTATTATTACATTATTACTTTATTGGTATATTAATTATCATCATCAATCTATTTTAAATATTATCATCAAAATAAAATTATGTAGTACATCTTAATACTTTTTTATGTAAATAAACTATAAGAATCAAACAAAAAATTTAAAAGGGAAGACATTGCAAACAAAGAATTTTTCAATCTATTGTTAGCATCAAAAAGAGATAACATCAATACATAGACAAACATCTTAAGACGATTTTTTTTTTTAAATATTCAAAAATATTTATCTTAAGACAAACAAAAGCTATATATATATATATTTTAAAGATTGCATTGTAAATGAAAATGTTGGGTGGCTAGGGATTATTTTAAACTAATCCGCATATATTTATCAAATATGAGAGTTTATTTATAGTTTCTTAATCTAGAGATTTTGAACAAGCGCGGTAATTAAAAAATTAAGGCCAAACCGCTATAGGATTTAGTAAACCATGAGTCATTATTGGGTGATTATGTTTGGTAAAGAATGTCATATTTGATGATGATTAATGCTATAGGGTTTGTTTTATACATATAGTCTTAGGCACTCAATTTAAAACATTAGACTTAATTCATAAGAAACAATCATAATTTTGGAATAATAAGCTTAGGAAGACATACAAATTTCTTTGAATTGAAAGGTGAGACCACAAACATTGTTCTATTTAGTAGACCCGTATTATCTTTGAATTGAAAGGTGAGACCACAAACATTGTTCTATTTAGTAGACCCATGTTATCTTTGAATTGAAAGGTGAGACCACAAACATTGTTCTATTTAGTAGACCCATGTTATCTTTGAATTGAAAGGTGAGACCACAAACATTGTTCTATTTAGTAGACCCATATTATCTTAATTAAAACTGTTACAAATTAAAATGAACTATTAAAGTATTAATATTGAAATTATATCATCATCATCATAATTTATATATAAAATTTAAAGATAAATAATAAAACAAGAAAATTAAAGAATTCTTATTTAATTTTATTTTATATGTAAAATATATTTCTAAAAATTTATTAATACATTTTATAAATTTATATAATAATTACTGTTTTCAATTAATTATAATCAATATAAATTAAATTAAAATATAATAAACTATTTTAAACAACTTTCTTAGCAACTTAAATTTTACTTCCAAATTTCATAACGGTTATTATGTAAAAAATTTAAATATTAATTAAAATTAATGTACACCATTATCTCATATTTTAAATATGAAATTTAATTATTAATTAAAATTAGTGTACACAATATATAGCACCGAATAATTCACTTGACGAAGGAACAGCAGCACATTGGATTTAACGGCTGGAGCAGACGCCACGATAGCAATATGCGATTGAAATATGGTTTTGTTTTTGAAATGGATATCCGATTAAGAATTAGACATCAGATAAGGTAGACAAAAAGAAAAAGCTCGATTGGACATTTATTTCATTATCTATTATGCATTCGATTGCTTTTTGGTTTCTCTCTGTGCAGCGAACGGTAGGTATTCATATTTTTTGTGGGAGCACTATAAACAAGGCGCACCTTCTTGTGAGCAATCGAAACATGGTACCACCTCCTTTATACTTTATGGGCGATAAACTTGCTAATGGAAACTGCAGTAAAAAGTTGGGAGTTATCATAACTGTAGTTAAAAGCTTGGAGTCTCTATAGATAGTTGCTCTCATCCCCATTTACTCCACCAATATCAGATACACGCCCTCCCTCACAGTGCTTGCCATGGCTGATCCACTTCCTCCAATTTCAATTCCTCAGTCTGCCCATGTTTGTGAGCAAGAAGCCCAGCCCGAGACTTTGTTATCTCAGTTAAAACTCTATGACTTGGTACTCAGCCCAGCTAAGCCTATGGCTCTCAGAGCTGCTGTTTTGCTCAATATTCCGGACATAATTGCCCAGGCTTCAGGCTTTATTACCATAGACGAAATAGCTGCCCATATTTCAGCCTCCAGTGATAGGCCCCCTTGCATAGAATATCTCTTTCGCCTTCTGAGATTTCTAGCCTCCCATCAAATCTTTACTGAGATCCCACACCAGGAGGACTTCAGGCAAACTAGATATGGTCTGATAGGCCTTTCTAAATTGTTTGTTAAGGAAACAAGTAATGGAGTTGTGCCCATGCAAAATTGGATTCCATTGTTGTTGGGAGCCACCAGCCATATTTCCTTCGAGGGAAGGTTGCATCTACATGAGTCTGTGTTAGAAGGTGGCTGCGCTTTTGATAAGGCTTTTGGTATGAGTTTTTGGGATTACGCTCCAAATAATCCTGAAGTGAACAAGATATTTAATGAGTCCATGTCTTGTGATACTCGTGCTTTGATGTCTTATGTTGTGAAGATTTATGAGGAGGGATTTAAGAAGATAACTTCTTTGGTTGATGTTGGGGGAGGTGTGGGCTCTGCCGGGCTGGCTTAAAGAGCACACACTAAGGTTTGACTTCCTAGGTGGCTCGTGGGCCCGATTGTTACTTTGTTCCGTCAGGCTTTTTGTTCCGTTTCGCTTCCGTCCACTGTTTTATTTTCTGTTACAGTACTCTTTTAACTCAACCCAGTCACGTTCACTGCAGTGGTTAATTTTGAATTTGCAATCCCGCCCAATCTATTAAAAAGAGAACGCACTTAATCATTCAATGGATTGCATGAAGACAGTGTGAGAGTATTTCCTTCCTTTTGATCGTCTCTCTTCCTGGCTCGGTGGGCGCCTGCTACAGAGAAACATAGCTGCTCTGGCTTTACTTGGTCGTAATGTTTCTTCTCATTCTGCTCTTTTTCTCCTTCACCGTCTTTGTCTTCGTCGTCACCAACAAGGGAGCTGCACAGGTGGTTTCCGATAGAGGGTACAAAGAATACAAGCTTGGGGACTACTCAAACTGGCTGCAGAAGATAACAGAGAAGAGCAGCAAGTGGAACAAAATTAAGAGCTGCCTTCAGGACGCCAAAGTATGCAAAAGCCTTGCCAATGATTCAGTCAACCAAGTTGCAGAGCAGTTCTGCAAAAAGAATTTATCCCCAATTCAGGTAATAGGCCTAAAATCTCATTTTTATCATAGATATTGTAACTATGGAGAATTTGATTTATGCTTCTATCATAGATTATGATTAGTTGGGGTGTGATACGTTTCTGTGCTAATAACATGCCAAATATGAACTGAATATTGCAATCTGGTTGCTGCAAGCCTCCAACTTCGTGTGGCTTTGTGTATGTGAACGCCACTTGTTGGACTACCACAGCATGCAACTTAACGGATGTGGATTGTAGCAGGTGGTGTAATGATGAGGATAAATTATGCTATAGTTGTAACTCATGCAAGGCAAGTGTGCTGGCAAACTTGAAGCATGACTGGCGTATGATTGCTATTATCAATACTGTGATGCTCTTTGCTCTGGTTGTATTTTATTCTGTGGGGCGTTGTGAGTTCAGGAACAATAGGCGTGATGAGAGAAATGGGTATGGATATAAGGGGGATATCCTTGAGCTTTAGCTTCAGCCAAGGAGCACATCGTTGTGCCATAAATTGTTTTTATTTTAGTTTTTCGTTCTTCACTTCCTCTGTTGTTTCTGCAGAGAGAGGGATTGACATACATTGTATTGGGAGACATGCTCCATATTCATGTTCAGTGTGGAGTTTTCCAGTGGCACATATGGCTTTGTGTTAAAAGTATTTAGTTTCGGAGGCTTATTCTGTTCTACCTAAACTTTGCTTATGTTTCCTCTTTCCTATAAGAAATATTTTATTTAAAAAAAACTATTTGGATTATTCTTTAAAAAAGAGTTGGGTATAATAATTCTGAAACAACCACAGTTATTTGAGCTAGCACATTTTCAAGAATTCACCAACAATTAGAATAACAATCACAATTATTTGAGTTAACAAGAAAATGAGAGTAAAATATAAATTAAGTATTCTAAATTTATCTCAAGAACAATATTACAATACACTTAGAGAGTCTCCATGTAAATTATTTGAAGCATGGACAACATCTCAGCTTCATGTAAACAAGTAAATGAGAACCATATAGCCACACATCAAAATCCATGCTTCTTATACTCATGCAACTTGCAAGAGACATGTAATCCAACCAACCCCAACAATTGCTCATGTGCTTGCTCTTTACAAGAAAATAATTTACAAAACTACTAAATGGTATTATGTAAATCATGTGTCTCTAAACCATGAACCCCCAAAATCAAATATTTTATCTTGAGTGACCACCACGTAAATTATTTAACTAATATTCATTACAACAGACAAGTGTCCCTAAGAATGCTTATCCCACATGATATCCATATCTCTCAATGCATCATAATTAGATATTTATTTTACATTATTAACATTATTATGTATGATGTAAAACATAGCATTCCCAACATTTTCTTAGTTGAAGCATAAATTGTATACTCTCTCAAAAGTAAACTCAATCACCAAAGGGACAATCCTTGTAGCAAACATTCACCATCTAATCATCCATATCCTCCACCAAGATATATGCAACAATAACCAAGGTGACTACTATCCTAATCAAGAGCCCTCTCATCCTTCATCATAGCTATGCATGAAAGATATGATCCTATTTAAAGGCGATGATAGATAAATCATCACAAAATCTTTCCTCCACTTGATATCCAAACATAAATACCAAATCTAATTTGGTAGTGAATAGGCTTGAGTAGCTAGCAAGAACTCACCAACAACTAGAATAACAACCACAATTATTTGAGCTAACACATCTAACTAACCACACCTCAAAAATAATGTATACTCATTATCATAAGCAATTGACTTGTCAACAATATATCCAACCAAATCACAATAACAAGTCCATACATATACACTATAGTGCACATACAAGTCCTCCCATATATAACAAATACACATACATGTGACAAAAAAATTAAAGACCTTCAATACTATAGTATAATGATAACATCCAACAAATGATATATGTACATCTTGGAACTCCCAATACATGGGTAAGTTCAAATGTAAAACCAAATAAAGAATCTAAAATTCCACCAATAACACTCACATAGAAGATGTGGCTAAATCATCTATCACAAGTTGTCAAAGAATATACATAAAATCATGATAAAATAATAACACTATTGATCCCAAATGAAACATAACACCTTTCAATACTTTGGTATACAATATTTCAACCTATAGAGCAATAAAGTTCCAGGGAGGAAGGAAGCAATTACCCACTAAAAACACAAATTGTAACCACTTTTTGCTTCAGACCTCTAAGCTAATTAATTCCAAAAACCCATATATTTGGATGGGCTCAAGTGGTTCAAGCATCAACACTCTTGCATATAAGACATGGTTGGAAATTGGTAGGACAAATGATATAGTGTTAGAATTAACAAAAGAATGCAACAACCAACTTCATGAATATGGCATATGATAGAGTTAAGAAGAGTGATAGCCCTTGAATCCATTGGATAAGATACCCTTGGTCGTACAGAGTTTGACAAAATAAATACTCCTATATTGAGATGAATTCAAATAATGAGATTCCTTTACTCCTAGATTGTACTATCTCTTAATTGGGGTTGTTGATCAAATAGTTACCCATGGTGAATTTGATCAAAAGAGAAAATCACAAACAAGAAGGTCCTTACTAAATCATTTTAAAATTTATTTTTTTACCTAATGACTAAGAAAGTGTCTAAAATATTGATTATTCATAATTTTTTAACCTCTACCTAACTCTCCAAAAGATAGAGCAAATGTCGTAGCACCAAGGGTAAAGTAACTGAGTTCAAAGAAAGAAAGACATTGCATGGAATAATATCAAGAATGACACTCCTAAATAGGAAGCTGTTAGAAAGGGAAAAGATCCATTATAGAAACCATTAAATAGAGGATGATTATCATTAAAATAAAATGGATGCATCACTTGCATATTTGAAGGACAATTCAAAGGGGAATAATCATGTTGTCAAGTAGAAACATAATCCTTTTCAATTATTTAGAGTTGTGGACAATAAATAACTGCATGCTAAACTCTAACTTACTTCAAGTCACATAATGCCTCTCACAACTATGAACCATTTAGGGTTGAAGGTAATAAGTTCTATGATAAATGCATCACCATTAATACTCACAAACTTAAAACATTGTTTAAATTGTTAATAATGTGGAAGTTCAACTAGCCACACATCCCAAGAAATATTTCTTAATGAATATAATTATTTTTTATTAACTAAGTAATTTGAGCATTCTTTTATCTAGAAAACGGATTGCTTCAATCGATGGAAATAGACAAATGGACCTATACTATAGGATTATGTTGCAAGATGAAATTATTAAAGTGTACAAGGAGAAGAGGGTGATATGTATTATTTAATATTAGTATAAGGTATCATATAAATTGCACTACATAAACACATAACCTAATCACTCTATTGGTTTTAGTTTATGAAAAGACCCATGATCTCATAGAAAATCTTTATTTCTAACTAGATGTTTTTTATATATTTTTTTAAGAAAACATAACTTTGGATGTATAAGGTAAATAAAGTCAAAAAGGTTGGTAGCTTTCATAGAAAGTTAAAATGTGAGTACATTATAATGGGCTCACATTTAAAAAAAAAAACTTTTTTCTTTTATGAATGACAAAATGCAAGCACGATATTAAACACTTGTGTTAATGGTAAAGTTGACCAATTTTTTGTCCCTCTTTAGGGTGTATATACCCAACAAAAATAAAGGGAAAATTATTAAACCAATTAGACATTCAAAATAGATTTTGAACCTTGTTCTAATTGGGAAGAAGAATGAAGAAATAAGGTTGTGTGTCAATATTATGAATTTGAATGTTAAATTACTTAAAGAAAAATATCATTTTCCTAGCATGTACCACTTATTAAGGTGACTATATCTAAGTTGATCTCTATGATGGTTAGTTGCATATAGTATAATCAGGTTGTTCCCAAAGAATCTAAACAACATAGGACAACTTTTGAACTCCTCAAGATTCATATGTCTATGTGATCTAATGATGCTTGGAATGAAGAAAGGTTGTCTTACATTAGTAAACATTATTCATTTTGGAATAACATATCACTTTAAATTAGAGAGTATCACTTGAACCAATGCACTTGGTAATAGTCTAGGTGCTAGCTTATAGATTTTTTTTTATCATTTCTTTTCAAAGCCTTTACATTCCTTTAAGAAAATATAGACATAAAATGTAGTGTAGTCAATATTCGTATCCTTCACTTTACTCATGTTAAAGAATTCATGGATAAACTCTATGACATGTTGCGCCTTGAGAAAATTTCTCTTCATTATTTAGGGAAGACATATTTTCTCAAATTCCTTGAGCTAGTGATATTAATATTGTATTCATTTTGAATCTCTCCTCTCCCTTCTATCTCCTTTCTCTCTCCTTTCTAATTTTACTTAGATTCTCATAAGGATATTATTATATTCTCTATCATCTCAAAATCTTATATTTTTATCATTGTATATATTACTTTTAAATTCCATAAACCCATTGTTGAAACTCTTAGATTCTTCACTTCCCACATTTTATCTCCACAATCATAGGAAAATTAATGTATGTTAGTAGGTTTGAGTTGTTAAATTTCCATTTTGTAAGAGTTGTCATAATTCCCTAATTCTATATGCACTTAGAATTAGAAACAACTAACATTATCCAACCCTATTTAATATTTCTATTAGGGAACTTATGGAGGTTGAAAGTCAAATTATAGGATTAAAAAGATACAAAATATTTATTCCATTATTTTTAATCAATATATAGGTTAGTGAACCATATGCTAAAGAGTAAAGAAATATTATATGTAAGAACCTCTAACTCTATGGTAGTTCAAAATAACTTGTTCATTATATTACTTAGGAATAAAGTACTTATGTAAATATAGTGAAAGGAATAAAGTAGTTATATAAATAATAAAGAAAGATGATTTACAAATCATGTATGTAGACGTATAAAAATGACCATATTCTTAAATGAATATTTTATGTTCATTTCTCTATTTAATTAAATCCAATTTAATTAAATTATCCACATTCCTCTATTTTATTAAGTAAATTACTCAATTTATTTAAATAAAATTCACTATACCTATTTAATGAATAAATCATTTTATTCAATTAAATCCCCCCTATCCACTTTTAATTAAATTTAAATTTAATTAAATAGTTATCCTAAATTAAATAAATCTAATTTATTTAATTTCCCCAAATTGCAACCAAATTGAATTAAATTACTTTATTTCAATTAAATCCTATTATCCCTCCATCCACTTGCAAAATCCTAAACCCCTTTCTAATCCCTTCTAGAATCTTCTAATCGCTTCTAATTAGCCTAACCCATCATTCTAAACTTTGTCACATCCCTAAGCAAAGGGGAGGTCACTTCTCAAAACCTCAAAGTCTTTGATAACCATTAAAGGCTTCAAACCTTCAACCACTTAATTCTTCAAAGTCTTTGATAACCATTAAAGGCTTCAAACCTTCAACCACTTAATTCCCCAAAGTCTTCAATAACCATTAATGGTTAACTCAAACCCTCTTACATGGTTAAAGAATTTGTTTTAACTCAACCTTCACCCAACCCAAGGGTCTCATCAAGCCTTTAATGCTTTGACCATGATTATCTCTTAATCATTTGCACAAAGGTTTATCCTTGGATTAACTCTTAATCCATTGGGTAAGCCTAACTTAAGCTTAACCCTTATCTCTAGATAACCATAAGGTCTTCTCAGGCATTTAATACTTCCAACCCCTTCTCTCAACCCAACCCTATGTTGACACTTGTCACCATTTCATTGGTGCCAATTACAAACATGGATCCCCAACTTTCAAACTCAACCCTTGATTAAATCATTCAATCCTGACCATCCATTGCCCTATTTTTGCTATAAATAGAGATCTCATTCCTCCATTTTGATCATCCTCCAAATTTGTAGTATCACACTTATGCTCAAATACATTCAAGCTCTCATATATCATTTTTTATGCTCATCATTTAGTCTCTCTTTAGAGTAGAAATTAGTCTAAATATGCATGTTTAGAATACTTTCTTTATCATTTAGCTCAATCATAGACTAAATATATCATGTTAGGATAGTATTCATACTAACCTTGTCATCTTATAATCTAGTTTATTGCATTTCTAGAATCATGCATAGCTTAGGATGCATTTCATTCTAGAATCTATCAAAACATCCCTCATTCTTGCATTTGCCATCCCTAAACCATTTTGCTCAGTGATCTGAGAGCAAAAATATTGGTTTGAGAGACATTGTGAGATAGAGAACCATGGGACCCACCTTGAGAAGCTGAGTAATACTTTGTTACTCCATAGCTTGCACCAAGAAGTCCTGTGTGTGTGTGTGGACAAGCCTTTAGCAATATTTTCACATATTGAGTTTTATCGACCCATTTTTCCCACATACATTTTTGGCACCCACCGTGGGGCTTGACCCCATATATCAAATCGGTTTTTAAATTTAACCACTTTTGCAGGCACGCGAGAAAAATGAATTAGCGCGTTAAGTTCACTGTTTAGCGCATCCGGTTAACAGCTTAGCGCATCCAGTCCACTGTTTAGCGCGTGGAGTCCATAATCCAGTGCATGAAGTCCATCTTTTAGCGCATCAAATCACTAATTTTCCTGTAGGTCTCAGCGCGGGAGAAAAATAGAGCAGTGCTTTTGATGCACAGAGTAGCGCATCCAGTACACAGTGTAGTGCATTGGGACATTATTTTAGTGCATCTAGGTTATATTGTAGCGCGTACAGTCCTTTCTGTAGCGCATCACAGACAGCAGGCAAAAATTAAAATTGTAATCGAAATAAAATTTAGACTTGTAGAAGTCCACCAAAATCCAGATTTCTCTAACTATTTGATTGGAATTTTGCAGGACTCTGACAATTTCTTGCAGGTAGAGCTGGATTTTATTTGTAGAATTACAAATATTTTTAGATTCTGGCTAACTTAGTTAAGTTAGTTAAAATTTAGAGTCATTTTAATTCTTGTTGGATAAAATTGAACTCACCTTACTTTGGGCTGTAAAACGAACCACAACAACAATCTTTCTTACTTTTCTAGGAGAAAATTTCTTAGTTTGGGTTCTAAAAAGAACGAAACAATCTTTATTTTTGCAAGAAAGGGGTAAAAAGAATATCACCATCCTTTGGTGCTTAAAAGGATCAATTTTACATTTTGCAAGAAAAAGGAACCTCACTTTAATAAATTTTGTTTAAAATCAAAGAGGGAAGTCCTTCCCCTTTTATCGATTTCTTTTGTTGACCACCAAGATCAAAATTTTGCTTTGTTGACCAATTCTTTTTCATAGATCAAAAAATCATTGCCTTCAAAGGATAAAATAAACACCATGTTTTTGTGGAGCAACATCTCCACATAGATTTTAGCAAATCATTGAATTGAAAGGCTAAAAAGAACCAACTTGATTGCTTTGTCTTGAAAGTGGAAGGAATATGCTCTCCCTTTAACTGGGTGATAAAAAATCTAGACCACTCTTACAGCTTTCTGTACTTCAAACATTTACATCCTTTCACAGGCCTGCCTTCCCGAGGAGTTGGAATCAACTCTTAAAGTCGTTTATGGCCGGTGTGAAGGGAACGACCTAAGTGGGGAACGACTTTGACGCCAAGAATTCCAACCCACTATAATCAAACATGGAAAGTGATGAAAGTCCTTTTCAATGGTTGCGCACAGCGATTAGCCTTCCCCCAGTATCCTTGAGATACGTAAAGCCTTTGTTCTAAAGGTTGGGAAGCCTCCTGAGGGAGTTTATCATTGACGGCCGAACGGGAAGCCTAATTACGAACCATAGAAATAGAAGCTTTGAACCGAGTCAGTAACCAGACATTTCTAACATCATAGTGCAAGGGTGGGGAAGAATCCGCCCTCAAGATTACTCACCATATATCTCCCAAGATAACTACTCAACTGTGAAGCGATTCACTTTGAGTTAATTTTTGGCAAAAAGCAAAAAAAAAGGCGCCCTCTAGGGGGTGACATGGCTGTTTGAGCTAATGGAGTATCGAGACTAGTGGGCTATGATGTTATTTATGACCCTTGACTAAAGAGTCTTTCTGAAGTGTATTATTCGTATCCAAACCTGTTAAAACATTGGGGATTTGAACACATCCTCGCAGAACATACACTTTTTGTTAGATTAGGCAAAATGGTTGTACTTTTTGTGTCGTGCTTGCATTTATTACTTCAAAAAATCATCCATCAAACTTGAAAAATTCACAAAAAAATCAACCAAAGGAAAAATCAGGATAGTTTAGCGCATAAGAGCAACTTCTTAGCACGTGGGGTATTTCTATTAGCGCATCCAAACATCCAGTTAGCACGTCAGTTCCAAATAGCAGTGTTTTATCCCAAGTCAAACCAGTGTTGAAACATTTAGCGCATCAGAAAAACAATCTAGCACGCGGAAGCAATAGCTTAGCGCGTGGAAGCTAAAAATTAGTGCATAAAGTCCAACAATTAGCGCGTGACAGGCCTAGGATAGTGCATAGCTTTTTCAAACAGCTAGAAAACAATTTTAACAATCAAAACTTTAGCACGTGTCTGGGGGCAGCCTAGCACATGTGGTTATTATTTTAGCGCATAGAGGCATTTCAGTAGTGCATGTAGTCTCTGTTCTAGCACGTGATCAAAAACAGAAAAACAACGGGCAAAACTGAGAATAATTTTGAAATTTTCAAAAACATTTTTAGAAGCCTTTTTCCATTAACATCATTTTTCATCAAAACAGAGTGACAAAAACAAACCGTTAAAACTATTTCTTGAGCTTAATTTGTGTCAAAACAAACATTGTCAAAATCCTAAATGAATCACGCGATAAAAGATGTCTCTCTTATCATAATCCGAAAACCTCATCATCAGTATCAACAGAATCCTTTACCATCTTACAGATTTTTACTTCAAACACACTTGTTTAAAATTTTCAAATTGTCAAATCAAGTTTCCATATCGGGAGGCTTTTATCCATATCATTTGACACGCTTTGTCATGAAGGGGCATCTAAACCTTCACTTTGATAGAGTAAGATTTGAAATTTTTAAAAACAAGAATGAACTGAATCCAAACAAATCAAAGGAAACCATTGATCACTCATGCATGACTAATCCCCATATTCTGAGAAGAAAGAACCTTTATCGTAACATCACATTTAAGAAACAACAACCTAGTTTTTCCAAATTCATCAAGAGAAATAAGTTTTTATACATCAATCGTCAACTCTTCAAATCTCATCGGGTCTTCCTTCATCATGTCAAACAGTATATCCAAAACAAATCCAATGAATTTGACAAAGAACCCTTGAAGACAAGAGCCTACTGTCAAAAGTCTGCTTTTAATCAAATCATAAACCACGGGGGAAAGATCAATCCAGCATTCTTGCCCAATGAGTGCATCACGTATAACACATCTCGACCAGAACCACCCACCCCTGAGCAACACATCGAAGAGGATTTTGTCCCCTTCATCACTGAAAGTTTCTACTAAAATGCCTATTACTCGCTCTCAAAAAAACCAACAAAGCGAGACACACACAGAGTCAAGTATGAATCGAAGGTTGTCAAATCCTTTTGAAGTTCCACCCTTGGAAGAGACTGAAATTTGTGAGGCACTTCTTCAAGAATGTCAGGAAAACCCCTCATTCCAAAAACTTGTCGAAAGGCTTATGGAAAAAGACAAAGAAAAGTATCTGCTCATGCTCACAAGTAAAGGCGTTAAACTTTCTGAAGATTTCGACACAAAAATCTTTGGAACCGAATCTCGACAATATGCATATCAATAACAACAAAGAGAAGAAGAAACTCACATACCTGAGCAACATATTCCAGAACAACATATACCAGAAATGCATATACCTGAGCTCGAAACTCCAGAACAAAACATACCGTTTATCACACCTTTTTAGCTAAGAACAAATACGAGGGAAAAACTCTTCCCTCGGCAAAATAATGCACCTTTGGTTGCTCTTACTCAACAAATGCAAATGTTGCAAAGACAAATACAAGATATACAACAGGGGACAACAGTACGGTACTCTTTAAGCGAAATATGTCCTTATCCATTTGACAGAAGATTGAACATGGTACCTTTTCCTCCAAACTCAGATGTTCCCAAATTTGATAAATATGATGGGAAAAGTGATCCCCGGGATCATGTTCAAGAATTTTGCACCATGAGTCTTGAATTTGCTCATGATGACACCTATCTGATGAGGTTATTCCCAAGAAGCCTGGGAGGACAAACAATGGAATGGTTATCCATGATTACACCACTTGTCAGATCATTTGATGAAATGGTTAAAAAATTCATAACCCAATATTCCTATAACATTCAACATGCCATAACCGTGCTAGATGTCTGTAATACCAAACAAAAGAACAATGAAACATTCATGATGTTCCTTCAACGTTGGCGACGTATGGTATCACGATATCCTCGAGATATTCCAGAAAAGGAGAAAATGGAAATCTTCATCGATAACTTGAATGGTGAAATGAGTTAGAGACTAAAACTTCAATGCATACCATCTTTCGCTAAATTGATTGAAAATGGTATTCAAGTAGAGGAAGCATGCGTCAAAAAGGGAACACTCAAATTCTACAAGGAAGGAACAAACTCATCAAACTACAATCATCAGAACAACACCAACCTTGACAAATCTTGATTTTGGACTCTAAACAAAAACGAAGGCAACAATGAATCATATGATCCCAAATCTAAGCAACCAGTGCTTGCATTATTCAAAAATCCTCAAAATACAAAAAATCCTCAAAATATGAAAAATCCTAAAAATGCTAATCCCAATGCTAACACATATGCACCAAACACCAATCAAGGACAACTCAACACAAACAACACCAACGATACTCAAAGAAAAAACATGAATCCAGGACTTACCAACAATTCATGCAACAGCACGAACAATTTCTAAAAGTGTATCTTCACACCGCTGGGACAATCACTAGAATCAGCATTTAGAGAACTTTTGGCAAACAAGATTCTTTCTTTGCCTCCAATCAACAACTATGAACCCCCAATCAAACCACCTTGGTGGAATGATTCACATTATTGTGATTTCCATTGTAACAAGGGTCATAGAACAAACGAGTGCATGAGATTGAAACACCTGGTACAGGACATGATTGATCGAGGTGACTTAACGGTGGACAGTCTCAAAACAAAAGGTGATCACAGAGCCTTCAAAAATCCTCTCCCAAATTACAACAAAGATGGAGCCTCAACCTCATATGATACACAAGAAGCTCGTATCAATCATATCTACAACAACACCATCAACCACATCTCAACTAAAGATCATCAAGTAAATGTCATCACCATTCGAGATCGCCATGATCATGAATCTATCAATGTAACAACCTGAACTCAGAAATATGTCTTGAAGGGACATACTACACCTACAACTGCCACACCAAAAATCCAATATGACTTGGTTAGCCAACTATGCAAAACTCCAGCTCAGATATCTATACTAGAATTGTTGAAACTATCACCAAAACACAAAGACATATTGGAGAAAGTGCTATTGGAAACAAATGTACCTCAAAATCTGGATATAGACAGATTTCAAGCCATGGTCGCCCATATGACAGGACCTCATAACCTCACCTTCTCAGAGCATGACAATACTTCCTTGAGTCATCTGCATAACACTCCTCTCCATATTGAAGTCATTCTTTGCAAACACCGAGTAAAAAGAGTCTTAATAGATGGAGGAGCCGGACTTAATATATGTACCTTAAAGCTTACCCATGCATTAGGCTTCTCCGAAGAGTCTATTGATCCCTGCAAGAAGATTACCATAAAAGCATATGATGATGAGGAAAGGTCCTCTAAAGGAACAGTGATATTACCTATTCAAGTGGGACTAGTGCAAAAAGCTACTATATGTCAAGTCTTAGACATAGATCTAACCTACAATATTTTGTTAGGACGATCCTGGATACATGAAATGCAAGTAGCACCTTCTACATATCACCAGTGTGTTAAGTTTCCTTATTATGGACAAGAAATTTCCATATTAGCTGATCATAATCCGTTTCAACATTGCAAAGCAATGGGGGCAGCCCAGGACAGTTTGGTTCCTCATAATAGAGAAAAGCAGCGATCTTTGACATTAGATCTACAAACAACAAAGCCCAACTCCTTATTTGAAGACTTCAAGCAAAAAATGCAAATCAAAGACCAAGGCATGGGAGAATACTCTTTGGAACCTTTATGTTTGGCTAAATTGCCAACATCACCTAGATCGCATGGTTTGCCTACTACATCAACACATTTGGCCACTTAGCCCATCACCAAATTTGATGGTACCTTCATCCAATTGGGTACTCTAGCACATGAATCAGAAGACAAGGACATTCTTAGCTGGTTATACAAAGATGAGGAAGAAGGTAATAGAGCAGCCACTCTGGACATTGTTCTACCAACACACCTGTATGGAAAAGGATACTTAATCATGAAGCAAATGGGATATGACGGTAAAGGACCTATTGGGAAACGTAAAGAAGGAGTCACTAAACCTATAGATCTTCCTTCACAACCTAGTAGAAACAAAGCAGGATTGGGTTCTAAGCTCACTTTCCTGTTGAAAAAGCCGCCCAGCACAACTACAAAAGCTCAATGGAAAGAAAAGAAGAAGTACAAAGAAGAATCCTGGCAGGAGGCACTCTTTGAATCAGCAGAAACAATTCGCAAGCCACAGGAACGTCAAGATCAAAAGTTGCATCAGGGAAAGCTTTTAAGCCACGAGAAGGCCATATCTGCAGCAGTAGCGCATATTTCACCACCAATATCTCAAGAACAAATCAAGTCATCTCCAGATACCACTATTTCTCCCTGAGGAAGCACAGTCTATGAACAAATCCAGAAGGTAGAAGACGGATCTGACACAGAATCAACAAAAACTATTAAAATGGTATCCCTCATCAAAGATTTGTTTTCACCATACAACATACTTGTTTACAGCACAGATAGAATCTAGGATGATGCCTTTGAGACAGATTCCAATGAATATGAATAGGGTACCTTCTCCAATACTACTACAAATATCCCAGATGATACTGATTCTATATCTCTTTCTCAAGAAGAACATAACGCAGAAGATAGACCTCTTGAATTTGGACCACAGAATATCTATGACGCCAAGGAAAGCGAATAGAAACATTATGAACAAGTCTATGCAGAAGATAATACCATCGAAGACCTTGACGAAATCCTCAACTTCTTTAAAACCAAGAACAATCACGATGAAAACTCTGTCCTAACGCTTACAGTAGCCGAACTTGATCCACCCAACGATTCCTTACCACTTGTCTATCTTGACCTCATCGACTGGAATGAACCTGAAACCTATGATATACCAATTTTCCCAGATGATGAATCTATTATCCATTACCTATGTACCATAAATCCAGAAACACGCTCTACCAGTGAACAAAATAATGATGTCTATCAATCAGGGAGTGCCAAGTCTCTCAGTCACAAAAACGTAAAAATAAAGGACACATCTGAAGGTGAAAACCTTTTTAAGGCACATAACGATGGGAAACTTGACACTCTTCCTGAGCACTTTCATGAGTGATCACCCATATTGATTGAGCCCACTCAATCAATCAACATTGGTACCATGGAAGCAGCCAGAAACATACACCTTGCAGAATCTCTAACAGAAGAAGAAAGATCATCATTCATCCTTTTCCTTACAGAACAACAAATTAACTTTTCTTGGTCATATGCTGATATGCCTGGAGTAGATCCGCACTTAATCATGCATCACCTGTCCATTTCTTCAGGAGTTAAACCAGTCAAACAAAAGCTACGAAAGATGAATCCACAGGTGGCACGCATGGTCAAAATTGAACTAAAGAAATTATTAGACATCGGATTCATTCGACCCATTGACTATGCAGAATGGATTTCCAACATCGTTCCAGTATCAAAACCAGATGGTAGTATTAGAATATGCACTGACTTCAGGGACGTCAACAAAGCTTGTCTAAAAGATGACTTTCCTCTGCCCAGTATCGACATCATTGTAGATCTCATAGCAGGCCATGCAATGCTCTCACTAATGGATGGTTTCTCAAGCTATAATCAAATCCAAATAGCTCCTGAAGATCAAGATAAAACCGCGTTCACCTGTCCTTCGAGAACGTACTGTTGGAATGTTATGCCTTTTGGCTTAAAGAATGCAGGGGCCACTTATCAAAGAGCAATGACAACAATATTCCATGACATGATGCACACATTTATGGAAGACTATGTGGATGATTTACTAGCTAAATCCTTCACTAGAGCCGAACATCTCGACATCCTAGCAAAGATCTTTGATCGATTGGAGAAATTCCAAGTCAGGCTCAACCTTAAGAAGTGTGTCTTCGGGGTTACATTAGGCAAGTTAGTAGGCTACATAGTCTCAGCTAAAGGTATTGAAGTTGATCCAGCAAAGGTACAAGCCATTATGGACATGCCACCCCCAAAGAATATCAGTCAACTCAGATCTCTATAGGGACAACTTCAATCAATCAGGCGATTCATCGCTCAACTAGCAGATAAAAGTCTACCATTTAACCATTTACTACACAAAAATGTACCATTCAGATGGGAGACTAAGTGTGCGGAATCTTTTTACCAAATCAAACAATACTTGATGAATCCATGAGTTCTAGTACCACCAGTTGCCAGAAAGCCACTTATCCTATATATCTCAACAACAGATATATCACTGGGGGCACTATTGGCACAAGAAGATCAACAAGGAAAGGAACGAGCCATATATTACATCAGTTGGACATTGAATGGCTATGAACTCAACTATACATTCATTGAAAAGGCTTGCCTAACAGTGGTCTTCGCATCTCAAAAGTTCTGACATTATATGCTAGCACACACCATTAAGCTAGTAGCAAAAATTGATCCTCTCAAATATCTACTCAGCAAGGCAGCTCTTACAGGCCGATTGGCTAAATGGGTCATGATTCTCAGTGAATTCGACATCCAATACACAGAAAGACGAGCCATCAAAGGACAAGAAATTGCAGATTAGCTGGCTGAAGCACCGCTACCAGGAAAACAAACCATGGAGGTTGAATTTCCAGACAGGGACATTCTTGCTCTTTCTCCCAAACAATGGACCCTATACTTTGATGGATCCTATACACAACATCGTTCAGGTGTCGGCATTCTATTCATCACTCCTGAAGGATACACTATGCCAAGATCATATAGGCTTATGTTCCCATGAACAAATAATGTGGCTGAATATGAGGCATTGGTTATCGGCATCAAAATGGTCGTCGAATGGAAAATCATAGAGTTAAAAGTCTATGGAGACTCACAACTAGTCGTCAATCAAATCAACAACAACTATCAGACAAAAGACGACAAGCTACTACCCTACAAGCGAATGGTGGATGACTTCAAACAGTATTTTGTGCACATCACCTTCGCACAAATACCAAGATTGAACAACAAAGCAGCCGATGCAATGGCTACTATCGCTTCACTACGATAAATTCCAGAGCAACAGAGTCGTTATGAGTTCCTAGTAGAGCAACTGTTCTCCCCCGCCTATGACCACTCTGAATCCCAGGTTATCTATGCCTTGACTGGTTCAGATTCTCCGTTATATGGACCAATATACGACTACCTCAAGCACAATATCTTCCCAATTGACCAATCCCGTAACCAGAAACGTAACTTTATCTGACAAGCTGCCTGTTACACCCTTACCGCTGATACTTTATATCGTCGAGGTCTAGATGGTACTCTTCTTTGTTGCCTTGATAGTAATGATTCCGATTTTGCTTTACATGAGCTTCATGAAGGTATTCGTGGCACACATTCGAGTGGTACTACTCTTGCTAAAAAGCTTCTATGGATGGGATAATATTGGCCTACAATGGAAAAAGACTCATATCACTTCGCCAAGAAATGTCCTAAATGCCAGATCCATGGCAATCTGATACATGCACCAACACAGGAACTGCAGCCATTTACAACATCCTGGCCCTTTTGTCAATGGGGACTAGACTTAGTTGGCAAAATTCATCCTTCATCTTCACATGGACACAAGTTCATTATAATTGCAACAGAATACTTTACCAAATGGATCGAAGCAGTTCCCATGACCACAGTGACTGGGAAACAAATTGTCTCTTTTATCCTAAATCATCTGATCTATAGGTATGGCATTCCAAGTTCAATCATCACAGATAATGGACGACCTTTCAAAAACCAAGATGTACAAGAACTATGTGAAAATTTCAAGATCCAACATCAATTTTCTACACCATACTACCCACAGGGCAATGGTCAAGCAGAAGCATCCAACAAGACAATCTTAAAAATCCTAAAGAAAATAGTGAATGATGCAGGCAAAGATTGGCATGTACAACTCAATCCAGCACTTTGGGTATACAGAACCAGCATCCGCACACCTACAGGAGCAACACCATACTCATTGGTATACGGATCAGAGGCCATTTTACCCCTAGAGGTAGAAATCCCATCTCTTAGAGTCTCTTTGAAAGGTTTAATCCCAGATCAAGAGTATCGAGTTAACCGACTACAAGAACTTGAACTATTAGATGAAAGATGCCAACATGCTTACACTCATCTCAAAGCATATCAACAACGCATGTGCAGAAGCTACAATCACAAGGTCATTCCCAGAAACTTCAAAGTTGGTGATCTAGTCCTCAAAGAAAATCCAAGAAATCAGCAGGATCGAGAAAAGAAAGGGAAATTTGAACCTAACTGGTTGGGTCCCTATGTCATATTAGTCTATGGGTCAGGTGCCTATCAGCTTACAACTTTAGAAGGGGATGTGCTCGACGAACCAACAACATCCATCTGAAGAAGTACTATACTTAAGTATCCTAGTGCATGGAAAAGCCAAAAAAAAAAAAATCCAGAAAAAGCAAAAATAAAGTACAATAAAAACAAATGGTGAAAACCTGGTAAACAGGCGCTCTTGTGAAAGAACGGCTCCTCTATCTATCTCCAAGCCATTTTATCTGTACAAACGTTATTGGCCATCACCCGACACTTAACATATATCCATTCAAGACATACTTAGCATAGTCACTATCCTGGGTTATCCATATATATCTATCCTCTTACCGCATTCCACCATGGCTTGGAAATCACTGTACATGATCATATCAAGAGGCACACTCAGCTAGGGGCATTAACTTGTTCAAAAACTTGCAAACATTCAAGACATTAAAACTATTGCAAAAACTCAGAAGCATGACATCCAACAACCAAAACTATGCTTCATCGCAAAAACAAAACAAAACAATTCACAGAAATACCAAGGATGGATGATTTTCTGAAGTACTAAATGTTGCATTATCGCATGAAAAATCTTGACTCTTTTGCATTTTTGAACTTTTTAAATTATTGGAATCTTTTCCTTTTCTCACCAAAATGTTTCACAGCTAGAGATCATGGGGAACTTCCAATATTTTCTTAGTCTTCTGTCTGGGAGGCGATCACTTGTACTGTGTGAATACTTGCCTCGAGACGTGATACAATCAAATATCACTGAAGGCCTGATTCCACTTCATGCATACAAATGATTTAATCTTGTTTGTTTATGCAATATGCACTCAGGTCGTCCTGGTTCAATTATACCTTGATGCTTGTGCTATCTTGCAAAATCAAACATCATGTAAATTTTTCTCAGGTCATCATGGTTCAATTATACCATTATGCTTGTATAGATTTTCAACATATCCTGAACAAATAATGCTCAATGATGAAACCTAAAAAGAAAGCAAATAACATATGGTTGTACCGGGATGGCAAATGCAAAATGAGGATGCTCCAAAAACATTAGTTGCATATCATTTTACAATTAGTTGCATATCATTTTACAATTCGTTGCATATCATTTTACATTTAGTTGTATATCATTTCCATACATCTCATTTTCAAGATACATTTCACAAATATCAAATCATACATCTCATTTTCAAAATAAAACTCACAGCATAGAAAAGCATACATCCTGCATCATATATTTAAACGTTGCATCATCATAAAGTAAAGAAATAACCCACATAACATGCATCCATATAAACACATCACATGATTAAAGCAAATGGTGTCGTATATATATATATATATATATATATCAAAATGATCCCAATGTACAAAATGTATCAAAAATTGTGTCCAGTACAATGAATACAATGCTCAAAAATACAATAGAGACCACATCTCTCTCAAGTATGACTATCCCCTGATGGAGATGGTCTCACTCTAGATATCCCCACTCCTGGATCTCCAGGAGGGTCTTGTCTCGATGGCCCTGTGACACCTCGGCTCTCCGACCGCGACCCAGTATCTCAAGATCGACTGGATCTCAACTGTGCAAAACTCTATACTCGCCGATCCTTGGGTGCTGCAGCCTCATAGTGCCGCCGGTAGTACTCCGCCTCCTGAGCTCTCAATGTCAGCTCTCTCAGGGTGTCTCTCATCGGACCACCCGCCGCTACTCTCTGCATACTAGATACCAACTCCTCTGCTCGTCCTCTCTGATCTATCTCAGTATCTCGCTCCGTGGTCAACTGCGCAATCTGTCGCTGAAATGTCAACACCTGTGCCTACAGCTGCTGTACAGTAACTTGTAGGGTCTGAATCTGAGCATCCTCAATGTCACCTGGGACCCAAACCTGTAGCAATACCTGTGCAAGGGGAACCCCTCCCACTCGGCCTATCCTCGGTGCTGGAGGTGGAAGTACATCTGTCCTCCCCCTCTGTGCTAGTCACCTAGCCTCCTCCATACCACCCACTACAACTAACACCTCCCCCACTCTCCCCTCTCCCCCCGCTCCAATAGCCAATCCACCTCTCCCCCTATCTATCACAACCTGTCTCACCGCTCTATCCACACCTCTATCTCCCCTCCTCCCTCTCTCTCCCCACCTCCCTCTGGCTCCTCTCCCTCAGCCTCCATCATCTCCATCATCTCCATCGTCTCCCTCCTCCTCATCATTATCGAACGCTGGCCTCATCTCCTCAGGATCAGATATCCTAGCCACCGCCCGCGCAGCAAACAATCTAGCAAACTCATTAATCATGCCTGCATCCTGGATCTCCGAGGCATAATCCCATATCTGCCCTGCTAACCCAACAAACTCCTCCACTACCACTCCACTATCAATGGTCGGGCCCCAATTGGCTACATCCTGCCTCCGTAGTGCATATAGGCAATCTCCCTGCAGTATACCCTGTTGGCGCCCAAATTGCCTCAAAACTCGGGTCACCACAAACCTCTCTATGACAAAAGGGGTCCTCCCGATCAAGTATCTCGTCATTAAAACAAAGGGCATCTCTAGCCCATCCTCTGCCCACACCTTGCATCCTGTATACGGTTGCCATGTGACCATATCAATATCATCAAGTACTCTCCTCCAATGCTCTAGTTTGCCCAGCTTACACTGGACAACTAGACCCCTGTATCCGTAGGCATATGCCACTCCTACAGGCCTGTCTCTGTTTGCTAGTGGCCTCGCCACTGGAATGTGCTCCCAGTACCATACCTGTAATAATGTCACACCAGCTGACAAACTGCCGTAACTGAGGTATACCACCTCATGCAGACCCCTATATAGATGGGCCAGCATAGCTGACCCCCATGAAAACCTTCGGCCTTGTGTGACCATCTCCTCCAACACCAGCCCCCATCCCACAGAAAATCTCTTTGACCTGCGATCAGGAGAAAGGAATCCACCAATGAACCCTGCTAGTACGGATGGTAGTGGTGCGTAGTCCAGGTCTAGGAACTTCTGGCACGGGATCTCATAGCCATAGACTGTATCATCCTGGAAAATGCGACGCAGTGCCTCTATCCCACCCTCCTCCGACTGCTCATACGGTAGTAGTGCACCTACTACAGGAATGCACAGGATTTTGTAACAGTCCTCTGGTGTGACTGTCATCTCTCCAGTGGCAAAATGGAAGGTGTTCATATCGTTGTGCCACCTCTCCACAAGTGTTGTCAATAGCCCCCGGTTCACAGTGAACCGAGGCATATCCAAGAGGGACGACAACCCACATCTCTCGATAATATCGAGGTCGGCCTGTGACAACTACGGTATCAATGTCCACGGCCTCGAAAATCTCTCTCGCGACTGGACCACACCCAATCGCTTCTGTCAAACAAACAAAACAAATCCAATATCAGTTTCCAATCAAACAAAGATATCAAAATCAAACTCACATCAATAACATGAAACAATTTTCTCATCTACATCAAGTTCAAAATCCTATCATTTCATATCAACTTGTAAAACAACTCAAGTTCTCAAAAACCATATCAAAACTTGTAAAACAACTCAAGTCTCCAAAATCACATAAACTTGTAAAACAACTCAAGTTTCCCACCCATATCAGCTTGTAACACAACTCAATTTTCCAACCCATATCAGCTTGTAACACAAATCAGGCTTCACACATTGAACTTGAAATAGAGCACGCAAATAAATCATATTTTGATCAAACACAACACATTGATATCTATACATAACTTGAAATATCACAAATCAAAACAAGTTATATCAACACTCATATTGGACAAATCCATAAAATCATGACAGCCCGACACAAAAACATTTACAAATCACCTCATCATGCAAATTTTTTTTTTCCAGATGCGCTAAACTAGACTCCCAATGTGCTAAAAACCCCCACGCGCTAGGCTGTTTTTCCTACGCGCTACTCTACTTACCCTATGTGCTAGACTAATTCTACGCGCTAATCTTTCACCCCCATGTGCCACCTAACCTACTATATGCGCTAAACCTCGCAGACACGCTAATCTACACCTCCTGGGCACTACCCGTTTGACTATGCGCTAGGTTAACCCTACGCGCTAAACCCCCTTACCCATGCGAACCCTTGTGACCCCTATGCGCTAGGTCTACTCTACACGCTAACCTGCTGACTTGACGCGCTACCCGACTACCGCCATGCTCTATTCTAATCCTATGCGCTAACCTCTATTTCCTATACACTACCCTATTTGTTTCGGATGCGACCCTAATAATCGACCAGATGCACTACTCAAAACTTCGTATGCGCTAATCTATGACTTAGACGCGCTAAAACGCCAAAACCAAACTTTAAAAATAAAAAAATGCCTAAAAATGACCAAATGAAAAGTCAAAAAGGGGTCAAAAATGTTGACTTACTGGTGGTCCATACGCTGCAGGTCTCCGGTACCTCCAAATGCGCTCGAAATGGTGTCTATGATACGGAATAGGCATTTTCTCTGCAAACCAAATTCTCTTTCTCCAAAGTCAACAAAGCACAAATGAATCTAATTCAAGCCCTTTTCCCCTTTTATAGGAGGAAAATGAAATTAGGGTTAGCCAAATGGACCTGTAATATGGTCACGGTCTCCCCTATACTGAAACATTTGTAAATTATCGGGAGATGAATCAATTGATGCACATTTCACATAAACGAAATCATACACATCATGCGCAACTCATCACATTAACTCCGAATTTTTTAAAATATTGATTCATCTCCAGAGGGGGCATCATCATCAAATATCGAATTTGGGGCATCACACATCAAATCAAATCCGGGGCATGACTTGCAAATCATAAGAGCGACACGAAAATTGCATTTGATCATAAATCACAAAAACACATCATTTTCTTTGAAATAACATGTGCACACACGTCACTTCAAAGAGGGGCAAAATGTAGACGTATAAAAATGACCATATTCCTAAATGAATATTTTATGTTCATTTCTCTATTTAATTAAATCCAATTTAATTAAATTATCCACATTCCTCTATTTTATTAAGTAAATTACTCAATTTATTTAAATAAAATTCACTATACCTATTTAATGAATAAATCATTTTATTCAATTAAATCCCCCCTATCCACTTTTAATTAAATTCAAATTTAATTAAATAGTTATCCTAAATTAAATAAATCTAATTTATTTAATTTCCCCAAATTGCAATCAAATTGAATTAAATTACTTTATTTCAATTAAATCCTATTATCCCTCCATCCACTTGCAAAATCCTAAACCCCTTTCTAATCCCTTCTAGAATCTTCTAATCGCTTCTAATTAGCCTAACCCATCATTCTAAACTTTGTCACATCCCTAAGAAAAGGGGAGCTCACTTCTCAAAACCTCAAAGTCTTTGATAACCATTAAAGGCTTCAAACCTTCAACCACTTAATTCCTCAAAGTCTTTGATAACCATTAAAGGCTTCAAACCTTCAACCACTTAGTTCCCCAAAGTCTTCAATAACCATTAATGGTTAACTCAAACCCTCTTACATGGTTAAAGAATTTGTTTTAACTCAACCTTCACCCAACCCAAGGGTCTCATCAAGCCTTTAATGCTTTGACCATGATTATCTCTTAATCATTTGCACAAGGGTTTATCCTTGGATTAACTCTTAATCCATTGGGTAAGCCTAACTTAAGCTTAACCCTTATCTCTAGATAACCATAAGGTCTTCTCAGGCATTTAATACCTCCAACCCCTTCTCTCAACCCAACCCTATGTTGACACTTTTCACCATTTCATTGGTGTCAATAAAAAACATGGATCCCCAACTTTCAAACTCAACCCTTGATTAAATCATTCAATCCTGACCATCCATTGCCCTATTTTTGCTATAAATAGAGCTCTCATTCCTCCATTTTGATCATCCTCCAAATTTGTAGTATCACACTTATGCTCAAATACATTCAAGCTCTCATATATCATTTTTTATACTCATCATTTAGTCTCTCTTTCGAGTAGAAATTAGTCTAAATATGCATGTTTAGAATACTTTCTTTATCATTTAGCTCAATCATAGACTAAATATATCATGTTAGGATAGTATTCACACTAACCTTGTCATCTTATAATCTAGTTTATTGCATTTCTAGAATTATGCATAGCTTAGGATGCATTTCATTCTAGAATCTATCATAACATCCCTCATTCTTGCATTTGCCATCCCTAAACCATTTTGCTCAGTGATCTGAGAGCAAAAACATTGGTTTGAGAGACATTGTGAGATAGAGAACCATGGGACCCACCTTGGGAAGTTGAGTAATAATTTGTTACTCCATAGCTTGCACCAAGAAGTTCTGTGTGTGTGTGTGGACAAGCCTTTAGCAATATTTTCACATATTGAGTTTTATCGACCCATTTTTCCCACATACAATATACACTATAAATATGCAAAGTATCAATTCTTTTAAGTCTTCATGCTTCTTATCAAACATTTATTAGAGGCTTAGATACAATTGAGAGCACAATTGATGGAATCCACCTCTTTGATGAGAACACCATCATAGGTGTTCTCAAACTACCATCATCTTTGGATCTTGTTTTATATAAATTTTCACATGGTTCTATATTTTCACCCTTCTCATTAATTAGGCATGTACCTGCTTTAGTTTTAGAATACTTTTATATTTGTATGGAGGCATTTGAGAAAAAATTAGAGAAAATCATACATCATAATCTTTCTTCCTTCATGGGAATACATTGTGCATCTCTACTTAATTTTATTTCTTTCTAAGGGAAGAATATTGTTCAAAATTGATGGAGAATCATCTCCCACCACCATTGTATGAGAATATACTTTATAGGAGATATACATAATCTCTCTTTCTCTCCTTTAAGGGAACATTGATTGCACATTAGTGATAGAACTATTACTTGGGGGTTGTTTTGAGTCCTCCTTCCTTATATCACTTGTACATGTTTATTTACATCTTTTCTCTCTTTTGGATGAGATTTTTTCCTATGATTTTCCTCCTTTACTTTGTTTATGAGAGACCTTTTTATACATGAATATCTAACTTGACCTTATAAGAAAGATCCATTCTCACGTCTATGCATATTTTATCATTCTCCCTAAGTTTCAACTAAGGGATTGTTAGTGCAAAAAGGTATTTTACCATATTAGTTTTGTCTTAAGTCCTATCCACACTTGCATACTTTAAAGGTTTACTTCATTTAGTTTTTATATCTCATATCATGAGGTTATAACACTTGTAATGACCTTAGTTCATCTCATTTGTAAATTAATAATATACTACAACATTGTATACGCATCTAATCAATTTTATGGATTCAAAACATTTTTATTACTTCTATCTTGTGGAAAATGGTTTTTATGTTGAAGGTGATCCTATGGGTTTCTCATTAACTCTTACATGGAATCATAGTTTTCAAAATTTTATAAAAATTAGGATTATATCATATTTGAAAATCCTAAACAAAGTGAAGCTATATGTGAATGAATATAATATTTTCCAATAATAAAGTGTTAATTTGGAAAATTAAATGCAAAGGAAATATGTACTTATCTATGATAACTAACGATGAAGAATCATCATCTAATGTTAATCCCATTCACTTAAATACACACAAAAATAGATGCCTTCACTACTCTATTGCTTAGATGATGTGTACAACTAGAATTCTATTTAGTTTTGAGATTTTACATCTATAGATTGATTATTCATTGTGCAATTTTGATCCCTAATGCATGGTATATATCTAGTATAACGTGTAGTTTTACTATTTTTAACATATTTTTCTCTTTTTTGACTAATAAAGATTGACAATATTTGAAAATATCAAGGGGAAAATGTCAAATCATAAGGGCCAAGTTCTCTTAGGTTGACCGCTTTGATTGGACTATTTTTATGGTCATGAAAATGAATGGAGACATCACTTTTCAATGATGTAAATGTCCTAGAGATTAGATGCAGAGTTAAGTTGTTCTCAATGCTCCAAAGTAAAAGTGCTCTTCAAATTATTCTTCTTATAATGCATAGGATTTTCAAATAAAATTCACATTGATTGACGAATGCATATTGAATTAGTAGTACATAACTATTGATTGCACAAATGTAAACTAAATCAACTCTTAACTATTAGAGGAATCAATGAGAACCAATAAATATTTCATTTTTTATTTTTGAACTAATAAATATTTCATTTTTGAACTAATATCAATGTGGGCAATAATAGCTATATTAAATGTTAAGCATATACAAATGTGTTATACAGATAAAAAAAAATTCAAATATATCAAAATGAAATTGCATTCCTTTAAAATAGATCTAAAATGAAATGAAAATGATATGAATATACAAATTTACAATTACAATTATAAATAAATTTAAAACAAAATAATTTTTTTTTTCATTTTTATCAAAATTTCAATCTAATTATTTTTCTTCTCAACAAACTAATATCTTTATTTAAAATTTATTTTAAAAATATGAACAAACTATTTCCATATAGAGATTTGTCACATTTGCTACGAACAATTAAATTTCTATTTAAATGCATGATTTAAAAAAAATGAAAAAAGAAAAACAAATTTTTTCTTTTAACAATTTATAATGTTCCAAAAATTGTTTACCATTTTGAGAAGAAATTCAGCCTGCCTGAGTAACGCCGTACTCTCATCTTGTGGCAGTCAATCTTCTAGTGTATGAGCATTTAGCCCAGCCAATTATCCACGAGCATCCACTAAACTTTCCCAGCGCGGGAATAGTGAATTTAAATTTCATTTGGTTATGCGCTGCATGGAGAACTGCGACTAACTGCGGTTAACTGCTGACAGCTCTGACAGAATTGAGTTTGAATTTATGCGCTGCACGGAGAACTGCGGACTCCAACAGAAGTGCTAAGAAAACGGAGACGGACGTTGTTGAAGGCAAGGGTTTAAGCGGACCCCACATCTGGTCAAAGCTTAGTGTGTGTGATTTAAGGGTGGCCGACTCTGCCTTGTCCATCATTGTGGAGAATTACAAACACATTAAAGGAATTAATTTTGATCTACCACATGTTATCGTTTCTGCACTTCCTATTGCTGGTAAGTATTGATCTTAGCTCATAAATGGTTTCAAGGATGAGCAGGTTTAAAAAGTGGATGTGTTAATGTCCTCTCATTTGCAGATAGAAATCCTAAATTTCTCTTCAGATCTCTGGGCTTAAATAGACCCCCAACGAGTGCTTTCCAATTATGTATATCATATTTTTATAATTTTGAAGTCTAATTTTTTTTTTTAAATTGTTTTTTCTCTAAGTATTAGTTGAATACATGCAAAGACAAGTTGCTTTTATTTTTAGATATTACCACATTATTGTGAATAGTGATTATTTCTTTAGTTATAATATTTTGTTCATTTTTATGATAGAAAGGTAATATGATTTGATTTTTAATATTGTAGGAGTAAAGCATGTGAGTGGTAATATGTTTGAATATATCCCATCAGCTGATGCAATCTTTCTCAAGATATATATTTTTATATTATGTTTCTTAAAAATTCATAATATTTCAATAGTAATTTAATTTAAATGGAAAATGTTGTGGCAGTGGATTTTGCATAATTGGGATGATGAAGATTGTGTGAAAGTGTTGAAAAAGTGTCATGAGGCCACACCAGAAAATGGAAAAGTTATAATTTTGGATGCACTTATTGTTGAACAAAAAAAGATGAAAACGAGGAAGGAAAAATGAACTACACCATCTTCAAATTACCATTTGTTCAAACCATTATTGAGGTTTGCAAATTCTAAATAGGAAGAGTTTGGAATTATATATTATGATAGAAAACTATTTTTTCTATAATTATGTTATTGGTGACTTATTAGGTATATTTGTACATTCCACATAAATTGTTATACTTATTATATAAACAAACATTTATCATTACTTAAAGGAAGGATAAATAGATCATTGATTATAGGGGATAGACAATTAGTAATTCTAGAGATCTCTAAAGTGCTTCAATTTAAAACAACCTTGATGTAGTGGATCTTTTGCCGATCTTACACTTCTTAGATTATGTTGTGGGTGTTGTGATTCCAATTTCCAATTTTTTCCTTCCACTTTTTGTGGTGTACACAATATATATTAAGTTGGGCATTTCATCTTTTCCATGTACCTCAATTACGATAAAGGCTTTTTCATATATGAGTTTTTGATGGATAAGTTAAAAAGAACAGAATTTTAAGGTAAAATATTATTAAATACAAAGAGAGAAGTGAATCCTGTCAAATATTCTCTGATGGGGTATCAGATGTGTCCAGTCCAATCGTGTTGTCACCATCTAAAAGATAATTTGCGAAAGTAAAATATGAAATGGAAACCGTGAACTGAAAAACACTCCGGAGTGAGACAATTCCGGTCAAAGTGTTTCTCACCAGCAGAAGAAAAACAAAAAAAAGAAGAAAAAAAGAAAGAAAGATAAAACCTTTCGACTAGAACTATATATATTTTTTTAAAAGTGAGTTTAAGAAAAAGGTACCCAGCAACGGCCAGCCCAAAACGTGGGGCAAACGGCCGGCACCAACTCTTAATACATGAGGTAAATCCTTTAAAATAATCTTAAATATTCATCTACCCAATGACATGGCCGGTACATATGTTAAAGGCACTGACCAATTTTGTCCTTCCACTTTTTTTGGGGTAGTTCACTTTAAGTACTATTTGGCGTTATTTGTCCGTCCAACTTTCGTGCTGTACCATTTTGGCCTTTTCTCACCTGATATTCCATGCATTTTCTATGGGTGTGGGACATTTATGCTATGTACTACAATTTGGTAGGAGAAAGATTTAAACAGAAGAGACTGTGATGTGAATGTCGACAATAGCTCATAACAGTTCTTAACCTGCCATTCCATGCATTTTCCATGATGCGGGACATTAATGCCAAGTACAATAATTGATATAAAAAAGCTTAAAACAGTGATGTGAACGTCCACAATGGCTCATAATAGTCCAAATTCGTGAAAAATGTGACAGGTGACATGCATCTTGCACTACCTGCACCAAACTGCCATGTGAACACGCAGATTGCAGACTTATTATGTACTGCTCTTCTTTTGGCTTGTAACTAAGTTTCTTCAGAAAAAATAATTTAATTTGATAGAAAATGAAAATGAAAGCAACATCACATTTCAGTTTATTGTTCACTGTACAGTGGTGCGTGTGTATGTTCTTAACTATTCTTCTGCAGTCCATTTGACTCTGCAGCTGTAGTCCATTATCGAAGTCAGGGTTTATATATTATTAAGAAGGTTTCTGTGCTCACCTTTGTGTTACTAGCAATTGCACCTTGGTGTGCAATGGGTACATCAAAGAGTTGTTGAAGGTCAATCAAAGATTTTTTTTTCTATTTTTTTGAAATTTTTTGTGTAATAGATGAGGTCAATCGGTAGGTCTTTTAGTAAATAATATTGTTTGTGCAAAAAAGGTCTGAACAAAGAAGTTAAATCAACTGTGTTAAATTAACTATGCATCCATTATCGACATGAGAGAGATAGAGAGATGGTGAGATAAAGTGATAGAGGGATAGAGATATAAGGAGATATAAGAGAGGGGAGAGAAAGAGAGACGAAGATATAGACAAATAGAGAGTGGAGATGGAGATGGAGAGAGAAATGATAGAAGATAAATATGTATGATAAAATATGCAAGGGGAATTCATGATTTGGGTCATTAATTTCCAAACTTGTGGCATGGTGTGGGCATGAATATTGGTGTTAAATTGTATGCAATTTTCTATCTTTGTGAAGGTAGAGCACAAGATTAAGCATAAGCTTCAAGTTAGAGACATGGTCTGAGTGTATTTGGGTATAGAGAAACTATAATAGTCTTTATAGAAGATAAAATATCCATAGTATGGTTCATTTTAGATCATTGATTAGATAGGAAAGTTTTATTTGTTGTTGGGATTATCCAATTATGTGAAGATATTTTTAGCGATAAATGTTGATTGATTAAGATTGTTGCGTTGAATGAATAATAAGAGGATGCTATTCTTCCTTTCAAATCTAGCACATAAAACTCCAAAAATTCATAATTCTAGTAATTAAAAATTATTATAAAAACTAGGGAAACAAGTCAAAATTGTCAATCAACAATTTTTTAAATCACATTTTATAGGGGGAATTTTTTTTTTCTATTCCCCGGTTAATCCTATTTTTTACAATAAAAGGTCATCACTAATAATAGAGTAACAAGTAATACAATTTCTAAAACATGGATTTCTCATGAATTACTCAACTTGTCACATGTTGTAGATTTCCAATGTGTGGACCTAAAAAGAAAGATTATTTACTTTTGCCCTTAAATGACCAAATAACTAAATAGATACACTTAGCTTGAAATGTGAGGAGAAGGTGACTAAAACACATTTATAGGTCCAACAAAAAGATGTATGGAAGATTGTAACAAAAAAATTGATTCAACATAGAATCAAACAATCACATTAACAACTTGAAAAGTTAGTTCAAAATAGTCCCACAAGTATTATCAATAAGTTTACTTGGGTATGAAGACTCCAGGAGCAACATAGAACAAGATTTATGACCTACTTTTGGTTGTGACAATGATGGCAATGATGTAATCATTTTTTTTTCATTGTGAAGGTAGATCTGGATAGCTCATATGTGATTAAAGGTGCTACTTATTTCATGGGAGTGTCATATTGAGCACTTGGTTTTGCAAGATCTAACATTGCATTTTTGGCTTGTTTTTCCCACTCAATGTTGTTTTTATTACCAAGATGATTATTCATATGGTTGTTTTATTTTACACAACTTGTCTACTTTTGATCTATGTGTGATATAATATTCATATACATAATACTTGTATAGAGATTTTCTTAGCGATATATGCATAATATATTTTTTTATTGCTTAGACATTAAGAAAATAAGAGATCTTTGAGCAAGGGCCTAATGGATATGTAATTTGTACCATCTATCCTTTTCAAGCCTAACTTTTTTATAATAAATTTGACTTCAAAGAATTTTGGCTTGAGTTACTAGGATGCTAGAATTTTATGAGTTTGTTTTGGTGTTCTTGGAAGGAGATCATACTTCATATTGAAATAAATCTACACCTTAAATTATTGGTTTATTTGTGTGAAAATTTTGGATGTGTTTGGAGTGACCCTACACTATAAATTGTTAAGGTTATTTGTATCAGATGTTATGGTTTTCTAGAATGTATATACGCTTAACATTGTTTAGTTATTTGTATGAGAAGTTAGAATGTTTATGAAATGGTTCTACAGGTCTAACATTGCTATTTTGTATGATATATTTGGATGTTTCCGAAAGGGACAACACCTTAATTATTCAGATTATTTGCCTGAGAACTTTTGGTGCTTTTGAAATGAATCTAAACCTTGTATTAATTAGTTATTTGTAATGAATATTTGGGTGTTTCTAGAAAAAATCTGCATCTAACATTGTTAGGTTATTTTGTGTGTGATGTTTGGGTGTTACACAATTTTTTTGATATGAATGTATGCAATATGTTTATGCGGATTATGTTTATTTTGTTTGCGTTGACACGGTGCTTTGCAGGATTCAATAGATTAATAATCATTTCTATGTAAGAGCAATTTAAATAAGTGACTTAAATTCAATAATGTTTATAGAAATAGAAAATGGATGCCTTATAGTTTGGTACACTAAAGACTGTCACAATAAATTAATTCAACATAGAACTTAGATGAGCAAATAATAGCTATTGTGTTGGCTTCTATGTAGCTACAACGAACACAATGAGATTCATTATGTACACAAGGGCTAAAAAATGGTCATTTTGAGTTGATGTCTAATGCTTAGTCTCTATTTCCTTGTTAACCGTTCATTTTGACAACCACAAAATTTGCAAAATTGGTCCAATATGTACAAATGTACTAGTAATTGAACGCTATTGGTACCAATAAAGTTGTACAATTGGTCTAATTACCAACCTTTTTTTTTTCAACTATTAGGGACATGAGTGGGTGACTATTTGCCTACTAGATGTTTTTTTAATGAGTTTTTAATTAGCAAAATCCAATGAATGGTGATTGGAAAATGGGCGGTAACTAGGCCTTTTCCCCTACATAAAATATTATTTTGGTTCATAACATTTTTATTAAAAAACCTTAATATCCTATCATCCACATAAGCTAGATCAACCACAAAAAGAGAAACCAAACAAGCGTGAAAACATATTATGCCCGTGTTATATTTTATAGAACGTATTTTCATTTTTAAAATGGTAATATTATCACATTATATTATATTTTACAATTGAAAATATTAACATAAATATAGATATATTACAATATAATTAATGTAAAATATTTTTGAATATATACATTTAAAAAATAAATAATATAATTATATCTAATATTATGAAGTTTACAAATCTCTACGAAGTTTTAGATAAAAAGGAAAAATGAGGGCTCCTAGAGGTGGGCGTAAGGGATAACGGAGATAATGGGAGCATTCTGAGTAGCCCTTTGAATCCACGTCTCTGTCCAACATCTACTTCATAGGTTCATGCTTTCTTATTGTTTGCTTATGTTTCACGTTCTGGAAGAATACGACATTTGCAAAGAGGGCACAGTAATAATTTTTCCATTTGTCAAGACAATCTCTATGAACTGTATGCCAACAATGGCACAACTTTTGAATTTCATCATCTTCCACAAAAGAGCCAAACAAACAACACATATATCCTGCTCGATCTCATTAAAGCTCTCTGCAAAATCATTGAATGTCAAAACAAATAAACGTTCTCTGATTGTGTGGGCAGAGGCCAATGAAGTGGGAAAAATGTTTTCACAGAAGCATTTCAATAAGAGTTGTGGATTTTGTGCAGGGCATGCCAAAAAAAGAAGACAACAAATTGCAAGGTGGAGATATCTAAGGTGAATCATGGGATAGCAGGAGCAAAAGAACTGGTACCATTTTAGAAACTTTAAATACGCAAAGAGGAAAGTCAAACACGTCATGTGCGAATGCGTTCCGAAACATTACGGACAGTCCAAAGTCGAATAATAAAACAAGTCAATCGAAAAAACGCGAATGAAAAAGTACAGTTAGAAAATCAAAGGCTGAAAATTGTTCAATCGTCTTGCATTGCTCGTTGAGCATTCTCAGTTGTTGATGGCTAAAAGAAGGTCGTTCCTTTCATATAAGGAAGACCTTCGGTGTATTAAATTGCAACTTATTCAATATTTAAAAAACTACAAAAAAGTTCTTCATTAGCACAACTGCATTGCGTTAAAACAGCAAGCACAACATACACCGATAATACTGTCGAATCCTCATCTCTCCCATAAGTTCCAATCCTCAAAATGTGGGTGGTCTCACCTATGTTATTAGAAATGAGAAATGAGAAATGCAACGACAACGACAACGTGACGAGAAACGAAATTCTAAAAAGTTGCATATAAGAAATGGATTTTATATATAAGTATATATATAGATGTATATATGTACAGATGTGTGTATATATATTTATTAAATATAACAAAATTAAATTTAAAAATAAAAATTATAAAACACATATCTCTATAAAAAATTTAAACATTCTTCAAATTTTTTTTATTTCATTCTTTCATTTTAAAATAATTTGTATAAAACACTTCACATAATGAGTATAATAAAACCACAAGGAGAAAACTAAATGTGTGATAGTTTAACTTGGCATACAAAAATTATAAATTAATGTAAACTCCAGCTTAGGCTTTATTGGCAGTTATAAACTCCAGCTTGGGCTTTATTGGCATTTATAAACTAATGTAAACTCCACCTCCAAGTGGGGAAAAGATAAAAATGTCTAATCTTTATTGGCAGTTATAAACTCCAGCTTGGGCTTTATTGGCATTTATAAACTAACGTAAACTCCACCTCCAAATTGGGGAAAAGATAAGTTTAAATTTTATCGGCAAGTGCTGGAAAAACAAAAAATCACCGCTTCGAAACGGTCGTCCGCAATGGAAAACCCATTTCGACCGTCAAAATGCAAAATGAAGTCTCCCATCGCATTTCTGGTAACTAGGGGTCTCACCATCTATAAGTTCAATGTCCTATCTGTTGTGCCTTTCTTGGCTTAAATGGCCATACTTGAGGTCTACAAGTCAAATCTCTATTTAGTAGTCTGTTTATTTCTCTCGGTTTCAATGGCAGTCTCTAATGTCTACAATAACAAAAGTGGTGTTAACTATGTCATTCCTTAATATCAAATTATCCTGATATCTGTTTGAATTAAAACCTTTTCATAACAATTATTTATCACCCAACAAATCATTTGGAACTTCTGAAATGATTATGCAAAACCTATCATCCATGTCCACAACCTCTCTATAAGATGGTACTGGCTATGATGCCTTTTAAAGCACCCCACAGCCCCTACTTCCTCCTTAGTTTCTATGCACCCCTTCGTATACGGTGACTCAGCAGTACACGACTAGTTTTGTTGTTTTGCAGGGGAAGTGGGGGGCCTGCAGTATCCTGGTAGACTGGTGGGATCCCCTACAAAACAAATTTATTTATATTTTTTATAAAATTTTATTTAATATTTTATATATTTTATTTAATAAATTTTTATTTGTATTTTTTAGTAATTTTTTAATAATTATATTTTTAACTGTAGTTTATTTATATTATATTTTTTTATATTCTAATATATTTTATTTATATTATATATTTTAAATATCATTTTTTAATATTATGTTATATTATATTATATTATATTAATATTATATTTAATATTTATATTATATTTTTATGTTTATGTTTATTTATACTATATTTTTTATTTTTTAATACTTTTAATATATTATATTTTTTTATATTTAATATTTTTCTATCTTCACTATCATAGCAACTTAAAAAATCAACAACACTTATAGCCACTTCAAATTAAGATTAACAAATTCAATCTTTAATTTCAAGAGTAATCTCTTATGATTCTTATTTTGTCCTTCTAAAAAATTTTCAATATGCAAAAACTAGGATTATTTTATAAATTTTCTTATTCATACCCACAATTACTCATTTTCAAGGTAAGATGAACCTTTGAGTTGAGTTGCATTTATATGTAAAAAATAAGACCTAAAAGACACGTAATATAGTAATTAAATATTAGGAAAATGGTATACCCACTTGACATACCAAGATTTGTTAAAAAAGCTGAGCTAATCCTTGTGGTCCCATGAAGAGTACATGCAACAACTTTATGTGCAAGTCAATAACTACACTTATATTTTAGAAAGTAAATAAATTAATTAACTTATCTAAATTTGTTGCAAACTCTTAGAACTCCATTTATATTTGAGATTGAGATTTTTTTTATTCATTTTATAAAATCTATTATATATAGATTTAAAATGCAAAGATAGCATGGAATAACATGCAACACTAGTAAAGAGTAAAACCACAAGTTCAAATATTGAGCAAATATACCAAGCATCAATATTTGGTCAAAATACTATTCCAACATAACCCGTCCAAGAGACATTTATAAAAAAAAAGAAAAAGAGTTAACCTAAATAAAAGAATACCATCCTTTATATCTATATAAACAATAATATAAGACCATAATGCAAGGAAAAAATAAAAATAAAAAAATGAATAACAATCTTTGGTTCCTCCAGAACTATCTATGAAATTGTGTACTCCTATCCATTCCAATTTTTTTCAAAGACTGGTTATGGGTTTCATCACATTTATTTATGTTTGTTCCTTCAAAAAGGTTTATTTATAGCTTCTTCCAAGGTTGCCTTTAAAACTTCGTCTAAACTCCAAGTGGAAATGCAAGTTTAATGAGAATTTTTGGTTGATTTATCTGCACAAATTTGGAAAACTAAATCCAATGTAGATGCACAATTAATTGCTTGGAGGATTTTACATTTCAAATTTCCCATTGTGGACAAGTTGAAATGTATGATAATCCAACCAGGGAATTGTCTATTTTGCCATAGACAAGAAAACAATGGAATCTAGCTTTTAATGATTTGCCTACTATTTTTTAACACAAATTGTCTTGGAAAGAAGCCCTTCTTGGTGTGGGACTTCATGTTAATCCTATTGTTGATGGAGTCAAGCATGTTATCTTGTCTCATATATGGAGATACAAGTGTAAAGTTATCTTGAATAATCTCAATGCTCACCCAGAAGCTACATTTCTCGTGCTTTACTCAGACATCTTTTATTGTCCAACGTCTCTTTTCTCTCAATTATAGGTAGAGGCCGCAAAGAATTTAAAGACTGGCTTCTAGATACAACAAATCAAGCTATAGGTTGAAACGTTGCTCACAAAGAGAGATGTTGTCATGACACAAGGTTTAAGGCCTTCTTTTGGCTATTGATGGTTTTTTTTCCTAGTCTTGTTGCCTTGATATTGATGGTTGTAGGTTATTTCAATTCTATGTACTACTAGTAATAAGTTATTTCAGCTCTATGTACAGTTGGTTGTTACTCAAACAACACTTCTTTGTGTAACAGTCTTCTTTGACAATCCTATGACTGTCTTTCTTATATAATTCTTTTGCATTTTTATCAATACGAAAAAAACAATTCAAATGATAAAAAAGGAGGTCCTTATATGCTAGCATCATAAAGGTAATAAAAAAATACCATATATCATTTGCACACCCTTTCTAACATGTCCTTAAATTTTTTATATCTTTAATATATATTTTATTTAATTTTTTATCATATTTAAATTTTTTGTGAAATATTATTACGTTATTTGGAGTTGAGAAACACAACACCATAGGATCCTAAAGATCTTCTATAAGCTAAACAATCTGTCACAAGGAGAAGCAATTAAAGCAATAACAATTTGCAGAACAAAACATAGGAAAATATGCTCAAAAGAGGAGAGCTCTATATTCACCAAAATGTGTAATGACATAATGAATCAAAGAAAAGAAAATTGACCTTTAATAGGTCAAGAAACCCTAAAAGGGAAAACCCTAGGCTTGCACATAATAATTAATAAAAGAATTAATTATTATGCACCTAATGTTAGTTTAAGTATAAAATGATAATAGGGAACTTAAAGAATTAAACAAATATTGTTTAATTAATAAAGTAAATACCCAATTACTCTAACACCCCCCCTTAAGCTAGACTTAGGGAGAAGCTAAAACCTAGAACAACTACTGAAAGCAGGAAAGATGGGTCCCGGCAACAAGGCATGATCAGGTACCCAAATATAATGAAATCTCTATGAAACGGAGAAAAAGGAGAAAAGCCAGTGGGAAAAAACTCCTCTCCAAAAAGATATAAAAGAACATGTTGAAAGAAGAAGAAGGAAGGAAGGCCTCAGAAAGTCCCCCTAAGGAAAACTTCCTTCACCCCAAGCATAGAGCGCAACTGAAGATAGCACAGCGATGCAAAAGGTTTCGTGAAGATGTCTGTAACCTACTCGAAAGTGGGAATGTACTCCAGAATGAGAACACCATCCTGAATCAACTGGTGGATGAAATGCATGTGAAGCTCAATGTGCTTCGTCCGTTGATGCTCTACCGGGTTGCAGGAAATATGAATAACACTCTGATTGTCACACCAAAGAATAGTGGGACTATCAGGAGGAAAACCAAACTCAGTCATCAACTGTTGAAGCAATAAGATCTCCTGACTGGTGAGCACAGCAGTGCGGTACTCAGCCTCTATAGATGATAATGCATGAGCTGTCTGCTTTTTGCAAGACCATGTGATAAGACCAGAGCCAAGATAGAAAACAAAGCCAGAAGTAGACCTCCAATCAGTGACATCAGAAGCCCAATCTGAGTCAGTGTAGCCAACAATGTGAGGTTCCCCTAATATGTAGTGAATGTCGTGACTACTAGTGCCCTGAATGTACCTCAAAATATGTTTGGCAGCTTGCCAATGACTCTCATGAGGATCATGGGAGAATCGAGAGACAAGACCAACCGCAAAGGAAATATCAAGATGGGTGTGAGTTAGGTACAACAAATTGCCAACCAACTGCCTGTAAAGTGTAGAATCTACTGAAGGTGTGGGACAAGCAGAAACAACCCTTGATTGAAAAGGAGTGGAAGCAGGCTTGCAATCAAGCATTCCAAAGTGCCAAAGCATGTCAAGAGCATACTTCTGTTGGTAAATGTAGATCCCATCAGAAGACTGAATCACCTGAAGACCAAGGAAATAGTGCAAAAGACCAAGATCTGTCATCTCAAACTGATCCATCAAAGCTTGCTGGATATGCTGAATCATAGAGGATGAACTACCTGTGAGGAGGAGATCATCAACATAAAGCACAAGAATCAGGATCATATCCTCAAGAAGCTAAATATACACTATGTGATCAGAATGACTATGGGTGAACCCAGTGGAGAGCAAAAAAGAATCCATCTTCTCATACCAAGCTCGAGGGGCCTATTTGAGACCATACAATGAACAATGAAGTCTGCAAACCAAAGAACTGTCCTACACAAATCCCTGAGGTTGCTCCATGTAGATTTCCTCTTGTAGACCCCCATGCAAGAAGGCACTCTTCACATCCATCTAAAAAATAGGCCATCCCCTAGAAGCTACAAGAGATAGTACAAAGTGAATAGAGTTCATCTTGTCGACAGGGGCAAATGTCTTGGAGTAATCAATACCCTCAACCTATGAAAACCCCTTTGCAACAAGACGAGCTTTGTACTTATCAATGGAACCATCAGCAACATACTTAGTACGATACAACTAGTGACACCTAACCATCTTTTTGCCCTTAAGAAGAGGAAAAACATCCCAAGTATGATTCCTCATCAAAGAAGAATACTCCTCCTCCATAGCACAATCCCACTTAGGGTGACCTATCACCTCTGAAAACTTTTGAGGATCATCTGAAATAGCATGACTCAAAAGACTAGAACCCACAGTATGAGAACAGGTGCGATGAGTATCTGAAGGATCACCAGCCATAGGACCGGCCGCCTCAACAATAAGGCGAGCCCACTTGGGCATCTGAGGTGGAGTAGGTGGAGGTGGGGATGGTGGATCATCAACACCATCATTAGAATCATCCTCAACAAGATCTTGAAGGGGTGCAGTGGGCGGAGTAGGCAAAGGAGTAGACACTAGAGTCGAGGTATCCAGTGTGGGAAGGTGCTCATCAAACTAAACATCCTGTCGAAACAGGACCTCTCTGGAATCAAGATCAAACAACCTGTATGCCTTAACATCCTCACAATAGCCAACAAAAATGAGGGGTCAGCTCTTCCGCTCCATGGCTTTCTTTTGAGCATCAGGAATAAAAGCCCATGCCTCACTGCCAAACACTCAGAAAAAAGAAACATCAGGCTTGTCATGAGACCAAGCCTCCTCAGGATTCATATGTCAAATCGCCTTGTGAGGCATCTGATTCTGAATGTAGTTGGCACAATTGACTGCCTCAGCCCAAAAAGACAAATCTATGGACCTGGACTAAATCATACAATTCACCATCTCCCATAAAGTTTTGTTCTTGCACTCAGCGACACCATTCTGATGAGGGGTGTAGGGAACAGTAAATTGATGCTGCAAACTATGCTCAATGAAAAAATCTCTGAAAGCCTGATTCACATACTCCCCCCATTATCTGTACATATCCACTGAATAGAACAACCAGAGTGCTTCTCTACAAATGTCTTGAAGATTCAAAATGAATCAAAGACATCAGACTTGCACTTAAGAAAGTACACCCATGTGTGTTTGGAGAAGTCATCAATAAAAGTGAGTACATACTTGGCCCCTGAAAAATAAGGAGTGGGAAATGACATAAGATCACTATGAATCAACACCAAGGGTGCCAAAGCACGAGAGGCTCTTCCCTTCGGAAAGGGATCTCTGTGCTGTTTGCCAAGCACACAACCATGACAAACACCATTAGTGCAAGAAATCTGTGGGAGCCCAAGTGCAAGTGCATGTGTACTCATCTACTGAAGATATCTGTAATTGACATGGCCCAAGTGCTCATGCCAAAGCCAACTCATTGAATCTGCATGTGCTATAAGAGATGAACCTGCACCCGAAGAGGGCTCAAATTCATTAAATCTATAGAGATGAGATGCAGTATCAATACTCCCAATAGCCACAACAAAATCAGGGTCATGGAGGTCCCGAATAACCACATCATGTGGTGAAAACTCAACTATCTTACCAGAGCTAGAGTGGCAAATCTAATAATTGGACAGGAGATTCATTGAGATGTCAGGGACAACCAGAAAATCCTGCAGAGTACCCCCATCCAAAAAGACAGAACCTGAACCCAAGACTAAAAGTTGAACTAAGTCTTCCACTGTAATCTATGAAATACCACAAGAGGCAAGAGAAGTAACCAACTGCTGAGTGTGTGTCATATGGTAAGAAGCACCAGAATCTAGAATCCATGTGGACCCATAGGTCGAAGCTCGAGCAGTGAGAGCATGACCTTTTTCTATGGAAGGAGAAGATGCTTGAGGTGAGGAGATGTGATGTTGCTGCATGGCTTCCTCTAAAGCCTCTAAACATTTCCAACACCTGAAAATTGGATGTCCTTCCTTGCCACAAAAACTGCAAGTGTCTCCTGATTTCTTCTTAGTCTTGGAGGAAGACTCACAAGACTGTAAATATTTCCCTTGTTTTGGAGGAAATGGAGGTTTAGAATCAGACCTAGGAGGTGGCTTGGAGGAAGACTCACTTCCTACAGAATTCTTCTTAGGCTTCAGTTTCTGCTTTTGTTTCTCCTTCTCCTTAGAGGACTGAGCAACCAATGCTTTGTTCTTGGAGCCTGAGAGCTTATCCAGCTGAGAAAGATGAGATTTCTCATGAGATAAATGCTCACAAAAGACATTAAAGGTGGGCATGTTGAAATGAGCACCCAAGCCATCCATGGTGGAGTAGAAAGCAGAGGCAAAATATTGAAAGTGACCCCGAAGCTTTGAAAGAATCAAATGAATGCACTCTGTGTCTGTCTTGATCTTGCCACATCCCTGAAGAACAGATCTTGTAGTCTTGAATTTGTTCAAAAAATCCTCAATAGTGGGAAAGGAATCAGGTGACAAAGAAACCAACTCTACCTCAATCTGTAATGCCTAAATCTCATTAACCCTCCTAAAGAGAGAATCAAACTTCAACCACATAGCTCGAGGAGTGAGCAAATCATCAATGTGAAATAGAAGACTGTCAAATACATGCAAAGAGAGCAAACCCATGGCCTCATCCATCTTGTTCCTATGCTGAAGAAGCTCATAAGGATGCTACAATATAGGCTGAACCTCATCCAAACAAGACCACAACCCCCATGCCCTAAGAAGCCTCATGATCCAGGGCTTCCAGGTGTGATAGTTGTGTGAAGTCAACAACTCAATTGAAGGATCTGCCATGAGAACAAAAAACTCTGCACCTGCACCCCGCTTGTTGGTTTTTTTTATTATGTGATATTTCAGAATAGATAGAAGATGCAGAAGGGTTTGTTTGTTTTGAGATTTTAGGTGTTCTTTATTTCTGATATAAATGATAGAAAGTGAGAAAAAACACCCCCCCACAATAGATAAACCCAAACCCTTGTACAAACTGATGAGAAGGAAGTAATGCATAAGAAAAAAAATTTCAAACTGATATCTCATGTACCTAATGAAAATTATGAGAAAAAATATCACAAATCTTAATAGAGCAAGCTGAGATCTTTCCAACGCCTATTCATTTTTGAAAAAGGGAGTCCGTTTGCACAATCTACGGCCCCAAAAGTGCAGAAAAGAAGCCCAACTTTGACTTGAAAAAAGTATAGTCAAACAAAAGATGCGGGAAAAAAATCCAACTCCATGACGTCCACCTTAGAACCATCTTTTCGACACCTATTCATTTGCCAAAATCCAACTCTAGATGTGAAAGATAGACCCAAAAAACCAATCCCCTCTCAAAAAAGACTAGAGAGTGGAGAAGGCAGGAGGAGGTGGCCGGAGGGCGGCAGTGGTGGTGGTCGGGCGGGGTGGAGGTGGTGATCGTTGGGCAGAGCGGAGCCTGTGGGAGAAGCGGTGGTAGTAGGGATCTCCGAGCAGAGTGGCGGCAGTGGTTGCAGGGGAACGCCAGCGGCGGCGGAGGCCGGGCCGAGCCGAGCAGTGGCCGACGGGGATCTCCGAGGAGTGGCTTGCGGTGGGGGCTATCAGTGCAATGGCCTACGGGAACCTGCACACGGGCCAGACTGGCAGGCTGGTCCCTGTACGATGGCCGAACTGTCAGTACAGATTCTTGCGAAATCCCAAAACCCAAAAAGCCAAAAAAACTTTTTCGTGCCCTCTCCATGGGATTTTTTTTTTTTTTTTGTGAATTTTTTTTTTTAAAATAAAAAATTGGTCTGCATGCCTTGAAAAGGCAACTTTTTTTTTGGAATTTTTTTTTCTCGATTTGTGTGCCAGAGCTTTATAGCGTGGGGTTGGAGAAAAAAAATCACCTAGATGCTTAGGAGTCAAAAATAGATAATTTTTATATGACTATAGGGGTTTTGAGGCCTTCTGAGCACGATGGTGAGGTCCATTAAGGCCCAAAGTGCTCATAAAAAAGGCCTATCCCTAAGCACACAAAAAAATTGCCTGAAACCCCAGATCTACTTCCAATGCAAAAAATCTCAAAAATAGGAACAGATGGCTGCAGATCTGAGCTCTGATACCATGTTGGAGTTGAGAAACATAACACCACAGGAGCCTAAAAATCTTCTACAAGCTAAAAAACCTGTCACAAGGAGAAGCAATGAAAGCAATAACAATCTTCATAACAAAACACAGGAAAACATGCTCAAAAGAGGAGAGCTCTATATTCACCAAAATGTGTAATGACATAATGAATCAAAGAAAAGAAAATTGACCTTTAATAGGTCAAGATACCCTAAAAGGGAAAACCCTAGGCTTGCACATAATAATTAATAAAAGAATTAATTATTATGCACCTAATGTTAGCTTAAGTGTAAAAAGATACTAGGGAACTTAAAGAATTAAACAAATATTGTTTAATTAATCAAGTAAATACCCAATTACTCTAACACTATCTCCTCTTTCCAATGATGAAAATAATTAAGTGCGATTAGAAACATCAATCAAAAAACATACACCATCAAACAATCCAAAGCAAATACATATAGCTCTTCATGGACAATGGAAAACTAGAAAGATTGATTGAAAATTCTACCTTAATTCCCCTTACTAAATCCAACTTACAAAACTACTCAAATTACACCTTAATTTGCCTTGCTAAATCCAACTTGCAAAACTACTAAAAAATGTGTACTCTTTTGTACCTATTAAATATAAGCCTAACAAAACTCAAAATTTTAATTAATCATTCTAACTTGTAAACTATGATTAAAATAGAATTAACAATCCCACTTGCTAAAAGAAAAATCAATAAACAAGTTTATTTTTACTTTTTTATCTATATAGAAAATTCAATTCTATGAGTAGAAAGGAAATGAACTCCTTTGATAAAAATCAAACAACGAAGTTTCAAACCCCAAACCAAACAAGAATTTGAATAATTTTCACAAACTAGCTTATAAACAAACCAAAGAAAGATATAACACTAGATATAATGATCCCTCTTAAAAAATTGTTATATAAAATACTTGAGAATAGTTTGGCTTATATTTTAAATAAAAATATGATATTTTATAAATAACAGCTAATATTTTTTTTCTAATTATTAGCAATATAATGATTGACTTTATGTCAATTTTTTAAAAAATTAAATTTTGAACAAATTTTATATTAATATAAATAAACTACATTTAAAATATAAATATTAAAAAAAAAATTAAATAATTACTAAAACTATAAATAAAAAATTATTATAAAAATATATATAAAATATTAAATTAAATTTATAAAAAATATAAATAAATTTGTTTTGAAGAGGACTAGGGTGCCACGCCCATATCCCAAGGGTTTTTGCTGAGATTTGATCCCTACAACTGTGCCTGTGTGCTCTCTTGAACTTGAAATTCGCAGCGACACTTGAATCTTGAATCTGCACTTGTAGCTAAAAAATAGGGTTTTGGGTGGATATATGGGGTTTTGCCTTAGTCAAACCATTGTTTCCGTGATTTCCACCTCAACAAATAGTCGATTTGTATAGTAAAATAGTGTATATAAGAATCTTATGTGTGTGCAAGACCCTAGGATGAATGCAAATAATCTATAGCAACCCTAAAGATTAAACCCTAAATGCTTGTAATTGACAAAGTAAATGCTCTAAATCAATGATGAAAAGTGATCTAAAGCATGAATGTAAATCAAATTGATGTAACAAAGCTGATACAAAGACATGGAAACAACATGAAACCATACCCAACCCCAAGAGAGAGGTACAAACCAATCTTCACTCGATGATCTCTTATTACTTTCCTACATCTTCAAAAGCCCCCAATTGATAAAATAATGCTTGATAGGTGTTGTTGAATGTTGTTGAAGACTTCAAAAGATCCACTCTTTCACTACATAGAAGGCTCCTTGTGATCACTTTGCCAAAAAATTCCTTACATTAGATTCCTTCGGCCTTCAAATGAAGAAAGAGAGCTCTCATTTATGAAACCCTAGATCTTAATTTCATCTTTAAGTTGACCTAGGATTTGAATTTATTGCTAATTTCTTGGGGTTAAGCATTATAATATCATAGAATTATGCTCCCAAAATTTTGAGAAAACTATCAGGGACCAGGTGCAAAGTGCACCCGGTCTAACCAACTTTTCACCAAATTTTTAGGGTTGTTAGATATGATGATATTAGAGAAAATCCCAAAGTTACAAAAATTTTTGAGATGTTTTGATATGCAAAATCGTGCCTTAAAGGTCAAAATAGGACATAATTAGGGTTTATGATTTAATGATTTATTGAAGGAATAAAATGAAAAGGTGCATGCTTAGGGTAAAGGGCCCAAATTTATAATGTGTGAAGTGATGACATATGAATTTAGATTTAATTAAATTAATTAATTAAATTCTTAAAGGAGATTAGAAATGCGGGATGCAAAACACACTAGGGCAGGTGCTAAACCAAGCGGGGAATTGTACCACCCTAGCAAGGGTGTAAAATTTATGAGGCTACAATTACCTTGTAGAGTTCCTCGGTGTACTCTTTCACACTCGTGTTCCTTTTCTTCAAGTTTTACAACTTCCTAAACAACTCCAACTCAGATTCTCCTAGAATGAACCTAGCCTTCAATCTTGCTACCATCTACCTCCACCTGGTGATCTTCATCTCACCATTCTCAACTCTATCTCTCTACAAATCCTTCCACCATAAGGTAGCATGTCCTTTCAACTTATTTTATGCCAACTGAACTCTCCATGGGTCCTTAATATCCTCAAACACAAAGTAATCCTCCAACTCTCTGATCCAATCAATCAGATCTTCCAGATTGAACGTCTCAGAAAAGTTTAAAACCTCCACTTTGTGAACTTTACTCACTTTCACCACTGCTCTCAGAAATATTTCCTCTCTTTCATCCTTTGGACATTTTAGCTTCCTTGACCTCAAGCTCTTCTCCAGCCTCTTCATACTCATCCTCAGATTCTGGATTCCTTCGCAAACCAGCCAACGCATTTCAGATCTCATTTCTTTTCTGATTCTTGAAATCTTATCATCTTCTCTACCCTATGGGGGTTCATCCTTCTAGGCAACATATCCTCCTTTTCTCCAGTGTAACTACCTCAGATCTGTGATCTGACTACCAGTTTCGATTGCCTCACACTCAGTGATCTATCGAACACACTCGCAACTTGCCTCCACTCATGCATTTAGATCTTTTTTATATGCCCTTACTAGGTGTGGTTTCATGGAACTTGGTTATATGTTAATGATATTTATTTTTATTTTTTAATAGGTTTTACTTTCCTTTCCATCAATTTGAGTTTATTTGTAAGTAGTCCATGTGCAAGAGAGTTCAATTTAGGTTCACCCTTGTGTTGTTTCTCATTCTCATTTCTTACCTTCTTCATTATCATTTTACCATTCCATTTTTTATTTATTTTCTCCTATTCACATTTTTTTTCCTTATTGAATCTATTTTAGGCCTAACACACCTTTTGAGGTTATTTTCACAATGACTTCACACTAATTTGTTAAGCTATCAAACCTATTGATGGCCAAATAACAAAATCAATATAGGTTCAATACTTTACCTCTCCTCTCCTACAAAAAATTAAAAATCTAATCCGAAGGTCTTGGAAGTCAATTCATGACTGTTTGGTACAAAAAGAGTGATTGACTCAATGTGACTTATTTGTTTAAGGGGTCTATTGGTGGCTTTTTGGTTGAAAGTAGGATTTGTCTCTAATATAAATGTAATCTAAGTAGGGGATTAAAGAAAGAGAAAAATATTACTTAGCGAATGTAAGGAAATGAAGTGAATACTAAACTCAAACTTCCATTCAATTGAAAACATCAAAGATTTATTAACTGCAAAATTGAGACTAGATCAACACAATCTTTCATATTAACAGTGCAAGATTCAAACAAATTTGATAAATTTAAATTGTCATTCATTTACATAATTACTGTATTCCACATGCAAATTGGAAATAAATAAAATAATTTCATGGACGCACTTATCTTTCAAGCAATTAGATAATTGAGATTAAAGATTAAGATACCACATCATATGGATGAAGATCGATCTAAAAAAGAGAAACTATTTTTGGAAATATTCTTTATAAAATTCTCTTTCAATCAAAATCTAATTCAATAGACGCAACACACTAGAGATTCTAATTTTTCTTTGTTCATAATATCTTGAATATACAATAACATGCAAATGTAAAAATAACTTATAAACCCAGAATAAATTGCCAAATTATGTGGTATGCTTCTACTTCTAAAAACCTGATTTCTAACATTTTATGCACCAAGAAACTAGATCTTTGCATGGATTATTTGATAAAGGGGATTTTGTTCCCAAATCTATAAAAACCTGGTATGCAAAGATCTAGTTTCTTGGTGCATGCAAATACTTAGAACAACATTACCCTAATTTTATCTTTATTTTGACTCTAGTTAAGTATCTCCAATTAGAAAACCTAGCTCCATCTCAACTTCCAATTCACTTTGAGTTTAATTTCCCATTTTGGCCATATTACTAATCATCCTCAAAATTATCCACTATGTATCACTCATACATATTTCATCTTAAAGATATTTACAGATCATGAGAAGGATAACTAATCAATTTGTAGAATTAATTAAATAATTTAAGATTGTCAAAAGAAATTTGAAGGATTTTCAAATTTACTCCAAGAACTTCAATACACAACAAACCTTTTAACATCTTGAAAATTTAAATATAATAAAAATTTGTCCTTATATTATAAATTTTGGAAACAAAATAAATTGAAGGGAATGCCTTTTCTTCTAATTTAAATATTATCTTAAATTAATTAAATATAGTTAAAATTATTATGTCACCAATTAATAAATTATTCTGCTCAAAAAGAATTTAGTTCTACATATAATGTGAATAGGGAGTTTGGATGGGAACGATTACGAAATTCAATCTGTTATCCATTATTTGAGGGTATTGGAAAAAAGGACAAACTTGGGATATTATGCTTTTGTATCCATAAGTCCCCATCAAACCCATTTACCCACTAAAGATCTATTCAACTCATCCTTTCAAAATCACTAGGTGTGGGGCTTAGGAAAATGTATGACCTTAGGATATTATTTCAAGATTCTTGTTGCACATTGCACTTTGTTCTCAATACTTGAAAAATTCCTAGTGGTTATTTCTATAATACTTTCTTATTGTATGTCATAACTGTTGGCTTGATGATGATTGTAATGTATTCATCATATATTGTCATTGCTGAAACACTCTCACACACACATATGATTATATTGACTATCGATGTAACTTCAATTTCTTACACTGTCAACTGGTATACTTAGTGGTTAATCTCTAACCAGTACCTTGTGATAACCAGTATGTGCATAAGAGACAACCTATGGTTATACTAAGTTGGCATCAAAATGAAGATCCAGATGGAGATCAAGCAGAGATTCAAGGACAACGGTTCATATGTTTTACTCAAACTGGTACTCGATTGATCCAACCGGTATTTGGTAATTTTGTGATGAATTACCACATTTCATGATGAGTTACTAGCACCGACTACTTGGCGGTAATTCTTGTGATGAGTTATGGTCACTTGTCCAGATACATTGCACCTAGGAAATTGTGTTATGTTTTCTTAAGGCCGACATAAAATCGTAAGGTCTATATATTGACATCACAATGAATTATTTGATATAAGTGAAAGTGTATTGTTATGTGCGAAAGTAAAAAAAAAAGTGTTAAGTTGCAAAGTATGCAGAAGACAAGTGTTGAATATGTTTAGAAGGATCTGATCAAGCAAGTATTGTGCTACTTAGAATAGATCAAACCATTCTTGTTGTTTTCTAACAATCACAGCAAAATCAAATCCCCTAACCAGGTAAGCTCTAACAAGCTTCAATGTATAAATCCTCTAATAGGGTGATCCATTAGTTTGGATTCTTAAGTCCTCCAGCAAGGTTACTCCTAACAGGGTACTACCTTTAACAGGGTATAAGCTTCTAATCAAGCTTCGAGATCTCTAACAAGATTCACTCCTAGCAGAGCACTTTGTAGACCTTAACCAGTTAGTTATCTATTACTGTAGATAGTTAACTTGTGAGTTCCATCTCACCATGGTTTTTACCTATTTGGGTTTTCCATGTACAAACACTTTTGTTATGGTGGATGCTTTACTTTTTGTGGATGTTGTTATATCATTCAGGATTGCATGCATTGTGTTTAAAAGCTTTGTTAAGTTTATCTACCGGTTAGTGTTTGAAGTAGTTTTATTTTTGGTGTCACTGTTTCACCCCCCCTCTTAGTGTTTTTCAAGTCCATCAATTGCTATCAAAACCTAACTTATTTGAAGCCTAATCACTTAGAAGGGAGCCTTGAAACCACCATGGTGGACATGAGATACTTCGAGATGGCTAGAGAGCTAGAAGCTAGCACAAATAAGCTTGAAACCCTTAGGGTCATACTGAAAGCTTCACAAGTCAAAAGGAGAGAGGTAACTGAACAACTTTTAGAGATATTTGATAATAGTTCTTCAGATGAAACCAATATTGATGCTTTAGCAGAGGAAGTTGAAAAGTTAAACGGTGAGAAACTGAATCTGAGAAGAGAGCTAGAAGGTCTCACTATCTACATGAGTCGGGAATTGGAAGCCAGAAGAGCAGCTGAAGATCTTATCAAGGAAAGAGATCAAGAGATTGCCAAGATCAAGTGGGAAAATTTCACTATGCATGAGCATTTGGTTGCTGAAAGTGAAGAAAAGGAGAACCTCTAGCTAGATCTTGAACTTGCATCATCTCTGAGAGAGAACCTGCCTAAACACAATGAAGATTTTACTAAACAACTTGCTGAAACAAATGAGAAGTTGGAAAAGTTTGTCAAAAGTTCTACCATGCTGGAAGAGAAAATTCAATCTGAAAGGATGAAGGGTGATACCTCTGCACTTGGTTTTCACACATCTAAAAAAGGTGAATCCTCTGGTACCAAGACCAACATTCCTAAGAAAAAATCTGCTCCTAAGGTCAGAAAGCCTACCGGTAGGAAGGTCTTTAAATCTGTATGTTTTGTTTGCCATAAACCTGGTCACACTGCAAATGTTTGTAGAGACAAACCTAACAGAAATGCAAGTTACAATACTAATTCTAGGTATGTGTCTAAGAAATTTGAAGGTCATTGCTTCACATGTGGAATATATGGACATAGATCTGTTGAGTGCAGATATGGAGCAAAAAATCCTATACCACACATGCATCCAAGACCAAATGGTGACCGAATGAGGAATTTTGTCAACCGAGTAAACCTAAACTGGCAAAGACCCTACAACAACCAGTTTAGTCCATTTGAGATGAAAAAGGTAACAAATGTCATTTTTATCATCTGTAATAACTTTGGTCATGTGGCTATGAATTGTAGAAGAAGGATAGGAAGAGGCAATGCAGGACCTTGAAAATCATTTGGTATGGCCTGTTATCACTGTAACAAACCGGGGCACTTAGCAAAATTTTGTAGATCCAGAAAAAGAAAACCGGTCAATTCTCCTAAGGATCAAAAAGGAAAGTAGAAAGTTAATGTTGAAGAAACCAAAGAGGAAATGAATCAGATTTGGAAGAAGAAAAGTGATGACTCTCCTGGAGAAGAAATTGTTCCTTCACTCAGTGAAGAGAAACCTGCATCGGTGACTTAAGCCTTTTTTAATATGGCTAAGGGGAGCTTAACGGTTAAATTACCTCTGGACCCCTTGAGAAGAATGAGCGGTAAAAGAATTTTTGAAGCATGAAATTTTGGTAACTTTTTGTCAATATGTTATCAACTAGTTTTCTCCTTCAACGGTGAAATTAGGGTTTGTAACCCTAATAGGCAAGCATCTAATGCAGTAGGTAAAAAGGATAAAAGCAATTTTTTACTTTGTCATTTTTACCCTAACGCATTCAAGAAAGAAATTGGAGCGCTTGTTGAGCTGAGAAAGATTTTTTTGTTGTCAATTACTGAATTGCTTTGTAATTTGTGTAATTAAGTGGAATTGAAGGTTGCAAAAAATCGAACTGGTGTGCACTTGGGCATTTCAACCGGTAAACGGGCAACGTGCGCGAAACAAGGTATTTTTTTGACCATCCTACTTTGAATCTTGTTCATCTGGAATGGCATCAACTTCAAAGACTATAGAGAGGTTAATGATTACTTCTGAGCCTATGGAAGCTATAGAGGCAGAACAAATTATGTCGTATAATGCATTGTCACAAGTTTTGAGTGGAGTTTTGGTCAAAGGAGATTTGTCTAGTTATGTTGACTGTAAGATAGAAGATTTAGGATCTCTATACATTTATACTCAGTTGAAATCTCTTTGTGATGAGAATGGAAAGATTGAAACAAAGTATGCTAGGGTTTTTGAAAAGGGTTTTCATAATGCCACTTACTTTCTTGAAGATTTCGAGGAAGAACACATCAGAATTATTTTGAGTAGAGTTCATGGAGAGAACATGTATTTTGAAAGAACTCACACAATAACTAAGGAAGCCATTCAGGTTGTAACTAGTTATTTCCCAACTGATGAAGTACCTGTTCTTAGACGAATTTAAAAAGATATGGTATTCTCTTTAACCGATTCTACTTCTGATGGGTGATCCTTTTCTATTAACAATATTAAAGACCCTGCAGTGAAACTAGTAGTAATGGTGATAGGCTACCGAGTATTTTACTCTAGTAGACTTAATAGTGTTCCATCCGCAACAATTCATACAGCTCACAAAATGATTGTTGATAATGCAAATTATGATCTCTGTGAAGCTATCAGGAGTCCACTATTTCTGAATTTGCAATCTATTAAAAAGGATAGCTATCTAAAGTTCAAATATGGTCAGTTGTTGATTGGATTATTCTTTTATTTTCAGAACTTTCTACCAAGAATTGGAGACATTGAATGGTCAAAATACCTACCAGTCTTGGCACAAATCAAGAACAACATTAAGGCTGTAAAGAATACTTTCCCTGTAGCCACGAATAAGTATTTTAATGAGTTTCAAAAGAAAATGAGCATGAGAATGAGACTACCAGAAGATGTGGTAAAGCACTTTGCAAAAGACGATCTTTACTGTTACCACTGACTTTTGCTTGATGCAAGCAATTGAGCCAAGAGAAGAAGAGATGGAAGACATGAGTTATGAGGTGAACTATGATCTACTGGTTGGATATGCTAATAACCTATTAGCATCTCCCAAAGACAAAAATAAGGCAAAATTTGACATTGTGGCAGTCCAAGTTACACCAGCGGAAACCAGTACTGCTCTTGTTGTTAAAAGTGTGAAAGGAAAGAATAAGAAGTCTGATGAAGCATCTCCAATGATAAAGACTACAAGGGTGACTCGAAGTGTCCTAACCAAAAAGGAACCGGCACCTAAGGTATATGTAAAGAAGGAGAAAGTGACAAAGAAGAGAGGCAGAAAGTTAATTTTGCAAGAAGAGTATGAGGGAACCAACTCTGAAGAAGAACCTAAGAAGATGAAGGCTGCCAGTAGAGTAGAAAAATCAGTTAAGGAAGTGCCAAAGACAACTGTGCCTATTGATATAGCATATTTCAAGCCTGAAACCCATTTTGAAAGAACAATGAAGACACTAGGAAGGAATAGGTTTGACAATGTAAAAGATCATTTTGATTCCTTCACTGTAAATGAGAAAGAGCAAGTCATTCAACAGGTAATCACTCATTTGTGTCATTACAGTAGATATCCACATGACCTGGAAAGGATATCTCAAATTCTTTGTACACTATTCTTTTGGATAAATGGCAGAAAGCTATAAAATTAGAAAAAGAAATCATTGATGAGGTATTTGTACAATATTTTCCTGAATTTTTTTAAAGATGATATTAGTGCTTTAGTCGCTCGATACAAATCTCAGTTTACATTCAAAGCAAGAAGACTGAAGTTACTCAATGGAAAGAGGGCAATTATTGAAACTGAGACCCATTGAATAGCCTATGAAATCAAAAGAATGGAAGAACTCATCCAATCCTCTATGAATGAGGATAATGTTGTTGATGATGTTAATTGACCGGAAATGGATGAAGAAGAGATTGTTCAATCTAATGAGGTCTATCCTGTCAAGAAGAAGGATGACTCCATTACTAATGTTGTTGATGATGTTCAGGACACAATTGATCTATCTAGAGACAACACTGCACTAGATATGGAGCCTCCCGCAATTACTGATGTACAGGTTACCTTAGTTGAGCTACTGGAAACTCAACTAAATGTTGACAATCCACTGGAAACTGAACAACTGGAGAAACCCCAATCTCCATCGATCATTCAAGTTACTCAGAAGGATTCTACTAAAATTGTTGACACTCAGTCCTCTAAAAAGGAAACAAAGAATAATACAGAGAAAGAAATCATTAAAGTTATATCCTCTGAACCAGCGAAGCAAAAGCAAATTGATAAGGATGATGATGTTTCTTTAAGTATTTCAGGAACTATTGATGTGGACAATATGAGCACATTAGAAATGATGAAGATTGTGAATATTATGCAATCTAGAGTGCATAAGAAGAGACTGAAAGAGAAGAGGGTTGAAGCTGAAACAATACAAAATGCAGTAGATATTTTATCTGATCTACTATTGGAAAAATCTATAGCACATCTACCTACACCTATTAGAAAACTTGGTCAGTTATTTGTAGATGCATCTGATTAAATCAAGTCACTAGAAGATGTTGCTCAACTCTATGCTGAAAAGAGTCACAAGAAGAAGTATAAAGAAAAATTGGCAAAGGATATTGATAGTGGGAAAATGGCTCTATTGCACAATAAAGATTTGTTGGGTAAAGCTATTGAAATAGGAGGAAAGTATCTTGCTTCTACCTCTAATTTTTCTTTCTTTTATTCTAACATTTCAAAAAAGTGAACAGAAAAAAAGCAAGAGCTAGAAAGGATATGCAAGGCATATGTCCCACTTCAGGACTCCATATTTTCCTTTAGCAAATATGTAGATGATTTGCATAACAGGTTGTACATCTATGATAATGAGAAGGCAAAGAGACTTTGGTCTTTGAAGGAACTCAAGAGTCTACTCACATCACAAGTAGACATACTTCAGATAGCCTACTCCAATGCAGAAGCTATCTTAGCAACTCCAGAAACTTGCACACTGGACTCAATCGAAGAATTTCATTCACAGCTCATGTCTACATTAGAGTATACTGAGAACATGTTGGAATCATGGGAAGATGCTTTGTCACAGTTGAACAAGAGCTACAATGTTATTTTCATGAGAATTGCTTATGCCTAAACTTTGATTCAAGTTTTTCAGTTATTATTGTATATGCTTAACACTTTGATACAAATTTTCTCTCTCTCTCTATATATATGTATTTTGTTGTTTCAATTTGGCATTGTTGTCAAAGGGGGAGTAGAAATATGTATGTGTGTTTTTGAAAATTTTGTATAATATATGCATTAAGGGGGAGCATGAGTATATGTGTAAATTTGTTGTGTATGCACACTTAGCAGTATTACTGTAAGCATTTCTAGGTGTTGCCATCAATGCCAAAGGGGGAGATTGTTGGCTTGATGATGATTGTAATGTATTCATCATATATTGTCATTGATGAAACACTTACAGACACACATATGATTACATTGACTACCGGTGTAACTTCAATTGTTTACACTATCAACCGGTATACTTAGTGGTTAATCTCTAACCGGTACCTTGTGATAACCGGTATGTGCATAAGATACAACCTATGGTTATACTAAGTCAGCATCAAGATGAAGATCAAGATGGAGATCAAGTGGAGATTCAAGGACAATGGTTCATATGTTTTACTCAAACCGGTATTTGATTGATCCAACTGGTATTTGGTAATTTTGTGATGAGTTACCACATTTCGTGATGAGTTACTAGCACCGATTGCTTGGCGGTAATTTTTGTGATGAGTTTTGGTCACTTGTCCAGATACACTGCACCTAGGAAATTGTGTTTGTTGGCATTTTGAGTTTGTTGGTATTTTGCATAGAGATTGCATTAATGATATGTTGGCATTGATGTCAATTGAACCGGTAATGATATTCATGTTATTGCTGATTTTTTTTTTTTATATTGGCTAGTAACCGGTAAGAAGAGCTTTGTGGAAGATGTTGTAAACCAGTATGTAAAGTTTGTTAGTTGAATCGGTGAACCAGTGTAAAGGGTTAAACCTTTCTATGTAATATAACTGATAAACCCTATCAGTTGTTAAACCCTAACCGATCAAGTTTGATGGTTTATTATCTGATAAGCGGTAATGAGGGAGACACATGTGATCATTGAATGAGGATCTGTTCAAATTATTTTGGCACATTTGTTTTTTGTCGAGGGAAGGAGCAATGTGGATTGCATCTAATGCACAACATGTGATGAGTTACAAAGTCCGATGAAGCAATGATCATGGAGCGGTTGGAATTTTCTTGAAGAATGTGAAGAGACTGTAATGATTTCTAACAGTCAAGATTGTACCGACTTGTTTGTAATCTCGATGATGAGAATTAGGTTTTTGTTGTGTTACCGACCTAATTGATTTCTATTTAAGGTTGATGAAGTTGTTTGTAAAGGTTGTTGGCAAGATTGATAGAAACCTATTGAGTGTGTAGTTGCCTAACCAGTGAATGGATTTGCACTTTGAGTGAAGGCAGATTGAAGCTTAGAAGGATCTGATCAAGAAAATGTAGTGCTACTCAGACAGATCAAGAAAACCTGTTGTTTTCTAACAATTACAACAGAAGTTAAATCCCTTAACCGGGTAAGCTCTAACAAGCTTGGTTACTCATTAAATCCTCTAACAAGGTGGTCCATTAGCTTGGATTCTTAAATCCTCCAACGAGGTTACTCCTAACAGGGTATTGTGCTTTTCATCAAGGCATATTTGTAAATCCCTTAACCGGGTGATTCCTAACTAGAATTAGTTCTTAATAGGACTTATTGTAAAGATTTAACAGACTTGGCTTCTAATAGGGCGAACTTCAGAAGAGTTCAGATAGCTATCCTTGTGAGTCTCATCTCACCGTGGTTTTTACCTATTTGGGTTTTCGAATTATAAACATTTGTGTCAAGTGGTGAATGCTTTTGTGGTTGTGATCTTATTTGTTGATGTGGTTAATTTCTGATAAGGTATGTTATGTAGAAGCATTGAGAGATGAATATGTTGAGGTATAATTAAGCATTGTTGATGTTTACAAGATTGAAGTTGTTTACTATTAAAGTTGTCATAATAGTTAAACCAGTTGATGCCAAGTATTCTTATGAATATTGATCTTGACTGAGATATGTTTACTTTGTTTGACTAAGTTTGAGTTTGGGAACTTTGTATCAATTTTTCAATATACTGATTAACCCCCCCTCTCAGTATTCTACCGGATACTTATTCTTTCACCATACCATCAATTGGTATCAGAGCATCTCAAGTCCTCTTAATCTAAAAGCGTAACAGTTTGAAGAAAAGATCTTGTAGATCATGATGAAGAAAGAAGGTCTGAAGTTCAACAAAGATAACTATAGAATATGAAGTGATAGAATGAAGATTTACATTAAGAGTCTTGGTAGTCAGTATTGGGATCATATAGGTAATAAGTATACTACACCTACTGGAGCCCTGAAGGATGATCAGAAGAAAGAACAACAAGAAAATCACCAGGCATTAGAAGCTATTATCTGTTCCCTATCTGATGTTGAGTATGTAGATGTTCATGGTCTTGAAACTGCATATGAAGTATGGAAGAAATTAGAAGAGATTTATAGCGGTGATGAACATGTTAAGATTGCCAAAGAGGAGAGTTTAAGAGGAAAGTTTGACGACATGAGAATGTTTGAAGGTGAGAATATCCAGTAGTACGGTCAAAGCATTAAAGAGATAGTTGGTGAGATAAAGAGTGCAGGAGGGAAAGTGAAAAATGCCATAGTAATCAGTAAGGTACTGAGAACCCTGGTATCGGTCTATGCTATCCGAGTTGCAACTATTCAGGAGCTAAAATCCATTGACAAGACAAAGGTAACTCTTGACTCTATTATTGGCAAACTTGCTACTTTTGAACTAAATGGCTATGATGGTAGTGTACATAAATTAGAATCTACATTTAGAGCTTATGTCTCTAACCCATCTGTGAGAAGAAGTAGAGATACTAGCCATAACTATGAATCTAGATCTAGTAGAGATGCTGAAGATGAAGAACTTAGTGGAACTTGAAGCATTGTCAACAAAATGACTGCCTAGAGGCACTGGTAAATATAGAGGTAAGCTACCTTTAAAATGTTTTGCATGCAACAAGATTGGTCATATAGTAGATAATTTCCCTAATGGTTAAAATGAATACAAGAGAGAGAAATTTAAGAAATACAAGGGTAAAGGCAAGAGAGATTGTCTTGTAGATATTGACAGTGGTATTACTGATGAAGAATTTGATGATGATGCTAGTGAATATATTGTGTTTGTAGCTATTAAGGAAGAAATATCAAATTAGAAGGCACTAGTATCCAGAATGGATAACTTTGATCATTGGATCATTGATAGTGGTTGTTCACATCACATGACCGATGATCAGAGAAAATTTCTTTCCTTGAAGGAATTTGATGGCAGTGTTTTCAGATTTGGCAATGACTCACCCTGTATGGTTAAAGGTAAGGGATTTATTTCTCTTAATGGGAAGAGCAGTGCTGATGATGTCTATTGGCTTGAAGCCTGAAGAACAATATTTTAAGTGTGGCACAACTTAATGACAGAGAATACCCACTGGAGTTTAGAAATGGAATGTGCAAAATCTTTGACAACAAAGGTGAATTAATTGCAACCAGGAAATAGACCAGAGGTAATCTATTTCATCTGAATCCTAAAGTTAGCAACTGTTTGATTGCAAAAATAGATGATAGCTGGCTTTGGCATAGGAGATTTTGTCATATAAATTTTGACAATATTGTTAAATTAAGCAAGTCGAAGACAGTAAGAGGTATGCCTCAGCTAGACAAACCAGTTAGTGCTCTTTGTAAAGAATGTCAACTAGGAAAGATGACTTCTTCAACTTTTAAGAGAAATTCCTTCTTAGCAGAGCACTTGTTAGATTTGGTTCATATAGACCTATGTGGACCAATAAAAACAAGAAGCATTCAAGGTTATAGATACTTCATGATCTTCATTAATGATTGTTCAAGGATGATGTGGGTCACATTCTTGAAGGATAAGAATGAGTCTTTTGGTAAATTCAAGGCATTCAGAACCTTAACTAAGAAAGAGAGTGGCAAAAAGATAAAATGTCTAAGAACAGATCAAGATGGTGAATTCACTTCTATGAAGTTTACTAAATATTGTGATGATAATGGTATCAAGTGATAGCTTTCTGCACCAAGGACACCACAGCAGAATGGTGTAGCACAGAGAAACAACCGGTCAGTGGTTGAAGCTGCTAGGACTATGTTGATACAAGGAGGTGTATCAAAAACATTTTGGAAAGAAGTTGTAAGTATAGCTGTGTACACAATGAACTGAGTTCTGGTGAAAAGAGGTAAGGACAAGACCCCATATGAGTACTGGTATGGGAGATCACCCGATGTTAGCTATTTTAAGATATTTGGAAGAAAATGTTTTATTAAAAGAGGTGATTACATAAGAAAGTTTCAAGCTATGAGTGATGAAGGCATATTTCTTGGCTATTCCACCAAGAGTAAGGCCTATAAATGCTTCAACAACCGGACACAGAAAATTGTTGAGAGTGCTGATGTTCATATAGATGAATGCCTTGAAATTTTAGAAGGAACCAATTCTGAGAAGAAGGATGAAGATCCTTGCATTTTGCTTTTGGAACCTAAAACTATTAAATCAAAAATAGGTAAAGCAAATCTTGATGTACTTGTTCAACCAGAACAAATAAATTCAGAGGAAGATGATAATGAAGAAGCTGAACCTGAAGAGAATGATCATGTTATTCCTAGGTATGTGAGACTGAATCACAATCCTAAATAGATAATTGGGGATAAGGATGTTGGTGTATTAACCAGAAGGAGAATAAGAAACAAATCTTGCATGATCTCCACCTTTGAACCTAGAAGTGCTAAGGAGGAATTTGGTGATGATCATTGGGTGAAAGGTATGGAGGAGGAGTTGGATCAAATTGAGAAGAAAAACACTTGGACCCTGGTACCTCGACCAGTAAACAAGAATGTTATAGGTACTAAATGGGTGTTCAAAAACAAATTGAATAAATATGGTGTTGTAGTTTGCAATAAGGAAGGATTAGTATGCAAAGGTTATGTGCAAGAAGAAGGAGAGGATTATGGAGAAACTTTTGCACCAGTAGCAAGACTGGAAGGTGTCAGAACATTTCTTGCATTTGCATCTCATAAGAAGTTCAAGGTATACTAGATGGATGTTAAGTATGCATTCTTGAATGGGATACTGGAAGAAGAGGTTTATATAGACCAGCCTGATGGTTATGCATTGACAGATAAGGAAGACATGGTATGCAAATTGCATAAAGCCTTTTATGGATTAAAGAAGGCACCCAGAGCATGGTATGAACGACTTCATACTCATTTGATGAAACTAGGCTTTGCTAGAACCAGTGATGATAGCAACATTTATCTCAAGTCTGAAGGAGATGAAATACTTGCCAGTGAAGTATTTGTAGATGACATTATATTTGGAGGTAATGATGACATGAGTAATTGTTTTACAAATGGAATGAAGAATGAATTTGAGATGTCATTAGTAGGGGAAATAAAAAATTTCATAAGCTTATAGATAAAGCAGATGAAGAATGGCATTTTCATTACTCAATCCAAGTATGTGAAAGAGGTTTTCAAGACTTTTGGTATGAGTGACTGTAAACCAGTTGGAACCCCAATGGTTACAGGTTGTAAATTGTCCAAGGAAGATGCATCTAAGTCTGTAGATGAAAAGGAATACAGGTCAATCATTGGCAAATTACACTATGTTGTTCACAGTCGACCGGATATTGCCCATGCAGTTGGTATTGTTGCTATATTTCAGAAGAATCCAAGGGAGGCACATTTGATGGCAACCAAGAGAATTTTTAGATATCTAAAAGATACTGTTGACTATGGGTTATGGTATCCATATGGTGGAAATTTTGATTTAAAAGCATACACAGATGCTGATTGGGTAGGAAATGTTGATGACCGGAAGAGTACTACCGGTGGAGCATTCTTTCTAGGAGGAAGACTAGTCTCATGGAGTAGTAAAAAGCAGAGTTGAACTTCAAAATCTACTGCTAAAGCTAAGTATGTAGCAGCTTATATGAATTGCACACAAGTTATGTGGATGAGGCACATTTTGGAAGGTTTGAAGATGGAAATCTCAGAACCAATAAAGATTATGTGTGATAATACAAGTGCAATAAACATTTCTAAAAATCATGTTTTGAACGCAAGGACTAAGCACATTGAATTGAAATATCACTTCTTGAGGGAAAAAGTTCAAAGTAAAGATGTTATCTTGGAGCATGTTTCTACCAAGGAGCAGCTTGTAGATATCTTTACGAAACCTCTGCCTAAGACTAATTTCAAGTATCTTATAAGTCAATTGGGGGTTGTCCCTCTTTATGAAGTTAGTTGAGCATGATGTTGATTGCATCAGTCCCTAAACCACTTACAAAATTTTACATGGATTGATGAAGAAGTGGATGTATTCCATAGGGGGAGCATCAAGTTGCAGAATGATGTTGATGCATAGTGAGAGCAGAATTACATGTTTTACTTTCACTTTGGCATTGTTGTCAAAGGGGGAGAAGAATGATGTGTTATGTGTTTGAGGAGAATAATTATGTGTTTGATTAGGTGAACCAGTGGTAGGCTGAAGATGGACAGAGCAAGGTAAATACTTGGTAATGTAAACCAGGATTCCTATTCACCAATCTCAGCAGCAATCAGAGGCGTTGATATTTGTATTGCCATCAATGCCAAAGGGGGAGATTGTTGGCATTTTGAATTTGTTGGTATTTTGCATAGAGATTGCATTAATGATATGTTGTCATTGACGTCAATTGAACCGGTAAGGTATTCATGTTATTGCTAATATTGTTTTTTTTATATTGGCTAGTAACTGGTAAGAAGAGCTTTGTGGAAGATGTTGTAAACCGGTATGTAAAGTTTGTGAGTTGAACCGGTGAATCGGTGTAAAGGGTTAAACCTTTCTATGTAATATAACTGGTAAACCCTATCGGTTCTTAAACCCTAACCGATCAAGTTTGATGGTTTATTATCTTATAAGCGATAATGATGGAGACACGTGTGATCATTGAATGAGGATATGTTCAAATTGTTTTGGCACGTTTGTTTTTTGTCTAGGAAAGGAGAAAAGTGGATTGCATCTAATGCACAATGCGTGATGAGTTATGAATTCTGATGAAGCGGTGATCATGGAGCGGTTGGAATTTTCTTGAAGAATGTGAAGAGATTGCCATGATTTCTAACGGTCAAGATTGTACCGACTTGTTTGTAATCTTGATGATGAGAATTAGGCTTTTGTTGTGTTACCGACCTAATTGATTTTTATTTAAGGTAGATGAAGTTGTTTGTAAAGGTTGTTGGCAAGATTGATAGAAACCTGTTGAGTGTGCAGTTGCCTAACCAGTGAATGGATCTATACTTTGAGTGAAGGTAGATTGAAGCTTAGAAGGAACTAATCAAGCAAATGTAGTGCTACTCAGACAGATCAAGAAAACCTGTTGTTTTCTAACAATTACAATAGAAGTTAAATCCCTTAACTGGGTAAGCTCTAACAAGCTTGGTTACTCATTAAATCCTCTAACAAGGTGGTCCATTAGCTTGGATTCTTAAATCCTCCAGCGAGCTTACTCCTAATAGGGTATTGTGCTTTTCATCAAGGCATTTTTGTAAATCCCTTAATCGGGTGATTCCTAACTGAAATTAGTTCTTAATGGGACTTATTGGAAAGCTTTAACAGGCTTGGCTCCTAACAGGGCGGACTTCAGAATAGTTCAGATAGCTATCCTTTTGAGTCTCATCTCACCGTGGTGTTTACCTATTTGGGTTTTCCATGTATAAACATTTGTGTCAAGTGGTGAATGCTTCTTATTGTGATCTTATTTGTTGATGTGGTTAATTTCTGATAAGGCATGTTATGTAGAAGCATTGAGAGATGAATATGTTGAGTTATGATTAAGCATTGTTGATGTTTACAAGATTGAAGTTGTTTACTGTTAAAGTTGTCATAACAGTTAAACTGGTTGATGTCAAGTATTCTTATGAATATTGATCTTGACTAAGATATGTTTACTTTGTTTGACTGAGTTTGAGTTTGGGAACTTTGTATCGGTTTTTCAATATTCATTGGTGTGAGATAAAAAAATGTTTTCCCCTAAACTTTTTTTTTGTATTATCATTGTTTATCAATTTCCTTTTGCATTTGTACATAAATTCTTTTCTTTTCTCAATGCTACTAATGATTTCTTATTAGCATAAGGGGGCAAAGTTTGTGTGAGATAATATATGGAATGCTAACATGGATCACTGTACATTATATTGCTATTTTATTAAATTTCACATGTCTTAGGGATATCACATGCTAAAATCTAAATAAGATTTTTGCTCTCTTTTCTTCTTCATTTACACCTAGGTTCTCACTTTCAAAACTACCCCATATTTGTATATTGTGACAATTTAGAACCAAAGCATCATAGGAAACCATGCATTGTCTTTCAAATTATAACTATTAAAAAAAATGGAAGGTACTTTATCGTTAAATATGCACCATAACGTTCTTATTAAAAATTTCTTAGTTTGGATGCCTCTTTCTTGATGTTGGATTCCACAATCCTCCATACACTCAAACTTACTTAGATGAATGGATTGTGTGCCTTAATGCTAACAAAGCTTAGTTACCCACTCAGAGAATCTACAAATGAATTCATCGAAGTATCTATATTCATTGTTTATGAATTGAACTTGGCTAGTATGAGATTATAGACATCTAAAAATGATTGATGCATTTTCATCTTGTCATGCCATTACATTCTCATTAATTTTTTTATATTATTTAATTAATCTAATATTTCTTTTATTAATTACATATTTTTTAATTATTTGTATAATTTATTATCCTTTTCCTCTATTAATTATACTATTTATGATCCTATAAACTGTCCTATTTATTTCATTGTTTATGTCACTTTAATTTATATTTATAATTTCATTCCAACACATTTATGTCTGCTTTACCTTATTGTTTGATGGCTTGATTCCATAGGTCAATCAGCAATATTTCTACTCTACAATATTGACTACTTCCAACTCACTACCTTTAACATTCACACCTTCTCATTTTCCAACACACACCTTATTTTCTTAGCAACAAACTTGATCTTCTATATATATCCTCTACAATCTTCAAAACATCAACTAGGTTGGCTTTAGGATGATGTTCGGATGAGGTACATATTGGTTTTATTAGTTAAATGCATGATGTACCCTCCATAAGTATTCAAAAATATAAATTAGGTTAGTTGTAAATGAAACATGTAGTGTACTAGTAGTCGGCCATAAATCACTTAGACCAAGAGAGATAATACAATGCAATCCAAAGTGATATTTAACTAGACCCAAAAATTATGTCAACATGCCATCCAAAATGGCACAAACATGTAGAGACACAACACAAGAATGAAATACCATATCATGTTGGCCCATAAATCATTAGTCATATTGAGTAGCAGATCCAAACAACCTTTTCATACGGTAAACATGGGGATAATTCCTATGCTTCAAATCTTGAGCACTTATGAGACATGTATAGAGTCCATATAGGCTCATATAGTTGAGATAAACAACCTTCTACTAGCATAAGTACATAATAATTTTTACAAATGCAGATAAAACATACCAGTTGACTATAACACTTTTTGTCTTTAAAAATTGGACCTATCATACACCAGTTGATATAGGTACACTTGATCATATAATGCCAATATCAATCCTACCTTCCATAAGGAGTTGTTGGAGTACCATATGAAGTATAATGAAGCAACTAAGCTAAACAAGGTAGGATAGAAGAAGGACCATTATGGTGTCAGGATATTCTTCAATAGTGGCAGGAATTTTGATATTGAAGAGGTTAGATCTAATGACAATGTATTTGTGGTCTTCCTGCCATTGGGTCATTCAGAGTGGGATAGGTTGGTGAGAGTAGATTGATTTCATAAGCCCTTATATGATATTTTAGGTGTTGAGTAAATGATGTCAAGACATGTTACTATTGTTAGACTTATGTGAATGTTGTCATTATGGTGACTGATGTCAAAACTGGTGATCTAATTGGACCGAATGTATATTGTGTGTAGAGTAGTGATAATGAGAAGATATTAAGTAACTAAGTGTGTATGATCTATAGGAGTTATTCCTCAAAGACTATGCTCCGAAATCTAGTGTATTGCAAATCTAGTATGTTGCCAATCATGGATAGGTTTACTAAGTTATGAGTTCTCCTATTTATGTCTGATGTTAGTCTCAATTGCAATAGTTAATGTGCTATCTGGATGTTTGTGGAATCAATGGTACTTGTATCTTGAATATGGAAGCTAGTATGCTTGGTATTTTGTGTCTTTGGGTCCATTAGACCTTGGTTTATGCTTTGGTAATGAAGCATGTGTTCTGATAATCGAGATGGATAGAAAGATTATTGAAGGTGGACATGATTATCATTTTGGTCAACGCATATTTTGGTCTTGATTATCATATAGCATGTTGATCTGAAGGATGCATTATTGAACAAACTCTGTGTTTGGCTGACATATTGCTTTGATATGCTTACGTGTGTGTGTGTGTGTGTGTGTGTGTGTGTGTGTGTGTGTGTGTGTGTGTGTGTGTGTGTGTGTGTGTGTGTGTGTGTGTGTGTGTGTGTGTGTGTGTGTGTGTGTGTGTGTGTGTGTGTGTGTGTTTGTATGTATGTATGTATGTATTTATATAGGTGTGTATATACGGTAATATGTGGTAGTGAGAAAATCAGATGTGAAGAAGAAGAGAAGTAGTTAGATAGATGCAAAATAATGTGGAGAATTATGTAAGAGAAAAGGTATGCACAAGTTTTCTGAGAACACGTGTAGATCAAAGACAGAGTTGTAGGGTAAAAGTAGAAAATCACATTACCTTTTAGGCCAACTTATCAGCACAAGTGAATTTAAGTTTCTAGCTAAAAATCAATTTTAGTTAAACATATGGTCTATAGAGATTCATTATAGCTATCTTATATGTGGGCCACAACTTTTCCAATTGGAATTGTCTGCTAAATGTATATTTTTATACTTTGTGTCTAATTACCAAATAAAAAATGTAAAAAACTCAATGTTTCAACAACTCTTGCTCTTATAAATAATTTTCTTTTTGGAATGTAAAAATACCCTTTTATAGATCTATGAGTGAATTTTCCAAAATATATATATCTTTTAATATTTTAATTAGTTTTTATATTTTAATTTTTTATTTTATTGAAAGCAGGTCATTAGTACTAAAATATAAGGTTGATTATCTTGTAAAGAAAAAATACTTAAATTTGTCTAAAAACATTTAAAATAATAAACGCACTAGAGAAAAGGGTCTATGTTAAGATGAAATATTTCTTTTCTAATCTCGATAAATAATTAAGAAAAAAGATGACACCAAATGGAAAGAGTTATATTTCAGTACACACAACGTTTCAATATTGAAAAATATGTATTCATAAAAAATAGTTAAAATTTTTTTTTTACATTAAAGTTTCAAGTTATCAATATACAAAAAAAAAATTGAAGAAAAAAGGTAAAATTTACTATATAAAGTGTGACGCCTTGGTAACTTTAATTTTAGGTTTTTATCAACAACTAAATTATAATGTTTACATTATAAGAAAGTATTTTCAAAAAAAAATTATTTATTTATTTTAATTACAAACATAAAATGTACAAAAATATAGATTTTATTACTTTACATAATTTCAAATTTTAAAACATATATTTCACTTTCTATTCATTTAATTTAAAAAGTTTAATCAGTATTGGTCATTTCCTCTATAAAAGTGTGATAGAGATTTGATCTTTTAAGTTGCAATAATCCTTTACCAAATCTACAACAAGTAGTTGAGTTGTGTAGTTTTGAGAGAGAGTTACAGAGATTCCTCATCGAATCTAATATGAGTAGTTGTGTAGTTATCTAAGCTTAATTGTACACTAATCTCATGCATTCTTTAGATGTAATTTTCCTCAGTTCTTTTGTTTCAATTGCAATGAGCTTTCTAGCTATGAGCCATCTTGTAGTCAGACAGTGAGCCACTTTTGCAAACACCGTATAACTAGTTATATTATCTTGAGAGTTAACCCTCTCCATGGTTTTTCTGATTTGATTTTTCCACATACAAAAATCTCGTGTCTACTTTGTGATTATATATCTCATTCCTTTGTTATGTTGATTCATGTTGGTGATATTTATTGCTAAGGTTAACAATAAGGAAAAGTTTTAAATTTCTATAATAATACTGATTCACCCCACCCCCCACTTTCAGTATTTTGGACGTTTCAACCTTTCAACAATTGGTATCAAAGTTGGGTCCCTTGGTTGGTAGCTTAACTGCTTGACGGAGATCCTTATTCTTTGAATCATGGCTCTGATCAATATGGTTGAAGAATATCATTTGGATGAGGAATTGAAGACAAATCTTGAAGATTTGGAAAGTGTGATTTTAGAGAATGAGGAATTGAAAGAAAATATCAGAGAAGCAAATGAATGTATGGTGAAATTAAGAGAACAAATATGGAAATTCAACTTGAGACATAGAGAAGTTAATAATCAGTTGAAGCAAGTGAATGAAACTATTAAAATCTAATGTTGAAAATGGAAGCGAAGAACAAAGCGGAAGAAACTCTAAAAGAATTAATTAAGCTAAAGAATGAAGAATGTGAGAACTTGGAACAAGAAGTGAACAAGATGAAGTAAAAAAAAAAAGCTCATGAAAGCAATAAACTACTGGATGAATTGATTAACATGCAAAAACCTTGTGAAGACAAGACCAAACTAGGATTTCAAACTGGTGAATGTTCAAATTAGAAAGAGAAAGACCAAGGCAAGGAAATTAAGATTCAAGAAGAGAAGAAACTTGAATATGTAAGAAAAATCCAAAATTAGAGATCTACTACAAGGAGATGACCAATTCATCAACTTCATGCACAAAGGTACTCATCCTTTAATAGTTATTATTTTTAATGCAATAAATTGGACATAAAGTTATAGAATGTAGAAGCATAAAGGAACGAAGAACTCAATGTTACAATTGTAATAAGTTTGGTCATAAAGAAAGTTACTGTAGAAATCAAGTTAGGAGACAGAATTATTTTCCATTTGGAATGAATGAAATAAATAATAAGACTTTTCATGGTTATTGCTTTCAATGCAACAATTATGGTCCTAAGACTAATCAGCGCAAATCAAGAATGCACTTAGTGAATCAGTGCAGAGGAACATCAAATGTTATAAGTGCAATCAATTTAGAAATTATGCTAATAAGTGCTGACAAATTTTTGAATTTTATATTGTGAGACGAGCATCACACTGAATATTGTGGTTTCTTGTGGAGACTTTGGGGCATCGTCCATGATTTCCAACTCGACCTTTGTGGCCTCTATAGTATCCATTTTGGGCTATGTATGTATTGCACTTATTGCATTCATTGCACTAAATGGGCTTAATAAATTTATCTTTCTGAAACTACTTAAGTGTGCCTAATCCCTTGAGTCAATAAGTCCACTAAAATGGGGGAAAAATGTAGTGTCCTAAATTGCACCTATTGTAATCATAACACTTATGCAAGGTGCCTGGTGCATTAATGGAAAATCCATGATCAAAATTCTGTTATTTTGGCACCATAGGCCCCAAAGAAAAAGTGCCCCTATTTTCCCTAAAACCCCATTTGGTCCTATCTTTGACAAGATGATAGTGCACCACGCAGACAACAACCCGCCACACCAATGTCTGCGCACTATGCTAACATCTCGATAGATCTATGAAATATCACATCTTCCAACTTGTCAAATGCCTTTTGAAGCATGTCCGTTGGCTTGCTTTTGACTATAATGACCCTTCGCACCTCTTTGTAGTCTTAAAAGTCCTTCTTTTCTCATTTTAAAGGGTTGACTTTTGGATTCTTGGCTCTCCCTTCAATATTTAGGTCTACTCTTTGGCTCTCATTGATCTCTCTCTTGAAGAATCTACAAGCACTATCAAGCTACCTCTACCTACAACACTCTTGCAATCATCTTGCAACTCACACGCGTCTTGAGCTTCATCACGCTCATATCTTGAAAAGGGGGATTTGGCTACACACCTTATCTCCTCTTTATCATTTATCTATCTTTTACCATCACATGCAATTTATCTATCATTTCTTTAAATGTATCTCTTATCTAGGTGCATTTAGTTTAAATCAATAATATTTTTTTATCTATTTACAGCAAGGGTCTACTTCCATTAAGCGAAGTATAGTTTCTATCTACATTATATCTTTTATCTTTTATCCAATCTATCTATCTAGTTGTTTGTGGAGGTGGAAACACCAAAAAGGGGGTCTGACTGAGGTAGACCCCTATACAGCCTCCAATATTTTCCCATGTCTCAGTGTATGCAGGTGACGAACAAGTTATGTGCAACCAAATAGGGTTGGTGATAGCATTTTGTGGTTTTTTGTGTTCTCTTGTGGTACAAACAACAACACGCTGCGCTAGAGTCCAAAACATGTGACCTTCCTACTTCTTTAGTATAACCTACTTTCAATTTTGTGTCACCCTGTTAGTTTAGAATTTCATATTTTATCATTTTTGCATTTTAGTCATTTAATTATTTCTCTATTAGAATAGTTTTATTTTGTTATTATTCCTTGGCTCACCCTTAGCACCAGTATAAGTGAGGTAGCAGTAGATTGATTTGTTCTCTAGGATTTATCATCTTCGAGCTAATGAATCCCCTCCTCTACAGTTTCCTATCTCCATTGATCTTGTTTGATATGGTTGCTCTCAAATTTTATGTGTGCACAAGAGCTCAACAAATAATCGATTGTGGTTGTGTAGATACTTGGGTGATTAATCACTGCTTAGTTGATTAGGGTCATGAAAGGATGAAGGAATCCTATTATATAGAGAACACCTTAGAAAATGGAGGGCTAAGATTGTGAGATGAAAGGATAAATGATCAGCTAGGATTAAAGGGTAGGTAAGGGAAATGGTAAAATATTAAGAGGGTAGTTGGAGGTAAATGAAGTGATGAACGACATTTTTCCTGGAGGGAAAAATCTAATGAATTAATTAAATAAATGGAGATCTATTTAATTAATAGAGAAAGGGGGACCAATTAAATAAATAAAATATTTATTTAATTTAGAGAAAGGATAATTTAAATAAATAAAAATATTTATTTAAAAGGTAAAAAGCTAGAAAAATCTTAGTGAATTAATTAAATAAATAAAAATCTATTTAATTAATAGAAGGCCTAGGATAAAATAATTAAATGAATAAATATATTTATTTAATTAGGCTAGAACAATTTTAGGTGTCTACAAATCAAAAATGAAGTATAAAAATTGCAAGGTATACAATTTCTCTCTTTACATTTTCATCCCACTTTAGTGGGCTTGTTAAAGCTAAGTTAAAGTGTATAAATGCCATATACTTTATACCTTTTCTAATATGTTTTTGAAAATATTTTTATACAATGAATGGTTTAGAAACATTTATGAATATATTTGTGATGTGAAAATGTTTTGAATATATCTTGGATATTAAAAATTATTTTACAAAATTTCTTGATATTTACTCAAAAGGTTTTCCACCTAACTTTGTGGCATGACATGTACCAAACCAAGATAATTGATCTAGGTTAGTATCCTTTAGTGATACCTTGTGCATTTTATAATTACCTCAAAAAAATCCATCTCATTTGAATTTTGTAAATAAAGAGGTAAAACATGATGTTGAAGCTAGTAAGTAAATCAACCAAAGATTATATAATTTTCTAGACCCAAAGTTATCTCAAAGCTATAAACCATTGCACAATAAACTATGTCTAGGGTGTTAGGTTCTATATGAATTTTTTTAAAAAAAGTGCATACCAGCATACCATTATAAAATTATATAAATTTGTGTCACACAAAAAAATTGATATTTTATGTACAAATTTCAACCTTTTCAAGCTTCATCTCTTAGAAATGTGTCATGAACTTAAAGTTCTCTAATCACTCCAAGAAACTTTTAAAGCTATTAAAAGTTATGCAAAAACCTCCGTACTAATTAAAAACTCTTAAGTGTAGTCAAAATTCTACACAAGCCTTCAATTACAATATGAATATTTGTGTGAACACATTTTGTTTCTATTGGCTAGATATATTTAGTTTTATATTGAAGGACTTTTTTTGTATACACAATTTTATTTTCTGTGCATGAAAGATACCCTTGACCATGGAATATTAATGATGCTTATATTGAAGATTTTTCGATGCTTAATCTAGTCCATTTTAATTTTGTTTTCATTTTTTATATGTTAATTTTAAATGAATCTATTTGTTTTAATTAAAACTTTCTAAGTAATAATTTATATGCAATTGTAATAATTTGATTTTGGAGTTAAGTGGTATTTTTTTTAATATTATGATATTGTTAAACATGTATTATTTTCACAAGGATTGCTATACAAAGACATGATTAGATCACTTTAAGTGCATTGATGTAATGTATCTCTTGTTTAGAGGAGAAGATGTTGAAAGGTGAGATATAATCAAATATTTTATGAATATAACCATGTAGGTGTATATAGATAATTTGTTGTATCAATGTTTTTTTTTTTTTAAGAAGTTGCAAGAGCAAAGAGGTAAAAGTTAATGAAGCATAATCAAAATTGATGAGAACCGAAGAATATTTTTTGTATGAGATTAATTGTATTAGATAGATATTGAGATCCATAAATTGATGGAAATGTAATTGATTAATACAATCACTTTATTTATATACATTTCATCTAGCTTAAAATATTTCTATTAACAAAAAATATTACTAAAGGAAAGACTAAAAAATATTAAATATTTATTGATGCAAAATAATTCATAGATACATTTAATAGCTTGTAATATAGATATATTTAATTTTGTTAAATAAACGTGATCTAGTAGAGAGCTGTAAGCAAAGGTATAGAGAAGACGAAGTAATTATGCTCCTCAATGTAATCAATTATAATTAAAGAGAGGTCATTTACGTAGTGGATGGCCTTATCAATCTTAAATTAATTGATATTTTAAGATGTTTGTGTTGTATATGATGCGGGAAAATGTGATTATTAAAAAGTGAAAAGAAAGAAGAAAAAGGAGGAAGAATAACAGTCTTTAAAGAGCCAGCACCCTGTCTAGTCACTTATTCATTCGTTCCCGAGTTTTAAACTTCAGTGTGCGGTCAAATTTCATTTTCCTGTTTTAAAGTGAAATGCTTTCGCTCATTTCAAGTTCGAATATATGCAAAGAAAAATAATTGTTATGTTTGTCACCATCAACCCACATACATAAATTCTACTACTAAGAATAAAGGAAACAAATGGATGCTTCTCATCACCAAAAGCGCAGTCAAAAGCAAAAACATCTGGTAATACAATTACGTTGCTTTACATGCTTTTGAAAAGCAAGCGACAAGATCATTGATTTACCTGCACGTATATATGTTATCGTTGCATCAAATTGATAGAAAGTCATTTAAAACCATTTTATCCACTACAGATGCAATGTCTATCAATTAAACTTTTGTCGATGAAATTCCCTGCGTACAGTACAGTAATTGCACACGTACTATTCGTGGATGCACAATATAATAACTAGATTGATACAATTCTTTCTCTCAAAAATATACTATATACAATTGCATAAATCTGGAAAGCTCAAATATTTTACTGTATATTATTAGAAATGTTTTTCAAATTGCATAAATATGGATTAAATCTTTCTTCTTCAAGATCCATTGAATGTAGTAGGGAAACCACTCTAAGCAAAATAATGGTAAAATTGAAGATAAATGTCAATGAATACAAGGTCCTTAGCAACCATATTCAAACTGATAGTGGATCAATACAAGTAGACCTTGTTAACATCTAATTAAGAAATTTAATGACACATTGTATATACATCAAGAATGTAGGATGAGTATGTATCATGAAAGATGCATCCCCTTAATCTAGCATATTCCGTATTAAATACAGAAAAAACAACTTCCTATATGTATATCAACCTTCATCTCTTCAATGATGTGGTATGAGCTATTTTTTTTCTAATAAACTCATGGGAAATTTTCATATATGTACAAATCAATGAAAATATGTTTTAAACTATGAGATTGCTTTATATGTGGATATTGAGCCTTGCATCCATGCCCCCTTTTGACTTAACAAAATAGGGAACCCCTTGTTTTCTTTTACTTTTGATTGTTTTCATTTTGGGCATGAGTGTTCTCATTTGATTTTTCTTTTTCTTTTGATCTATTAGAATTATATGGTTTGCCATCCTGGTATGATGATAGAAAAAATCCCAAAACTCTAAATTTTTTCACTCTTTATCTCCTTCATATGCCTTGGTATCCATCAACCTATTGGTGTTTGTTATATCAAGATAAGAATTATTTTGATTAATAAAAGTGATGTGTTTATATTGTGTGACTGCATTAGTGTGCATTGTATACTAGCACTACTAGTAATGTGTCATTACATAAATGAAACAAATGATCACAAGTGGAATTCTATAGACTATCATGGTAGATCAATTGGGTTAAAGACCTATGTCCCCAATTTTTATTTTTTATCATATTTGTTCGAGCATTATGTGGTTCTATAAACTTATAGCATTGAGATGATCATCGATCCATCTACATTATGAACATTTTTGTTGCGACCACAGTAGCATATTGTGTTGATTTCCCTTGGTTTGAGTGCAATATAGGGTGTTCAGAAGGGCAATTAGCATGTTAACCCTGTCCATTGAGAACCCTGGTTATTTTAAGAGCAACCCATTTTGTCATTTTCAAGTTCTTTGTTTTCTAAGCAATGTACTCATGTTGAGTTGTATTTATGAGTATGTGAATCGCAATGCACCCTGGTGTGATGGTGATTTATGTTGTGAATATGTGCATACCCCTATATGAAAATCCTCATGAAAGCAATTGTTACTCACCCTATGTGTGGTGGTGTAAAGTACTCTTGTTTTACATGATCATGTGTATCCTCAACAAACCTTGATATGATGATCTTATGTTTATGGAGACTCTTTTAGCGTATGTGAGTATATACCCTTGTGACTATGACTTACTTGTGAGTGTGACTATGTAAGTGTAGTTGTGCTATGCATTAATGTATTAATCTACGATCATAGTGTTATTTCCCTCTACATATGTTTTCTTGTATGATGAATTGATTGCATAATTCTTCTTGTTTAAGAATAGAATTGCATTGCGTTAAAATAATAAATGACTGCAAGTGAGTAGAAATCATGATTGCATATAATGTATGTAAATTTTACTTACATGGAGTATAGGATGATTCAATTGTTGTTGTGTCTGGTGTGCATTATCTAACTCATCCTAAATATTGTGTTCTCGAGCATTGTGCAATGGTTACTCCCTCATTTGTGGCTAATGATTGTCACTCAATTGTGTGAAATTTGTTTTTGATTGATTAATTGTCTCCTATGTTGTATGGGATAGCATTGAATTTTTTAAATTTCTTATACTTGTAATCAATAGCCAAAGTCTTCTATCTATTTATTGTGTGACACTTGTCGCACTTAGTCTATTATTGAAATTGTGCACCCTTCTTTAATTTAATGTCGAGTTGATGAATTCCCCCACTTGGGTTTTCTCTTTTTCAAATCTCATGGTGGTTATTTTGAATGTTGGCATTGTTGGTCCTATTCGTGTGTTAATTGTTGTTTTCTATCATGTTCGTTATGACCCTCTAATATTTTATACAAGGGAGGACATCGCAAAGAATGTAACACATGTGATTGTTGATTAAATAGAATTATAATTCAACAAAAGGATTAAAAGATTTTTATATAATTGGTTGCAATTGAAATTCTTTGAGTATATGAAATGGTTAGAAATATGTGATTAGACAAATGTGAAACTTCTAATATTGCACGATTATTGGGACATTTAACCACAAATGTCCCAATACATTTAATGACTCATATTAATAATTTCAATTTTTGGGGGTATTTTTCTAATATTCATCGTAATAAATACAAGAGACGAGTTAGAGCCAAAAATTGAATCGTGTAATTTTGTTGGCTATATTAAACAAACTAAGACTTGTAGTTTCTAACATCATTATTATGTCAAGAGATGTGATTTTTAATGATAGAGAAGTTTATGGTCATAAAAAGGCGATGTGAAGAATTCAAAATCTGATTGCAATGGTTTCATTATGAAAAATATTATTAATGAGAAACTTATTAATATTTTAATTTGGGTATGTGCACAAAGATGGTGGTCAGAAAAGTGGACACCATCCAAAAAAAACATGGAAAAACAAGCAACGCATACGCGGCTCTAAAATTTAAAATGATCGCGTACGCGCTTAGGTTTGTTGTTCCCAGGCCTAGAGAAGGTAGCGCGTACACACTGCTTTTAAGGAAAGTAGTGCGTACACACTACCTCTAGGAAAATGAGCACGTACTTGCTACCTATAGGAAAATGAGCGCATATGTGCTAATAATCCCAAAAGAATTGAGTATGCGGTGTCTGTCAAATTTTTTTTTTTTAAAAAAATTGGGTCTTATTTTCTCTTGAATAGCACGTTTTTTAGTTTTTTTTTCTTCATCATCTCTCTTAAACCGTGAATGGGGTACTAGATTTCTCCTCCAGACACTATGGATCAAGGTTAGTTTTTGTTTATTTTTGTCTTTCTTTTCTGTTTGTTCAATTTGTTTTACATTTTGAGTTTAATTTCATTAATTTTGATTAGGTTTTTTCATTTTTTGTTTCAAAACCTAGATTGTCTAATCCACAACAAGAACAACCAAATGCACCTCCTAAAAACCCACAAGATACACCCCCAATTCCTCCCTCTGACCGCACACCTAAAACATAGGAGCAATTAATTAATCAGTTAGGACAAAATACATCTAAAATCAATAGACTGATTGTTAAATTGAAAACATCAAAAATTGAGCATCATCAATCCCTCGCCACTAGCCTAGAAACATTAGCTAGTGGTGCCATAGTTGTTTCCACACAAATTACCAAATGGGGAAGCTTTAGGGATAGGTATCATCAATTCTATGCCGATGGGCTATCATACGAGAGAGTAAAAAACAAAAATATTATTAAACAACAAATATGTTCCCTTTTTGTTGATCCCAAAACTGGTCAGTAATTACCTCTTAATGCAAAGAGGTTTCCCATACATTGGTGTACCAATGTGCAGATGAAGAATCTTTTTTGGCAGAGGTGGTGGGTGGTCTTTGATGATCCACCTTGTAATAATTATGAGGTGCCATTATATTTTTTGAGAAAAGTATATTGTGAGTTTGTGCTCAATGTGCGCCCAAACTATTTTAACATGAGAGAGTTCCATGGTAGAGGAGGTGGCTCTATCCAAGATAGACCTGGAGCCCATAGGTGATTACTTGCGGAGAGTCACCACCCCTTAGCACCCAAACCCAAGGTGCATCAGGTTGTCCCAGTAGAGTTGAAAGAGTCGATGGAGCTACAGACTCTTTAGGCGGCCACAACGTTGACTGGTGCCATCATACAGCGTGGGACATCATTAGCACACCCTATTGTATTGGATGATGAGCCATTAGTTGCTCTAGGTGGTGATAGAGAGCCCATCCAGCATATGTGTGTTAGTTTCTCTAGGATATGCTCGGGGATAGATGATGTAGTCGGTGCAGATGGATCTACATCTCATATGTGGATGATTTGTAGGAGTACATGTTAGGCCTACATGGCTTAGGATTTCACACTAACAGAGGAGTTGATGGACATGGTGTTTGCCCATGAGCGACAGACACAGGTGTGTTGATTTGAATTCATAGCATTTTATTTATCAGTCACTTTAAATGTGTAATTACATAAATGAATTTTCATTTATACATCAATTTAAATTGAGACAAATAATATGTATTTCAGGATGCAGCACTGGTATCCCATTCTCCTCCCCCAGTTACTACAGCTGCAACTTCGATTCCTGAGGTATAAATTTTGTAAAATGTTAAAATAAAATAGTACACTTGGAATTCAAAAAAATACAAGATATACTAACTATCTTTAATGCTTGGTCCAATTTTTGGTTTGTAGGTGTTGACAGGGGACCAAATGTCCTAGATTGATGACATCACACTCTCAGTGATTGATTTTGGCCTACAAGGCTATACGTATCATATATTGTACAACCCTTTTTATGTATTGTTTTGATGGAATATGCAACTCATTTCATTTTAGATTTTTCAAATTATGTTTAATTTATTATCTGTACTAATATCTCATGTTAATTTTGTTTTTTTAGGGTACCCCCTCCACGTCTAGGGCTCGTCCTAAGAAAAAAAATTCCTCGAAGACCCCAAAATGTGGGAAGAAAGTAATTGAACACATTTTTAGTTGTACAATTGTTTGAAAATGTTGAAATCAAGTATTAGTTGGGGTTTGTAGATTGATTAGTGTTTTTTGTCTATTTTACATGTACAGTGGCCATTGAGCTATGTGGATTTGTTGAATGCACCTAATTTGCCCATGGATCAAGAGAGGGCAAAGATATGTATCTCTACTTTATTTTCTTGACTTCATGATTATATGCATGCGTACATGTGAACTTGTGATATATTATAATCTTATAATTTTTTCATACAGGAAATATCCGTACCTATTTCATCAATGGTGAACCCTCCTCTGTGCACTGGAGAAGCATCTCATGATCCGGTACACTTTTGTTTGATATGTAAAATTAATTATTTTTAACCTACAATACTTATCATTATATTAATTATATTTAATTTTTGAACATATTTTGTATAGGTAATAGTGCCAGTTTCTCCATCAATGGTGAGCCATCCTCAGTCCATTGGAGAAGCATCTCAGGCATAGGTACGTCATCATTCTCTATATTATAGCTTTTAAGTTTTTTTGATATATTTATGTTAGTACATTGTATTAATTGTACATTTAACCTATAATAGACCCCTTCACGGTACGGCCATAACGTGGATCCATTTAAGTATGTCTTCAAGAAAACTCCTAAGAGTGACAAGGAGAGGAGAGCAAAGACATTATCTCCTAGATCAGCCCATGAGGTAATCTACATTTCAATTGCAAAGGAATTATAGTTAAATGCATAGTTATGTTGTTAATTGTGAACTATTTTCTACAAAAGAATTCTAACTTGGCTTTTGAATTGTGGTTTTGTAGCCATCTACAGAACCACATACTGCATCGAAGAGGCTTGATTTTGATTATCCATGACAAGTTTAGGATCATATAGTGTTAGTTTTGGTCATAGAATGACCAATACATGTAGATATATTCTACATTTTTATTGTATATCGATTTGGACATGGCATATGCCACATTTTTTTAATACTTGTATTGACTTGGTAGACATGCCTTTTATATATATATATATATATATATATATATATATATTCGATCTAATAAATGTGTACTGAGTTCATTATTTTATATTTGTTGTATTTTGTGGTTGTCCTTTTATAAATTTAATTGATCATTTGCCTATGTAATCAACAATATGAATATAAAAAACAAAAATATATGATATAAAACATTGAATTCGTGGAATATGATTTGATAAAATTTCTAAAATGTTGAATTAGCCCTACAAAACTCCTTGTATTCAGTTCATTATTGTGTATTCGCTGTATTTGGTGGCTGCCCTTTTATAAATTTAAATGAATATTTGCATATGTAATCAACAATATGAATATAAACAACAAAAATCAACAATATGAATATAAACAACAATATGTGTTTGGTGCGAGAGCACCCTCACGCTCGCAATGGTCAAATTTTGTTTGTTGTGTGCATAATCCGATATAGTGAGCACGTCCAGGTGGGAAGGTTTACACTAGGCATGTCCCTGTCATTCATTCCAAAGTTCCAGAACGTTGAGAGTCATACCTTACCAGGGCGATCTCTCAAGTGCCATGACTCCAAAAAATTGTCAAAATTTGATGGACTATTTCTTCCAATCCAAGACACATATGGTCGATCCGTTTGAACCTGTGTGGTCATGTGATGCTCCTCTAGAATGGCCTATCTCTATTTTTGATGAATCGGAGCCATTTTCAATTGGTAGCATTTTTTCACCTATTACAAAAATCATCAGTGGCATGCAATGCAAAGTTGCAGGATTGGCTATAATTGATTCGTCTCATCGTGTGGACAAACTGACATCACAAGTGCATCCAGATGGGAAGGTTTACATTAGGCATACCTTTGTTGTGCATCCCAAAGTGTTGGAACATCGAGAGTCATACCATACCGGGGTGACCTCTCAAGTGCCATGAGTCCAAAAAATTGTCAAAATTTGACGGACTGTTTCTTCCAATCCAGGACACATATGGTCAATCCGTTTGAATCTGTGGGGTTGTGTGAGGATTGTTTACATTTTCCTATCTACATTTTTGATGAATCAAAGCCATTTTTCAATTGGTAGCATTTTTTTGCCTACTGCAAAAACTGTTAGTTGCATGCAATGCAAAGTTGCAGGATTGGCTATAATTGATTTGGCTCATTGTGTGCACAAAAAAACATCATGAGCGCATCTGGGTGGGAATTTTTATGCTAGGAATTCCCCTTTCATGCATCTGAAAGCATCAGAACAATGAGAGTCACACCGTACTGGGGCCATCTCTCAAGTGCCATGAGTCCAAAAAATTGTCAAAATTTGATAGACTATTTCTTCCAATCTAGGACACATATGGTTGATCTGTTTGAACCTGTGGGGTTGTTTGAGGCTTCTCTACAATGACTTATCTTGGTTTTTTATGACTCAAAGCCATTCTCAATTGGTAGCATTTTTTCGCCTGTTGCAAAAACCATCAGTTGCATGCAATGCAAAGTTGCAGGATTGGCTAGAATTGATTTGGCTCATCGTGTGCACAAATTGATGTAGGAGCACATTTGGGTGGGCAGGTTTATACTAGGTATGCTCCTCTCATGCATCCAAAAGTGTCAGAACGTCGAGAGTCATATCGTACCAGGGTGATCTCTCAAGTGCCCTGAGTCCAAAAAATTGCCAAAATTTGACAGACTATTTCTTCAAATCTAGGACACATATGGTCAATCCATTTGAACCTATGGGGTCATGTGAGGCTCCTCTACAATTTCCTATCTTGGTTTTTGACGACTCAGAGCCATTTTCAATTGGTAGCATTTTTTCACCTGCTACAAAAACCGTTAGTTGCATGCAATGCAAAGTTGCAGGATTGGCTAGAATTGATTCAGTTCATTGTGTGCATAAACCGACGTCATGAACATGTCCGAGTGGGAAATTTTACGCTAGGCATGCCCCTATCATTCATCCCAAAGTGTCGAAATGTCAAGAGTCATACCATACCGGAGCGATCTCTCAAGTGCCCTGAGTCCAAAAAATTGTCTAAATTTGACAGGTTGTTTCTTGAAATCTAGGACACATATGGTCGATCCCTTTGAACCTATGGGGTCACGTGAGGCTCCTCTACAATATCCTATCTTGGGTTTTGACAACTCGGAGCCATTTTTAATTGGTAGCATTTTTTTGCCTGTTGCAAAAATCATCAATTGCATGCAATGCAAAGTTGCAGGATTGACTAGAATTGATTTGGTTCGTTGTGTGCACAAACTGACGTCATGAGCGCGTCTGAGTGGGCAGTTTTACGCTAGCCATGCCCCTGTCATGCATCCCAACGTGTCAGAACGCCGAGAGTCATACCCTACCAACGTAATGTAGAAGTTTCTTGACAACTTTTTTGACAATGTTTTTGACAACAATTACAATTTTTGCTCAAATTGTATCTAGTCTCAATCTATGACCCCTATGACCTGATAATGACTCAAATAATTCTCCATGATTATACAAGAATCAAGAATGCTCATGATTGACCAGGGACATATCACATATACTCAAAACATAGTCACAAAACATTGACACACAAAATAGTCACAAAACATTATCAAATATTATTCAAAAATTTGCCTCTAATTATGGTCAAATCAGCTCTTGGCTATTTGATTATACAAAAAAATGTCTTGCAAATCATCTCATGGGCTTTTATACAAAATTTGGCATTACAATATGTGCGATTCAACTCATCGTCATTTTAATATACAAATCATCTGATGGGCTTTTATACAAAATTTGGCATTACAATATGTGAGATTCAGCTCATCGCCATTTTAATATACAAAATTTGGCATGTACATATGTACAAATCAGCTCATTGCCATTTAAATAGACAAAATTATGCCCCTAAACATGTAAAAATCAGCTCATGGGCATTTATATATAAAAAAAATGAATATAGAACAATTCGTTGATGATTTATACAAGAATCAAGAATGCTCATGATTGACCAGGGACACATCACATCTACTCAAAACATAGTCACAAAACATTGACACACAAAATAGTCACAAATCATTGTGACATATTATTCAAAAAATTGCCTCTAAATATGGTCAAATCAGCTCTTGGCTATTTGATTATACAAAAAAATATCTTACAAATCATCTCATGGGCTTTTATACAAAATTTGGCATTATAATATGTGCGATTCAGCTCATCGCCATTTTAATATACAAAATTTGGCATGTACATATGTACAAATCAGCTCATTGCCATTTAAATATACAAAATTATGCCCCTAAACATGTAAAAATCAGCTCATGGGAATTTATATATATAAAAAATAAATATAAAATATTCATCGATGATTTATACAAAATTCTCAAAATCATTCTACTCTGAACCGTAGAATCAATCAAGTGAGCCTTCAGGATTGATTCTAACCCATATTGTGTCAAGTATTGCCTCGTGGTCAGATTCATGAACTTTTCATAAAATCTTGTTATGAGGTCTACCATGATACTTCATCAAATGAATGTTTGTTGCAACAACAAGGTTAGAGAAATGAACAATATGTTTGTGTGTTTCAAAGTCCTCGAACAACCAAACATCAGAATTCTTGATATGGTATCTCCTAAGCCATGTTCCTATCATGACAACAAACCCTATTGGGTACTTAATACCCTCTCCGTCAATGATTGTGGTTTCCAATTTTCTTTTCTAGCTCAACACAATGACACAAATAGTAATATGTTCCTTCTTCAATGTTCTCTTCTTCAACAATTGCACACACGTGACCTGCATTTTATAAAGTGTTAATTAATACCAAAAATAAAGTATGATGTACAATAAATACTTCCAAAAAAATTAACTCAAAAAATCACCTGAATCCAATAGATCGGATACATGGTCAAAATCCACTGATGTCTCCATCTGGCTCAATTGTAGTTCTTTGGGAATTTGATATGAATCAATGGAAACCAATGGTCTACAAGACCATTTGTCAACCCACTCTTGTGATTCACATTCTTCCCACAAACAATACATGCATGAAGAGCAAAAACATACCATCTGTCTCGTCTAAATTACTAGTGAACTTGAATTTGAACTTATAAATGAGTGCATGTCACTCGATCCTGCAACTATACAACAATATAGATAGTTTTCAACGTTAGATTCAGTGATCAACCAAAAATATCTATGAACCATTGACGTACCTGGATTACTTGGACCCATAGTAGACTTACACCATCGCATAATTGTTTCTGCATATATCAACTCAGCACCACCTTCATACTTCAATTCTTCCCTAGCTAGGGCTCTTTTCACACATGCTCCTACACCATCGTGCTCTCCCTTACCATGTCTAGCCTTAGTGAAATTCCAAAAATGTTGTACACCACTTGTCATATGCATCCTTGTCAACCAATAAAACATCCTTGCATTCTTGAATTATGCGGTGCAATTATCTAACCATATTAAGTGTCAATTGTATCATATGTTCCTTTCCCTTAAACTATCATAGAAAACTTTAAATCATCCTTGTACAAACCCTAATGAATGAGTACAATCATGACTTATGTATAAGTGATACTCTCTTACAACCTTTCTATCCTCCTTTGTGCTATCATCTGCATGCATGAATGCTATGTGTACAAAAATAGAAACTTGTGTAGAGTGATATTACATAGATTTCACTTCATTTTGAGGTTGTAGTGTATAATTTTCAGTGAAATCAATGATAGAGACAATGGTGCCAAGAGGAAATGTGTCCTTACATAACTTGAATTGCTCATCTAACTATCGAGCTCTATGTGTATGCATTATGTACTCATAAACTAGTTTCTCTTGAAACATCTTCATAAATTTAGCTACACATATATCATTTTTCACTAACTCACATCTCTTCATATCTTTTCCATCTTTAACTCCATATGTGATTGTCTTTTATTTTCCAAAAGAAACTAGTTTCATACCAATTTCATGTGTGCTCTCAAAATGTATGCATCTTGGTAAACGTTGCAAACCACCACATATAGCACAAGAACCTTCCAAACAAGGCATCTTATAATAAATGCAACTATCATGTCTATTACATAGCACACTTGAAATAAATTCTCTTACTGACTTAGGAGGTGCTTGTATATTGCATTCCTGCAAAACATCATTAGTGTGAAAAGTAGAACAAATATGAAGAAAAATATCATAGTGCATGGAAAATTCAATATGCATCTTACAACAATACGTGGTGCGTACATGATTAATCTTAATATAAAAAGGTTTTGCCATTTCAAAAAATCTTGGAGAAATTCTTATTTGAGGAAACTTTTGAAGGAATATTTCATAAAATTTAGTTTGAGTCATATCCAAATAGTGTTTGGCATGTGGCTCACGATTTGTAGACCCAATTCTCCTTCTAACAACATCTCTTTGGTTGGTCAAAACTCTTGCATTGTCATGCCAAAAATTTTCAATTAATGTTCTTAGTGCATCAACAACAACCTTGTCTTTGCATGGTAGTCAACCTGAGAATGCCCAAAGAGAGTTATTGTTAGGTTCCTCTATTTTTCCCCTCCTCTTTAATGCTTTACTTAATGTTCTACTAACATTTAATGACTTACTTGTTTTGCTTATCAAACAATTTTTTTTATTTTCTTGCTCATTATGGTTGATGTAATGACATGTTGAGTAGCATTAGAATCTTTAGTACATGATTTTGAACCAATAGCTTGATATGCATCAAATAGATTTCTCACAATAGTTCTTTCATTGTTACTTTCAGATGATCTTACGCTAGAATTTTCATTGTCTCTCTAAAATTTAAATTTTTAATCATTTGAACAATTAATTGACATCTTACGGTTTGATTTAAGTTTTCAAAATAGTTTTACCATATTCTTTTAACCATTCTCCTACAAGTTCATTCATTCATTTTATTGGCCATAAGCTTCAACATATTCTCATCAATGTCAATTAGATACTTTGGTTTCCTACAAATGATTCTAGGAGGTGTTAACATCAGTGTGCATTATGTACATTTAATTCATCAAATAGATACCTTCTTCTCCCACTATTCTTATGTCACGTAATTTCTTCATACGTTGCCTTTGTCTTTCCTTTTCAACCTCTCGTTGTTCCATCATTCCTCGCTTGTTCTTTCCCATGGTTGATATCGGTTGTCCAAAATAGAATCATATTACATATATATGTAAACAAAAGTTCATAAACAAACAAATAACCATAAATATGCATCTTATCACTATATTTTGGAATCAAACTATTAAACAATCACAATACTATTGACAAAACTAATAATAACAATAATTCAATCATTTGAAATCATGCAAAAACAAAAAATTCACTTACTTCTATGTATAAAACCGTGATAGAAGTACAGACACAGTTCCAGTGGGGCGGCCTTCAATGACCTCAAAAACTTCTTTTGAGGCCATTGAGTCTCTTGGACAACTAAAACTATGTTTATGTACCGGGTAAGCGCTACATTAATAACCATATGCGCGTTGTTAGTCCATAAAATTTTGCAAGCCTAATGGTATTTTTTTCCCATTCTGTACTAATAAGTAGTGTGTAGGCGCTCCTAAGCCTAAAAAATGTTATCGCAGGGTAGTGAATAATGGGCTCAGTACCCCATACGCCCTTACAAGTAATAAGTACCATGTACGTGGTCCTACGCCTTAAAAAATTTATGGTAGGGCAGTGAACTAATAGGTTTAGTACCCAGTACATGCTATTGGTAGTAGAAAAAATGTGAATGAAAAGGGAGGGAGGGAGAGAGAGAGAGAGGGAGAGGGGGGAGAGTAGGGGGAGGGAGAGAGGGAGAGAAGGAGGGGGGGAGGGAGAGGAGAGTGGGGAGGGAGGGAGAGGAAGAGAGAGAGAGAGGGAAGGAGGGAGAGGGAGAGAGAAAGGAGGGGAGGAGGGAGGTTGAGAGAGAGGGAAGGAGGGAGAGGGAGAGAGAGGGAGAGAGAGAGGGGGAGGGAAGGTAGAGAGGGGGAGGGAAGGTAGAGAGAGGGAGAGAGGGAGAGAAGAGGAGAGAGAGAGAGAGAGGAGGGCGAGGGAGAGGAAGAGAGATCGAATCCAGGACACAATATGACTCTTAGAACATAATATGACCCCTAACAACATCTAAGGGGTCATATGATACTATATTATCTCGTAGCACACCATAGGACCTATAACGACACCAAATAGTGTCCTAAGGGGTCATAGAACACCATATGACCGTTTAGAACACTATATGGTGTTGTTATGGGTCATTGGTGTCCCAAGGGGTCATATGGCATCCTATGACCCCTTAGCACACCATATGGTGTTGTTATGGGTCGTATGGTGTCTTAAGGGGTCATATGGTGTCCTAAGGGGTCACAGGACACCATATGACCTCTTAGGAAACAATATGACCTCTAATGACACCTAAGGGGTCATATGGTGGGCTAATAAAATGATATATTAAATTTAAAGTTATGAATAGAACATCATACAATAGAACATCAGCAGTTTAGTTTTGATATAGCTAAGTTAGACCATTGTCAGCATAAGAGAGACTCCAAGCGAACAAACAATGAGGCTTCTCTAAAAAGCAAGTGTAAGAGCTTGACCTAACCCTAAGAGTACTGCCTAAGTTCTAAAACATATAATGCTATTAAATTTGCAAGGTTATAGGACTAAACTTGATTGTGACTATAGGAATTATAGAAGAAGAGAAAGAGGGATGGGGTATAGAGGAAGGGAGAAGGGGAGAGAGTGAGAGAGAGAGAGAGAGGGATGGGGTATGGAGGAAGGGAGAAGGAGAGAGAGAGAGAGAGAGAGAGAGAGAGAGAGAGAGAGAGAGAGAAGAAGGAAGGGAAGGGAGAGGAAGAGAGATTGGATCCAGGACACAATATGACCCTTAGAACACAATATAACCCCTAACAACATCTAAGGGGTCATAGGGTGTCCTAAGGGGTCATATGACACTATATTATCCCATAGCACACCATAGGATCTATAACGACACCAAATAGTGTCCTAAGGGGTCATAGAATACCATATGACCCTTTAGAACACCATATGGTGTTGTTATGGGTCATTGGCATCCCGAGGAGTCATATGGCATCCTATGACCTCTTAGGACACCATATGGTGTTGTTATGGGTCTTATGGTGTCTTAAGGGGTCATATGGTGTCCTAAGGGGTCACAAGACACCATATGACCTCTTAGGAAACAATATGACCTCTAATGACACCTAAGGGGTCATATGGTGGGCTAATAAAATGATATATTAAATTTAAAGTTATGAATAGAACATCATACAATAGAACATTAGTAGTTTAGTTTTGATATAGCTAAGTTAGACCATTGTCAACATAAGAGGGACTTCAAGAAAACAAACAATGAGGCTTCACTAAAAAGAAAGTGTAAGAGCTTGACCTAACCCTAAGAGTACTGCCTAAGTTCTAAAACATATGATGCTATTAAATTTGTAAGGCTATAGGACTGATCTTGATTGTGACAATAGGAATTATAGAAGAAGAGAAAGAGGGAGGGAGAGAAGAAGAGAAAGACGGATGGGGTATGGAGGAAGGGAGAAGGGGAGAGAGCGAGAGAGAGAGGGATGGGGTATGGAGGAAGGGAAAGAGAGAGAGAGAGAGAGAGAGAGAGAGAGAGAGAGAGAGAGAGAGAGAGAGAGATTAAATTTAAAGTTATGAATAGAATATCATACAATAGAACATCAATAGTTTTGTTTTGATATAGATAAGTTAGACCATTGTTAGCATAAGAGAGACTCCAAGCGAACAAACAATGAGGCTTTACTAAAAAGCAAGTGTAAGAGCTTGACCTAACCCTAAGAGTACTACCTAAGTTCTAAAACATATGATGCTATTAAATTTGCAAGGTTATAGGACTGATCTCGATTGTGACTATAGGAATTACACACTTTATTTCTTTCATGGGTATGTACCATTCCAAGTCTTTTGACAAGTGATGATCATCATATACTACCACTGCCATGCATACAACAAACTTTAATTTCTTTAGGTGACAGGCATTGTGTAACAATATGGGAACTCTTGCATACCCACCACTATCATTCTCCAGGACATCATCTGTGTTACTCTCCCTCTTTCTCTTCCTATTGGTTGTTTCCTTGTAAAAAACATATTGCAGGTACTCTGACTCATCATGTTGCTTTGTTGACACTATTTTCATATCTGCTCTGCTCATTAAAAACACATTTGAGAAGAATATTGCTCCAGGTTTCCTTGTTTGTCATGGTAATGCACCTGTAGTTCAATTTCAAACCCTATTCCTCCTATTCAATATACACACACAAATCCATCAGTCAATTTTCTTAAGAGAGCATACATGATAAAAATCAAAGAGGAAGTTGCAGACAAGAAATAAATTCACCTACTTCTATAGAAGTGCAAACACAGTTGCAGTGGGGTATGGAGGGAGGGAGGGAGAGAAGAAGAGAAAGAGGGATGGGGTATCGAGGAAGGGAGAAGGGGAGAGAGGGAGGGATGGGGTAGAGAGAGAGAGAGAGAGAGAGAGAGAGAGAGAGAGAGAGAGAGAGGCACCTTGTATGTGTTTGAGAGGGGGAGACAATACACTTATATATATATATATATATATATATATATATATATATATATATATATATATATATATATATATATATATATATATCATTTTATACACACACCCAAAATTTAAACAATAACACGTATGTGCTGTTTATAGTAAAAAGATATATATATAGATTATATATTATATGTATATACATATATTATATATACAATATCATATTATACACACACCCAAAATTTAAACAATAGCACATATGCGTTGTTTATAGTAAAAAGAGCACGTACATGTTGTTTATAGTAAAATGAGCACGTATGCACTTCTTACACCATAAGTACCCCGTACGCACTTTTTATACCATAAGTACCCCATACACGCTTTTGATTGTTTACGCTTGGAAATAGGCCTGGATGACAAAGCTATGGTTTGGAAGTTTGATTTCCCTCCATTTCTCTTATTTTTTTATGTGTTTTATTTTATCAACTTGGTTTATCAACTTTGTCATCATCAGGTTTACACTTCATCAAGTGGGTATTTCTAACCATATAATTTTTGTAAAATTTTAACAACAATAACATTATTATTGAATTTCTTTTACCAGTGTCTCCATAGTTCTCACAGACATAGGTGCACCATTTTTTTAATAACTTTTGATATACTTATCCAAATTTAAAAAACTTTATATATTATTGTAGTGCACTTGATTCTTTACAATTTAAAAAAAAAATTGTATTTTTGATTTGTTTAGTGTAACTTCTGCTTCGCGCATGAATAGGTACCTAATTTTTAGGATGTTCTCGATTGGAAAAATCATTAAAATAAATAAATACTCAACAAAAAATTACAAAAAAATACACATCTTCTAGTGCTCACTCTTAACTATCTTTCTGCCAAAGGATTTGTCAAAATACTAAATCTAACTATGACTTTTTGATGTGCACGTCAGACACTATGTTATGTTTTTCAGAAAAAATTAGGGTTTGTTTTTCGTGCGTGAAGAATTTGACCCCCTTAATCTTATCCAATTTTGAAAAAGTTTATTATTTTGGAAACTAGATTCAGAGTACTACAATATTTGTTCTTTGATTATCTTCATATCTTGAGTGGATGACTTTCAAATTTTGCCTCCAACTTCAGGTTCACCTGATTTCAGAAAAAAAGTGTTCACTTATACCCCTGTTTTTGACCACCATCTTTGTGCAGTTACCCATTTCAAGTACAAAAAATCTACCAAGTATTCCCTCTTTCAAAGATACATATCATAATGAGGTTGGGTGTAAGAACTGCAAGGAGAGATTATTCCCATTCATAGGAATGATGATTGAGAGTTTGTATAACTTTCATACGAGAAGCAAAGAATTGGTACTAAGTTGGTCTACAAGACTAAGTACAATAATGATTGTAGTATTGAAAGACATGAGGCATGATTAGTTGCAAAAGACTTCACATAGAAGTATGGGATAGATTATAAAGAGATACTTGTACTAGTAATAAGACAAGATACCATTTGAATGGTGGTTTCACTAGGAAACCAAAAGTCTTAGAAGAGGAAGTATATGTCCAACAACCACATGGTTTTGAAGTGCAAGATAAAGAATAACAAGAGTACAAGTTAAAGAAGATTTTGTATGGCATCAAGAAAGTGCCAAGAGCATGGTATGAAAATATTGATGGATATTATTGGTAAAACTACTTAAGAAAAGGAATAGTGGAGCTAATCTTTACTAAAACCAAGAAGGTAATAATATCCTTATTGTAATATTTTATTTTGATTTATTATATATAGGTAGTAATTCTAAAATGAAGTGTATTAAAAAATACAATGGTGAATGAATTTGAAATGAAATATTTAGGTCTCATTTTTGTTAAATCCATTAAAATTATGACTTGTAGAATAGGTTTAGTGTATTAGGTGGGTCAATCCAAGATAGTGGCATAATATATTTTTATCTTGTAAAGAGGATACCTGTAAATATTTCTCTCAAACTTTCTGATAAAATAAAAATAAAATTGAATAAATTGAATGCCATCTCTCAATGCTAACATATTAAATTTGAAATACACATTTTATTAAAAAATTATATTTGATTTATGCATTTTTATTTGATTTGATATGATATACCATATTTCTATATTTCTAAAAAAAAATTGTTAAAAAATAATTCTTTATGGAATTTTGATCATATCTTTACCACTTGTAATATATTATTCAACATATATGATAAATGTAAAACATTCTATATTTTATTGAAAATTTTATATCTTTTAACTGCTGAAAAATATTGCTGTTGCCTTAAAAAGCTAAGTAACATAAAAGAAAACAATCGAATTTGTTGCCTCTAAAATGAATATATAAAAAACAGATCACCTTAATAATAGTTAATTTCCTCAATTCAATGGAGACTTCAAATTAAGATTTTATTGAATAAAACAAGATCAATCACATTTAGTACTAATTAAACTCCTATTCACTGACTATTTAATTTAAACTTCAAAATGCTATTGACTGAATCTCTGCCTAATCTACACTATCAGTGAGGCAAGTAATTGTTCCAACAAGCCACTTTACTTCAGTAGAGAACTAGTCGATAGTTTAGTTACAGAAAAAAAAAATTGAAATAAGCATAATCCATGGGAGGAGTGCCTGCCTAAATTCGTAACGTATACGAAAATTTGGTGAGGTTTAGGCTTGTTCTGTTAATGCCCATGGAAGATATCCAGGCTTGCAGTAAAACCTAAATTTTTGGAATGCTTGAATGCCATCCATTGAAACATTGTAACGCCGCAATGTTTCTTTCAGCCTATTCCATTCTTCTCGCTCCTCAGCCGTTGTGTACTGCTGCACTGAGTTTTCTTCTCCTACCCTGTCTTCTTCCTCTTCGAAAACTTTCTTCTTGATCATTTCCAGTATAGTTTTCATATCCTGCTGTTCTTTCGAATTCTTTCTTAGAGCTTCCCTCATCTCCTCCCGCTCCTTTCGTAGAGCTTCCCTCATCCCCTCCTGCTCCTTTCTTAGAGCCTCCCTCATCTCTTCCTGCTCTTTCAAATTCTTTCTTAGAATTTCCCTCATCTCCTCCTGCTCTTTCAAAAACTTTCTTAGAACTTCCCTGAGATAATCATCTCCCTCTGTTATCCAATTTTGCTCTGACAAGCTGCCACTTATCTTCTCCATGTCTTCAGTGCTACTGAGGCTGTCAATTGCATCATGCTCCTTTTCTGTGGCGCTCTTATTGTCTCCCTGAATATTGCCCCTCTTGTTGTCAGCTGGCCACCTCTCATCGACATAATGCTCAACAATCTCTCTCAGAGAAGGCCCACTATGCTCCTCTGTAACTTTCCACTTTCTTAAAACCCCAAGATTGTTCCAATTCTGCATTAGTACATACAAAGAATTTTTATTTTCGGTTATAAGAAGTAAAATTTTGTGCCTAGGGAAGCAAATTAACTACCACTGTCGATTCAAGCGAACACCGTTGAAGTAGGATTTAAAAAATTCGTGACACTATCTTACTTGTATAAGAGTTGTTATGAGGTGCCTCCATTCCCAGCAGACGAAAATCCATACAATAAGTTGAACCTGCCATCCTTCCACTGGGTCAACGTCGGGACTTAGAGACAAAATATTCCATGCTAGCCGATGGTATGCCAACAAACATTTCCACTCTCTGGGAAGTTTTCTATTGCGTGTGCACCGAGCATGAAGAAAGTGAAAAGCATTGATTTCTCCTTGGGTATACTTAGGGATGAGCATTGCACTAATTATTAAGGAGAGTCTTCGCTCACCCTTCCTCTCTTCTCTCTGTTCTTGATCACCTGGAGCAAACGTCGAGCTGTTATTATAAATCTTTTGTGTCTGATGTTAGAAATTTATTACTCTATTCGTTATTTTTAGTGTAGATTTTATAAAATGCTGAGACTTTTTATAGTTGCAGTAGGGCATGATTATGTACATATAAATTAAAATTTGATCAGGAAAACTATAAGTGATCTGAATTGGCTTATTAAACTTGTCTCTTTTGATTGGCTGTTCAATGCTGATTGTCTCGTGTATCTCAATCTTTGCTTCTTCACCTCTGGAGCCTTCTGCTAACAAACATTTTAGATCAGAACGGGTGATCGTATCGTACATTGCAGAAATCATCAGCTAAATTGCTGTGTGTATTTGAACGATATAATCACCTGGTTTCTCAATTGTGTCACGCTCTTCCGTTTTTGCTAATCCTTGTTTGGGTGTATCTGTTCAGGGATGCAACATTCTCAAGTTACAATGCTTTCTACATTAATGCTTAGACCATCACTCTCCTATTTTTTGTTCTGCATAAAAGGGTTGCATCTCGAATATTTTCACCTGCTATTTGTTGTTCAGCTCCAGATTCTGCAAAGTATTCATTTGTTTCTCCTCTAGCTACAACAATATTAAAAGTGGACGAAAAAGCATTTATCTGTTAAAGTGGTGTTGTACTTTGATGAAAATGTAAAATGTGATTAATCCCACTTGTATAGAGTCAGAGATATTCACCTGGTCTCAGTTTCTCTGGATCCCAAATTTCAATTTGGAACTTTGGATTGGCTTTTCTACGCGCATCAGTATTGACTTTTTTAAAGGCAGACCCCTTTCTACTATCCCACATACCTAGCTGGCTTTGCAAAAAGTCCCTGGACTCTTTGTCACTAGGGTCAGGTAGGTATAGTGGCAGCTGAATTATTTTCCTTAAATATTTGTCTGCTAAGTCCTCATTGGACGTGTTATTGGCTCTGCTATTGTTGTTCCCGTACTTTCTTCTCATTGCCCTTTGGATCATGCTATTTTCCATGCTCAAAATAACATTGATCTGACAAGTGGCCAAAACAAGATTCACTGCTGATAATACCTGGCAGGCAAAAGTAGAAAAGTAAAATTAGAAAACCAAAGACTAATATTTGATAATTATTCAACTACAAATAAACGACTTTTTTTAAGTTATACCTGCAGAATCACATTTTCTTCGCAACGATCGAGATCGTCGACGAAGACAATTATCCTCAGATTATCACTGAAAGCGGTGGGCATCTTTGGAATCTTTGTTCCTGGAACATAGTTCTCATCCCAACTCCATGTAATGCAGCACCATATAAAAGCAAACGCCTCCCACTTCCAGGAGCGTTTAAAACAGAGGTGTTCTTTCAAAAAATTGATGTCATCAATAACCTTCTGATGATAACCAAGCTTTTGGCTATGGTCTGGCAGACAAATGTAGTCCACGACTTGTGGACTGATAGGTTTCACAAAAGAGATGACTGACTTCCCTAAACCCAAGGCAGCTACAATCAAGGATGCTGGTACACCTCCATATTTAAGTTTCTTTATATCTTTATTATGGGATGTACCAAGTACCAACCATACAATGATACTCAAAAATATGGCCACCACTACTGCGAGAAAGAATGGGAAGATCACTTTCAAACAAATGTTGTCTCTGTGGTTTCTCCAATTATATATCCAGCTAGTTCTCAGCTTGTGGGCCACCTTCATCGTTGCTTCGAATTCTTGTGTGATTTTTACTGCTAGACTGGCCCATGCCTCAGTTTCATTCCTATAATGCCACGCATTATATTGTACAGTCAAAATGGAAGGTATGGTCCCATGCAACGAGTATTCCTCCGACGGAATTTCACCAACTATTTGATTTCCAGATCCACTTTCTTCATCTTCTTCAAACTGAATCCCATCAGACCCAGAACAAATAGGAATTTTTAAGTTAAAAGTTGCATAGTAATGAAGATGGAATAGATCATTTCTTAAGGAATTTGAAATCTTTAATAAAGAAAACATATTAGAACATTCACGTAAGGTAGGTCGAACTCTCTACTACTTAGATTTGTATTCGCACAAGTATCATATCAAACTTTTTAAAAAATGCACGATATGATATAAAATCACCAAAATGTAATATACAAATATATGGGAGGGGGGTAAAAAAAAATCAACTGGCACATAGAATTATTGTGAGTCTTGCTTACCATATCACGCCTGTTAATGACGGCCGGGGACTTTAAAATTTGATGATATTTAAGTTCATATTTTTTTCCTAAAAACTTATTAAACCTGGGCAAATCAAAGGGTGCAGATTCCTCCCATAGAGCTCGCAGGGCACTCCAAAATTTGCACAACCTTGAGCTCAGCTTTGAGAAAATGTGGTGATCTGTCCCCTGCAGCAATCCGTACAGTGGAGACATTTTTAATTTAGGATAAAATAAATGAAGAAATTTTGGTTCAAAGACCATCAAACAACACATTATTCGATCTGATTCAGTTATGTTCGTGTAAATAATTATTCATCTTGCATATTATTACACCTTACTTAAGTTTACATAGAAAATGCATTTCATAGAAGTTTGGGTATGAGACACTTGGGTGTTTGTGCCACATTGGGATAGTGTGTGTAGGAGAATTTCCACTTTTTATGGTGTGATCTTGTTGTTACACTCTATATTCAGTGGGTGATCTACCTCATGTGGAATATTATATTGTTTCTCTTACCTACCCACACCTATTTCCTACCTACCCTTGTTTCTTATTGAGCCACATGTCATGTTTGTGTGCTCACATATCTATATAGCCTTGCCTATATAAGCAGGCTCATATTCATTGTATGTATCGTTTGTAGTGATCCAGTTGATCAGTATTTTCATCTTGATAGAATACAGTTTATTTCTTTCATCTATTTTGTTCTCTCTTATTTGTGCTTTCCATTGCCTCTTGATCTTGGCAAAATCTCACATGGTATCAGAGCCATTAGAGTGCCATTGATTTGCTAATTGAGAGAAATTTGGGGTTTGCATTTTGAAGTTTTCTATTACAAGTTTTTATTGAAGCTTGATGGGTCAAATCTGAGGTCAACATTGGATTTAGGACGTCCAAGAAAGTCAGTTTTGCCTTTTGTTTCATCCAAATCAGACTTTGGAGGCCAAATCCAGAGGCATTTGAAGTTTGATGTTGCGGCGGAAATTTTCCAAAAATTATAATTTTGCAGGCAATTTTCAAATAGCGATATCTCACTGATCCGGACTCATTTTTTAAAGCAAATTTTTTTGTTTTCGGGTAGAATTTCATGATCTGTACAGTGGTATAGGAGTTTTCTTATTTGCAGATACAGGTTTTTCAGAAATCATGAAATCCCAATTTTTTCAACTTTGGAGGCTTCGTTTGGGTTCATAGGGACTCCTTTTCAGGTGTCGTTTTTTTTTAAAGTGCATATTTTTTCATCTATTTTCATAATCTACCATCTGTTTGTAGTGATTTTAAGTAAAAATTGTACTTTCAGTATTTGACCATTTTTGACATATTTGGTACTTGTATTTTGCTTGGATCTCAGTTAGATCACTAGCAGTATTTGTTGAAGTCTCTTAGATTTCATTTTGAGAAGTTGTAATCATTGAAATCAGAAGTCCACTTTGCCTTGTTTTGCAAGTGGCCCATTGTATATGCACTAAGTATAAAGTGCCAAAATCACCATTTTGGGGGGTTTCTTGATTGAGTATTTTGGGGGGGTGTCTTGTGTGATTGTGCCTCTCTCTATCTTGTATTTTTCATTTTGGTGCTATGGTTTCTCCTAAATTTCCACTTTTAACTCCTCATTATTATGCATCATGGAAAATTAAGGCATGGAGTAAACTAATGGAAAAATGACTCATTCATTATGTAAATGAAACTATTACAGCACCACCTAATCCTAAAACTGATCATAATGCTGAAATTGAATGGCTTACTAAGAATTCTATGGCACTTGAGAAAATGTGGTGATCTGTCCCCTGCAGCAATCCGTACAGTGGAGACATTTTTAATTTAGGATAAAATAAATGAAGAAATTTTGGTTCAAAGACCATCAAATAACACATTATTCGACCTGATTCAGTTATGTTGGTGTAAATAATTATTCATCTTGCATATTATTACACTTTACTTAAGTTTACTTAGGAAATGCATTTCATAGTAGTTTGGGTATGAGACACTTGGGTGTTTGTGCCACATTGGGATAGTGTGTGTAGGAGAATTTCCACCTTTTATGCTATGATCTTGTTGTTACACTCTATATTCAGTGGGTGATCTACCTCATGTGGAATATTATATTGTTTCTCCTACCTACCCACACCTATTTCCTACCTACCCTTGTTTCTTATTGAGCCACATGTCATGTTTGTGTGCTCACATATCCATATAGCCTTGCCTATATAAGTAGGCTCATATTCATTGTATGTATCGCTTGTAATGATCCAGTTGATCAGTATTTTCATCTTGATAGAATACAGTTTATTTCTATCATCTATTTTGTTCTCTCTTATTTATGATTTCCATTGCCTCTTGATCTTGGCAAAATCTCACATGGTATCAGAGTCATTAGAGTGCCATTGATTTGCTAATTGAGAGAAATTTGGGGTTTGCATTTTGAAGTTTTCTATTGCAAGTTTTTATTGAAGCTTGATGGGTCAAATCTGAGGTCACCATTAGATTTAAGAGGTCCAAGAAAGTCAGTTTTGCCTTTTGTTTCATCCAAATTAGACTTTGGAAGCCAAATCTAGAGGCATTTGAAGTTTGACGTTGCAGCGGAAATTTTCCAAAAATTTTAATTTTGCAGGCAATTTTCGAATAGCGATATCTCACTGATTCGAACTCATTTTTTCGAGCAAGTTTTTTTGTTTTCGGGTAGAATTTCATGATCTGTACAGTGGTACAGGAGTTTTCTTATTTGCGGATACAGGTTTTTCAGAAATCATGAAATCCCAATTTTTCCAACTTTGGAGGCTTCGTTTGGGCTCATATGGACTCCTTTTCAGGTGTCATTTTTTTTTAAAGTGCATATTTTTTCATCTACTTTCATAATCTACCATCTGTTTGTAGTGATTTTAAGTAAAAATTGTACTTTCAGTATTTGACCATTTTTGACATATTTGGTACTTGTATTTTGCTTGGATCTCAGTTAGATCACTAGCAGTATTTGTTGAAGTCTCTTAGATTTCATTTTGAGAAGTTGTAATCATTGAAATCAGAAGTCCACTTTGTCTTGTTTTGCAAGTGGCCCATTGTATATGCACTAAGTATAAAGTGCCAAAATCACCATTTTGGGGGGTTTCTTGATTGAGTATTTTGGGGGGGTGTCTTGTGTGATTGTGCCTCTCTCTATCTTGTATTTTTCATTTTGGTGCTATAGTTTCTCCTAAATTTCCAGTTTTAACTCCTTATAATTATGCATCATGGAAAATTAAGGCATGGAGTAAACTAATGGAAAAAGGACTCATTCATTATGTAAATGAAACTATTATAGCACCACCTAATCCTAAAGCTGATCCTAATGTTGAAATTGAATGGCTTACTAAGAATTCTATGGCACTTGAGAAAATGTGGTGATCTGTCCCCTGCAACAATCCGTACAGTGGAGACATTTTTAATTTAGGATAAAATAAATGAAGAAATTTTAGTTCAAAGACCATCAAATAACACATTATTTGACCTGATTCAGTTATGTTGGTGTAAATAATTATTCATCTTGCATATTATTACACCTTACTTAAGTTTACTTAGGAAATGCATTTCATAGTAGTTTGGGTATGAGACACTTGGGTGTTTGTGCCACATTGGGATAGTGTGTGTAGGAGAATTTCCACCTTTTATGTTGTGATCTTGTTGTTACACTCTATATTTAGTGGGTGATCTACCTCATGTGGAATATTACATTGTTTCTCTTACCTACCCACACCTATTTCCTACCTACCCTTGTTTCTTATTGAGCCACATGTCATGTTTGTGTGCTCACATATCCATATAGCCTTGCCTATATAAGCAGGCTCATATTCATTGTATGTATCGCTTGTAATGATCCAGTTGATCAGTATTTTCATCTTGATAGAATACAGTTTATTTCTATCATCTATTTTGTTCTCTCTTATGCGTTCTTTCCATTGCCTCTTGATCTTGGCGAAATCTCACATGGTATCAGAGCCATTAAAGTGCCATTGATTTGCTAATTGAGAGAAATTTGGGGTTTGCATTTTGAAGTTTTCTATTGCAAGTCTTTATTGAAGCTTGATGGGTCAAATCTGAGGTCACCATTTGATTTAGGAGGTCCAAGAAAGTCAGTTTTGCCTTTTGTTTCATCCAAATCAGATGTCGGAGGCCAAATCTAGAGGCATTTGAAGTTTGACGCTGCGGCGGAAATTTTCCAAAAATTATAATTTTGCAGGCAATTTTCAAATAGCAATATCTCACTGATCCGGACTCATTTTTTCGAGCAAGTTTTTTTGTTTTCGGGTAGAATTTCATGATCTATACAGTTGTACAGGAGTTTTCTTATTTGCCGATATAGGTTTTTAAGAAATCATGAAATCCAAATTTTTCCAACATTGGAGGCTTCATTTGAGCTCGTATGGACTCCTTTTCAGGTGTCGTTTTTTTTAAAGTGCATATTTTTTCATCTACTTTCATAATCTACCATCTGTTTGTAGTGATTTTAAGTAAAAATTGTACTTTCATTATTTGACCATTTTTGACATATTTGGTACTTGTATTTTGCTTGGATCTCAGTTTGATCACTAGCAGTATTTGTTGAAGTCTCTTAGATTTCATTTTGAGAAGTTGTAATCATTGAAATCAGAAGTCCACTTTGCCTTATTTTGCAAGTGGCCCATTGTATATGCACTAAGTATAAAGTTCCAAAATCACCATTTGGGGGGGGGGGGTTTCTTGATTGAGTATTTTGGGGGTGTGTCTTGTGTGATTGTGCCTCTCTCTATCTTGTATTTTTCATTTTGGTGCTATGGGTTCTCCTAAATTTCCACTTTTAACTTCTCATTATTATTCATCATGGAAAATTAAGGCATGGAGTAAACTAATGGAAAAAGGACTCATTCATTATGTAAATAAAACTATTACAGCACCACCTAATCCTAAAGCTGATCCTAATGTTGAAATTGAATGGCTTACTAAGAATTCTATGGCACTTGAGAAAATTTGGTGATCTGTCCCCTGCAGCAATCCATACAGTGGAGACAATTTTAATTTAGGATAAAATAAATGAAGAAATTTTGGTTCAAAGACCATCAAATAACACATTATTCGACCTGATTCAGTTATGTTGGTGTAAATAATTATTCATCTTGCATATGATTACACCTTACTTAAGTTTACTTAGGAAATGCATTTCATAGTAGTTTGGGTATGAGACACTTGGGTGTTTGTGCCACATTGGGATAGTGTGTGTAGGAGAATTTCCACCTTTTATGCTGTGATCTTGTTGTTACACTCTATATTCAGTGGGTGATCTACCTCATATGGTATATTATATTGTTTCTCCTACCTACCCACACCTATTTCCTACCTACCCTTGTTTCTTATTGAGCCACATGTCATGTTTGTGTGCTCACATATCCATATAGCCTTGCCTATATAAACAGGCTCATATTCATTATATGTATCGCTTGTAATGATCCAGTTGATGAGTATTTTCATCTTGATAGAATACAGTTTATTTCTATCATCTATTTTGTTCTCTCTTATTTATGCTTTCCATTACCTCTTGATCTTGGCAAAATCTCCCATGGTATCAGAGCCATTAGAGTGCCATTGATTTACTAATTGAGAGAAATTTGGGGTTTGCATTTTGAAGTTTTCTACTGTAAGTTTTTATTGAAGCTTGATGGGTCAAATCTGAGGTAACCATTTGATTTAGGAGGTCCAAGAAAGTCAATTTTGCCTTCTATTTCATCCAAATCAGATGTCGGAGGCCAAATCTAGAGGCATTTGAAGTTTGATGCTGCGGCGGAAATTTTCCAAAATTTATAATTTTGCAGGCAATTTTCAAATAGCGATATCTCACTGATCCGGACTCATTTTTTTGAGCAAGTTTTTTTGTTTTCGGTTAGAATTTCATGATCTATACAGTGGTATAGGAGTTTTCTTATTTGCGGATATAGGTTTTTAAGAAATCATGAAATCCCAATTTTTCCAACATTGGAGGCTTCGTTTGGGTTCATATGGACTCCTTTTCAGGTGCCCTTTTTTTTTAAAGTGCATATTTTTTCATATGCTTTCATAATCTACCATTTGTTTGTAGTGATTTTATGTAAAAATTGTACTTTCAGTATTTGACCATTTTTGACATATTTGGTACTTGTATTTTGCTTGGATCTCAGTTAGATCACTACCAGTATTTGTTGAAGTCTCTTAGATTTCATTTTGAGAAGTTGTAATCATTGAAATCAGAAGTCCACTTTGCCTTATTTTGCAAGTGGCCCATTGTATATGCACTAAGTATAAAGTTCCAAAATCACCATTTTGGGGGGTTTCTTGATTGAGTATTTTGGGGGGGTGTCTTGTGTGATTGTGCCTCTCTCTATCTTGTATTTTTTATTTTGGTGCTATGGGTTCTCCTAAATTTCCACTTTTAACTCCTCATTATTATGCATCATGGAAAATTAAGGCATGGAGTAAACTAATGGAAAAAGGACTCATTCATTATGTAAATGAAACTATTACAGCACCACCTAATCCTAAAGCTGATCCTAATGCTGAAATTGATTGGCTTACTAAGAATTCTATGGCACTTGACAAAATGTGGTGATCTTTCCGCTGCAGCAATCCATACAGTGGAGACATTTTTAATTTAGGATAAAATAAATGAAGAAATTTTGGTTCAAAGACCATCAAATAACACATTATTCGACCTGATTCAGTTATGTTGGTGTAAATAATTATTCATCTTGCATATTATTACACTTTACTTAAGTTTACTTAGGAAATGCATTTCATAGTAGTTTGGGTATGAGACACTTGGGTGTTTGTGCCACATTGGGATAGTGTGTGTAGGAGAATTTCCACCTTTTATGCTATGATCTTGTTGTTACACTCTATATTCAGTGGGTGATCTACATCATGTGGAATATTATATTGTTTCTCCTACCTACCCACACCTATTTCCTACCTACCCTTGTTTCTTATTGAGCCACATGTCATGTTTGTGTGCTCACATATCCATATAGCCTTGCCTATATAAGCAGGCTCATATTCATTGTATGTATCACTTGTAATGATCCAGTTGATCAGTATTTTCATCTTGATAGAATACAGTTTATTTCTATCATCTATTTTGTTCTCTCTTATGCGTTCTTTCCATTGCCTCTTGATCTTGGCAAAATCTCACATGGTATCAGAGCCATTAAAGTGCCATTGATTTGCTAATTGAGAGAAATTTGGGGTTTGCATTTTGAAGTTTTCTATTGCAAGTCTTTATTGAAGCTTGATGGGTCAAATCTGAGGTCACCATTTGATTTAGGAGGTCCAAGAAAGTCAGTTTTGCCTTTTGTTTCATCCAAATCAGATGTCGGAGGCCAAATCTAGAGGCATTTGAAGTTTGACGCTGCGGCGAAAATTTTCCAAAAATTATAATTTTGCAGGCAATTTTCAAATAGCAATATCTCACTGATCCGGACTCATTTTTTCGAGCAAGTTTTTTTGTTTTCGGGTAGAATTTCATGATCTATACAGTTGTACAGGAGTTTTCTTATTTGCCGATATAGGTTTTTAAGAAATCATGAAATCCAAATTTTTCCAACATTGGAGGCTTCATTTGAGCTCATATGGACTCCTTTTCAGGTGTCGTTTTTTTTTAAAGTGCATATTTTTTCATCTACTTTCATAATCTACCATCTGTTTGTAGTGATTTTAAGTAAAAATTGTACTTTCAGTATTTGACCATTTTTGACATATTTGGTACTTGTATTTTGCTTGGATCTAAGTTAGATCACTAGCAGTATTTGTTGAAGTCTCTTAGATTTCATTTTGAGAAGTTGTAATCATTGAAATCAAAAGTCCACTTTTCCTTGTTTTGCAAGTGGCCCATTATATATGCACTAAGTATAAAGTGCCAAAATCACCATTTTGGGGGGGTGTCTTGTGTGATTGTGCCTCTCTCTATCTTGTATTTTTCATTTTGGTGCTATGGGTTCTCCTAAATTTCCACTTTTAACTCCTCATTATTATGCATCATGGAAAATTAAGGCATAGAGTAAACTAATGGAAAAAAGACTCATTCATTATGTAAATGAAACTATTACAGCACCACCTAATCCTAAAGCTGATCCTAATGCTGAAATTGAATGGCTTACTAAGAATTCTATGGCACTTGAGAAAATGTGGTGATCTGTCCCCTACATCAATCCGTACAGTGGAGACATTTTTAATTTAAGATAAAATAAATGAAGAAATTTTGGTTCAAAGACCATCAAATAACACATTATTCGACCTGATTCAGTTATGTTGGTGTAAATAATTATTCATCTTGCATATTATTACACCTTACTTAAGTTTACTTAGGAAATGCATTTCATAGTAGTTTGGGTATGAGACACTTGGGTGTTTGTGCCACATTGGGATAGTGTGTGTAGGAGAATTTCCACCTTTTATGCTGTGATCTTGTTGTTACACTCTATATTTAGTGGGTGATCTAGCTCATGTGGAATATTATATTGTTTCTCCTACCTACCCACACCTATTTCCTACCTACCCTTGTTTCTTATTGAGCCACATGTCATGTTTGTGTGCTCACATATCCATATAGCCTTGCCTATATAAGCAGACTCATATTCATTGTATGTATCGCTTGTAATGATCCAGTTGATCTTTATTTTCATCTTGATAGAATACAGTTTATTTCTATCATCTATTTTGTTCTCTCTTATTTATGCTTTCCATTGCCTCTTGATCTTGGCAAAATCTCACATGGTATCAGAGCCATTAGAGTGCCATTGATTTGCTAATTGAGAGAAATTTGGTGTTTGCATTTTGAAGTTTTCTATTGGAAATTTTTATTGAAGCTTGATGGGTCAAATCTGAGGTCACCATTGGATTTAGGAGGTCCAAAAAAGTTAGTTTTGCCTTTTGTTTCATCCAAATCAGACTTTGGAGGCCAAATCTAGAGGCATTTGAAGTTTGACGTTGCGGCGGAAATTTTCCAAAAATTATAATTTTGCAGGCAATTTTCAAATAGCGATATCTCACTGATCCGGACTCATGTTTTCGAGCAATTTTTTTTGTTTTCGGGTAGAATTTAATGATCTGTACAGTGGTATAGGAGTTTTCTTATTTGCAGATACAGGTTTTTCAGAAATCATGAAATCCCAATTTTTTCAACTTTGGAGGCTTCGTTTGGGTTCATATGGACTCCTTTTCAGGTGTCATTTTTTTTTAAAGTGCATATTTTTTCATCTAATTTCATAATCTACCATCTGTTTGTAGTGATTTTAAGTAAAAATTGTACTTTCAGTATTTGACCATTTTTGACATATTTGGTACTTGTATTTTGCTTGGATCTCAGTTAGATCACTAGCAGTATTTGTTGAAGTCTCTTAGATTTCATTTTGAGAAGTTGTAATCATTGAAATCAGAAGTCCACTTCGCCTTGTTTTGCAAGTGACCCATTGTATATGCACTAAGTATAAAGTGCCAAAATCACCATTTTGGGGGGTTTCTTGATTGAGTATTTTGGGGGGGTGTCTTGTGTGATTGTGCCTCTCTCTATCTTGTATTTTTCATTTTGGTGCTATGGTTTCTCCTAAATTTCCACTTTTAACTCCTCATTATTATGCATCATGGAAAATTAAGGCATGGAGTAAACTAATGGAAAAACGACTCATTCATTATGTAAATGAAACTATTATAGCACCACCTAATCCTAAAGCTGATCCTAATGTTGAAATTGAATGGCTTACTAAGAATTCTATGGCACTTGAGAAAATGTGGTGATCTGTCCCCTGCAGCAATCCGTACAGTGGAGACATTTTTAATTTAGGATAAAATAAATGAAGAAATTTTGGTTCAAAGACCATCAAACAACACATTATTCGATCTGATTCAGTTATGTTGGTGTAAATAATTATTCATCTTGCATATTATTACACCTTACTTAAGTTTACATAGAAAATGCATTTCATAGTAGTTTGGGTATGAGACACTTGGGTGTTTGTGCCACATTGGGATAGTGTGTGTAGGAGAATTTCCACTTTTTATGGTGTGATCTTGTTGTTACACTCTATATTTAGTGGGTGATCTACCTCATGTGGAATATTATATTGTTTCTCTTACCTACCCACACCTATTTCCTACCTACCCTTGTTTCTTATTGAGCCACATGTCATGTTTGTGTGCTCACATATCTATATAGCCTTGCCTATATAAGCAGGCTCATATTCATTGTATGTATCATTTGTAATGATCCAGTTGATCAGTATTTTCATCTTGATAGAATACAGTTTATTTCTTTCATCTATTTTGTTCTCTCTTATTTGTGCTTTCCATTGCCTCTTGATCTTGACAAAATCTCACATGGTATCAGAGCCATTAGAGTGCCATTGATTTGCTAATTGAGAGAAATTTGGGGTTTGCATTTTGAAGTTTTCTATTACAAGTTTTTATTGAAGCTTGATGGGTCAAATCTGAGGTCAACATTGGATTTAGGACGTCCAAGAAAGTCAGTTTTTCCTTTTGTTTCATCCAAATCAGAGTTTGGAGGCCAAATCTAGAGGCATTTGAAGTTTGACGTTGCGGCGGAAATTTTCCAAAAATTATAATTTTGCAGACAATTTTCAAATAGCGATATCTCACTGATCCGGACTCATTTTTTAAAGCAAATTTTTTTGTTTTCGGGTAGAATTTCATGATCTATACAGTGGTATAGGAGTTTTCTTATTTGTAGATACAGGTTTTTCAGAAATCATGAAATCCCAATTTTTTCAACTTTGGAGGCTTTGTTTGGGTTCATATGGACTCCTTTTCAGGTGTCGTTTTTTTTTAAAGTGCATATTTTTTCATCTCATTTCATAATCTACCATCTGTTTGTAGTGATTTTAAGTAAAAATTGTACTTTCAGTATTTGACCATTTTTGACATATTTGGTACTTGTATTTTGCTTGGATCTCAGTTAGATCACTAGCAATATTTGTTGAAGTCTCTTAGATTTCATTTTGAGAAGTTGTAATCATTGAAATCAGAAGTCCACTTTGCCTTGTTTTGCAAGTGGCCCATTGTATATGCACTAAGTATAAAGTACCAAAATCACCATTTTGGGGGGTTTCTTGATTGAGTATTTTGGGGGGGTGTCTTGTGTGATTGTGCCTCTCTCTATCTTGTATTTTTCATTTTGGTGCTATGGTTTCTCCTAAATTTCCACTTTTAACTCCTCATTATTATGCATCATGGAAAATTAAGGCATGGAGTAAACTAATGGAAAAATGACTCATTCATTATGTAAATGAAACTATTACAGCACCACCTAATCCTAAAACTGATCCTAATGCTGAAATTGAATGGCTTACTAAGAATTCTATGGCACTTGAGAAAATGTGGTGATCTGTCCCCTGCAGCAATCCGTACAGTGGAGACATTTTTAATTTAGGATAAAATAAATGGAGAAATTTTGGTTCAAAGACCATCAAATAACACATTATTCGACCTGATTCAGTTATGTTGGTGTAAATAATTATTCATCTTGCATATTATTACACTTTACTTAAGTTTACTTAGGAAATGCATTTCATAGTAGTTTGGGTATGAGACACTTGGGTGTTTGTGCCACATTGGGATAGTGTGTGTAGGAGAATTTCCACCTTTTATGCTGTGATCTTGTTGTTACACTCTATATTCAGTGCGTGATCTACCTCATGTGGAATATTATATTGTTTCTCCTACCTACCCACACCTATTTCCTACCTACCCTTGTTTCTTATTGAGCCACATGTCATGTTTGTGTGCTCACATATCCATATAGTCTTGCCTATATAAGCAGGCTCATATTCATTGTATGTAGCGCTTGTAATGATCCAGTTGATCAGTATTTTCATCTTGATAGAATATAATTTATTTCTATCATCTATTTTGTTCTCTCTTATTTATACTTTCCATTGCCTCTTGATCTTGGCAAAATCTCACATGGTATCAGAGCCATTAGAGTGCCATTGATTTGCTAATTGAGAGAAATTTGGGGTTTGCATTTTGAAGTTTTCTATTGGAAGTTTTTATTGAAGCTTGATGGGTCAAATCTGAGGTCACCATTGGATTTAGGAGGTCCAAAAAAGTCAGTTTTTCCTTTTGTTTCATCCAAATCAGACGTCGGAGGCCAAATCTAGAGGCATTTGAAGTTTGACGCTGCGGCGAAAATTTTCCAAAAATTATAATTTTGCAGACAATTTTCAAATAGCGATATCTCACTGATCCGGACTCATTTTTTCGAGCAATTTTTTTTGTTTTCGAGTAGAATTTCATGATCTGTACAGTGTTACAGGAGTTTTCTTATTTGCAGATATAGGTTTTTCAGAAATCGTGAAATCCCGATTTTTCCAACTTTGGAGGCTTCGTTTGGGCTCATATGGACTCCTTTTCAGGTGCCATTTTTTTTTTAAGTGCATATTTTTTCATCTACTTTCATAATCTACCATTTGTTTGTAGTGATTTTAAGTAAAAATTGTACTTTCAGTATTTGACCATTTTTGACATATTTGGTACTTGTATTTTTCTTGGATCTCAGTTAGATCACTAGCAGTATTTGTTGAAGTCTCTTAGATTTCATTTTAAAAAGTTGTAATCATTGAAATCAAAAGTCCACTTTGCCTTGTTTTGCAAGTGGCCCATTATATATGCAGTAAGTATAAAGTGCCAAAATCACCATTTTGGGGAGGTTTCTTGATTGAGTATTTTGGGGGGGTGTCTTGTGTGATTGTGCTTCTCTCTATCTTGTATTTTTTATTTTGGTGCTATGGGTTCTCCTAAATTTCCACTTTTAACTCCTCATAATTATGCATCATGGAGAATTAAGGCATGGAGTAAACTAATGGAAAAAGGACTCATTTATTATGTAAATGAAACTATTACAACACCACCTAATATTAAAGCTGATCCTAATGCTGAAATTGAATGGCTTACTAAGAATTCTATGGCACTTGGAACTCTTAGAAAGTATGTATCAGATGACCTCATTTTTCATATTGATAAGTGTACAATAATTAAAGAGGCTTGGGATATTTTTTAAGAAATTGTATGGTCAAGTTGATGAGATTAAGGGTTACAAGCTTGATAGTGAACTCACAACTTTGGATCCCAAGGATTTTGATACAATCCAAGATTATGTCACAAAAGCAACTAAGTTAAGAGAAAAGCTAAAGGATTGTGGAATTGACAAAAATGATGCTGAATTGGTTTATAACTTGTTGGACAAGCTTCCTTCAGAGTATGCAGCCTTTGTATCTAGCTTTCACACCCATAGGTTAGCTCAAGGTTCCTCATACACTTCTCCCTCATTTGATTCATTCACGGAGATGTTGATACTTGAGCAATCTAAGTTGACCATGATGGGGATTCTCAAATCTTCAAAGTCACAACCTTTGGTGGCTAACAAAGGGAATCAAAGTAATCAAGGAAAAGGCAAGAATCAAAAGTAACCTAAGTCTAAACCACAACAAGATGGAGCACAATCTTCCTCTCCACAACAAGGTGATTCACCATTCTCACCTAAGAGGAAATCATATAAGGATAATCTTTTTTGTGGATATTGCAAGAAGTCGGGACATGATGAACATAATTTTTATAAGAAGGATATTGATGAATTAAAGAATCTTCTTGAGAAGAGTAGAATCAACCTACCTTCTAGAATGTCTACATCGGTTTCTTCTTCCAAGGATAAAGGAAAGGATCACTCTTTTGGGACAGATAAAGGAAAGGGACAAGCTCTTTGTGCTACTACAAGTCATGATTCAGTGAGATGGCTTCTAGATTCAAGGGCTTCTCATCATATGGCATCTTTGCAGTCTATGTTTTCTACATTTGAGCCTTGCCACATGCCATAAATTTTGATGGGAAATCATACATACATGGATGTGATTGGGAAAGGATCTATTTCCATTGGGCATAACTCCTTCAATGATGTGTTGTGTATCCCACTTGACAAATAATCTTCTTTCCATCTATCAAATCACACATGGGGCAACTAAGAAAACTATGGAGTTCACACTTGATTCAGTTATCAATAGAGACTTGGAGAGTGGAGCTATCATTGCGACTGGGGTGGTTGATCATGCATCTCAGTTGTACTCTTTTTCAGATTTTGGTCCTATTGATGAGGTTGATTCTTCCTATGTTGATGATTCATATTTTGAGGAGAACTTTGGGCATTTGAACTTGGGGATTCTCACCTGTGACCCCGTTCTTGAGCCTTGCATTTCATCTCCTTCTATTGATATCACACCACCTATTACACCTGATGATGCAACTAGTGCAACAATTTTGCCTTCTTATGATTCAGTACAACAGGATATTTCATGTCTTCCAGCTTCAGTTGATTGTGATGCCTACTTGACAGACATTGGAGGTTTGTTTGTGGAGTCCTACATTACAGATTTGGGAGATACCATTGATGACATTCATCTTCTCTTTGATGAAGATGATCCTTCTTTGATTATTGCGAGGGATCACTTTGACTCTCTTGTGCATTCTCTACATGATCAATCTTTAGAGGTTGACATGATTGTGGATATATTTGTACAACACTTGGAGAAGGTCTCTTTATATTTTGAGGAGACATGTGAGTCTTTGGGACATGTTCTACATCCATTTCCACTAGATCTTGGAGTGCCTTTTTCAGCAGTGTGGCACAATTTACCACCTTTGGAGGGGGTATCTTTCAGCATCGACATGGGGACACTTGAGCAGTTTTTAGAGATTCCTTTCGTCATGAGTTTTTTTCATACATCTTCCTTCATGGTTGGGGAGACTTCATGGATACACCTTTGGTTTTGTTTCTTCCTAAGGGGACGAATGTTGTTCGACGTTCATGGAGTAGTTTCTTCATTCATCTTCGAGCTTCTATCATTGGTGCAGATTCCACATTAAGGGGGGGCTTCCTAGTCTCTCTTCTTCTTCTTCTCACATAGGGTTTTGTCCTTCACATACTTCTATGAGAGTTATTTGTATCTAGTTTTCATCTCTCTTTTAGGGGAGGGTTTTTTTCCATTGGGTTTTTCTCTCTTTCCCCACTTTGTGAGAGATTTCATTGCATTGGTTTTCATGCATTTGCATTTGTACATGGGTACCTAACATGGCCTCGTAGCCGGGACCCATCTTGCATTGCTTAGTTGCATTGTAGACTTTAGTGCATTCCCCTAAGTTGCACTTAAGGGGGGGTGTTGGTGTAAATAATTATTCATCTTGGATATTATTACACCTTACTTAAGTTTACTTAGGAAATGCATTTCATAGTAGTTTGGGTATGAGACACTTGGCTATTTGTGCCACATTGGGATAGTGTGTGTAGGAGAATTTCCACCTTTTATGGTGTGATCTTATTTTTACACTCCACATTCAGTGGGTGATCCACCTCATGTGGAATATTATATTGTTTCTCCTACCTGCCCACACCTATTTCCTACCTACCCTTGTTTCTTATTGAGCCACATGTCATGTTTGTGTGCTCACATATCCATATAGCCTTGCCTATATAAGCAGGCTCATATTCATTGTATGTATCACTTGTAATGATCCAGTTGATCAGTATTTTCATCTTGATAGAATATAGTTTATTTCTATCATCTATTTTGTTCTCTCTTATTTGTGCTTTCCATTGTCTCTTGATCTTGGCAAAATCTCACAAGTTAATTATTTTCTTTGTAGTTAGCATTCCTCTACAATTAATTTCAAGTTGAATGAAAAATAACGAAAATTTTAAATAATTTTCTATCCATGTCATTTTCCTAATCCATGATAAAATTTTCCATGGGGATATGCCTTCTCTATAAATTAGAGAAAGATCTACCTAAAATACCTTACATTTTACAATAATATCTATAAAATTAACTTTATATTTTACAATACTATCTATAAATTTAACTTTATAATGATGAATTAAAGTGTAAAATATTATAATTAGATCACATTAATTATTTACCTTGGAGAGTTTTTTCGAGTCTAGTTGCTCAGTTGTTTGTTTCTTTCTCTTTAGTAATATTGTTTTTGAAACCTGTGCATGCAATAAAAAATACTAATATGATTGAAAGACTATTCATAATATTCCTTATTAAGATTTATAGCACTTCACAATCTTAAAAGAGAAATAATGAGCAACTTAGAATTTAATATTCATATATTTCAGGCTTTTAATATGAAACATATCAAGTATGAAGAGACAAGAGTTTAGAAGCTACCAAGACTAAAAAGTTATTACATACTAGAAATTATAATTATTATATTGAATAACATATATAAATTAAAATATTGAACTAGTGTTAAATTGAATTAATCTATTAGAATATTAATGTTAGATTTTTAAAAAATAATTGTGTTATAAAGAATAGAAATTTAAAATGGGAAGAGATATTGAAAGGAAAAAGTGTATAGAGATTCAATTATTATTGACTAAAGTTTTTTGTATCTCTCTTATCATGATGGATAATGCATAATTGATCTATTAGGGGAGAAGAAAAAATGATGTTTTGAAAGATACTAACTTTCATATTTGATTATAAGATATGCAAACTAAGAAAATATAAATTTGAATACCAAAAATTAGGTAAAAGGCAAAAAAGGATAAGCCTTACAGAAAAAGTATTAGATGGATTTTGAAATTGATAATTCATTAAAATATAGAAAAAATAAAGACACCGTATATTGATTTAGAGTCTATTTAATGATTTTATCAATCTCAACCACTCAAACCTAGATTAAATAAGAGTGTGATGAAATGAAATAGAATATAATGATTAGCTCCATGTCAATTTCAAATTTTGATGAATCTAAAGGCTTACTCAAGACTAGGTCAAGCCTATAGTTTAGTCTTGGAGTGCTTTATCTTTCCAAGATAATTCCATTTACTAATATGCTTTTTGAGATCCATTCACCACTACTTGTACTTTCTCCTTAACCACAATAATGATAAAGTACTTTGGGGGCCTAATAAGATAAAGAGTGGTAGAAACCCATTTTCAGAACGTCTTATTTCTGTATGTTCTACCTCTCCCTGTTGTGCATTTGAGATTATTAATCAGATATTGATGACTGATCCAACAAATATTGCATTTGGGTCCCTTATATTATGTATTGTTTAAGGATAGTTTTTCAAAGGTCTAATCTTGAAATTCTTTAGTGAAATTTGTTAGGGGTAAATTTTTTGTCAATGCCTTACAGTGTAGCCTTTCTCATGGTAATTTTATGCTATTTTTTTTTTTAAGAGTTATTAGATACCTTGGGACCTATCCATTATGTTTAATTTGACTTTAATGATCATGGGGATCATTTCATATTTTGGTGGCAATTTTGGTGATTTTTCGCTATTTTATGTGTTTTATTCAGTTTTGGTGATTTTTCGCTATTTTATGTGTTTTATTCAAGGTGTTCTTAGTCTCTTTTTAAAATTTTTTAATAAACTTTACAATTTTATAGTTATTATTATCTTTCCAAGTCTCCCTGAAATACCAAACCATACTCATCCTTACTCTCTTTCTCAAACTTTCAAACTTACCTAAAACCAAGAGACCCTTGATGGACCATGCTCCTTACTCCTTAGTACCTCATAGACCACAACTTTTACTCTATACCCATTCCTTTTCCTTCCCCTACTATTAGATTATTACCTCTTCCTATCTCCCTTCAAACTCTATGATACCAAAGGAAGTCATCTTCTTTGTATTTGTGCAAATTCCTCATGTCTCCCCATTGCCAAATGCTCCAAACACTTCACATTTCAAAGTGCACCATGCTTCTAAATCACAAACCCCAAGAGTCATCCCTTCCCTAAAATTCAAGATTTTGGAGAAAACTTGCATATTATACTTGGTGACAATATGCCCATTCCCTCTAAAACCCTAAGGCCTAATTCTTTATCTCTCAATCCCTACATCTCTAGTCCATTTGGATTCTCAGAGCTCACCTCCTCTTCATATTTCAACTTTTTCTTGTATCCCCAAAACTCTCATACACCTTCTTACCCATATATAAGTCCACATTCCATATATCTCATTAGTTCCCAAGCTTCCTATACTCACCCTTTTATGTAATGGACTCCCTAATTTCTCTAGCACTCTACCACATATCCATATGTCATTTTTTAGCATAAAGCACCATGGATCCATACACAACCAAAATCATTTTCTCAGCCCACTCTTACCAATGTCCTTGTCACCTCAAGAATATCCAATTGTTAGAAGTTAAATAACACAACATTAATATTCTCTACTACAACCTTTATATTATCATTTCATACCCTAGCATGCCAAACAAGAATCTATCAATAATACAAGAAGGGGAGTTAAAAATCAAATAACTTTTCCCCATGCTTTGTGACTATAATTGGATTAGTCTACATGTAATTTTATGCAGGAATTTGTATGGTAAAGATGTGAGTATCATGAGTGATTGTAGAAGTCATAGTGATTCTAAAGTCTCAAATCCTAGAGACCCTCAACATTGTAATGTCTCTTCCCATATTTTAATTAAAAATGCCACATTTTCAACAAACAATAATCCTACCAAAAAATATCTAAATGAGACTAATTTTGTTAAATCAAACAACATCAATGAAAATGGCTAGTCAACTTATAACATTGCATAAATTGAATCAAACTCTAGGAGAAAATTAGATTGATTTGAAACATTGTCTATAATAATGGAATATTATGATGATCAACACAACAATAACGAGAACAACTATACATCCATGATAATCTCTAAATAATGGAGAGTGGGAAGGGGAGTGCTAGGGTTTCAGGATGAGGTGAGATTGTATGAGATGTAGAGGAAGGTCACTGTGATGGAGATGGGAATAATGAAGATGATGGCCATGGTGTGTAGATTTTCCTAGTCGATGGCTTGGCCCTCTTTTGGGCAATCATGGTTCTAGGATACTGGATTTTGCCTCCTTCTTGGTGCCCTATTTTGGGTCAGTTGGAGGCTATCTCCTATGCCACATATGTGCTTTTGAGGGATATTATCCCTCATCTTGGTTGTTTTCTTGGCTTGGCCCGGTCTTTGGGCTCCCTTTATGGCTTCCATAGTGGAATTTTGGGTCCCCTTTGCGACTCTTGTGGTGACTATTGTGGTTTCGAGTTATCTATTGTGCCCCCTTGCTTGAGGGAGTGTTTGTTGCTTGTTCTATGCAATCTTCTACAAAAGGGGCTTCTCAATAGTGTCTTTGGTGTGAGGAGTGGTGGTTCTCTATGGGGAGGCAATCCCCTCATCTGGATCCTTCCCTTTCCTCACGTTATGTTGCTTGGGAGCTCCCATTAATGGGTTTTTCTCAGGTGGGTTGCATCTTCCTAGACCTGTCCTATGGGACACATATTGGGAGAGGGATTTGTTGGTTCCTCTATTCCCTCTTTACTAATGGTGCTTGGGGATGGGTCCTTTATTTTTGTTTTGTGTCTTGTCTTGACTATTGTTCTTGGGAAGCCTCTCTTCTCCTTTGTTCCCTTGATTGTGGGTTGTGGTAGGGAGTTGGTTTTTGTTTTGAATATGCTTGTTTCTCTTGCAGTGCCTTACAAATATTTGGTGTTCCTTTGTGTATTCTAAAAAGTGGGTTTTTGGAAGGATAATGTGGGTATTTGGACTATTTTCTTTGTGTTTGGCTTGAAGGTGTTTTTCCCTCTTCTTATGCAGAGGGACCTGGTTTGGATCTTAAGTTCCTTTGGTGGGGCATGTGCTATTGGTTTGCTTCCTATAAGATCTCCTTTTGAGGTGTAGTTTGTCTGGTGGGGGTTGAATAAGGTCTTCAGAGTGGTGGCTTTAGTTTAGATCTTAGAGGAAGATGGTTTACTTGGTAGAGTTGGTGTTTAGCTTATCGTGGCATGTTGGAAGTAGTGGTATACTAAGGGTTGGTTACCCTAAGGGTTCCTAACTAGAGAGGGATTCACTCTCTTCCTACTTGGCATCTTTTGTTTGGGTTGTTTTTTCTACTCGACTGCATCAAAGTGTAAATGCTTCGTGTAGCATTCATAAATGATTGTGTTGATGCAGTCGAGTGTAAGATGCATTATAAATCATGTCATGAACCCTATTTTTCTATAATCATTTAATTAAGAAAATAATGTTTATTTTTTCACAAATAAAATTGAAATGAAATGGGAATGGAACTATTAATGAAATAAGATAGGAGATCGAATGCACTAAAATAATTGATATAGAATTGAATGATCAGTAATAATTTTTATTTTAAAATTGGGATCGTCATTGCTAATGAGCAACTGAGTGCAAGTGAACACAGGAACGGGTGAACGCTGATGAAGGAGAGAACATGGTTCAGGTAGAGTTGTCTTAGCTCTTGGATTTCGCTAGAATAGATGGAATCTCTCACACACCACATTAGGATTTATAAGTTGCATCTTGTAATGATGAATGATTTAAATGACCTTATTTGAGTGTTTGTTTAATTTAGAATGAGTATTAGATTGATTTCAATGTTTATACATGTGCATTTATTGCATGATTTGAGTGATTATTGAATTAAATCCAAGTTGCGTGAGTGAATGTGAAATATTATGTTCATTTTAAAGTAAGATTGTTTTGTTAATGGGTTAGATATGAATATTGATCATAGGTTTATACGTTCTTTATGTTCAGATATGTATAAATGTATGAAATATCGTACTCATAAGTTTGCTTTGGTAATTTGATAATAGCATAACATATATATGTATATAATATATTGATTCAATCATATATACATATATATCTATATAGTTATTATATATGTATATCTAATGATCGTGAAATTTAATTACTTCATGAATTTTGCTTATACCTATATGTAATCATTTGAGATTTTATATATATATATCTATATATATATATATATATATATATATATATATATATATATATATATATATATATATATATATATATATATATATATATATATATATATATATATATATATATATATATATACACATGAGTTTTAATAATAATCTGATCATGGACTTATAAATACATATGTAATTATTGTATATGTAAATAGATTTGTGGAATTAAATTATTTTATGAAAATCCTTATACATATATATAATCATGGGAAATGGTTTGTTAAAGAGTATGTTAACGAGTTAATGTTTTTATATATAAATGGAAAGCAACTTAACCATCACACCAGCTTGAGATACCTCAATCAAGTACATCATGGGCAACAACTATCTAATCACTGAGGCAAACAAAATTCTCCATACCGAAAGAGCACCAGTTCATGCAAAAATAGTAGATCATCCATATTTCCTTTATCGCCATACATGCCATCAATTTGTCTTTAATGCATGTACCATTTTGCCCAGCTCACACTCCCGCCACGAACAATCCCCCATGACCGGAAATATCGAATTCTTTATCTCAGCAGCAAATTGAGGAACCAACTGAAGTCAACCAACACTTGGTCGAGCAATGGAGTTTAATGCTAAGTAAACCATTAATGAGGGTGGTCGATAGTAATATCGACCACTCCCCATATTGAAAGGGAGGGGTCAGTATTACCACCGACCACTCCTCCACCCCTTCTTATTAACACCGACCACATGCAACCACTGAAACTTAATGGTAGTTGGTAGGTTAATATGTAGTTGCATGATCTTAGGCAAGTGTAGTATGGAGAGAGTCGACACACCACCGACTACTCGCCCTCACCACAATAGTATGTGGTGAGAGCCGTGGTTTACCATCCCACATAAACAACAGAATAAGGTAAAAAAAGTGGGAGTCAAGATTGGCAATTCCATGTAGGAAGTTATTAAGAGGTAATATTACAATGCACGGTGGTGTGTATTTAATACAAGTCATAGTTGACAAAAGAGGAAAGTCGACTTGGCATCATGAGAACTTAGAAACCGTTTGCAAGGGAGTCGGTATTAATATCTTAACAACTTTAGCAATTTAGTGTCACGAAGAAATTAAAGAATAATATTTCATGGAGAACACATAAGTGCTCAAAATTATTTAGGACTATTATGTTGCAATTAAACCATGTGTGGTGTCATTTAGAATCAATCCACCACTAGGAGAGATAGCCTGAAAATAGGAAAGAAGGTAGATGACAACACTATATATAGACCATCAAATGGGAAGAGAAAGGAGAAGGACATAGATGCAACAAAGGATTAGAGAATGGAATGTAGAAGAGAAAAGTAGTGCAGATTTAGATGTGTTTACGATCAAGTCGTAAAAGATCGATGATGATCATCTCATATTTAGTGTCGAATTTCAGAGGAAAGAGTCAAATACCGGAACAAGGAAGAGTGGGAGACATGCCAGAGGAACAACGACCTTCTTGAGAACTTGGTGAGATAGAAAAAAGATAATAATACACCGAGTAGAATCAGTCAGAGGTAGGCTTTATTCTAACAAAGTTTGTTGTATAAATCTAAAGAGAAAATGTTATATTTTGATTAGACTTAGACAGAATCAGAGTCATAGTTTTTAGATTTCTAATAATGAGAATTTTGTTGAAAAACATCAAATTACGTTCTTTAGAAAATTATATTCTATACATAAATGTCTTAAGGAAATATATTCAAAAAGAGTATTGATAAACATAAGTGAAATTCATAGAAATTAGACCGCCAAATCCTCTAGAAACAGAGTAAGAGGATATAGTGATTGTGTGTACAAAACTTGTAAATTTGAATCACAAAGAAGATGAAATGCTAGGATAACGAATTATTAAATATTGAAGCTTATTTTGAATTCATGAAGAAAAGACTTACAATTCCAAATTTGATCCCTACATGAAAAGTAAAGATGATTGTTAGGTGTCTCATTTGAAAAACCATATCGATATGCGCTTTATGAATTTTCATCATGTTAGATTGCTATTATGGAAAGTTAGTAAAATCAATTAGTTGAGTTCTTAAATCTTGAAAGGTCACATATTAGTATTAAACTAAATATCTTATTCAAGAAAAGAGGTAGACAAACCAAAACACATGAAAAGATAGAGAGCTTAGATGATATAATCGTGGAAATTCTAAACATAAGAAATAGAATGCAAGTTAATGATTACACTATTTAAATGTTTTGATAATTGAATAAAAGAATGTGTACTCATTTTATTCAATTGTAATGTAAAGATACATACATGTGTTATACCTTCTTAATATTTAATTCTTGTCTTTAAATTGCTTGAAAGATAGAAGGAAAGATTGTTTTCTTTCAGATGTATATTTTTTTATCCATGAAAGATTGCTTCCTGTCAGATAGGATTGGTTGTAACAATATATTGATTGTTTCTATTTCTATTCAATTAAAGATTGTCTTCTTTATCATTGTATTTTTATCTTGCAAGAAATAGGAAGCTAGAATTGAAAGGTGAAAGATTGTCTTCTGTATATATTTATTCTAGATTTATGTAAACAAAGATAGATAGGCTTGTGTTTGTGGAAAGTTACCTTCCAGGACAGGTGCTGAATGTGGATTATAGAGAGCGAGTTTTCTTTTTCCAAACTATATTATTTGCTATGCATGGCATTATACTCGGTCAAGTAATCAATTGAATAACCATTGAAATGGATGGAATTCTTTTATTTATCCACTCTACCACATCCTTGATTGATCTTGCTTGTTTCTTAATGGAATTAGAAAAATGAAAATGCATGTATCATCTAGGCATGCACTAGATTCCATCTTGTCTTTCAAATTCTTTTGCTAAACAATTCGTGCAGGGTCGAGTATTCTTGATTGACTAAGAATTTCGGGGAAGTGTAAGCTTCAAGGTTGGGCAGAAAAAGCACCTGAATCTTGTTCTCGTCTTCATGCTAAAGATTGCATTGAAGATAGCTTGGGTTGCAGATCAAAGGACGCATCTCACCCTTTACTTTGTATTATTTTGTTATTGAACTTATGTTAACCTGAAATGCCTAAGTATTGTAAGTTTGAGATACTATTTATATCTATTTATTGAATGAAGAATCTTTATCTTTTATAGAAATTTTGTGTGTATTACGATATAAATGGAATGATCAAATGAAGCTATGGAAGGAAAAGTGGAATGAAATAGACTTATTAAAGGGCTTATGAGTTTATTTAAGAACAAAGAATATTTCGGCTATTATTGAAGTTAGCACGATTTTACGTCTTTACAAATCATTGAAGAAAGAGTTAACCTAAACCATTAGAGATTGAGAAACATTATTGAATAACAAGCTTAATGATTTTATTACCTTTTGCCAAAAAAAATGACAAATTTTATATTAAAAACTCATGCCCTTCTATATAACATAATCTATTTTATATTAATGTAACGAATTATATATCACATCATTTTAAAACTATATTATTAAATAAATAAATTATGGAACAACGTAATTTCCTTTTAAAGTTTAAAGCTCATAAACTGCTTTTAAAAAGAAACATTAAAACCCATAATAAAGTACTTAAAAGAAACATTTAAATTTGAAATTTTAAGTTAACAGACATTGTAAATATTATTTATAAGCAATGGTTTATGTAACTATAAATAAGGGCATCTAATCTGTGAATGTAGGGTGTGCGTCTACCTCTGCCGTGAAGTTCTTTGCTTGTTTGACAGAGTAATAAATATTGTCAATAATATTAAGGCCAATCGATCTTTTAGCTTCTAATCTCTCTATCGCATTTGCTAGTTTCCTCCTCCTGGTTTCCCCCGTTACAGATAATTTTGGATTCTCCTGCTTCATTAATATCGTTTTTTTGAAATGAATTTGTGAATGCTAATTGTGCCGCTGTCTTCAGAAGAATGCTCTCGGTCTGGAAGAACAACGATTCAGATTGATACCAGATTTAATAATGTGAGGCAAAAGTGCTAAAATCTTAACGAAGGATGATTACCTGAACCATAACACTAGGACATTTCATAAAAGGATTCAGAAATAATGCAGCCAGACCAATTGCAAAGGGACTTCGTCCTGCATGCCCAATTTTATAACGGAAAATATTAGGAAATTTCGCCTGTGACTTCGTGTGTCTTCTTCGATTAAATTAGATAATTACGGAGTTGAGATAATTTAATTAGATAATTACGGAGTCGAGATAATTGTACGTACCAAGATTATCCTCCAGAGCCGGTTTGTCGGTCCCTTGTTCAACAATATTCTTAATTCGGTCAAGAACTGTGTAAGAAATAAAAAAAGAAAATTATTAATAGCTGTACACTCATTTCTTTTGATTGGTTAAAGAAGCGCAAGGAAAAGGTATAAGGAAGCATACCATCTCGGACTCTTTCTTTTTCGTCTTCTGGGAGAGTGTGTATCCATTTCTCGTTGCGAATGAAAGCAATATTTGCGCCCCTGGTGATGAACTCCCGTGTCATATCTATATCGCCTAATCTTGCCGCTACTCTTACCAAATTCTCCGCCCCTAGTGTTTCCTTTATTTTACTTTTTTCCTGTTCAAGATATTTCTCAAGAAAAGGATTGGGTTTACCGATTCCAACTGCAGAAGCAAAAGTGACTCAGCTAATTTCACGGCATCTTGACCATCCGCTTGAGCCGCAAAATGTAGAGATGTTTTGCCATTGCAATCTCGTTCTTTTAACGGATGGGCTCCATTTTCGAGAAGCATTTCAACAATTTCCTCGTGGCCTCCACTTGCTGCTCTGTGCAGTGCTGTTTGACCCAGCACGTCTGTTACCTCAACGTAATTCTTACGCTCTTGTTCTGAAACCAATGAAAGAAGAAGCTCTTTCACCATTTTTAAGTGGCATCAGCCACATGCAAAGGGATTGTTTGGCTGAAATCTTTGACAAAAGCTTGATTTCTACGTTGTTTCCTTGAAATGAACTCACCTAGAACAGAGGGTTCGTCATGCAGCCCAGCTACTGCATAATATATACCACTCTGTCCATCACGATCCTTGCTATCTATCATATTTCTGTCGAGATCTAAAAGAAAACGACAGAGCGATTTCCGTCCAAGGAAAGCTGCGACATGAAGCACGTTTCTTCCGTATTTATCACCCGCTGAAGCTTTCTCCACATTTATACTTCCTTGCTTTTTATCAAACAGCAGCTTTCTAATAATTTCACATGCGACATCCTGATCCGCACCCTCGGCAGCGTAATGGACAGCTGTCTTTCCTTCATCGTCTCCGTCTAAAGGATCGGCTCCTTCATTCAGCAGCTTTTCAACGAGATCCTCGTTGCCCATTCGCGAAGACTCGCGCAGATATAATGAGAGCTGCTGCAGCTTCTTAAAATAAGATTCTGGTTGGCTCGACAGTGGCAGCAGCCACGCCACCATATTCACATTGGCGTCCTGTGCAAGAGCATAATCCAATGGCGTCTTTCCAACCTCGTCCTTGACATCTACCAACCGAGCGCTCCCTTCTACACTGTCCTTTCCTTCCGCTGAAATCAGACCACGAACAAGCTCTTCATTTTGCACATTGTCCCGTAATGCATAGTGAAGTGGAGTCCGACCACCCTCATCTTTGGAGGTTACGCTTGCGTTGTGGTGGAGGAGGAGTCTGCACATTTCGGCGTGGCCGCAAGAAGCAGCTACATGTAGAGGAGTCAACTTTTCACTGTCAACTGCGTTTGCAAGGCTTGTATCTTCTTTAAGCAGCATCTCTGAGATTTTAAGTCCACTAGATTCTTCGTCCAGTATTGCTGCATAGTGCAATGCTGTTGGTCTTGTTCTATACTCTGTTGCAGAGTGCTGCACGCCACTCTCTAGGAGCCTTTTTACCAAATTTGCATCGCCATTCTCGGCCGCCTGCACAAGACAGGTGCCTAAGACATCATACTCGCCTTTACAGCTCAACGTTGGGAACCATTGGTCACGTAAAATCTTATCAAACTGCTCGCAATTGCCTTCGGCTTGTGTCGCCGCTGCCTTTACGAAACCCGAATAAATATCGTCGTCGGCTTAATTTAATAATCCATGGGCCGTGTAAATCAGTGATGCGAGAATTGGTCGACCATGCATGCTCTCTGTTTGAGAATGCATCACCACTTGATCATATTATCCGGAACACAGGAAGGAGAAGCTCGCCAAAAGCACGGTTTCGAGCGCAACATACCAGACTGTATGAGCGACGGCCTCCCAAGTCGAGGGCACGCTTGTGTCAAATCCAGAGTCTTCAAACACCTTCAAATACCTTTTCAAACCCATTTCACTCAAATATTTATATCCAATGCGTGAGAACGATTCTTCTAAAGTTTCATTTGGAATATTGCGTTGCTTAGAATTTGGATTCATGATGGCTTTCAAAGACTTTTCGCTGTTGACAGTTAAATCTTCCAAAAGCTTTCGAGTGATATTCTCTAAGTCTTGGAAAAGCTTCTGGATGTTGCTTTTGAATTCTTCCACAGAAGCGAGGGACAATTCCGTTGTTGGCACTCTGCTCTTTGTACACACACCCTGCCACTCCCTGGCTATTGCGCTTACTAGTTCGCTTGCCGCTTTTGTTTTATCACTTTCCCATATTGCATTCTGTCTCGCCTGGCAGCAACCAATAAAGGACCTCCTTATTCCAGTCTTCACAACATAAAAACGCCGCAGCATTTCTTCCCTCGTTACGCAATTTAGGAACCTTGGAATATAGGGCCGCATTCCTGTCATCTATTTTGTCGATAATATAGAAGCGTCAGCCCAATTATTATATTGCAACATCACCACTAACTTGAAGCTTTGAAATTTTCAGTAAACATATTTTGTTTTCTGCATTCTACTATCTTGTAACTAAGTTAATCAACCCTTAAAAGACGTTATGCATACCTGTGTTGAGAATTTCGGGAGTTGGTGACTGAACGACTAACATGTATCCAAAACAGCTTCTCAAAGCCTCTTGGACATTGAAGTCGTAACGAGCGCCTCCTATCCAGCCATTTAGAAGACGGGCTGTGTCCCATTCCCCTAACAGATTATCACGCTTTATTGAATCCAGATAGTGTTTCGCTTCTTCCACAGTTGCCAAGCGCCATCCGTCTGGAGTTCGGCAACTCCTTTCCAACTTTTGAAAGGCCATATTCACCTGGTTGTCTAACTAATCAACTCTAGATAATGTAATCAAAATGTTATATTAAATTTGCTGGAACAACATACACTACAAGCAGCACAAACAACATTCTAGTAGCTAAATATGTTTGATTGTTTGTTTTTAACATTATTCTCAATTAAAGCCTTACCGCTAGTTTCATTCTACTTTAAACTTTGTTTAATGAATATAACTCAATATGTTTGATTGTTTGTTTTCGAATTTAGTCACAATTTAATCCTTATAACTAATTAATGCTCTCAAGTTTACACAATCGATGCTAATATGCAAATTTTGCGTATGCAATGGAATCCAAAAACAATAAGTGAATCCTTATAACTAGTTTCATTCTCTTTAAATTTTGTTAAATGATTACAATTCTACTTTTCCTTGTTCAATTTTTTTATTTTTTGATGTAAAGCTTTATATCGAATCTTGTATTATTTGGAGCATGATCCCAACCTCATTGTTTATAGCATCAAGGACCTAATGATGTTTGTTAAACACTTTTAGGAATTTATTGGATTTTAAGTTTTGAATTCTCCTTAATCAAACTTTTTAACTTATTTGATTTCTTCAATAATTTATTTCTTCAAACAAGTGAGATCTTTAGATATGTTCTCTTTATAATTTAATTAAATAAATAAAAACTATAACTATATATTTTCATCTTGTCCACATAGTTCCTTAGCGTGCATTCTACATTAAGTTGCATAATAAATGACAAATTAACCTAGCAACCTAACAAATTACCAACAAAATTCACACATGCCAGATGGAACAACTAGATTAACTTCCATTTAAACAAAAACTGGCCTTCAATGGTTTAAAAGTAAGCTAAGAATATAAATCCTAGATATTACATACTCAGAGTAACATGCATCTATTCTATGCATGGATTAATGAAATGTCTTATAGAATAATATTCTTTATACCTCTAACATTTTCAATGCCTTCCCCTTACTTTAAAAGTTATCCTCTCTCTATTGTCCTTAAGCCCTCTAAATGTTTAGCTTTCACTAGGCAAATAATCTATGTTGCTCTTGAACTAGGGAATGTTTCTACCAAAAATGGCCTACCTTATTTTCTTTAATCCATGCTTTTAGTCTATTAAGGGTTATAGATTGAATAGTCTATCGTGATCATTACATGATGATTATATACAATTCTAGTTTCCAAGAGTAATGTCTCTAAGGTTTTTTTGGGTCATTTTATCTACAAAATGCTACTATTCAAATTCTTCATTTGCCAATTTTGAATCTAATTGAAATCATTTTGAAACCTTGATTGTTAAGAATTTTTTGACAAAATATTTGTAGAAGACAAATGCCCGCTAGTATAACTCTAAGAACATTTTGATGAATGGAGGTAGAAATAAGTCAAATTGGAAAATATCATGGTCCAGGATCATAATGCAAAAAGTACCCAAAATACCAAAAGAGGGAAAACTATTCTTTTTGGGTGATAACCCCCAAAATCAACTCCTTCTTGGAATAGTAAAACTTGGCCACCAGTATAGATGATACCACTAAAGCCTTCCATCTACTCCTATCTTCATTTTATACACCAACTTATAACCAATATGATTTCATCCCTCAAGTAAATTAATAAGATCCTTCTTGTCACGTCTTTCAAGGCCATCATCTCTTTCTACACTATACACATCCAAGTATCACAATTGTGTAAATAGATAATATTATTTAAAGATATTGGATCATATTAATACATAACAAAGCAAACACATAACAAAAACTTACAGGGTTATACAGGTATCAAGTGGATTTATTTTGTCTCATGGATCATCACAAGGTAGGAGGAAAGACCTATTCTTAAATACGCTCAACCAACTCATCCTACTTAGAGATTTTGTAAAAAACCTCTTCTTCATTTTCATCATTTAACCAGTCATTAAATTTGTTAACATGTGCATATTCCTCCTTTTTATCCTTGTCCTCAAAATGAACTATTTATCGTCCCCCATTTTTCTTTCGTTAGACATGATTTAAAAATGTCCTTAACTCCCTAAAAAACATAGCTAAAAAATAAATCATTTTTCAAGTTAGTGAATTCTAGACTTTGAGCTCTACAAAAGGATATATTTAGATGTTCATAAAAGAATATTTGGTTGGATAAATATATAATTGAAGTATTTTTTTTACTAGATTTACCCCAAAAGGGGGGTTAAGCTACCACATAAACAATTTTGGGAAAAAGGGTGTTGACCAAAAGTCTCTCAACTAGAATTGCTTTACTTGAAACTTTACATATACAAATCAAATCTAGTTTTAACTTTTTAATTTAAAAAATCTATTTGATGATTTTGGTTAGAAGGGTATTACCTATAACTATGTGGTTTCAAGAAAAACTATTTCACTTGAAACTATACAAGGTGAAATTGTTTCACTGGAAAATATTTTGTTGGCCACAAGTGTGAAATGGCATTATACTTTCACCCATATACACTATGAATATCCCATTCCAATCCCCAAATATATAAGATAAGAAATACATGAAGCCACCAAATGGTAATCAAGAAATTGTGAGCTAATACCACCAAAATATGACACCCAAACTAGTAGTCAAGAGCTGATTCCCAAAGCCCAAATTGTGTCCATGGCTATAAATGACACATTTCAAAAGTTGTCATAGCATCATCACAATCCACTCACCAAATTTTGTATTCCATTTCGGGTCCATTATCTTCACTCAAATATGTATTATGTTACATCATGACATGCACTATAAAATGTCAACAATTCAATTGAACAAAGTAGCACCCCTCTTAAATTATCTTATGTGAACCATAAATTATTGTATACTATTTACATTATCATATATGCTCTTACACATCTTAGATGACAATATATTCTCATACAGACTCTTATCATACAAAGGAATATACATAGTAAAATGATCAAGTTGTAGTGGGATGCCATTTTCATGTGGGTTAATAAATATATAATAATTGAACATTAGAACCACAAGTTGTATAACATACATATCCCACATTCTTCGACTTTTCATATATCTTAGAAGAGAAAAATATAAACACTCACACCGTCAATGAACTACTAGGAGTCAAAAGACCCATAGACTCATATCATTATCTAGAATCTTCTTTGTGAGCACCAACTTTACCAATGCATTTACAACATTCTCCAAAATGTAGACCCTTTTTAGCATTATCCTTACATTCTCTACCGTTTCTCAAATAAAATAAGCTTGAAGATAAATATAAAGATTTTCTATAAACAATATTATTATTGAAAAAAGATAAAAATAAAAAATAATTAAATATTTTTTAATGTAAAAATAATAGTAAATGTATTTAATAGTTTGATGTATTCAATAGTAAATTTCTTAAGATAAATGTGGGAATCAAAATAAAAGTTAATGAGTTGTAAGCAAGGGTGGTGAGAAGCAAAAGTAACAATGCTCCTTAATTTCAGGACATGACATCAATTATAATTGAAAAGAGATCATTTATGTAGTGGTTGGCCATGATATTGTTGAATTGATCTTTTATGATACAATGTTGTATACTGATGATTGCAATTATGAAAAAATAAAAAAGAAAAAGTAGGAAGAATAACAGTCTTTAAAGAGCCAGCTCCCTTTATTGACTTTCCCTAAACTTCACTCATTCATTTTCCTGCTTTAAAGTGAAATGATTTTGCTTATTCCAAGTTAGTGCGGATTTGAAGACATGTTTGTCACCATCAACCTACGTATGGGAATTCCAATACTAGAATAAAGAAAAAATATGGAAGCTTCTCATCACCAAAAGTGCAGTCAAGCGCAAACACATTTGGAATGCCTTGTTCATGTGAGTTGTACAATATTCATCACCTTTCTTCTCATAACCACAATTAAAAACAAAAGCATGAGAATTAAATATGCATTTAAAAACCATAAGTTGGGCTCTATAACACATTGAATACAAATCTATATGTGAAACCAAAATCATTAGTATTTAAGCATACTTGAATGACCCCAGACTAAACATATTGAGTTCAATTATGCATTAGAAGGATAATACTAAATACATTAAATGGAATTTTGCAAGTCCTTGCGAGGATAAGTAATCAAACATTATTAGGTTACAATATATAGTCTTGTAAGGGTTATAAGAATATAACCTTAATAATAAGAATAACAAGGATAACTAAAGAGAAAATAACATTACAAAGAGGTTGTTGCATAGCACCTCTCCTTAGCATGGGGCATATATAGTCATGATAAAATAGAGTTGAACTATATCATTTTGATTTCCTAGATACTTCAATATTAATAGGCACAAGTAAAATACAATAATGAACTACCCAAAGCTAGCCAACCAAATCATCTATTACATTAAACACAACTTATAAATACACACACATAAATGTATATATGTACATGTATACATATTTATACCTCAATTTTTAAATCTTCATATTATTTATTAGATGGATAAGCCTAAGCTTTAGAGGTCTTTGAGGTCTTTCTATGTTGTTATTATTTCACTTAAGTCCCTTTAAGTCTTTAAACACTTCGTCATTTTCTCTAAATTAACATTTTGAGTCATTTTTGAAATTACTGCCAGGCCTCGATAAGGTTCTCACAACCCATATCAAGTCCAAAAAAGTCAGTGTCTTCTCAATGTTTGTTAAAGGTCTTCAAGAAAACATAAGTCTTATTTTTTCTAAGTGTTACAATAATATTGGTTTTGACAAACCCTTAGGGAGTTGCTAAGGTTTTCAAAACCTTGTGTTCTACCAAAAAGGTTTTCTTCAAAGTAAAAGTTTTCAACAAGAAGTTTAAGTTTCTTCAAAAGTGACCATTTTAATTGGTTTCAAAACCATTGTCAAGATTCAACAATGTTCCCACATAAGCTTGTCAATCTCTAACACCAAACCAAGAACATCAAGTGCTTCAATCAAAGGAAGGATGAAGAGAAATATTATCAAATTTCAAATATTCTTTTGTGAGTTTTGAAAAATCTTTCAATATTCAACATCATTGTCACAACCTTGTGGTGCTTGATACATAACTCACAACCTCATATTTGTTTGAAGTTTCAAATTCTCATAAAGTTAAAAAAAATGGGAAAAAAGAAAGGACGAAAAAAAAAGAGAAGAAGAAGAAGAGGAAGAAGACAAAGTGGAGACAAAAGGTTGTTTTGAAACCTCTGTCAGTCTCTAACAAGGTTTCAAAAACTAATTAATTTTTTTCCTTTCCATTGTAAAAGGAAATTTCAAAAAGTTGTGAATGGAGGCTATTTACCTAGCATTAATTATTATCAGATTCGAAATAGATGAATTAATGTCAATGTATATTAAGGAGAAAATAATATAATTAAATCATTCTAAAGAATTTACAACAAGAATTAAATTTTTTTTCAGAGTGTGAAGAGAAAAAAATTTGACGAAGAGATCGACAATAGCAAGATCCAAATTCAACTCGTTGAATTTATTAGAGGTTTTTAATAGGTAAGTTCATAAACCTAGCACTACTAGAAACACCTTGTTTGTTCATTTTGAGTGATTTATAGAAGTTTTCCAATCCAAAAATTGAGTAACCTACTTGTTACTCTACCAATATTTTCTCAAAATTTGAGTATAAGAGGTCAAACTCGAATTCGGGAAAAATAAAGTATAAATACTTGGGATATGAACATCTATCTCCTCTCACCCATACACTGCTATAAATTGGTGATACTTGGCTAGGGTATATATATATCAAAATCTTATAATGAATTTATAATTGTTTTGCCCATAAATTTTAAGTGGTTTTCTTGCTCAAATGCAAATCTCATGTAACAAAAACATATACACGCTCATACATTAATATATATGTAATGTCTTTTTTATAATTATTATAAAAGTGATAACTAATTTATGACTTATGGAAATTATACAAACTTTACCTCTACAAATGAAGATAGTATCAACATTAACATTATGTTATCTTTCAAAGTGAATTTCCATATAATCTATAAAAAAAACCTAAGCTTACCACTTTTTATTGCTCTTTCAATTCTAAATGGCTACGAAGAATATATCATTCTATTCTTTGAAGACGATAAAAAAGAAAACATCTAGTTTATACACATATTTGAAACATTATTATTTCACAAAAAATAAACAAAACCTTTTGATTTCAACTATTTACTAGCAATGATTCAAATTTTTAATGTTTACTCAAAATTTGGAAACTAACTTTTAAAATAATTGTAAATGAGAATACCTGTCTTTATCAATTTTAACAACAACAACAAAAAAAAATGTTCCTACTATGAAGTTATAATCGTTTCAAGTTTCTGCCCCTCGACCCACTTTCACTTCATCTTCATGAAAAGAAAAAACAAGCGCCTATCGGCTACATGTTGCATGGCAAAACTGTGTGGCTACTAGTATTAGAAATATTTTGAAATTATAATAGAAAATAGCTTATAGCTCAATGTATGTGCATGAAACTAATTTTTTTACTTTTGTAATTTAACATAATTATATCTTATATGAAGATAAATTTGTTATTAGGTTGTTTAATCAATCTAAGTTTATAATAGATCAATGATTATCCATGGTAATATATAATAAAATTTAATATTTTTAATTAATTTTGTTTTCATAAATTAATTAAATTTAAACATTGTGGACGAGATTAAGAATCTCATTTTGAAATTATAAATATAATAATTACATAAGCATGTCTTAATTTTTTGGTGAATGAAATTGGTTATCTTTTTTAATAATTCATAAAAAATAATAATCATATTGATATTTTTTCTTTCATAAATGATTTGTTGTAAAAAACTAATGCATAAAGATAGATATTTTAGATAAATAAGAAAATTAAATGTTATTTATCTAAAAAAATTAGGTATTTTATTTGTAGATAATGATTAAAAATAGATTTTATTGATATGCTTATTATCTCAAATTTTATGCACAACTACAATTATCTTCAAATGAAGTCCACAACACATGGATTCAAACTTTGATAAAAAAAATTTATGTTACACTATAGATGTAGTCACATAAATTTGTCCATTTAATTAAATGAATATTTACTATTAATTTGATTAATAAACCTTCAATAATCAATTAATTAAATTAACATTTAATTAATTCATCTTCAATCATTCTCCTATTAATTAAATAAATTATTTAATTTATTTTACTTAATTCATTAAACCAAATTCACAATCAATTAAATGAATAAATCCTATTTATTTAATTTAATCCCCTTTCCTCTTTTAAATGAATAAAATAAAAACATTTATTTAAATCATTAAATCCCCCCCACTTGCATTTTCCTACAAATGCAAGTTGCAACCACAAGTTTAAATAAATAAATTTTATTTTAATTTAAATCCTATTTTCCCTCACCCACCAAATCCACTTGCAATCCTAAATCCCCTTCTAAACCCTTCTAACTACTTTCTAATCATTCCTAATTAGCCTAATCCCATTTCCTAAATATTGTCACATTCCTAAGCAACTTGAGGTCACTTATCAAAGACTCGAAATTCTTTGAAAAGCATTTAATGCTTTATGTGTTCAACAATCTAACCTTTAAAGTCTTCCAAACCACTAATGGCTCTTACATGACCATTAATGACTCTTACATAACCATTTATGGTTAAATCCACTTGCACCCATGGTTAGAAACTTTACCTCTAACTCAACCCTCATGTAACTCATGTGTCTCCTCAAGCATTTATTGCTTTTACCATGGTTATCCTCACTAACTCTTGCAGAAGAGTTTATCCATTGGATAAAGGCATTATTCCTTGAATAATGAATTTATTCACTCAACTCAACATTAACCTTACCTCCCAAGTTAACCCTCAGGTCATGTCAAGCATTTAATGCTTCTTCCCTCTCCCCTCAACCCATCTCATGTTGATATTTGTCATCCTAAAATTGGGTTGAAAGTCCTCACATGGATCTTAAGCCCTTCAATCCCAACCCTTGTTGAGATTACTCAATCTCAACCATTCATTGCTCCATTTAACCTATAAATAGAGCTCATTTCTTCATAATCCAGATCCTGAAAACTTGTATGCATCTATCTTATAGTGAATTTTAGAGAGTATTTAGCACAATCATCTCACATTGTTATTTTAGGCTAAAAAATAATCTTAGTTAATTACATAATATGTCATTTTAGCTTGTTCACATTTGCATTTTCATGATCATTTAGTTTATACTCTGGAATCTCCATAAGACATCCAAAAAATAGTGCAAAAAGCTACTTAGAGCAACACTCGTTTGGGAACTTGGAGAGGAGAGGAACAAGGGAGGAGAAGCTACAAACATGGTGGAGGGCATTTGGAGATGTCTTGTTGCATTTCTTAGTTTCATTAAGCTTTTTGTTTTGTGTGTAGTATCTCTCTTGATATGCTTGCTGAGGATAGTTTTTAATTTGTGATTTCTAACACTAACACTAACAATTGGTTTCTTGTTTGTTGTTTGTGTTTGTTTATCCTAACAATCCTCCTTTTTGTAGAGCATCATTTGGTGAACCCGACGTGAATCGAACACACAACCATTTTGAAAACTACTAACTTTTTCATGATTTGAATTGACACACAGGTCGCGCTTCAGCGCTTTCGTTCACGCTCTGGTGGCTTCGAAAGTTGGTACTTTAACGCTATTTTTGGTCTTTTAGCGCTATTGACCATTGAATAGTGCTATCATTCTTAGTTTTAGTGCTTTCAGATCTATGTTTGACAGGATTAATTCTATCTAACAGAGTTCTTTTAGCGCTATTGGTTCTTCTTTTTGTTGGCATTTTGATGATGTTTTGATTGTCATTGATGGACACACATTTTCTTTATGTATGAGTTATGCTCAACCGATAATTGTTCATGTAGACACCTAAAATTGTCCAGTCTAATTAAATAAATATTTTGTTTATTTAATTATCTAAGCCTAATTCTTCTATTAATTAAATAAATTTTTATTTATTTAATTAATTCATTTATCCTCTTCTAGCCTTATTTCTCATTTAAATAAATGCATTTATTTATTTAAATTATCCTTTTCCTAAATTAAATAAATATTTTTATTTATTTAATTATCCTACTTCTTCTATTAATTAAATAAATCTTTATTTATTTAATTAATTCATTATTTTTTTCTACACATGACACATGTCATTCATCTCTTAATTCATACACTACCTACCTCTTTCATTATTTTACTATTTCTTCTACCTACCCTCTAATCCTAGCCGACCTCTCTTTTTACACCTCTCAATCTTAACCCTTCATTTCATATTGTGTCTTCTATTTAAGAAGATGCTTTCTTCATTGTCAGACCCTAATCACTCATGCTAATGATTTTTTTGACTACACTACGATCCTACTTGCAACCACATTCCGTTCTTTGTTGAGCTCTTGTGCATATAAAAATCTGAGAGCAAAATATATCAAGCAAGATCAATGGAGATAGGAAGAATGGAGATCAAAACCCTATTGGACATGTGATGGTATAATCTTTGTGATTTTGAGTTATTTGCATTGTTTTAGGTAATCTTCATATGTTATGGTGGATCTTTGTTGATTCTTGGGCTAGGGTTTTGTGGTTGGATTCAATTAGCCTTTCAATATTGTTATTATTGTTGTCCATTTTCACCATATACATTTTGGCACGCCCGGTGGGACTTTTGTCCCTTTGCATTTAACATTTTTGTTGCAGATTTTGCATTTTTGAAGTTGCAGATCAGACATTTTTCGATGACATTTTAAGTATTTCCGCGTCTGCGAGTGTTCAGATCACGTCTCTGAGTTTCAGGAGCGTCTGCGGAATCTGAAATCGCACCTGTGTTTTGCCAAATTTTATTTTGCAGGTTTTTGAAAGGGGCGTCTGTGTTTCTGAAATGCGTCTGTGTTACATCTGATCGCGTCTGTGTCTTGGAGGGGCGCCTGTGTGTTCTGAGCGCGTCTGTGCATCACAGAACCGCGTCTGTGTCATACAGACGCGTCTGTGTCTGGTAGAACAACGTCTGTGTTTTACTATTTCGAAATTTTAAAATTCTCTTTGGTTCAATTTTCGGATTTCATACTTAGGGTTTCAGATCTGGTTTTTTTTTTTTTGCACTAACCCTTGCAGAGCTAACTAAGTTTGTGCAGCTTGTCTTGGAGGCAAAAACGTTTTTGTTGAAGGCACCTTTTTCACAAAGTCTTTTGGGTTTTCTAAAATTTACCTAACTTGTGTGCTTGCAGGAAGGGGTGATCATTTGAAACAACCCAAACTACTAACAAATTTTGTTGCAGGGCCTTAGCTAGGGTTTTTGAAATTTTGTTGTGTGCCTTGTTTTCATAGATTAGCAAACACTTCCATTAGTGCACTAAAATTGAATCATTGTCTTTTGTGTCTTGAGCAATAGGCTCTTTTTGTTTAATCTTTAGAGGGCCTGTCTTCCCATGTGGTCATTAGGACTACTAGTGAGAAGAGAACGACCCAAGTGGTAGCAAAAGAAAAGCCATATTCTTCCAAGCCACTATAATCAAATTTATTCATGGTGAAAACTATGAATAACATGTGCTGATTAGTTCATACCGACACTATGTCTCCCCATAAACCCGTTTGATCAAATTTATTTGATCATTTGTAGGGCGTAACCCCTACCGGCTGGGAGCCTTCTATATTTACAGAGTTGAAAGTGCCGCATGTATGGCCACACGAGCGGATGCCCTTACTAGCACCTTTTTGTTTTAGAAGCCCAAATCCTTCTAGTTGTTGAGGCAGGAGGTCGGACCTCTGGTAGCGGCCCACACACATACGGTTCTTAGTAGAGATACAAAGTTCACCATGGGGAGTTTTCATGGGGACTGATGCTTGGCTGACCCGAGAAGTGAGTGCCGAGGGTGGAGCCAGTGAGGTCAAGCATCTAAGTATCCGCTCTGAATAGCGTAGCCTCGGGGGTAAAACCCTATGTGGGATCAACAACTATTGTCTTGGCCAACCATAAGAATTGTGCTTGTCTTATGCTAAACATTCAAACATTCAAGACCAAACAACAAAACATTGTGTCTTTTGTGTCTTCAAGTGTATGCAAAACATTTTACATCAAACAACACACTTTTGGAGTCTAAACACTTGCAAATATTGAGTCCTCATCAACATTGTGTCCTCTTGTCACGAAAAACAGTCAAACAGTCGGATTTGGTCACAACAAAACAACTTCACAGATTGGAAAAATTGCACGAAGTTTATAGAAATGCATCTATGTCTGCTTTAACCACGTCTGGGTCATCTAAGCACGTCTGTGAAGGGCAAAATAGCGTTTGTGTTTTTAGAAGCGTCTGTGTATAACAGAGAAGCGTCTGTGTCTTGGAATCGTGTCTGTGAAGTATACAGAAGCGTCTGTGTCCAGAATTGAAAATTTTTACAATCCAGCAAACAAAGGAAATCAGTTTTGGAATACTTGAGCTTCCTAGGTTGTTTCTTCAGGTTTCATCTAGCATTCAACCTATCCTTGGGTCTCATACAGTCCATCATTGCTTCACATCTCATTTTACATTCATACTTGTCTAAACTTGGGTCAAAAAGGTCACTTGCTTGTCCTCACTATACTCGTTCAACACACTACATACAACTACACTTTGCTAAGTGGTCCCTCATCAAGGTTTCTTACCTTTGGGTCTCATTTGGTATTACTTAGAGCCAAGGTCAGCTTACCTCATCAAGAGAAACAATCATCTCTTTGGAAGTCACACCTGTTCTACTACTTACATACTTGGTCTTACACTTTGGACATTGCAAGTACACCTCAAGATTCATTTGCACTCCATACAACTCTTGGTCTTCCATACTCTTTTCATTTTTCATCTAGTCTCTCACATCTTGGTCAAACACCTAGTTCATGGTTGAAACCTGCCTTCAAAAATGTAGGAGAATAGCTAAAGAAGCTCAAGAATCCGCAAACATGAGTTCTTATGAGTATGACAATGATTTATTTTTCAATCCTGAGCACACTACATTACCTGACATGGATGTTTATAGAAACAATCCAAATGTCGGAAACACAGACACTACAAACAACAATGCTACACACAATGACAATGTGGACAACTTTTCAATACAATCAGCAGACATAGAAGAATCCATAATGAATCCTCATTTCAATAGATTGGTTGAAGAGATAATGAGAAGAGATAGACAATACTTCTTACACATGATGGCACAAAGTGGAGCTAAAATACCTCATGACTTTGACATGTCTCAACTTATGGAAAGCCGACCCTCGCAACAAACTCAATCCAACATGGATCAAAGGAGACCAAATAGTGGAGGAAATAGAGGACCGAATATGATCCCTGAGTCACCATCAGTTTTGCTTCAAAAACCAGAAATCCCACATACACAAGCTCAAACATATGATACTTACCTTCGAAGACCATTATGGAAGCCTTATGCAGATAGATATGCTCAATCACATGCTCAAGCTATGGATCAATTAAAACAAGTGGATACTCAAAGGCATGGTTAAAATTTGGACATAAGGAAACCTCATGTCAAATTTGGGGGCAACACAATGGAAAATGAAATGCCTATAGAATATGGTATATATGCACAAAATAGATATGGGGGTCCTCAACATGAAGTTATGCCAAGTGCTCCCTATATGCCGTATCAATATAGACCTCCATATGGACATGTCTACGATCAATATCATCCATACATGCAACAAGCTCCTCCTCAAATAGGTGTTTCAAACACGGGATATGCTACAAGAAATAGATCTCCTCCCAAGAACAATTTGGAGCAACAAATTAGAGATTTACAAAAGAAAATGGAGGACATCAGTATGCCAAAACCAACATACACTATGAGAGACATATGTCCTTATCCCTTTGATAAGAGCATTCCAATGCCTCCATTTCCTGCACACTTTGTGACGCCAAAATTTGACAAGTATAGAGGAAAAGGAGACCCCAAGGCACACATAAGACAATTCTTCACAGCTTGCATTGAGGTAGCGGCAGAAGAAACATACTTGATGAGGTTGTTCCCACAGAGCTTAGGCGATCAAGCTATGGAATGGTTTTCTCAATTACCTCCTGGTATTAAGTCATGGGGTGACTTAGCAGAAGCATTTATTCAGCATTTCTCCTACAATATAGAAACAGATGTCTCAGTTACTACCTTGTGCAATACTAAACAAAAGGAAGGAGAATCTTTTGTGTCATTTTTACAAAGATGGAGAAATCTAGCTAGCAAATGCTCTTGCGAAATCCCACAGAAACAAATGGTAGAAATGTTCACTCAAAACGTTAACAAGGATATTGGCTATGATCTCAGGAAAGCTTGTTTGTCTACCTTCAAGGATGTTATTGAAAAGGGCTTAGCAACAGAAAAGGTCTTAATTGAACAAGGAGTCATTAAGATATCCAAAGAAAACAAAGAGGACTTTAAAGGAAAAGATAAGCCAAGATTTTGGAATAAGAACAAGAACACAGTTAATGATGGTGTTGTTGATGCCAATACGGTGAGACCCAAATTCATCTTTTCTAGATCGAGTTCTACAAACAATCAAGTGAATACTCAAACAACTTCTAGACCACGAAGGAAGTACACTCCATTGGGAGAACCACTTGAATCAGTCTTCAAAAAGCTTGTGGCAAACAAAGTGATCACAGTTCTAGATTTTCCTCCATAAGAACCAAAGGTCAAACCAAATTGGTGGAATGATGATGAGTATTGTGAATTTCATAAGAGCAAGGGTCACAAGATAGGTAATTGCCATCGACTGAAGAACATTGTGCAAGATCTCATTGATAGAGGTGACATTGAGATTGAGGGACATTCATCTAATCAAGAACATGAGATGTTTAAGGAACCGTTCCCAGAGCATGACAAAGGAAAAGGCAAAGTCACAAATGATCAAGCCAACTATACTAGAGCACCTTATAATTATGATTCTACTATCAATCACATCTCAATGGACAATCATATCTCTACTATTACCATCAAGAACAAAAATCCTGAGAATCCTCCTCAGAGACCTAAGATTGTCCTAAAAGGTGTTGGATCTTCTTCCGAGTCTACCTCTGAATGTCATGTTACAACTCGTCGAGGTAAAATTACTTTGCCAGGTGCTTCAACTAAAAACACTGCTTCTTCATCTACCAAACCTGAGTATGACCTTGTAGAACAATTAGGAAAGACACCTGCACTCATCTCCATCCTTGAGCTCTTACGCATATCCCCTACTCATAAGGCTATTCTTGACAAAATCTTAAGAGACATTGTCGTTCCTACTGATCTGAACGTGGACCAGTTTCAAGCCATGGTGGGATACCTTTCCGTTCCGCATTCCCTCACATTCACAGAAGTCGATGATGCCTCCGTAAGTCAGCCACATAATGCACCTTTACATGTTGAAGCTTTCATACACAAACATCGAATAAAGCGAGTCCTGATAGATGGAGAAGCGGGTTTAAACATTTGTACATTGAGCACCATTAAACAATTGGGATATTCTGACAAAGCTGTGAATTCAACAAATCAAATCACCATCAAGGCCTATGATGATGAAGAGCGCTCGTCCAAGGGCATAGTCACCTTACCGCTAAGAATTGGGCCAATCACAAAGGATGTGGTTTGTCAAGTCCTAGATCTAGATCTCACATACAACATATTGCTAGGACGTCCTTGGATTCATGAAATGAGGGTAGTCCCATCAACATATCATCAATGCATTAAGTTTCCTCATAATGGAGTCGAGGTAACAGTCAACGGTGATCCAAATCCGTTCATATATTGCAATAACTTGAGATCACATACTGAAACTATCATTCCCAGTAATCATGAGGTTGCTCCTTCTTCAGCATACATTGATCCTGAGTCATTGAAACCTTCAACATCAAAACAAGGTGAACTTAAAGGCAAATTTCAAGACAAAGGCATGGGAGAATACACTTTGAATCAGACCATGCTTTTACGACAAGTCATGAGCTCTCCAAAAGAATATGGAAGGCCACATCCTAACAAGCAAATCTCCATCATGATACTCAAATGGGATCCTACTACCTTTCAAAGATGGGGTGAATTAGAAGAGGAAAATTTATACAAAATGCTCTACAAAGACATGGAAGAGGACACACATGATCAGATTAATATACCCTGTGAGAACTATGGCAAAGGCTTCAAGATTCTACAAAGATTCGGGTATGATGGAAAAAGCCCTCTTAGGTTACGCAAAGAAGGCATCATGGAGCCCTTACAACCTGAATTGACTGTAAGAAGAGAACGCTCAAAGGGACTTGGTTTTCTGACTTCCAGGATCCACACTAAAAGGACAAAAGAGGCATCACAAATCAAAATTGCCAAAATTCAACAAGAAGATTACTATTCCACAGATTCCAATGAATGGGAATGGGGTTCAGACAAATCCTCCAATGACTATGAGCTCACCGAGACATTCAGGGAGCCGGATGAACCCACAAAAGAAGAGGAATTTTACAAAAAGTTCAGAGTTGGTCAAGAAACAACTCATAAGGATTTCCCACAGTCTTTGTTTCTAGGTCTTAGGTTGAAATCACATAGGATGAGGACACCTGTCCCGGAAGGCGCTACTAGTGATGACAATTTGGATTCACTTGCGATCAAAACTGATGAGGAGAGTGCCATCGATGACCTCGACAATTGCCTCGATATACCCGAATATAACCACATCTTCACTCTTAGCCCTGCAAACTCTGAAAACATTAAAGGCCTTCCCCTTGTTCACCCCCAACTCATTGACTGGGATTATGAAGGATCAACATAATTTGATACATTTCAAAATGACGAAGCTATTATTGACTATCTTGGCATACGAGATGATCTTCCCCCTGGGGACCATAAAGCAGGATACACCATAGAACTCAACAACATGGCATACTTTGGTGAGGGTGTCGGACCTTCCAGTCGCAAAAATGTGAAAATAAGAACAAAACAAGAGTCTTATGGCGAAAACCACACTGTGGCGCTATCTGATTCTAAAAAAGTAAAAAGAAAGGACATATCTGAGGGCGAAAACCTCCCTGAGGCACCCGAAGATGGAAGGCTCGACATTCTCCCAGCATCATATGAGGAAAAGTCATCCATGTTGGTAGAGGAGACTATAAAGACAAATATTGGTACAGAAGAAGTTCCACACAACATATTCCTGGCTCAATCCTTGACAGAGTCCGAAAGGGGAAAATTCATAAGCTTCTTCAAAGAATGACAAATCAACTTTGCATGGTCATACGCTGATATGCCTGGACTAGATCCGGATTTGGTAATGCATCATTTGACAGTCAAACCGGGGGCAAAGCCAGTGAAACAGAAATTAAGGAAAATACATCCACAAGTAGCATTACTAGTCAAAGCAGAGCTGGAGAAATTATTGGATGGCAGATTCATACGCCCAATTGATTGTCCCGAATGGATCTCCAATTTAGTACCTATCAGTAAACCAGATCGCAGCATCAGAATATGTACAGATTTCAGAGACATCAACAAAGCTTATCCGAAAGATGACTTCCCATTACCAAATATCGACTTGATCGTTGATCTCACAGTAGGTCACGAAATGTTATCTTTAATGGATGGATTTTCTGGTTATAATCAAATCAGGATTGCACCCGAGGATCAACACAAAACATCATTTACTTGTCCATGGGGAACTTTCTATTGGAATGTCATACCCTTTGGGCTGAAAAATGCATGTGCTACATATCAAAGAGCAATGACCACTATCTTTCATGATCTCATGCACATAACCGTGGAAGATTATGTTGATGATCTTTTGGGAAAATCAATAGACAGAGATACACACTTGGACATACTTTCAGTCATCTTTGATTGGTTGGAAAAATACAAGGTAAGATTAAACCCCAAGAAATGTGTCTTTGGAGTAACCTCCGGGAAGCTCCTAGGATTCATTGTGTCTAAAAGAGGAATCGAAGCCGATCCAGCAAAAGTCAAGGCTATCTTGGATATGCCACCACCCAGAAATATCAGTCAACTTTGATCCTTACAAGGGAGACTCTAGTCCATACAGAGATTCATAGCACAACTTCCAGATAAGTGTAATCCTTTTCAACACCTGCTACATAAAAACATCAAGTTCAAATGGGATGAGAACTGTCAACAAGCTTTTCAGACGCTCAAAGATTATCATTTGAATCCGCCAGTTTTGATGCCACCAATTCCAGATCAGCCTTTGTTACTATACATATCAGCTATTCCAATAGCACTGGGGGCACTCCTAGCACAACAAATTGTTGACGGCAAGGAAAAAGCAGTATACTATATCAGTCACACATTGGTGGGATATGAGCTAAACTACACACCAATCGAGTGTGCATGTCTCGCTGTGGTCTTTGCTTCACAAAAATTATGCCATTATATGCTCACTCATAAGACTAAGTTGATTGCAAGAATTGATCCATTAAAATATCTTCTCAACAAAGCTACACTTACTGGACGGCTGGCCAAGTGGGTAATGATCCTGAGTGAATTCGACATCGAGTATGTGGACAGAAAAGAAATAAAAGGACAAGCAATCGCGGATCAATTGGCAGATGCTCCCATGATAGATGATGCTCCTCTAAATTCAGAATTTTCAGATGAATCCATTCTAACAATATCACATGCAAAGCCATGGCAATTATACTTTGACAGCTCATACACACAGCACGGGGCAGGAGCTGGTATTCTCTTTATAACTCCTCAAGGCGAGTCTATACCAAAATCATACCGCTTATCATTTCCTTGCACCAACAATATAGCAGAATATGAGGCATTAACAACTGGATTACGAATTGCAGTTCAATGGAAGATCCAGGAACTTCGTATTTATGGAGATTCTCAACTTGTTATCCGTCAAGCAACTGATGATTACCAAACAAAAGATGAAAAATTAATGCCTTATAAACAACTGGTAGATGATTTAAAACAACACTTCACAAAGATAGATTTTGAGCAGATACCAAGAGAGCAGAATCGTGCTGCAGATGCTATGGCTACAATTGCTTCACTAATTGACCTGCCTCAAAATGAAACCGGCTATGAGTTCCTAGTAGACAACCTACTGGTTCCTTCATATGAGATCACTCCTACTGAAATGATATGTGTTGTTGGTCTCGAATCCCAGTTATATGGTTCCATATTCACATATCTTCGCGACAATATCTTACCTCTTGATTTATCGAATAACCAACACCGCACTTTCATACGTCAATCCTCTCGATATGTCATTTTAGCTGATATCCTATACCGACGAGGTCTAGATGGCACTCTTCTTAGATGTTTAGAAAGCGACGAAGCTCAGATTGCGTTACGTGAAGTGCATGAAGGGATATGTGGTTCGCATGCTAGTGGTCATACCTTGGCCAAGAAACTCATCAGGACTGGATATTACTGGCCCACTATGGAAAAAGACTCATATCAGTTTGTCAAGAAATGTAAGCAATGTCAAATTCATTGAGACCTCATACATGCACCAGCACAAGAACTACAACCACTGGCGTCTCCTTGGCCCTTTTGTCAGTGGGGACTCGATCTCATAGGCAAGATTCACCCTCCTTCTTCCAATGGTCATAAATTCATTATCACAGCCATAGAGTATTTCACAAAGTGGATTGAAGCCGTGCCTCTCACATAGGTCACTGGGAAACAAATTGCTACCTTCATCCTGAACTACATCATTTGTCGATATGGTATTCCCAATTCCATTATCACTGATAACGGGCGTCCCTTCAAAAATCAGGATGTTCGTGAACTCTGTGACTGCTTCCATATTTCCCATCGTTTCTCCACACCATATTACCCCCAAGGTAATGGCCAAGATGAGGCGTCTAACAAAACAATTCTTAAAATCCTCAAAAAGACAGTCGACGACGCTGGCCGTAACTGGCATATCCAACTCAATCCTGCATTTTGGGCCTATCGCACAAGTGTCCGCACACCTACAGGAGCTACCCCCTACTCACTTGTCTACGACGTTGAAGCCATCTTGCCTATTGAGGTCAATTTACCTTCTTTACGGGTCTCTTTGCGAAACATCATCAACGATGAAGATTACAGGGTCTCTCGCTTACAAGAACTAGAACTGCTGGATGAACGAAGACACACTGCTTTTAATCACCTTAAGGCTTACCAAAAAAGAATGAGTCGTAGCTACAATCACAAAGTCAAGCCTTGCACATTTGAGGTAGGTGACTTAGTCCTCAGAGAAAATCCAAAAAAATCAGCAAGACAGAGAGAAGAAGGGCAAGTTCGAACCAAACTGGCTTGGTCCTTACATCATCACTGCTACCTATGGATCCGGTGCATATCATCTCTCAACTACAGAAGGTGAACCTTTGGAGGATCCTATCAACAGCATGCACCTTCACAGGTTCTACACATAGCTCTTCGGAATATCCTAATTCAAAAATACACAAAAATCAAAAAAAATTCAAAAATACAAAAAAAAAAAAAAATTGTTACTTGGTGAAAACCTGGCAAACAGGCGCCTTGTGACACAAAGAAAAATTGAAAAATCCAAAAAAGTAAAGAGAAATAATTTCGTCCAATGGTGAAAACCACTTCGGTGGCGCCCTGGGCAAGTACCATGGTGAAAACTGGGTCACCAACGCCATGCGTAGAGACATTGCTCCTCCCTCCTTCAGGATTCTCTTTCATCCTTCACTTTGCACACACTCACAACCCATTCCCATCATGGCTTGTTATTGATCTACCCAAGATTGGTTAGCCATTCATAATAAACCTCCCTTTCCATCCATAATAAGTCAGATCCTATCTGTGGCTAAGGCAAATCCTACGTCTAGTGATGGGTGTGGAACTAAGAACATCACATGTTTCGAGGAGCACAGCTTCTTCCAGCTTTCTTCAGTCTATTCGCGCACAATCTGCAATAAAGCAACATTTGCATCGCAGATCCGCAATAAAGTTTCATCTTCTCCACAATAAAGTATCAGTTTCATAGATTCAGTCAGTTTCAGATGAGACACAACAACAACAACGGGCTTCAATAAATCAAATCTTTCAACAGACTCAGACAACATATGGTTTGGTGTTAATCTATCCTTTTTGTGAAAGTGAACATTGTGACCACAATCAGACATGACTTATACAAGTGACAAGAGACACTAAACTTGAGGACTACAGTGGATGTTGGTGTCGAGTCTTGGTTTTCTTTTGATTTCATCTTTTTGGTGACATGTCTTTTAGCTTTTCTACGATGTCTCTGACTAGAGATTATATCTCCAGGATGTCTTTGACTAGAAAGGCGAGGATGGGGTATCATCACCTATTTTGTTTGTTGTCTGTGGATTGTCTCTTAGTAATGCTATGACTTGTCCAAGGATATGAGGACACTGTGCATCTAGTATGAACTAGGGCATTCCTTGTTTGTGACTGTCTTATCTCCATGCAAACAGGTACAATGACTTTCTGGGTCGAACATATGCCTCGATGGTCATAACCTATTTTGCCATAATAAAGCTCAATGATGATAACGCACAAGAAGCTCTTTCACGTTCATATTTTCTATCTTCCATCCCTCTTTCTTGATTGACTTCCATCGTCCCTCTTGAGTCCGCATAGCTGGCTATCACATGACTGAGTATAATGACACATCAAAAACATTTGCATTTCATATAGTTGCACCTGCAGTACCACATATAAGCATCTCATACATACATATAGATATCACAACTGCCTCACTTCCTGCACACAACACATGTTAGCACATCTTACATTTTCATCATGTAAATAATCATTTACATCATCATATTCATTTGCATTACATACATTCACATTTGCATCATACATCACATATACAATATAAAAGAACAAAAATATTACATTGCATCATGTACATATTTGCATCCATATCATAAGCATCACATAAAACATACATCACATAAAGAATATCTCATCACATAAGGTACACATGCATATGGCTACCGCAAAAAATGAATCATCTCTCATATATAATCAAATGTGTCATGATACAATGATGTCAAAAGAATCATATGGCTACAAAATCACCCGCAGGTGTCTATAATACAAAAATGGTACAAATACTGATACAAGGGGAGCCCTCTATGGCTATGATGAACTCCCTCCCTCAGAGCCGCCTGGCCTCGATGGAGTCTGATCTCTAGAAGGACCTGCTCCAGGATCACCCTGCCTATCTGGTGGTGGTGGAGGACCCATGACCCCACCACTCGATGCCTGTCTCCTCCGGCTCCCTCCCGTAGCCGTCGCTGTCCGCAATGGTCTATGGAAGCTCCTTGCCTATTGATCTGCTGGCACAGCACCATAATACAGGTCCCTCCAGTAGGCGATCTCCTCTCCGGCTCGCAGCACATATGTGTAGCCTGCTCCTGCATCCTCCGTCGCCTGCCTCCCTACTCTCAGCGCTGTCTCAGCCTCAGTATAACACTGGATAGCCTGATCCCTCTCTCACTCAGTGTCCTTGAGCCTCATCCTGAGTCGATCTCTCTCCCTCTCCAACTCCTGGATCTCGTCTGCCTGGCCCTAGCAGATCTCCCTCAGCTCTAGCAGCTCATCCTCCTCTGGGTCCCCACCCTCTGCCTCTGCCTGTGGCTCTCCCTCTACGGGTGCCTGTACCTGTGCCGGCCCCTATGCCTGTGCTAGTGCCTGAAAGGGTACCTGTCTCTGTACATGCCTAGGCACCTGTCCCTGTCTCTGACCCTGTGCCTGTACTGGCACCTATCCCTACACCTGTCCCTATCTCTATCCCTGTACTCTAGGACCCTGTGCTGCTGGTACCTGCAGGGGAAATCCACCGCGACCCCTCACCACCTGGGCCTGTCCCTCCTGTCCCCCCTCCTCTCCCCAACTACTCCCCTTCGCCTCTGTCGGCCCCTGCCTCCATCACCCCCACCGTCATCATCATCATCTCCTCCTGCATCTCCCTCTAGTAGCTCCCCTGGATCTGTTAGTCGAGGGAATGGATGCTCTGTCCAGTAAGCTGTATACTCTGCATCCATACCTGCATCCTCAATCTCTGGCCACATATCCCAGGGTAGGGGCATCATCTCTACCAGCTATGTGATGGCCTGATCATATGACAATAATGGCCCGAATTGCGCCTAATCCCTCACTGTGCGGGCATACATACCCGAGCCTCGTGGCATCCTCTGGATCCTGCCAAACTGTCTGCCTACCCTGTCCACCAGCTGTCTCTCCAGTATGTAGGGCATCCGCCCAATCAAATATCTGCTCCTTAAGGTATAAGGCAGCTCCACTGCATCATCCTCCCACTCCTCGCACCCCAAGTACGGCCTCCAGATGACTACATCAATGTCATCTATCACACGCCTCCAGTGCTCTAACCTACCAATCCGAGGCTATGAAGTAATCATATCATAAAGATGCACAAAGCTCCACCCCTGACCTCTGCCCCTGAAGTGTATCGGTCGTGTGATAGGCAGATGCTCGTATGCCCACACCTGCAATAGTGTCACTCCACAACCCAGTCCCACTGATCCATGGTAGATGAACTGGTGCAGCTCATAATACAGATGTGCCAAGACACATGGACCCCATGCATATTTGGTGTGCTGAGTCACCAATATCTCCAGTGCTCCTCCCCAGCCCACTGCCAACCCTCGTGTCGCCCTATCCAGACACAGGTAACCACTGATGGCTCCTCCAATCACAGCTGGCAAAGCTAACCCTGTCGTGGTCATGGTGTCCCATGCCACATGCCTTGCTCTCATCTCTAGCCCAGGATCCTGGAACACCCGTCTCAAAGCCTCCCTGTCTCCATCTCGATCGTATGGGATCAGCTCTCCATCGATCGGTATCCTCAATATCCTATAGACATCCTCAAGCGTCACTGTCATCTCCCCCATCGGTAGATGAAACGTACAAGTTTCCGAGTGCCATCTCTCCGCCAGTGCAGTCAGCAAACCCATGTTTGCCCAAAACTCAAGCACATATAATACATGTCTAAGGCCCATCTCCTCGATAGCCGCTCTATCTTGAAATGATAACTCTAGTCGCAATCTTTGTGTAGACGGGAATCTCTCCCATGACTCTAACATAGGCAGATACTCCTGCAGTCAAACAATCAATCATGTCAGTTATCGTGGCATTCACTGTTTATCACAAAATGCTACTTGCTATCTAAATGCATATGGTTATCTATCCTAGTGACACTCACTGTTTATCACAAAGTGTTGCTATCTATCCTAGTAGTGCTCCCTGTTCATCACAAAGTACTACATGTGTGACACTCCCTGTTCATCACAAAGTGTTGCTCATACTTTGGGTACTCCCTGTTCATCACAAAGTACTCTATCTTGGTGCTCCCTGTTCATCACAAAGTGCCTTGATCTATCCTAGTCTTCCTCGAGGACCTGCTTGAGTGTATCCTCTCAACAGCTTATCCAATCGACAGCGTATGTTCATCACAGAACTGCCGATTTGACCTAGAAGACCAAAACCTTGCATTTTTGGACATAAATGCTTTTTAAACTCACAAACGCGACTATAGACTGCACAAGCGCACCTCGACAATGCAGACATGCCTTTTTGACATAAACATGCCTACATTATGCACAAACGTGACTTTGAGACATAAACGTCCCTACAGGACATAGACGCGCCCGCATTCGACATAAACACGGTTCCAGACGTAAACATGCCTGGCACCAACACAGACATGCCTGGCGGACACAGACGCGCCTAGCACCAACACAGACGCGGTTGCACATTTTTGCACTTTTTTGTGACCTATTCCTAAGCGCATTTATTGCTAAACTACTATGCATTAATGACAAAATTGAAATGCGTCAAAGTACGAGGAGGTTTGGCAGTACTTACTGGCTCTCCTGCTTCTGCTGGCCTCTGAAATCGACGAACGCGGTTGAATCTGTGTACGAAGGCCACCGCTGCTGACTGGTGCTGCTCTTTTCTCGCTCTGCACTGTGATCTCGTGAGGGTGTAGATGACAATGAGGATGTCTTTTGCTCGTGGTCTATCTTATAGCCTACCCTAGCCCTTGCCTTCATTTCCTGAGTCAGTATTCTTCATCCCGTGACTTTGTCACTTTATCCAGTCGATCCATTCTGGCCTTTCTTTCTTATCGAGAGATTGTCTGCAATCTTTTCAGACATTTTCATCCAATCTCTTGAGGGGGCATACTATTCTCATTCTGGGGCAACTCTGTATCAGTCCATCTTATCTTCTTTGAAACAACGCGACAAGCCGCATTGTCTCAAAGAGGGGCAAAATGTAGACACCTAAAATTGTCCAGTCTAATTAAATAAATATTTTGTTTATTTAATTATCTAAGCCTAATTCTTCTATTAATTAAATAAATTTTTATTTATTTAATTAATTCATTTATCCTCTTCTAGCCTTATTTCTCATTTAAATAAATACATTTATTTATTTAAATTATCCTTTTCCTAAATTAAATAAATATTTTTATTTATTTAATTATCCTACTTCTTCTATTAATTAAATAAATCTTTATTTATTTAATTAATTCATTATTTTTTTCTACACATGACACATGTCATTCATCTCTTAATTCATACACTACCTACCTCTTTCATTATTTTACTATTTCTTCTACCTACCCTCTAATCCTAGCCGACCTCTCTTTTTACACCTCTCAATCTTAACCCTTCATTTCATATTGTGTCTTCTATTTAAGAAGATGCTTTCTTCATTGTCAGACCTTAATCACTCATGCTAATGATTTTTTTTACTACACTACGATCCTACTTGCAACCACATTCTGTTCTTTGTTGAGCTCTTGTGCATATAAAAATCTGAGAGCAAAATATATCAAGCAAGATCAATGGAGATAGGAAGAATGGAGATCAAAACCCTATTGGACATGTGATGGTATAATCTTTGTGATTTTGAGTTATTTGCATTGTTTTAGATAATCTTCATATGTTATGGTGGATCTTTGTTGATTCTTGGGCTAGGGTTTTGTGGTTGGATTCAATTAGCCTTTCAATATTGTTATTATTGTTGTCCATTTTCACCATATACAGTTCCAACCAGTAGTATATGTTATTGAATGTATAGTCTTTAGACTATTGGTATTTTGCAGAAGAAGGTTTACTGGTCACAGTTTGTATAAAGATCCCAAGTGGTACGAGGATCCCAAGTGGTTCAAGGATCTCAAGTGGTATGAAGGAACCAAGCAGTAGGTAACTCTTGATCAGAACACTATGTTCTACCAGTCTTCATTTTTGACAACCGATAATCGGTATATTGTATTAACCGGTATATATGTATGATGAGTTAGCAACCAATATTACTCTGTGATGAGTTACCAACCGATATTACTATAATGTGTGATAAGCTATCATCCACCAACACTTTTGCAGTGTTTTTGTGCCATATTACCAAATGTGTCTAGATGCACTAAACCTTGGAACTTGTAGTCAAATCTTATTGGACCAACATGAAATCAGATTCCTTTATAAGGACATCATGTCTAGTGTGTGTATATGATAAGTGTTTTGCATATCTGAGACATAGAATAGAAATAGTTATGTACAATCATTGAAGAGAAGATTAGGTCTATCTGAAGAGATAGAGTGTGAAGATATTGAAGACTGAAGTAATGCTGAAATGCATTAACAAGGAGCTATCAAGGATCTAATTACACAGACTGTGCTATTAGCTAGATCATTCACTTGTTGAATACTCACATCTTCGACAAGTCTAAAGCCCTTAATAGGGTAGGCTCAGCAAAGCCTTTGTAAATCCTCTAACAAGGTGGTTCACAACTGTGGATCTTAAATCCTCTAAACGGGTAGTCTTTAACAAGACTTATCTCCTAACAGAGATGTAGACTCCTAACAGGATCTATTCTGGTGAAGAACATTGTACGACCTTAACTGGTCTGACCTTAACCAGTTTGGTTACTATTCTGCAGATAGTTACTTGTGAGTTTTTGCTCACCATGGCTTTTCCCATTTGGGTTTCCACGTCAAATATCTTGTGTTATGGTGATTGTGCTCTTGTGGGTGAATGCTTTGTTTTCTATTTGGTTTGCATTTATATAAAATGGTTTATTAGTGAATCTGTTGTACCGATTATCTACTAAATTGTTTAAGAGTTTGTTTACAGTATTTTCTGGCATACTAATTCAGCCCCCTCTTAGTATTCATCAATTGGTATCAAAGCCAACCTTTCTATAAGTCTAACCACTTGGAAGGAGATATGGGGGAATACAGTGTGATGGAACTTACTCATCATCTCACTCAGACTAAAAGATCCTATGATGAACTCAAAGTCAAGTAAAAAGCCTCTTTGGCCAAAAGAAGAGAGCATGCTGAGAAACTAATGGAACTTATTGAAAATAGCTCTTTTGATGAAGCTGACATGGATGCCCTAGTTGAAGAAGTTGAAAAACTGAATGAATGTAATGTCAATCTGAGAAGGGAGTTGGAAGGACTGACTATGAGAATGAGTCAGGAGCTTGAGAATAGAAGGAAAGCTGAAGATCTGGTAAAACACAAAGATCATAAGATCTTCAAGCTGAAGTAAGAAATCAGTGCCCTTACCGCTCATCTCCAAGAGAGTAAAGTGGAGAAAGAAAAAATACAAGGTGAACTAAACATGGCTATCTCTGAGAATGCAACCTTGATGGAGTCCAATGCTGCTATTTCCAAGGAGCTTACTGAGTTAAAGGAAATACTTGCCAAATTCAATCAGAGTACTGCTAAGCTAGAGTAAAAGCTGGAATCGGCAAAGCTAGTAAAGGATACCACTAGACTTGGTTTCTCTAGGTATGAGAAAGGTGAGACTTCTAGAACAAAAGCTGAAACATCAAAGAAGCAACCGACATCCAAGGATAAAGGTAAGCAAAAATTTAAATCTGTTTGCTTTAATTGTCTCAAAATAGGACATGTTGCTAATGGGTGTAGATGCAAGGCCTACAACAATTTTCCTTACTTTCAAAACAATATGCCTAGATCCAATAGATTCAATGGAAACTGTTATGCATGCAACAAGTTTGGGCATAGAGCATTTGAATGTAGGTCAGTTTTGCACAACAGCAAGAGATATCTTCCAAGGACTCAAGGAGTTATTCCAGAACTTCCTGTGAACTATAATTCCAACTGGTACAATACCTATGACCATCAGTCAGTTGGTTATCACGCAGAAACTAGTTGGAAAGCAACCTGTTTGATTTGTCATGGTAGTGGTCACATAGTTGTAACATGTAGAAGGATGAATGGAAATATGAATAACGGACCATGGAGAACACCTGGAATGGTATGTTATCATTGCAACAAACCGGGACACACTGCCGGAACTTGCAGACTAAGAAAGAACCTATCGGATGAGATACTGATCACTCCAGAAGGGAAGATTGATGTTGAAACCATTCAAGTAGAAATGAACAAAACTTGGAAAAGGAATCAGAAAGAGAGTCACAAGATGAACCTACTTCTACACCTAGTGTGGAAGTCTATGAACCGGCAAACTGTGCTTCAGAAAAGCTTAGGGGGAACATATCGGTGAAATATTTTGAACCCCCAGTTTATATCGGTAAAGACCCTTACCGATATGTGTTACCTGTTAATCGACAGAAGATCTGAACCGGTGAAAGGAAAATTAGGGTTTATACCCTCAAGGTGATGCATTTATTGTGGTAGGTGAGAACTTGTTTAAAAGGGATTTTCATCGTCATTTTCACTTATCAGTTTTTGAAAGAAGAATTTTCAAGAGCAGAGTGAGAGAACGATTCGTCTAGCGATTCAAAGTGAATTCAAAAATCTTGCAGAAGGAATCTAGTAATCTTTTTCAATCTATCAGTGAAGAACACTAAGTGGTGATCTAGCAACCGAAGTGGTGTATTGTGGGAAACATTGGCAAACCCTAAATTTTGGATTGTGAAGGTATTTCTCGAAATTCTTGCTTATCATTTGACCATGGCTTCTGCATCACACTCCACTTCTAGTGCACTTATAGATTCAGCCGAATTTCTTCAAAAGAAAATGAAATACAATGCCCTATCCCAGATACCCATTGGAGTTATTGTAGAGGGAGACATTACAAGGTATATAGATTGTAAATTGGAAGACCTAGGATCCCTAGTGATTCATTCCCTACTAAGTCTGTTCTATGGGGATGATAAGAAGATCAAACCTGAATATAGTGTCCTTGAGAAAATGAAACTGCACAATGTAGTATATTTTCTAGAAGAGTTCATAGAAGAACATATCCGCATCATCCTCAGTAGAGTGCATGGTGACAAGATGTATCTCGGGAGGAGGCATGATATCACACCTAAAGCGATTCATGTCGTCACCAGTTTCTACAATGTTGGAGAGGTACCATCTCTTCGAAAGGTCATCAAAACTAAAATGAAAAAGCTCACCGATTCTATGAGTGACCAACAGGTGATGACCATCAACACCATCTTTGATGATCTAGTTAAATATGCTTGCATGGTGATTGGTTACCTAATATTCTACACCAGCAGAATGAATTCTGTCCCTACTGCTGTGGTGAATGTTGCATATAGGATGATCAAGGAAAATACAATATTTGACCTATGTACTTGTTTGCAAAAGCAGTTGTTGTTGAATCTGAAGTCCATCAAACAGGACAATTCACTGAGGTTCAAGTTTGGGCAACTTCTTGTCGGTTTATTCTTCTATTTTCAAGGCTATTTCCTTGGAGTAGGTGATGTTCAATGCTCTACTGACCTACTGGTTTCCAAACAAATTAGGGAAAGTCTACAAGCAATGGGAACTGGATATCTTGAAGTTATAAATAAGTATTTTGATGAATTCAAACAAAAGATGAACCAAAGAATAAGGATATCTGGTGATATAGTGAAGAAGTATGAAGATGACATCTTCATCGCAATAAAGATAGATGAATGCATAATGGAAGCGGTGGAACCTAGAAAGGAAGTGGTTGACCCTATGGGGTATGAAGTGGTGAATGACATGTTGATCGGGTATGTCTTTACCCTACTTGCCTCACCACTAGATGCAAAGAAAAAGAGAACCGCTACCTACTTAGAGAGGGTTACACTGATTGAGGAACCAAAATAGAAAAAGGGCAAAGCAGTGCCATCGACATCTGTATTGGTTATCTCTGCTAGTCCGAAAGTGACCAATGTTAGGTCTTGGAGACAACTGAGAGGGGGGGGGTGAATCAGTTGTCCAATAAATTCAAACCAAAATTAACTTAACCAAACTAAATGCTCAATACCAATAAACCAAACTTTATGCCGGTAGATAGTTTATCAGTTAATTACAGTACCGTTAAAGATTAATGCATGAAACAGAAAGATAATGACATCCACAACACTTAACACCAATATTTGTACGTGGAAACTCTATAAGGGGAAAAACCACGATGGGAAACCTTACCCACAATCAGATGATACTATTGATAACTATCTTCTGATCCCATTCACTTCACAGAATGTATTAAATTCCTTAGATGTGAATTCACCTCCTTGATCTGATCTCAAACATTTAATTTTCTTACCGGTTTCATTTTCTACCATTACCTTGAATAGCTTGAATTTCCCAAGTGCTTTTGATTTCTCCCTGAGAAAAGTAACCCAACACATTCTAGAATAGTCATCAATGATTAGCATAAAATATCTATCTCCTTGTAAGCTTTTAGTTCTTGTTGGACCACATAAATCAGTTTGAATTAAGTCAAGGGCATTATTGGATTTTTTTGGAATACTCTTCAAAGATGCTCTAAATTGTTTTCCAAATCGACATTCTTTACATACTAGATTGTGAGGTTTGACAATCTTAGGTAAATCTCTTACTGCCTTAGTTGTACTGATTTTCACAATGCAATCAAAATTTACATGACAAAGTCTCTTATGCCATAACCAACTTTCATCAATATGTGCAATCAAGCATGTCTTTTCACTATTATTCAAATAAAAGATATTACCTTTAGTCTGATTACCGGTTGCAATTTCCAAACTAGTTTTGTTCATGATTTTGGATTTACCATTCTTGAATTGTAACTGAAAACCTTTTTCAACTAACTGACCAACACTCAAAAGATTATGCTTTAAACCTTCAACATAGTAAACATTATCAGTATTGTGCTTACCATCAAAAGATATAGTCCCTTTTCCTCTGATCAAACAAGCTTTATCATCTCCAAATCTTACTAGACCTCCATTGTATTCCGGAAAGGTTAAGAATTTACTTTTATCACCAGTCATATGATGTGAACATCCCAAATCAATGATCCATTCATCCTTATCTTCAATTCTAGCTGCCAGGGCCTTTTCTACTGGTTGAACAGTAGGTGTCAGTTGATCTTCTGTTATAGCAACAAAAACCCACCCATTGTCTACCGAATCCTCATCAGAATCATTAGTGACTCCTTCATCAGCAAGATAACAAGATTTGTCTCTATTTTTTTTGAATCTGTATCTCTGATATTCAAGGTTAAGCTTGTATGTTCTTCTAGCTTCTTCTTTCAATCTTGCATGTCTATCAAGACACCTTGATGCCATATGACCAATCTTATTGCAGTTAAAACATTTAAAGGGTGCTTTACCTTCATACTTACTTCCAACAGGACCTTTAGGCATTTTCCTTGCAAATAGTGCTTCAAGTTCTTCAAGTTCTCTTGCATAAAAGGCTTTCCAATCAGATTTGTCAAATGATAATGATGCTCCAGATGATATTGATGCCTTAAAAGATAAATCTATCTTTATAGTAGCAATAGGACTAAATTCCTCAATTTCAAAACCTAAAAGTTTTCCAATCAATGTATCTCTAGTTACAGATGTATTAGGCATTGTTCTTAATTCATTTATAGCAGTAACTTTCATTTTATATGCCGGTGGCAATCCTCTTAAAACTTTTGAAACAATTTCATCTTCACTTAAGGTTCCTCCACAACATTTAATACCCAAAACAATTTCATTTACTCTTTCCATAAAAGAAGAAATCCTTTCATCTTCTTCCATTTTCAGATTTTCATACCTAACCCGGAAGCTTTCAAGTTTTGCAATTTTGACTATGGAATATCCTTCATTCAATGTTTCCAAATGGTCCCAAATAGCTTTAGCAGTAGACCTATCTGATAATCCCATGATTTGTTGATCTGACGGTGCGCTCAAAAGTGCATTTTCCTCATCTTTGGCTAGATTTGGTGGATTAGGCTGACCTTGAGTAGGAGCAGTATAACCATTCTTTGTAACTTCCCAGATGTCCTTTCCAATGCAATTCAAGTGAGTCTCCATCTTGATCTTCCATATTCCATAGTTGGTTCCATCAATTTTATGACTGTCCTTCCTGAAATAGTTTGTAGATATTGGATCTCCTCAAGCAGTTAAACTTCTGCAAAAAGAGGACTAGGCTCTAATACCAATTGTTAGGTCCCAGAGACAACTAAGAGGGGGGAGTGAATCAGTTGTCCAATAAATTTAAACCAAAATTAACTTAACCAAACTAAATGCTCAATACTGGTAAACCAAACTTTATGCCGGTAGATAGTTTATCAGTTAATTACAGTACCAGTAAAGATAATGACATCCACAACACTTAACACCAATATTTGTATGTGGAAACCCTGTAAGGGGAAAAACCATGGTGGGAAAACTTACCCACAATCAGATGATACTAGTGCAGATAGTATGTGTATACAAATGGGGTCTGCACTTGCAGAAAGGCCAAGCGCCTAGAGCTCACTGCTCAATCACAAAATGAGAGTCACAATGACTACAATTGGATGATTAAATCCAATGATAATGTACTGCACAAAATAGCATCTTCTTATGCTGGATTCAGTACTGGTTTAGCTCTGATATGCCTTCTTCAAACCTTCCTTTAATCTTGAATGATATCTGTGTGTATGGCTCTGCTGATATTCGCATATACCTCATTACAATCTCTTCCTTGCATATCCTATTAATCTCACAAATGAGATCTTACATTTATACCATAACCTAACACCAATTGAGTAGGTTGGCTCACTAAAAGATATTACAATAAAATCAATTACAAATGAAACAATATCTGATGCATGATGTCGGCTCAGTGCATTTACAATAACATCAAAATCATCTCCTTGACATGTCATGTTGATCTAGCATAGATAAGCCTGCCAGTGTATATCCTAGACCTATTTGCCGGTAATAGCAAATATGCAAACTCAAATAAACCAATGAACAAATCATGAAGACAAAGTGTCCAAACGATATCTTTGACATAACCAAGTATTCTCCACATGATTTCAAGTGTCGGTGAACAATATATTCTGCCAGTGAACCAAATACCGATGACTGTGCATAAGTCACTTGCTTGCAAGTGAACATAACCAAATCTCCAACTGCTGATAGGTTGACCAGTATTGATAAGTGTTGACATCAATGACAAAACCATATCAACATATCCAAAATACAAACAACCAAGCGGTCACTAGTGAAGAAGAAACCTGAGACTATTCCAGCTAAAGTATTCAAGAGGAAGCAGAAATACAAGAATCAATCACCAGAGGTAGAAGACACTGAACCAGAGATTGAAACAAAGAAGTTGAGGCAATCAAGAAAAAATACAAAGTCTACCAGTAATGCACCAGCAACCTCTACACTAGTAAATATAGATATTTCCTCTTATAAACCAATGACACATTGTCAGAGGACAATTAAGAATATTAGGAGGAAATTGCTTGATGATTTGAAAGAACATTTTGATGGTTTTAATGATAATGAGAAAGAGGAGGTAGAATAGGAGGTCATTAAATACTTATGTACTAATTATCAGTCGCCATCTGAGATCTGATCAGTTACACCAGATTCTTTGTATAATTCCTTAGATAATAAATGGCGCATTACCATTGAAAGAGAATAAGAGATCAGTGAGAAAAATTTTGCATAGTACTTTCCTAATGCTTCAAATTCTAAATTATATGAAACTATGGATAAGAATAAAGGCCCCTTCTTCATGATAAGGAGATGACTTAGGCTACTAGAAGGTAAAACTTCTGAAGTAGAAAAGGATACTCATTTACATGTTAAAGCTATTGTCAGAATGCACCAAGTAGTTGAAGCCACTAAGAAGGCTGAACAAGAACTTGACCTATCCTCAGTCAAATCGAATGAGGTATTTGATAGTAAAGGTGAAAGAGTGATAGAGCAACTTGATCCTATTGATGTGGATGCATTAGATATTGAGGATGTCACCCCTGACAAGGAAAATGCAGAAAAAGAGAAACAAGACAAAGAAAAAGTTGAAAAAGAGAAACAGGATAAAGAGAAAGCAGAGAAAGAGAAAGAGGAAAAAGCAAGGCATGATGAAAACAAGAGAAAAGAGGAAGAGAAGAAGAAAGAGGAAGATAAGAGAAAATAGGTAGATAAGAGGAAAGAGGAAGAGAAAAAGAAAGAGGTAGAGAAGAAGAAAGAGGAAGAAAAGAAGGAGGAGGAAGAGAAGAAGAGAGAAGAGGATAAGAGAAAAGAGGAAGAGAAGAAGAAAGAAGAAGAGAAGAAGAGAAGAAGAGAGAAGAAGAAGAAAAGAAGAAAGAGGAAGACAAGAGAAAGGAAGAAGAAAAGAAGAAGGATGAAGAGAAGAAAAAATGAGAAGAGGAACAAAAGAAGAAAGAAGAGGAAAAGAAAAGAGAAAAAGAGAAGAAGGAAGTAGAGAAGAGGAAACATGCAGAGATCAAGATAAAAGAAGGAGGGCAATCAAACCAAATAGGTTGATACCACCAGTCCTATTGATCTTCAATCAGAAGATGAGTCTGAGATGCTTCAAGGAATCAAACTTGCACATGAGAGATTGGAAGCACTACGAAGAATGAAAGAATAGGATGTCATACAAATTGTTGTTGACACCCTTACCAGTCTGATTCCCGATACCAACCTCCCTAGTACCAATTCCTCTCTTTCCAAGCTCAAACTTCTTTGTACCATAGTGGAAGACTAGGTACAATGCTTGGAAGATGTTGTTGAAGCAACTGCAAAGAAAAACCATGAAAAGGCACTCAATGTTGCCTTAGTCAAGCAGATGAATGAACTGAGGACACAACTACTGAAGCAACAGAAGGATATCAGTGTTTCTATGGGTGAAGGTAACATACTGTTGAGTAAAATTTGCCAACCCCATCTATTTTGTGATGATGTGCTTAAATAGAAAGCTCAACTCCAATCGGAGTTACAGGCATATATCAGCAATTTCAAGCTACCATATGATTCATTCACTACCTATGGACAAATCGTTCATCATTATCAGCATCAAACTGACAAGATGGACTTAGAGATCAGAAACATGACTCAAGATTTGCAGGAGCTTCAACTGCTCCTTTTACCAGGGCTGCAGATTCTTCAAAAATATTTTCTCAATCTGGAAGCTATCACGGTAACTCAAGAGATGAGTACCATTGATGCAATGGAAGAACTAGCTTTCCAGATGAAGACTAAAAGTGAGGTTGCTACCTCATTACTTGATTCATGGACATTGGCCATGAAAACTTTTATGCCAAACTTTAAATCTGTTTTTGAGAAATTTCATTCCTTATTGTCATGAACATTTACTCTATTTTTGTATAAGGACAAAGGGGTTACTTTGCATTACTTTGTCATTGTTGGCAAAGGGGGAGTAGTGTACATTAAAATTTTGGTGAATGTTACCATTTCATGCACTTACTTGTAATTTTTGCAAAGGTAGGAATGCATATGCTTAGGGGGAGTAATTTTGCTTATAACATCTTTTTGTTGTTTTTGTAAAACACTTAGATGTCAAAATTTTCCTAAGTGTTGTCATCAATGCCAAAGGGGGAGATTGTTGGCATTTTGATGATGTTTTGATTGTCATTTATGGACACACACTTTCTTTATGTATGAGTTATGCTCAACCGGTAATTGTTCCAACCGATATTATATGATATTGAATGTATAGTCTTTAAACTATCGGTATTTTGTAGAAGAAGGTTTACTGGTCACAGTTTGCATAAAGATCCCAAGCCGTATGAGGATCCCAAGCAGTTTGAGGATCTCAAGCGGTAGTTAACTCTTGATTGAAACACTACATTCTACCAGTCTTCATTTTTGACAACCGATAATCAGTATATTGTATTAACTGGTATATATCTATGATGAGTTAGCAACCGATATTACTCTGTGATGAGTTACCAACTGGTATTACTGTAATGTGTGATGAGCTATCATCCACCAACACTTTGGCAGTGTTTTTGTGTCATGTTACCAAATGTGTCTAGATGCACTAAACCTAGGAACTTGTAGTCAAGTCCTATTGGACCGACATGAAATCAGATTCCTTTATAAGGACATCATGTCTAGGGTTTGTATATGATGAGGGTTTTGCATATGTGAGACATAGAATAGAAATAGTTATGTACAATCATTGAAGAGAAGATTAGGTCTGTCTAAAGAGATAGACTGTGGAGATATTGAAGACTAAAATAATGCTGAAATGTATTAACAAGGAGCTATCAAGGATCTAATTAAGCAGACTATGCTATTAGCTAGATCATTCACTTGTTGATTACTCACATCTTCGTCAAGTCTAGAGCCCTTAACTGGGTAGGCTCAGCAAAGCCTTTGTAAATCCTCTAACAAGGTGGTTCACAATTGTGGATCTTAAATCCTCTAAATGGGTAGTCTTTAACAGGACTTGTCTCCTAACAAAGATCTAGATTCCTAACAGGATCTATTCTGGTGAAGAACATTGTATGACCTTAACCGGTCTGGTTACTATTCTACATATAGTTACTTGTGAGTTTCTTCTCACTGTGGTTTTTCCCATTTGGGTTTCCACGTTAAATATCTTGTGTTATGGTGATTGTGTTATTGTGGGTGAATGCTTTGTTTTCTATTTGGTTTGCATTTATCTTAATCGGTTTATTAGTGAATCTGTTGTACCGGTTATCTACTAAACTGTTTAAGAGTTTGTTTACAGTATTTTCTGGCATACTAATTCACCCCCCTCTTAGTATTCATCACTTTTAGCACATTTGTGTTTCTTTTAGCACTTTCATGTTAAATAGCGCTTCTGTTTCCACATAGAGTAGCGCTATTGTAACAAAGAGTTGTAAAAAAATACCTTGTAACCAAAAAACCAAAAAACTTAGGCTTGTAGAAGCCCACCAAAGATGCGGATTTTACTAACTTATTATCTTTTGTGTAGGTTTGGACTAACCCCATTTTTTTAGGATTTTAGAAATTAAGCTTAGGAAGTCAATTAATTTGTGTTGCTAACTTTATCTTTTAAGTTAGGATAAATAATTTCACTTTCTTTTCTTAAAGTTAAAAATCAATCTTCAAACTTCATTTTTGGTGCTTAAAATCAACAAGACAAACTTTGCTTTTCTTGCAAGTTAGGAAAACAAAACTTCATTTTAGTGCTTAAAATCAACTTCAAACTTCATTTTTGGTTCTTAAAATCAATAAGACAAACTTTGTTTTTCTTGCAAGTTAGGAAACGAAACTTCATTTTGGTGCTTAAAATAAACTTCAAACTTTGTTTTTGGTGCTTAAAATCAACAAGGCAAATTTTATTTCTTGCATCAAACTAAACTTCACAATCAACACTTCGTTTTGGGCAAACTAAAAAGAACAAGCCATTTTTCCTTCAAGTTCAAAAATGATTTTACTTCAGGCAAGATGTGTTTTCAATTCAGTTGACTAGGATTTCAAGTTCCTAGTTTACAAAACATTTTTCGTTTGAAAGTTAAAAAGAACACCATGATTGTTGGAGCAACATCTCCAAATAGTTAGATCACATTGCCATGAAAATCAGTTAAAAAAAACAAGTGTTTTTGGTTATTGGCACACTTGTGTAAAGTTTGTCAAGGGTAAGTGCACCAAGATGGTTAACAAAAAGGGGGGTATAAGTGGCCACTTTTTTTCTGAAAACAGGTAAACCTGAACTTCAAAGAGCTATTTGAAGGTCATGCACTCAAAACTAGGAGTTGAAAAAACAATAAGAATTGTAGTACTCTAAATATAGTTTCTAAACTACTAATTTTTTAAAAAATTGGATAATATTAAGAGGGTCAAACCTTTCACGCATGAAAAACTATTCCTTATTTTTTCAGAAAAATATAACATAGTTGTTTTCGTACGCTACACAAAATATATAGTTAGATTTAGTATTTTGAAAAACACTTTGGTAGGATGATAGGTAAGAGTGAGATCTATAAGTTGTGTATTTTTTTGTAATTTTTCATCGAGTATTTTATTTTTTATGATTTTTGGAAGTGACTGCATCCTGAAAATTTTGGTACCTATTCGTGCGTTGGGCATAACTTGCATCAAAATAATCAAAAATGCAAATTTTTTTTTTAAAAAGTCTATAGAATCTAGTGTAGAACAATAATATATAATTTATTTTGAATTTGGTAAAGTATATCAAAATTTATTAAAAAAATGGTAGACATATGTCTGTGAGGACTATCAAGGCATTGATAAAGAAAATTAAAGTTTACTATGCTAATGTTGTCCAAAAACTAAAAAAATTATATGGTAAAAAAACTAAGATATGTGAGATTATGGTGGTAATTTTAGAGATACCCACTTCATCATTTGTAAACCTAATGACGATGAAGTCAAGAAATCATGGTGGAGGATGAAAAATGTGTAAAGGAACAAAAGAGGGGGGGAAATGGGCTTGCAAGCCTTAGGGTCATTTTCCAACCCTCTTACCAAGCCAAAACCCACACGGGTTTTGAAGAACCAAAAGTAATATTCATAGTTCTTCATAACCCGTATGGGTTATGAAGAACAAGAAATTTTTTTTTTGTTTCACAAAACCCGTACAAGTTATGAAGAACTAAAAACATTTTTTTTGGTTTCACAAAACCCATATGGGTTATGAAGTCATAATAATGTATTCTTTTAAACTTAGCATTTACTACACATGTTTTAGACATACCTAGATAATATGTGTTTATGTATATATATATATGCATATCTATAGTTATATATACATATATTTATATAGATATATGTATATATGTTTGTATACATGCATGTACCTCTTCTTTTCCTCTCTCTCTATCATCTTACTTCCCCCATCATTGTCTTTGTCTATTATGATCCCTAATTATCTTCCTTGAGTTCTATCTCATCTCTCTCCCCCTCACACTTCTTTATGTTTTGATTCTCTCACGCTTTTCTCCTTCTTGTTCTCTCTCTACCTTATCTCTCTCTCTCTCTCTCTCTCTCTCTCTCTCTCTCTCTCTCTCTCTCTCTCCTCTCTCTCTCTCTCTATCTCTCTCTCACACACACACACACACACACACACACACCAACACATTATCCTATCCTATTCTCACCCTCTCCCCCTTCTCTCTCATTCTCTCCCCCTCCCTCTCCCTCTCCCCCCCTCTCCCTCCCCCTTTCATTATCTTAAATCTCTCTCTCTCTCTCTCTCTCTCTCTCTCTCTCTCTCTCTCTCTCTCTCTCTCTCTCTCCCTCTCTTTATCCTATTCTCCCCATCTCCGCCCTCCCTCTCCCTTCCTCTCTCCCTCTCCCCCTCTCCTTTTCCCAATCTCCCTCTCTCCCTCTCCCTTCCTCTCTCCCTCTCCCCCTCTCCTTTTCCCAATCTCCCTCTCTCTCCCTCTCCCCCTCTCCTTTCCCCAATCTCCCTCTCTCCCTCCCCCTCTCCTTCTCTCCCTCTCCTTTTCCTAATCTCACTCTCTCTCCCTCTCTCTCTCCCCCTCTCTTTTTCCCAATCTCCCTCTCTCTCCCCTCCCTCCCTCTCTCCCTCTCCCCATCTCCTTTTCCCAATATCCCTCTCTCACCCTCTCCCCCTCTCCTTTCCCCAATCTCCCTCTCTCCCTCCCCCTCTCCTTCTCTCCCTCTCTCCCTCTCCTTTTCCCAATCTCCCTCTCTCTCCCTCTCTCTCCCTCTCTCTCTCTCTCTCCCTCCCCTTCTCCTTCTCTCCTTCTCTCCCTCTCCACCTCTCCTTTCCCAAATCTCTCTTTTTCCCAATGTCCCTCTCTCTCCCTCTCCCTCCCCCTCTCCTTTTCCCAATCTCGCTCTCTCCCTCTCCCTCTCTCCCTCCCCCACTCCTTCTCTCCCTTTCTCCCTCTCTCCCTCTCCCCCTCTCCTTTTCCCAATCTCCCTCTCTCTCCCTCTCCCCCTCTCCTTTCCCCAATCTCCCTCTCTCCCTCCCCCTCTCCTTCTCTCCCTCTCTCCCTCTCTCCTTCTCTCCCTCTCTCCCTCTCCCCCTCTCCTTCTCCCAATCTCCCTCTCTCTCCCTCTCCCCCTCTCCTTTCCCCAATCTCCCTCCCCCTCTCCTTCTCTCCCTCTCTCCCTCTCCTTTTCCCAATCTCCCTCTCTCTCCCTCTCCCTCTCCCTCTCCCTTCCTCTCTCCCTCCCCCTCTCCTTCTCTCCCTCCCTCTCCCTCCCTCTCTTCATCTCCCCCTCTCCTTTTCCCAATCTCTCTTTCTCTCCCTCTCCCCCTCTCATTTCCCCAATCTCCCTCTCTCTCCCTCTCCCTCTCCCCCTTCCCTTTTCCCAATCTCTCTCTCTAACTCTCCCTCTCTCCCTCTCCCCCTCTCCTTTCCCCAATCTCCCTCTCTCTCTCCCCATCATCTTCTCTCCCTATCCCCCTCTCCCCCTCTCCTTTTCCAAATCTCTCCTTTTCCCAATCTCCCTCTCTCTCCCTCTCCCTCCCCATCTCCTTTTCCCAATCTCTCCCTCTCCCTCCCCGTCTCCTTTTCCCAATCTCTCCCTCTCCCTCTCCCTCTCTCCCTCCCCCTCTCCTTCTCTCCCTCTCTCCGTCTCCCCCTCTCCTTTTCCCAATCTCCCTCTCTCTCACTCTCCCCCTCTCCTTTTCCCAATCTCCCTCTCCCCCTCTCCTTTCCCCAATCTCCCTCTCTCTCCGTCTCCCCCTCTCCTTTCCCCAATCTCCCTATCTCCCTCCCCCTCCCCCTCTCCTTCTCTCCCTCTCTCCCTCTCCTTTTCCCAATCTCCCTCTCTCTCCCTCTCCCTCTCCCTTCCTCTCTCCCTCCCCCTCTCCTTCTCTCCCTCCCTTTCCCTCCCTCTCTTCATCTCCCCGTCTCCTTTTCCCAATCTCACTTTCTCTCCCTCTCCCCCTCTCCTTTCCCCAATCTCCCTCTCTCTCCCTCTCCCTCTCCCCCTCTCCTTTTCCCAATCTCACTCTCTCCCTCTCCCTCTATCCCTCTCCCCCTCTCCTTTCCCCAATCTCCCTCTCTCCCTCCCCCTCTTCCCTGCTCCTTTCCCAATCTCTCCTTTTCCCAATCTCCCTCTCTCTCCCTCTCCCTCCCCCTCTCCTTTTCCCAATCTCTCTCCATCCCTCTCCCTCTCTCCCTCCCCCTCTCCTTCTCTCCCTCTTTCCCTCTCCCCCTCTCCTTTTCCCAATCTCCCTCTCTCTCCCTCTTCCCCTCTCCTTTCCCCAATCTCCCTCTCTCCCTCCCCCTCTCCTTCTCTCCCTCTCTCCCTCAAATTTTACCAATCTCCCTCTCTCTCCCTCTCCCTCTCCCTTCCTCTCTCCCTCCCCCTCTCCTTCTCTCCCTCCCTCTCCCTCCCTCTCTTCATCTCCCCCTCTCCTTTTCCCAATCTCACTTTCTCTCCCTCTCCCCCTCTCCTTTCCCCAATCTCCCTCTCTCTCCCTCTCCCTCTCACCCTCTCCTTTTCCCAATCTTTCTCTCTCCCTCTCCCTCTCTCCCTCTCTCTCCCTCTCTCTCCCTCTCCCTCTCTCCCTCTCTCTCCCTCTCCCTCTCTCTCCCTCTCCCTCTCCCTCTCCATTCCTCTCTCCCTCCCCCTCTCCTTCTCTCCCTCTCTCTCCCTCCCTCTCTTCATCTCTCCCTCTCCTTTTCCCAATCTTTCTTTCTCTCCCTCTCCCCCTCTCCTTTCCCCAATCTCCCTCTCTCTCCCTCTCCCTCTCCCCCTCTCCTTTTACCAATCTCTCTCTCACCTTTTCCCAATCTCCCTCTCTCTCCCTCTCCCTCTCCCTTCCTCTCTCCTTATCTCCCTCTCCCTCTCCCTCCCTCTCCCTCCCTCTCTTCATCTCCCCCTCTCCTTTTCCCAATCTTGCTTTCTCTCCCTCTCCCTCTCTCCTTTCCCCAATCTCCCTCTCTCTCCCTCTCCCTCTCCCCCTCTCCTTTTCCCTCTCTCTCTCTCTCTCCCTCCCCCTCTCTCCCTCTCCCTCTCTCCCTCTCTCCCTCCCCCTCTACCTCTCTCCCTCCCCCTCTCCTTTTCCCAATCTCGCTCTCCCCCTCTCCTTTCCCCAATCTCCCTCTCTCCCTCCCCCTCTCCTTCTCTCCCTCTCCCCCTCCTTTCCCCAATCTCCCTCTCTCCCTCCCCCTCTCCTTCTCTCCCTCTCTCCCTCTCCCCCTCTCCTTTTCCCTCCCTCTCCCTCCCTCCCTCTCTCTCCCTCTCCCTCCCTCTTTCTCCCTCCCTCTCTCTCCCTCTCCCTCCCTCTCTCTCCCTCCCTCTCCTTTTCCTAGTTCTACATAGCCCATATAGGTAGAACTAAGGCCAAAAATTCTAGTTCTACATAACCCGTAAGGGTTATGAGAAATTGTGAATGTTGACATATAAGGTTTCCATAACCCATATGGGTTATAGGAAAATCTTTATATATTTTAGTCCCAACAGTCTAAAAAATAGCATTGCAAGTTGTTTGAAGGCCCCACTACTTTTGCACATGATTTTTGGGGACAGTAACAGTCAGGTTTTCATATTCTTTTGTCACTTTTTCTTTGGAATGATTGATTTTTAAGTTATTTTATAATTGTTACTTTAGATAATAACAAAATCATGATCATTTGTTGTTTTTTTGCTTTGATTATGATTTATTTGTCTTGTATTTTGGTTTTTTTTAAAGTTATTTTATTATTGTTACTTTAGATTATAACAAAATGATGATCATTTGTTGTTTTTTTGCTATTTGATTGTGGATTGTCATCATGATGTTATGTGTAGGACAATGGGAAATAATAAGAGAGGAACAAATGAACAAAGAGAGGCAGCAAAGGAAAGACAATAGGAGCATATGAAGAGATTACGTGAAGGTATGTCATCTAATGCACCTAATGAAAGTGATGAACATTCAACAATTGAAATTGATATGATTAATGCACCAAATCAAAATGATCAACATACACCAATTCAAATACATATGATGAATGCACCTAATGAATGCAATGAACATAGACCATTTGAAAATGATTTGGTGAATGCACATGTTAATGAAATTGAAGAAGATTTACCATTTGAATTTGATGTGATCAATGCACATAATGCACCTAATGAAAATGAAGAGCATGCACCAATCTTAACACCTCTTAGAATAATTCGTAGAAAACCAAAGTTCCTAATTAATATTGATGAAAATATTGTGAAGCCAATGCATGATAAAATTTCTGAAAGAACTTGTAGAAGAACAGTTAGAAGAATTTGGAATAACTATTTTGAAAACTTAAATCAAAGTGGAAGATGCCAAATAGTTGTTGAAATGATTAAAAATCTGAAATTTAGAGAGACAATGAAAATTTTGGGGTTAAGAACATCCGAAAATAATAGTGAAAGAACCATTGTGAGAAATATTTTTGATGCATACCAAGCCATTGGTTCAAAATCACGCACTAAAGATGCTAATGTTACTCATCGTGTCCTCACATCAACCATAATGGGAAAGGAAATGAAAAAATATCATTTAATAAGCAAAAAAAGCAAGTCATTAAGGATAAGTAGAACCACATTACACTATGCCTTAGAGAGGCGAGAGAAAATTGAGGATCCTAATAATAATTCTCTTTGGGCATTCTCCAGTAGACTCCCATGCAAGGACAAGGTTGTTGTTTATGCACTACGAACGTTAATTGAGAGATTTTGGTATGACAACACAAGGGTTTCACCCAACCAAAGATATGTTGTTAGAAGGCAAATTGGAATTAGTAATCGTGAGCCACATCCAAAACACTATTTAGATACAACTCAAACACAATTTTATGAAAGGTTTCTTCAAAGCTTTCCTCAGATTAAAATTAGTCAAAGATTTTTTGAGATGACAAAACCATTTTATGTTAAGATTAATCATGCACGTACTACATGTTGTTGTAGGGTCCATGTTGAATTTTCCATGCATTATGATATTTATTACTATATCTGTTGTACTTTGCACACTAACGATGTTTTGTAGTAATGTGGTCTACAAGCACCTCCTAAGTCATCAAGAGAATTTATTTCAAGTGTACTATGTAGACGAGATGATGGGTGCATTTATTATAAGATGATGTGTTTGAGAGGTTTTCGTCCTACATGTGGTGGTTTGCAACAGTTGCATAGATGCCTACATCTAGATAGCACACATGAAATTGGTAAGGAACTAGTTTCTATTGGAAAATATAAGTTAGTAACATATGGTGTTAAAGATGGAAAATAATTAAAGAGGTGTCAGTTAGTGAAAAGGGATATATGCGTAGCTGATTTTATGAAGATGTTTCAAGAGAAACTAGTATATGAGTACATAGGTCACACACATAGAGCTAGACGGTTAGATGAGCAATTCAAGTTGTGTAAGGACACTTTCCCCCTTGGCACTATTGTCTTTGTCATTGATTTTTCTGAGAATTATACACTAAAGCTGCAAAATGAAGTACAATCTATGTATTACCACTCTACACAAGTTACAATTTTTGTACACATAGCATTCATGCATGCACATGATAGCACCGAGGAGGATAGAAAGGTTATAAGAGAATATCACTTCTATATCAGTGATGATCGTACACATTCCTCAGAGTTTGTGCAAGGATGCTTTACAGTCTTCTATGATAGTTTAAGGGAAAGAGATATAAGATACAACCAACACTTAATATGGTCAGACAATTGCACCGCACAATTCAAGAATGCAAGGATGTTCTACTGGTTGACTAGGATGCATGTGACAAGTGGTGTGCAACATTTTTGGAATTTCATTGAGGTAGGGCATGGAAAGGGAGAGCATGATGGTGCGGGAGCATGTGTCAAAAGAGCTCTTACCAGAGAGAAATTGAAGTACGAAGGTGGTGCAATGTTAATAGATGCCAAAACAATTGTGCAATGGTGTAGCTCTATGATGGGACTAGGTAATGTAGATAAGTCTATGGTTTCTAGATATTTTTGGTTAATAAGTGAATCTAACATTGAAAACTATCTAGATTGTTGTACACTTATTGGATCAAGTGACATGCATTCATTTAAAGTTCAAATGCAACATCACTAGTTATTTATACTAGACATATTGCATTCTTTTTCTTTTCGTGTATGCACTTTTTGTGGGATGAATGTGAATCAAAAGAGTGGGTTGACCAATGGTCTTGTAGACCTTTGCAAACCCTAGATACATATCAACTTCCTAGAGCACTACAAATGAACTAGATTGAATCATCAGTGGATTTTGACCATGTATCAGACATAGTTGAACCAGGTAAAGGGTTGCAATGTGCTATAATTTTAAGCTTAATTTATTAGTATTAACTTATGTTGATTTTGGTATTAACTTATATCCTTCTATTAAATGTAGATCATGTATATACAGTTATTGCGGATGAGAACAACAAAGAAGGAACATATTACTTTTTGTATTGTTGTATTGAGGCCAAAAATAAATTGACTTCTATAGTGGTTGATGGAGAGAGTATTGAGTACCCAAGAGGATCCATTGTTGTGATAGGGACATGGCTTAGAAGGTACAACGTTGTTGTGTCAAGTTGTATTGAGACCTCTTAAACTCATTTTATTTAGTAGTCATTGTATTGATTTTGGCATTATTCTTCTATAAAATGAAGGTACCCTATCAAAAATTCTAATGCCTGGTTGTTTGAGGACTTTGAGGCACATAGACATATTCTTCATTACTCAAACATTCTTGTTGCAACAAATATTCATTTGATTAAATATTGTGGTAGACCTCTTAACAAGGATTTGTGGAAAGTTTGTGAATCAGACCATGAGGCAATACTTGAGACACTAAGGGTTAGAGCTAATCCAAAAGGTTCACTTGATTGATTTTGGGCCATCTAGAAGAATAATTCTACAATATGGTAGAATAATTTTGACAATTTTGTATATATCTTTTGCGAAACATTGTAACTTCACTTTTTTGGATGTTCTCTACATGCATATGAGCTATAATATGCATATGAGCTATAATGTGCATATGTAGATGCCAAATTTTGTATATAAAAGCATCAATGAGTTGTAATGTGCATATCCAGATGCTAAGTTTTGTATAAAAAAACAACGACGAAATGTAATTTGCATATTTAGATGCAAAATTTTATAAATATAAACAGTAATGAGCTTGATAGTTTATATAAGATGCCAAATTTTATATATGAAAGTGTCCATGGGGCTGATTTGCAAATTTTGAATATGAATATGCAAATTTTTTTTCGAAGTGTTTTGAGAAAGTTTTGAGTTATTATTGAATTACCCGATTTGAAGGGCTAGTAGGAATAGTCCAAATCCAAGATAGGATTTTGGTAGGCAGTGACAACACGACCCCAAAGGTTCAAACGGATCATCCATAAGTGCCACGGTCTTCGAGTTACGCTACGTCAAAGTTTGACCCTTTTTTCTGCTTTGAGCGTTCAAGGGAAAATGTCACTATGAGGTGGCTCATAACGATCAGACGTCTTAGGGAGAAAGACAAGGGCACACCTAGAGTAAACACAGACACCTAGATGTGCTTGCCCTAACGGTTCGTTCCCACGACAAGAAGAATGAAAGATGCACTATTTTGCCACCTCTCACTGACAGTTTTTGATGGTTTTTGATGCAACAGAAAAAAACTCACTATAAGAAAATGGATTCAAGTTGCCTAAATCTGAGATAATATTTTGTAGGTAGTAACAACACAACCCCATAGGTTCAAATGGATCATCCATAAATGCCACGGTCTCCGAGTTACGCTACGTCAAAGTTTGACCCTTTTTTTCCGCTTTCAGCGCTCAAGGGAAAACGTCGCTACGAGGTGGCTCATAACAATCAAATGCCTTCGGGAGTGAGACAAGGGCACACCTAGCATAAACCTGTCCACCCGGATGTGCTTGCACTGATGGTTCATTCCCACGACAAGCAGAACGAAAGATGCACTATTTTGCCACCTCTCACTGACAGTTTTTGATGGTTTTTGATGCAAAAGAAAAAATCTCACCATAAGAAAATAGAATCGAGTTGCCCAAATCTGAGATAGGATTTTTTAGGCAGCAAAAACACAACCCCATAGGTTCAAATGGATCATCCATAAGTGCCACGGTCTCCGAGTTATGCCATGTCAAAATTTGACTATTTTTTCCACTTTGAGCGCTCAAGGGAAAACATCGCTATGAGGTGGCTCGTAATGATCGGATGCCTTGGGAAGCAAGACAAAGGTACACCTAGTGTAAACCTAGCCACTCAGACATGCTCGCACTGACGGTTTATTCCCACAACAAGTAGAATGAAAGATGCACTATTTTGCCACCTCTCACTGACAGTTTTTGACAGTTTTTGATGCAACAGAAAAAATCTCACAATAAGAAAATAGAATTGAGTTTCCTGAATCCAAGATAGGATTTTGTAGACAACGATAACACAACCACATAGGTTCAAATGGATTGTCCATAAGTGCCACAGTCTCCAAGTTACGCTATGTCAAAGTTTGACCATTTTTTCCACTTTGAGCGCTCAAGGGAAAACGTCACTACAAGGTGGCTCGTAATGATCAAATGCCTTGGGGAGTGAGACAATGGCACACTTAGCATAAACCCAGACATCCGTATGTGCTTGTGCTGATGGTTTGTTCCCATGAAAAGTAAAACAAAAGATGCACTATTTTGCCACCTCTCACTGACAGCTTTTGATGGTTTTTGATGCAACAGAAAAAATCTCACCATAAGAAAACAGAATCAAGTTGCCTGAATCCGAGATAGGATTTTTTAGCCAGTGAAAACATGACCCCATAGGTTCAAATGGATTGTCCATAAGTGCCATGGTCTCCGAGTTACGCTATGTCAAAGTTTGACCATTTTTTTTGCTTTGAGTGCTCAAGGGAAAACATCGCTACGAGGTGGCTCGTAATGATCGGACACTTTGGGGAGTGAAACAAGGGCACACCTATCATAAAATTAGTGACCTAGATGTGCTCGCACTAACAGTTCATCCCCAAGACAAGCAGAACGAAAGATGCACTATTTTGCCACCTCTCACTGACAACTTTTGACGGTTTTTGATGCAACAGAAAAAATCTCACCATAAGAAAATGGAATCGAGTTGCCTGAATCTGAGATAGGATTTTTTAGGTAGTGAAAACACAACCCCATAGGTTCAAATAGATCATCCATAAGTGCCACGGTATCCGAGTTATGCTACGTCAAAGTTTGACCATTTTTTTCACTTTGAGTGCTCAAGGGAAAATGACGCTACGAGGTGGCTCATAATGATCAGATGCCTTGGGGAGAAAGACAAGGGCACACCGAGTGTAAACCCAGCCACCCAGATTTTCTTGCACTGATGGTTCATTCCCAGGACAAGAAGAACAAAAGATGCACTATTTTGCCACCTCTCACTGACAGCTTTTGATGATTTTTGATGCAAGAGAAAAAATCTCACCATAAGAAAATGGAATCGAGTTGCCCGAATCCAAGATGGGATTTTTTAGGAAGATTCAACATGACCCCATAGGTTCAAACGGATCATGTATAAGTGTCACAGTCTTCGAGTTACGCTATGTCAAAGTTTGACCATTTTTTCCACTTTGAGCGCTCAAGGGAAAACGTCGCTACGAGGTGGCTCGTAATGATCGCATGCCTTGAGGAGAAAGACAAGGGCACACCTAGTGTAAACCCATCCACCCAAATTCACTCACACTGATGGTTCATTCCCATGACAAGCAAAATGAAAGATGCACTATTTTGCCACCTCTCACTGACAACTTTTGACGGTTTTTGATACAACAGAAAAAATATCACCATAAGAAAACGGAATCGAGTTGCCCAAATTTGAGATAGGATTTTTTAGGCAGCAACAACATGACCCCATAGGTTCAAATGGATTATCCATAAGTGCCACAGTCTCCAAGTTATGCTATGTCAAAGTTTGACCATTTTTTCTCTTTGAGCACTCAAGGGAAAACGTCACTACGAGGTGGCTCATAATGATCGGATGCCTTGGGGAGCAAGACAAGGGCACACCTAGTGTAAACCTGGCCACCCGGATGCACTCGTGCTAACGATTCATTCCCACGACAAGCAAAACAAAAAATGCACTATTTTGCCACCTCTCACTGACAGCTTTTGACAGTTTTTGATGCAATAGAAAAAATCTCACCACAAGAAAATGAAATCAAGTTGCCTGAAACCAAGATAGGATTTTGTAGGCAGTGACAACACGACCCTATAGGTTCAAATAGATTGTCCATAAGTGCTACAACTCTTCTTTTATAGGTGATGAAATGATGAACTTGACTCCATAAGCATGAAATGATGAACTTAAGCATGAAATGTCAATTGGTTCTTGAAATGATGAACTTCACTCCATAAGCATGAGTTTATGAAATAATAAATTCACTCCAATCTCTTCATGCATGAAGGACTCAAAGCAAATTCACTCAATCAAAATACAGAATATCAACATTACCGATATCAGTACTTGGGTATACACAATATGAGCAATAGATAGTTTAAAAGTATACGCCATATGAGTTACAAGTAATGAACAAATTGGATCACATTTCAAGACATATACACAACTAACAAATTTGATCACATTTCAATAGCAAATAACTAAGTTTTAGGAATATCATGTTTCATATATATCAATGAACAAATTGGATCGAATATCAAGTTTCATATATATCAAAATGAACAATAATCATGTACATATATCAAAAAATGGCATAGATGCCAAATCAATAATAGTTACAAAAATGTGGCATGTGCCATGTCTGTCAAAGTCGATATATACATATACAAATGTCAAGTATATAAAAACTTGGCCCTTCAATGACCACAACTATAACTATATGTCTCTATCTATATCTATGACTGTGGTGGATCATCAAAATCGAGCCTCTTTGAAGTAGTATGTGGCTACACAAGGATAATTCAAATGTCTAATTAGATATATTTTCTCAATATAACATCAAAATAACTAAATACTGAACTCTAAATTGTTTGAAGTTGAAATGTTGATTACCTCATCTTTGTCTTCTGCAATTCGGTGAGGCTGATGATCTGTGGGATGTCCTGCAGGAGGCTGTAACTGGTAAAACAACATTAATACATGTTAATGACATATATGACAAATAACACATAATAACTAAAAATGAATAGACTAAAAAACTAAAGCATACCAGAGCCTCCGATGGATGTGTTGTGGTCATAGAAGGTAAAGTCACAGATGAATCAGTTACAACCATTTCCTATATCCATGGTAAGTGATCCAAAAGGAGTTAACTAGACAGTTTCAACTTCGTTGTGCACTTAGTGAAAAGGAGTTGATCTAAGACATACATACCTTTTGCCTTGGTCATGTTGGATCCCATAATATATGTGTAGGACTTCTACTAAAATGGAATGGTAGAATAACAGTAAGAAGTTTGCAAGGGGCCTGTAATAGTTTAAAGACAATCATACAAGTTAATAACCCAAAGTTGTTGACAAACTAGATAAAACAAATATTTTTAACATATGTAGAAAAAATGCACATCGAAGCCTCATATAGTTCTCCTATAACCTTAGGAGGCCTTATCGAATCTGATGCAACTATTACCATTTCATGTATGAAAAATGATAACATATGATATAGACATAAAAGGATTTAGTTATTTTGAACAAGCAAGAATGCAATCCAAAGTGAATATGAAGATATCACCTCTTCCCTCTGTTGAACCTCATCGAAATCAGGTGCATTCATTAATTCTGTAAACCCCATATATTTCTGTATATAGAACAAATAAATTAAGTGCATTTATCAATATCTACATATACATGTTTAATAATAATACATTACAACAATTAAATTTAAATTGTAGTGGATTACCTTCTGTCATTTGGGTGTCCAAGAGGATATCTTTTTCTGCCTCGGAGTGCTAGAGGATGGATTTCTCACACGAGATGTCCTCAAGGTAGGTGGGGTAAACTAATGGAAAAAAATTAACATAAGGGAAAAGAGCATGTATTTAATATATCACTTAAGTAAAAAATATATAAATCTAAATGGTACCGCATAGCTATCTTGGCCAAAGTCAATGGTTGAAAGCGTGATATCATCAAGTTGGGACATCTCAGCCACTGATAAGCCCTACAAAATATCAACTAATGATACATATAATTAACAAAATATATTTTGAATCCAATGTATTATTATATTTTTAACAAATTTACAAATCTTTACCTCTGGTGGCGAAACTACTCATGACCGTGGAGTTGACTGAACAGTATGTGGTGTACTCCCACCACCTGTTGCACCCTACAATGCATTTTATTTATATGTCACTTTAAAATTTCTAAAAATAAAAATTCATTTCTTTTTATAAGATTTAGTCACTTAATTGATAACATGTCATAAACAGAATTAAACGCACCTATGTCTGATAGAGAGGGTACAACATATTGAGCAGTTCGTCGGTGAGGGCCAAATCCTCTGCAGTGGAAGCATGGCATCTACTCCCACAACATGTACATGAATGAGATGTCCCACCATCCTCATCCGCGTCAGTGTCTACACCAGAACATACACCCTGGCAGGTGGGGCACATATACTGAATGGGTTGGCTCGTGCCAAATGATGCATGAGGTGCTGCTGATGCAGGAGGTGTCATTGAGGAAGGAGGTGTTGTTGCTGAAGGAGGTTTTGCTAATGAAGGAGGTGTTGTAGGTGTTGGTACATCCTCTGCTCCGACTAGCTGTGTCCCATGCTGAACAATGACATCAGTCAATGATGCAGCTACCTAAAGAGTCTGTAATTCCATAGACTCCTTCAAGGATATAGGGATAGTGACATGAACCATGGGTTTAGGAGTTTTACACCTCCTATGTTGTGGATCTACCACCCTATGGGCCCCAGGTCTATCCTGCGCAGAGCCTCTCCCTCTACCCTGAAATTGTCAGATGTCAAAGTAATTCGGCTTCTCGCCAAGGATAAACTCACATTACAACTTTCTCAAAAAATATAGAGGCACCTCCCAATTATTACAAGGTGGTTGGTCAAAGACCATATACCACCCATTCCAAAAAGCATCTTTCAACCTAGCATGAACACACCAATGTATAGGAAACCGAGTCGTATTTAGTTCTAGGTTGTTACTGGTAACAGGATCGGTGAAAAGAGCACATATGTCAGCTTTGACTATGCCCTTTTTCTTCACTTGATCATATGACAACCCATCCGCATAAAATGTTTGACATCTATCCCTCCATGAACCCCATTTCATAACCTCCCTAGATACCTCATTTGCACTATTAGCCATTGTTTCTAGTGTTCTGGCAAGGGTTGAGTGGTGTTCAAGCTTAGAGGTCCTCAACCTATTCACCAATATAGAAATTTGGGCACTATTTTGTGTAAGGTGATTGATGCGATCCTCTTGTGTGGCATCTACATGATCTAATGGAGGATGTGGAGGGTTTCGGGGTGGTGGTGGTTGTTGAGGAGCAGCATTTTCAGGATTTTGAGGGTTTTCTTGTTGCTCTTGTGCAATGTTAATAGGGTTTTCTTGTGTTACTTGTGCAAGAGGAGGTATTTTTTGTTTATTTCATTTTTGGGGATTGCTTGAAGAATCTGACATCAAATTAATAAAAACAAAACTTAAATCAATTAAAAAACCCTAATTTAATTAAAATGCAAAGAAAAATAATCAAACTAATCAAATATTACCTGTTCGATAGGGTGCCATTCTTGAAAATTGCTTTTGATGATGGGAAAATAAAAAATTGTTGCAAACCCGTGCGAGTTCGATGCTTTTTTTGGCTTCTCCTTGCTACTGTTCCATAGGTTTTGGCATTGCAAATGCCCAAAACCCATGGTCTAAACAAAAGAAATATGTTTCTCAAAATGAGAAACTTTAAATTTTTTTATTTAAAAAAAATGTTCCTCAAAACCCATACAGGTTTTGAGGAACTTTTGGTTTTTTTAATTATTTTTTCTCTAGGCTTGGTGTTACCAAGCCTAGCACATTTTTGAAATTTTAGAACCCGTACGGGTTATGAAAATTTTTGTTTTTTTTGGCATGTGGCCACTTTTTTGTTCACCATCTTGGGGCACTTACCCTCAAGTGGTCCTACTTCTAACACACACTATCCTCTCCCTTGGCTTTCGTGGTCCTAGGTGCAAGAGAAAAATGTTAGTAACACTCAAAGTTTATATTTTTAAGAGAGGTCTGCCAAGAGAAACATCACTCTTGGGAATGACCTTGTGCGGTAAATCCTTCAAGCTGCTATAGAAATCAGGTGTGAGCGAAAGTTGTAGCCTTGGGTATAGCTGTTCCTACAGTGTAACTTGCCGAAAGGACAAATGGGCCCCACCACAAGTTACAAGGCTCCTAAATGAGTCACAGCAGAATGAACTTATGTCCAAAAAGATCAAAAATTACTAGACACCTTTTTGTGTAGAAACCCACCTATTTTATTGATTGAGAATATTTTTGATAAATTTAGTGCAAGAGCATAGATGGTTTTGCTCCCAAGATACTCACCATACATATTTCCTTGAGTAGAAACTTAGCTTTTTGAAAGGCTACTTGTAGCTTGATAAAAGTGGTGACTCCCCCATCATAGGAATCATCTATTTGTTATTCTCGCGCAAGACTTAGTATATCACATCCTTACCTGCCATGGTGGGATTCATAAGGTACGTAGTACCAAAGTTGAAAAAATATCAAGATGTGGGCTGAAATTATCGCAACTAGCCATTTGACCTTAGGGATAAAGTGTGTTTGAAGTGTCTTCGTTTTGTGTCAAGACCAGTGATAAAGTGAGCCGACTTGAGGCTTTTTGTAAAAACGTACTCAAAAAAAATTGGAAAAAGGGTCATAGAGTTCAAAGATTGGGTTGATTTAGACCCATACCTATTTGTGCCTTTTGAGGCAATATTATTGTGTTTGTGTGCTTGCTTTATTTTCTTGTCAAAGAAAATCAAAACATATTCCAAAACAAGTATTCATCCAACACAAATTTTAAACACCAACATTTGGAAACAATCAAAACAAAGTGCAAAAACAAAGCATCAAACTATATGACCATCCTTCACATTTTGAGAAGGAAGAATCTTCATCAACATATCAATTTGAAGAAAAGACCATTGAGCTCAAAGGCTTTCATCAAAAGAAGGAAATTTTTCAATCTCAATAGACAAATCTTTGTCTCACATAGAGCCTTCTTACATCATATGCATTTATATCTTCAAGGAAAATCCAACAAGTTTGATCAAGAGTCTTTAAACTGCAGAGCTTTTACTCAATATAGAGCTTTGAGTTATCATAAAAACAAGGGAGGCAAAATCAATCCTGCCTTCTTTCCAGACATTTGCATCACATATAACATAGCTTGGGAAGAACCACGAACCCCCAAAAGAGAAGAGGAAGAATTTATCCCATTTGTAACATAGAGTTTTAATTGAAGTTTAAACATTCCATCCATTCTCACATTCATACATCATCAATCCATTTTCAACTCTCGAAACATAAAGAGGTCTTGTCCTAAGTTCTTTTTCGATATTACTTGTATCAAAAACAATACATCACTTTTAGAGTGTCTCTACATCTAGGATAAACTCATCCTCATAGGCATTTCTATGCAGGTTAAAACTAGTCTATGAGTACATCCTCTCATTACTAGGTAGTTGGGTCTGTAACACATCTTAGACTTTTGTTATACCTTATCATATCAAACATTGTCAAAAAACACAACAAGCAATTCATAGAAGGACTTTGGTAACATCAAACCTTTAGTGCTAGAGATCTATATGCAAAACACTTCACCAAACATTTATCTCTCATTCCATCATGAACTCATAATAATTTTCACCAAACTTCAACAACAACTTTCAAACAAAATGGCTCAAACCAGATCAAGGTCTAAACAACTAGAAATCGAGGAAGAAGAGGAGGAAAATCTCAATGAATTCCAAGAAGCCCTTGGAGGAAATGCAAATGATGAAAATCCTAGTAGGAAATGCAAATGATGAAAATCCTAGTACTCCCACTCCCAAAGCAATAGAAAGGGCACAACACAACCCCCTCTTTAATCGACTTTTTGATGAAATCCTCAAGAACAACGTTGATGCTCACTTTTTAAGACTTGCCCAAGAGGCAGCCAAACTACCCTATGATTTTGATACTGCACAATTAAGTCAAGCATCCAAACACCATAGTCCTAATGAGGGTGGAAGAGGTCAAGATAACTTCAGATATGGCCTTCATCAAGGAAATCCCCCACCTCCTCCTCCTCCCAATGACATTGGCATGTTGAGGCAACAAGTCGAGAATCTAGCCCAATAACTCCACACTGGTGTGAAAACTACCCAGTTTTAACTTAATGATATTTGTCCCTATCCCTTTGATAGGAATCTACATATGCCACCTTTTCCATGAGGGTTTGAAACACTTAAGTTTGAAAAGTATCAGGGAAAAGGAGACCCTTGAGATCATGTAAGAGAATTTCATTCAGCTTGCCTAGAAGTGGCATATGAAGACACATACCTAATGCACCCCTTTCCTCAGAGTTTGGGAGGGAAAACCATGCAATGGTTTTCTCGACTAATAGGCGACATTAGGACATTCGAAGAACTAGTCTAGAAATTCATTGCACATTATTCACACAACATAGAACGTAATGTCACCATGGCAGATCTGTGTAACACTAAGCAAAAATCAAGGGAGCTATTTTCAACTTTCTTGCAATGATGGCGACAAATGTCTAGCAGATGTTCTCTTTAGTTACCTGAACAAGAACTAGTGGAAATATTTATTTCCAACTTGAACGAAGAAATGGAATTCCATCTAAACATGAAAGGTATAGAGTCCTTTATTGACATGATGACCCAGGGTTTAAAATGTGAATGGGCCCTCATCAAAAAGGGGCTTATCAAGATATACAATGAACCAAAAGACAACCCTCTCCCACACTTCAATAGTGATAAACCCAACTTATGGAATAAAAACAAAAACATCATCAATGATGAGGTTGTACATACAAGGACTATCAAGAGTGCACAACCTATGGTCTGATTTGTGGGGCAAAACCCTCCTCCTAAGAACAACATGGTTGCCCCCCCACCAAATCAAGGATGCAATGTACCATAAGAGGAACTGAGACAATGACAACAAAACTATAAACCAAAGCATACAAACACTCCCTTAGGAGAACCTATTGAAACAATGTTACGCGAATTGGTCTCCTCAAATCTGGTAACCTTGCCAAAGACATCTAATTACGAACCTCATGTCAAACCTCCATGGTGGAGGGATAATGAACATTGCAAATTCCATCAAGGGAAAGGGCATAAAACAAGTAACTATCATATATTGAAAGATCTTGTTGAGGATCTCATTGACCGAAGAGAGATTGAAATTGAAGGAAACGACTCAAAAACCACAAATAATGATCATCTTATGTTTAAGAATCCACTTCCATCACAAGATCAAAGGGGTCCTTCCACTTCAGGATGAAACATAGATACCAATGATTATACACAAGCACCTATAATTACACTGTGAATAACCTATATGATTCCAATAAACAAATTGAAACCATTACCATCAAAGATCCAAGCTCTACCTGCAGTGTTGTTATGCATCATAGCAAGATCACCATTAAAGCATCTCCACAAGGCACAACATCCATCCCGAAGTAGTATAACCTTGTGGAACAGTTCGATAAGACACCTGCACTTATATCCATCTCAGAGCTATTGCGCCTATCCCCATCTCATAAAACAATATTGGATCAAGCTCTCCAAGAGGTGTCAGTCCCTGCCAATCTAAATACAGATCAATTTCAAGCTATGGTTGGTAGTCTGAGGCCATCACCATGTCTCACTTTCTCTAAAAATGACAATACATCCTTCTAGCAACCTCATAACGTCTCACTCCATATTGAAGGATTTATCAACCAACATAGGATCAGGTGAGTCTTTATTGATAATGGAGCATGCCTAAATATCTGTACCTTACAATTGGTCAAAGCATTGGGATATGCAGTTGAATCAGTGGAATCAGTGGACCCCAGCAAAAAGATAACCATAAAAGCCTATGATGATGCAGAGCGTTCTTCAAAAGGACCAGTTGTGTTACCAATCCAACTGGGCCCAGTGGTGAAGCACATCATATGTCAAGTTCTAGACCTTCCTCTGCCATATAATCTATTATTAGGAAGACCTTGGATACATGCCATGCAAGCTGTTCCATCCACCTACGACTAGTGTATCAAGTTTCCTTATAACGGTGTAAAAATTACAATCCTGGGTGATGAAAATCCATTTGCATATTGTAACAATATCAACCATCAACCAGAGATTATCATTCCCAACAATAGAGAAGCTATCCTATCCACATCATATGTTAGTCCAGCCTCTCTTTCCAGTTCAAACACCACTATACCCAAACAAAAGAAGATAAAAATGAAAATGGTAGAGGTAGGTCCTAGGGAGTACAATCTTAGCCAACTCTTTTGTGTTGGGCAACTACCCACTTCTCCTAGAGCTCATGGTAAGCCTCAAAGGTTACTTCAAGCACCACTAGTCAAGCCAACATGCACTTTCGAACCTTTTATCCTTGGAAAGAGTCAAGAAGAAGAGACCAAAGATGAGGACTTAGCAGAAAGGATTTATAAAGATTCCTATCACCATGGAAATCCCACAAGCTAAGCTTCCCATAGATCAATATGGAAAAGGCCTTCTCATTATGCAAAGAATGGGCTATGATGGTCAAAGTGCTTTGGGACCTTGCAAGCAAGGATGACATGAGCCGCTACAATCGGAATTAAAGCCTAAAGATAACACTGGATTAGGATTTCAAAAGGAAATTCTTCCTAAGCTCAGATTCAAAGGGAAACTCCCCAAACCTCTATATCAGCCTAATACTCTAAAGAGGCCACCCTTGATTATATCAGCAGCACCAAAAACCACACCAATTGTCCCAATATGCTCAGAATCCCAGCAATACGATCCACAACACCAATCATCCCACCAATCAAACCAACAACCCCATCAACAGCAGCAACTGCATCAATCACATCATTAGTAGTATCAGAACCCTAGTAGTATTGACAACACCAACAATTCCATCAGAAGCAGCAGATTCAACAATGTCGATACTCCTAGTATCAGATTCACTGATCCCAATAATCCATCCTATAGCACCAACCATTCCATCTCAAAAAGGTACATCAACCAATCACACCTGCGGTATTTAACTCAAAGGATATCCCAGTATGGTATAGTAATTGGATACTGGAAAGCAACTCAGAGATCGACTCACATGAGTGGGAATTTTATTCAGTACATCTCAATACTTCAGATGAGGAAGACGCATCACCACCTCCACCTCACAAAGAAATCCCTATTTATGAAGAAGTACAAATTAAAACCTCTTGGGTTCCTGAACTGGAAACATCTTTCACAGACCCTATGTCACATCCTACGCTCAATTCTGACAGGGAGAGTACCATCAATGACCTTCACCATAATGTCTTAACCCTCACTGACACATCTTATAAACTTAACCTGATCGATGAGGTAATTCCCATTATCCATCCTGAACTCATCGAATGGAACCAATCTAATCTCCCATCCCTTGACCAATTCCAAATTGATGAGGTGATCATTGACTTTTTGGAACTATGGAATAAAATACCAAGCATGGATCACAAAGTTGGATTCACCATTGAACTTAATAGCACAGCATGCTTTGAGGCGGATACCAAACCTTTTAGCTACAGAAATATTACAATAAAACATGGATCTTCTAGTGAAAACCACACTGTGGCACTATTTGATCCGAAAAAAGTAAAAAGAAAGAGCGCATCCAATGGTGAAAACCTCTTTGCAGCGCCTACAGATGAAAGGTTTGACATTCTCCCCTTGAATGCAAATTAGGAATGACCAATGATCCTTATTGAGGAAACAAAAGAATTCAACATGGGGACTCCTGAAACTCCTCACCACATACATCTGGCATCTCTTTTAACTCTAGAGGAATATCCTAAGTTTATAGAATTCTTCTAGAAGCATTAGATTAACTTTGCATGGTCATATGTAGACATGTCTGGTCTTGACCCTGATTTGGTCATGCATCACCTCATAGTAGCAGAAGGAGCTAAACCTGTCAAAAAGAAGCTTCACAAGATGCACCCCTAGATTGTGGTACTAGTCAAAGAAGAACTTAAGAAACTCTTGGATGTTGGTTTTATTAGACCAATTGATTATGCAGATTGGATATCCAACATTGTACCTATCGATAAACCAAATGGGGGCATCCGTATTTGTAATGACTTCAAATATCTAAACAAGGCATGTCCTAAAGATGACTTCCACCTACCAAAAATTGACATGATCATAGACCCAACAACAGGACATGCCATGCTTTCTCTCATGGATGGATTTTTAGGGTACAACCAGATAAAGATCGCTTAGGAGGATCAACATAAAAATGCCTTCACATGTCCATGGGGAAAATATTGTTGGAACGTAATGCCTTTTGGTCTAAAGAATGCAGGAGCGACCTATCAAAGAGCAATGACCACCATCTTTCATGATATGATGCATACCATAATGGAGGATTATGTTGATGACTTATTGGCAAAATCATTAAAAAGAGAAGGTCATCTAGAAATATTAGAGAAAATCTTTGACAAACTGGAGCAATATCATGTTCGACTCAACCCAAAGAAACGTGTCTTTGGAGTAACCTCGGGGAAGCTTCTAGGATAAATTGTCTCAAGCAAAGGCATTGAGGTCGATCCTGCAAAGGTCAAAGAAATCATGGACATGCCACCTCCAAATAATATCACTCAACTAAGGACATTACAAGGGTGGCTACAATCCATCCAAAGATTCATTGCACAACCAACAGATAAGTGTCACCCCTTTACACACTTGTTACACAAAAACATCTGCTTACAATGGCATGCCAGATGCCAACAAGCATTCTAGATGCTTAAAGACTATCTCATGAATACACCATTGTTGATCCCACCAGATCCAAGTAGGCCTCTATTGCTCTATATTTCAACAACAAATATGACATTGGGCATACTCCTGGCACAACATAATGCAGAAGGGAAAGAGTGTGTTGTATACTACATCTCTCGCACACTAGTCGGCTATGAACTCAATTACACACCTATTGAGCGAGCTTGCCTAGCAGTAATCTTGGTAGCCAATAAACTAAGGCACTACCTATTAACACATAAAGTATAGCTCATTGCAAAGATTGATCCACTAAAGTACTTACTCAACAAAGAAGCATTGACAGGTCGCTTGGCCAAATGGGTGATGATTCTAAGTGAATTTGACATCGAGTATGTGGACCGTAAGGCTATCAAGGGGCAAGTTATTGTAGATCAGTTGGCTGATGCACCCCTCATAGGCAATCATCCTCTTATTTCCAATTTTCCAGATGAAGAGATATTCATGATCACAGAAGCACAACCATGGAAGCTCTACTTTGATGGTTCATATACTAGGCATGGCTCGAGGGCAGGCATTTTGTTTATAATACCTCAAGGTGACGGCATCTCGAAGTCTTACGGGCTAACTTTTCCATGTACAAACAACATAGCAGAATATGAGGCCTTGATCACTAGACTCGGACTAGCCATACAATGGAAATTGAAAGAGCTACAGATTTATGGCGACTCCCAACTAGTCATCTAACAAGTCACAAATGAATATCAGACCAAGGATGATAAACTCATGTCGTACAAGCAAATGGTGGATGGTTTAAAAGCATCATTTACTACTATCACCTTAGAGTGGATACCTAGAGATCAGAATCAATCTACTGATGCCATGGCTACCATTGCATATCTCCTAGATCTTCCACATAATTCCACATGCTACGAGTTCTTGGTAGAACAAGTTTGGATTCCTACTTATGATATCCCCGAATCTAAGATGATATGTCGCCTTACTGGTTTTGATTCCTCATGGTATGATGAGTTCTACACCTATCTATGCTATCACACACTTCCTCCTAACCAACGCAAAACCTTCATATGCCAAACTGCTCGATATACCATCATTGTTGAAACCCTATACCGATGTAGTCTTGATGGTACTCTCCTTCGATGTCTAGAATAGGATGAGATAAAAAATGCCTTCAAAGAGGTACATGAAGGAATTTGTGGGACTCACTCAAGTGGTCCTTCATTAGCAAAGAAGATCATGTGAGCAGGATACTACTGGCCATCTATGGAAAAAACTCCTACTATTTTATCAGAAAATGCAAGAAATGTCAAGTTCATGGGGACTTGATACATGCACCAGCATAGGAATTGCAACCAATCACCACACCATGGCCCTTTTGTCAATGGGGACTTGACCTTGTGGGTAAAATTCACCATATTCATCCAATGGTCACAAATTCATTATTACCGCCACCGAATACTTCACAAAGTGGATCGAAGTTGTTCCACTTACCCAAGTCACCAACAAGAAGATCACCTCATTCATCCTTAATTACATCATTTTCTGGTATGGTGTACCCATGTCCATCATCACAGCTAACAGGCTTCCTTTCAAAAATCAGGATGTCTGTGAGCTCTGTGAGAAGTTTCACACCCAACACCACTTTTCCACTCCCTATTACCCAGAAGGAAATGGTCAGGCCAAAGCATCAAACAAGAACATATTAAGAATCCTCAAGAAGACAGTCAATGATGTCGGTCGTGATTGGCACGTTCAATTAAATCCAGCACTATGGGCATATCGAACTAGCATTCAAACCCCTATAGGTGCAACTCCCTACTCACTGGTCTATGGTGCAGAAGCTATCTTATCTATTGAGGTGGAGATACCATCTCTATGGGTTTCCTTGCATAATCTAATAGATGATGAAGCATACTGAGTCTCCCATCTTCAAGACTTGGAACTACTTGATGAAAGGTGACAAGCTGCATACAACCACCTCAAGGCATATCAATAGCGAATGAGCAGAAGCTATAACCATCGATTTAAACCTCATACATTTGAGGTAGGTGATCTTTTTCTTAGAGAGAATCCTTATAAGCAACCAAACATAGAACATCAGGGAAATTTTGAATCAAACTGGCTGGGTCCATATGTTATCATTACTATATTTGGGTCCAGGGCATATCAGTTGGCTACTTCAAATGGGGAACCGCTAGCAGATCTGATCAACAACATGCACCTCAAATGGTTTCATACATAAGTTGTACAGAGCATCAGGCTCCAATACACACCAAAAAAACAACAAAAATATTTAGATAAATATCCTGAAGAAAATACAAAACAAAAAAAAATCAAAATAAGAAAGAAAAATCATGCATCCAAATGGTGAACAACCACTCCGGTGGCACCTTGGGTAAGTACGATGGTGAAAACCTGGAAAACAAGCACCACTCGTAAAGGCTATGGCCCCATTGTCTTTTAGACTTGTTACAATCTCATTCATTGCATCCACTCATCCATCAGTCAAACCATGGCTTGTTATGGATCTCCAATCAAGGATAGTACTTCATGCGGCTTGCATCCTGCTTTTTCATAGTCATGTCTAAACTGGGGGCAATGCTCTTAAACCTATTGATGGAAGTGGATTCTATATTACTTGTGATTCATTGATTTCTTCATTCAAAACTGTCTCACAAAATCCACAAACATTCAAAACTATCTCACAAAATCCAAAAACATTCAAACCTGTCTCACAAAATCCAAAAACATTCAAAACTGTCTCACAAAATCCACAAACATTCAAAATTGTCTCACAAAATCCAAAAACATTCAAAACTATCTCACAAAATTTAAAAACATTCAAAATTGTCTCACAAAACAACAAAAACATTCAAAAACACTCACAAAATCCAAAAAACATAAAAAATCAATCAGAACATGGCAACGCCTTGTACATACGCATCCAAGCAAATACCAAACAAACATTTTGAAATACTCAAACAATGACCACTTATCACATCGACCAAATAATCAACATCCACACGCAAACTGTCTTAACAGGGATAAATCTTTCCTCACCAAAACAAAGACAAGATAACATTTTTCTTTGACAAGAAAATTATGTTTAAGCTATCAAGTACTTGGTCAGTTTGTTAGTTATTTATTCATTTATATCAAGTTCCTACACTACTCCGGGGTATCCGCAAGTGATTAGAGTAGCTAGGATGGTTCCTAAGTATCATTTTGTTTATCTTCTACGAATTATTCCAATGAAGTTTTCGGGCATGTACTAATGGTGTCTACGTGGGAAGTTCACTAAGCTACATGATCTTATGCAAAATATAGTCATGGATCACTATGGCTTGCTGACTACAGTGTATACCTTGACCATATGAGCATGAACCATTATGGAGGGTCCATATTCTTTATTTATTTATGTTGCTTGTTTGCAAGTACAATGCTCCAAACTTGGTTCCTACTGCCTCATCGAAGACTAATACTACCATTCTCAATGATGAAAATAAAGCACTATGGATCATCATTTCATCTCATTTGTTTATATTGCATTTTGTTGCATATCACCCATCCATTTGATCATTCATTATTCATATTTATGGTTTTGTATGCAAGTGTGAACAAGTTTAAATATGAGAAATTATTTAAAAAATGAATTGGTCTTGGAAACAATCATGATGGTGTTCTCAGATACATCATCAGTGATTCATACAAAATTCTCACCCACTTGCATTCATCTATCATGAACACATGACATCATCATTCCATTGCATTTAGTTGCATTTAAATGCATCAAGTTCATTATCATTTACTTGCATATAGGTTCATTACATCCATTTTTAGATCTTCATTTAAGTGCATTTAATATCATTTAGTTGTATTTAAATGCATCTAGTTCATTATCATTTACTTGCATTAGCATCATTACATCATTGCAAAATCAAGACATTTAGGTTCATTTGTATAAATTTCCCATCATTTCATTTGCTATCATTATTAGCCATTACCATACATTCATTTAGTCATCTAGGTATAGTTAGATGTCTTGTTAAAATCATTCAAAATCATTCATCATCATTTAAGTTTGTTTACAATACATTTGTCTAGATTCCTTTAGTTGCATGCATTTATTTTTCTATCCATTAGTTAAAGTGCATTCATCTGTCCATCCAGTATATTTTTATACTCATTCATTTCATCTTAAAAAGATTTTATTTAAGATGCATTCATTATCCTTTTAATTGCATTCAGGTGCAGTTATTCATTACCCCTCAGTTGCATTATCATTACATTATCATTTCACTTAGTCATATTTTAAATCATTTAGACTCATTAACATCACCATTTGTCTCAACATTTGTTTATACCTTTTATATGTGCATTCATTTAGAAATCATCACATAAACATTTGTACTTTACATTTGTTTATCCATCTTACATTCATTTTTAACCATCTATACACATTTAAATAAACCATTCATTTCAGCATATCAAACACAGCTGCATATCATCATTTCATCAACATAAACAGAAGTGCTATCTATTTCATAGTTAGCACCATTTCATTATACATACATCATCATCATGGCATTCCATACATAAAGCATTACAAACAATGCATCATACATATATTAACCTGCATCCACATGTTAGCATCATATTCATAAACATGCATATAGACATCATACAAATCATCATAACATGCATATAGGAATCATCTCATAAACATATACATCTAGCAAGTACAAATATCCATTTAAGCATAAATCAAAAATCATCATCCTGCATAAATTCATACATATCATCAACATGCATATCATCACAAAATATGGGATCTCCTCATATATCACAAGATATATCATCTTGCGAAAACATACATGTATCAGAGAATAATGATGTCAACAATATCGGCTACCAAGAGCCATCCAAGTCATAGTCCAAAATGACAATGCAATAAAATACATACAAGCTCTCTCAAATGGCACTCTGGCTAGATGTTGCACCACCATCACCACCTACTCCCCCACTACCCCCTACACCAGCCGCATTATCTCGCCATGGAGGACCCATCACACCACCACTTCTTTGCATCCTCTGAGACCGCTCTGATCTCGCCTGACACATTTTTGAAAAACTCAGTTCCTGCTAACTAGATGGCATCGCCTGCTCATATAAACCTTGCCAATACTCTATCTCCACCTGGGTTCGCCGTATCTCCCTCATCACCTCCCTAGTAGGACCCTATGCTCCTACCCCAACTCATAATCTCTCCTGCAGCTCCGTCAATCTCTCCACCACATCATCTTTCTCTTGCGGTACTACAGCCAACTCTGACTCCCATGAAAACAACTAAACATCTCTAGCTACAACCTCTGCCTCCATATCCTCCAACTGAGTCAGCAAAAATACTATCATTTGATCCCACATATCTCCTCCTCCCATCCCCATCAAATCCTGTCCTCCACCTGTAGCTCCCTCTCTCGTATCCATACGTGCCTCTCCCTCCCCCATATCGCTGCCACCTAATCTAACTCCTCCTTGCATCAACGGCCCCTATGATAGTCGCAACGGCTACCCACCTATCCCTCTCCATTGTAATCATCCTCCTCCCCCACCTCCACCTCTAAACCCCCCACCACCTCCAAATCCACCACCCCCACCTCCTCCTCCTCCATCACCTCCTCCTCCGGCACCTCTACCTCATCCATCTACTACAAATCCTCAACCTCCTCTCCTCCTTCGTCGTTGTCTCCTATCATCCTTAAATGCTGGAATTGGCTCTACCAGATCTGATATACATAGAATGGGATGTACAGTAATGTACTATGTGTACTCATCTATAACCCCTGCATCTACAACCCCCAGCCTCATATGACATGGTCTCGCTTGTATAGTCCAAAACTCTACTAAGGCCTAATCATATGGTAACACTGGCCCCCACTGGAATCTCTCCCATACCACCTATGCATACTGCCCTGATCCACTCGACAATCCCTGCCTTCGACCAAACTGTCTCATCACTCTGCTAGGTACCTGTCTCTCCATATTGTAGGTTGTCCTACCAATCAAGTACCATGTCATAAATACATATGGCAAGGCCTCTACATCAACATCCCAGGGCTCACACTCAATATAGGGCCTCCAGATCATTATATCTAGATCATCTAATACCTATCGCTGCCACTCTAACTTCCCCAGGTGGGGCTGACTCATCATACCTCCATACATATACACATAGGGCTAATCCACTACCCTAAATCTCATACTCACAGGTCATGTCATGGGTAGGTGTTCCCATGCCCAAATATGCAGCAGAGTGATCCCAACTCCTAGAGAACTCGTCTCTCAGTACACCACCTCATGCAGCTCCTGATATAAGTGTGACAAAACACACGGTCCCCATGCAAAATAGGTCCCCTCAGTCATCATCTACTCTATATCCTAGCCCCAACCCATGGCTAGTCCATGTGATCATCGATCCGTGCATAGTAAGCCCCCAACAATCCCTAATAATACAGATGGAAGTGGCTCATATAATGTAGCTATCTCCTCCCATGCTACTGAGCCATCGTGAATAAACACATCCTCATCAAATATCCACTGAACAACCATTGTCCCCCATGCTCGATCATATATTACAAGATCCCCTTGGATAAGGATGTGTAAGATCCACCACACATCCTCCAATATCACAGTCATCTCTCCCATAGCCAGATGGAACATGCAAGTCTCGCTATGCCACCACTCCACTAATGCTATCATTAGGTCACGATTTGTCCGAATCATGGGAATATACATGACATCATAAAGGCTTGTTGCTACAATACAATCAATCTCAGCCTCCATCAACCGATCTCTCAACTGCTACATAGCTAGATGCCTCTCTCGCATCTATAAGACAGGAAGATCCTCCTACACATCATCACACATCCGCATCATCATCAATTGTTTTGTTTGAAACTTTCTTAAGTTTAAACCTAAACCATCAACAGATACTCTGATCAACTATCTTCGAGTCTCAACAGGTAAGCAATCATGGCAAACCTAGACTACAACAGGCATTTATCATAATGACCTAGTCTCAATGGGGCTGCTATGGTTCAAAACAACTAACGTATTCCTCCATCCACCATCGACATCAGGAGATTATTTTTCTAACACTGGTGCATCTATTGTCAAACAATAGTGCTATTCTGCTAACAATCATGCTAAAACAACTACACATTAGTGCTACAAAACCAATAGTGCTAAAACCACTACACAACAGTGCCATTTCCAAGAAATAGTGCCATAGGAATGACTCGATAGCGCTAAAACTACAACCGCACTAAAACAACCATATGAATGCGCTAAACTTTGTAGAAGTGCTAATACTACTACACAATAGCGCTATAGCGGCACAAAAGCGTTAGTTAAAGAGACAACAGTGCTAAAACACAGTTTTAGCACTATTGTCTTGACTCAACTTGGATGCTTGAAAAAAGACATAAAAAATGCACAAAAAGAAAAAATTCAAATTTGTGTACCACTGATCCATAGTCATCTGGCCGCTAGAATCGACGGACCTGCTCTAGCCGATGATCTGCTATAGGTACTGGCATCCTGACTGCTGCTTGCTCTTTCACCAACGTCAATATCAGAGGTCTAAATCACTGTGGAGATGGATGCAAATGACCCTATTTTTACCCCTTCACCCCCATATATACCCTTCGCCCTAACCCTAATTTTTCCCTGTTCACCACCATGGTCCCCATGCACTTCCAACGCCTCCCATTTCTCTGTTTTATCTCTGATTTCTTCTATTCTTTCACCAATATCACTAAATTCTTCTCTTCTACCTACCTACCAATTCTTGTTCTTTTTCGAGAGATTGCCCGATTTTTCAAAAAAAATTGGTCCATCTCTCAAGTGGGCATACCACCCATTAAATTAATATTTATGGGGCATATTTCTCAACACCTATTTTTCTTTCTTTGAAACGACGCGATAAACCGTACCGTCTCAAAGAGGGGCAAATGTAGTCACATAAATCTGTCCATTTAATTAAATGAATATTTACTATTTATTTGATTAATAAACCTTAGTAATCAATTGATTAAATTAACATTTAATTAATTCCTCTTCAATCATTCTCCCATTAATTAAATAAATTATTCAATTTATTTTAATTAATTCATTAAACCAAATTGACAATTAATTAAATGAATAAATCCTATTTATTTAATTTAATCCCATTTCCTCTTTTAAATAAATAAAATAAAAACATTTATTTAAATCATTAAATCCCCCCCATTTGCATTTTCCTACAAATGCAAGTTGCAACCACAAGTTGAAATAAATTAATTTTAGTTTAATTTAAATCCTATTTTCCCTCACCCACCAAATCCACTTGCAATCCTAAATCCCCTTCTAGACCCTTCTAACTACTTTCTAATCATTCCTAATTAGCCTAATCCCATTTCCTAAATATTGTCACATTCCTAAGCAACTTGAAGTCACTTCTCAAAGACTCCAAAGTCTTTGAAAAACATTTAATTCTATATGTGTTCAACAATCTAACCTCTAAAGTCTTCCAAACCACTAATGGCTCTTACATGACCATTGATGGCTCTTACATAGCCATTTATGGTTAAATCCACTTGCACCCATGGTTAGAAAATTTACCTCTAACTCAACCCTCATGTAACTCGTGTCTCCTCAATCATTTATTGCTTTGACCATGGTTATCCTCACTAACTCTTGCACAAGAGTTTATCCATTGGATAAAGGCATTATTCCTTGAATAATGAATTTATTCACTCAACTCAACATTAACCTTACCTCCCAAGTTAACCCTCAAGTCATGTCAAGCATTTAATGCTTCTTCCCTCTCCCCTCAACCCATCTCATGTTGACATTTGTCATCCTAGGATTGGGTTGAAAGTCCTCACATCGATCTTAAGCCCTTCAATCCTAACCCTTGTTGAGATTACTCAATCTCAACCATCCATTGTTCCATTTTACCTATAAATAGAGCTCATTTCTTCATAATCCAGATCCTGAAAACTTGTATGCATCTAGCTTATAGTGAATTTTAAAGAGTATTTAGCACCATCATCTCACACTATTATTTTAGGCTAAAAATTAGTCTTAGTTAATTAGATAATATATCATTTTAGCTTGTTCACATTTGCATTTTCATGATCATTTAGTTTATAATCTTGAATCTCCATAAGACATCCAAAAGATAGTGCAAAAAGCTACTAAGAGCTACACTCATTTGGGAACTTGGAGAGGAGAGGAACAAGGGAGGAGAAGCTACAAACATGGTGGAGGGCATTTGGAGATGTCTTGTTGCATTTATTAGTTTCATTAAGCTTTCTGTTTTGTGTGTAGTATCTCTCTTGATATGCTTGCTTAGGATAGTTTTTATTTGTGATTTCTAACACTAACACTAACAATTGGTTTCTTGTTTGTTGTTTGTGTTTTTTTATCCTAACAATCCTCCTTTTTGTAGAGCATCAATAGATTTTTCTATCTTTTCTCCTAGATCAATCCCCTTAATTAGACTAATTTTATGGTCATGAAATTTTTTTAGCTCTGAAAATAGTGGATCCCTTCTAGAGAATTCACTTTATGTGAAAGAGCCAATAAATAAGGGGGTTAAATCCTTCTTCTTCAAGATCTATTGAAAATATTAGGGCAATCCGTACAAGAAAAAAAATGGTACGCTTGAAGAAAAATGTGATTATGCAAAGATGTTATCCTTGGAAGAAGCACATGGGAACTACTATATCTACTTCGAAAAATTCACTTATATCAAATCCACTAGATTCCACCCTATAAATTGCCATGATACTCAAGTGATAGAATCAATCTTTCTAGAGATTTTAAGGCAAGTTTCAAAAAAATAGAAGTTATTAACTGTAGCATCCTAAAATTGCACCCCTTGCATTTTCAATCACATTTGAGTCTTCACCTTAGTGTTTGTGCCCCTTGGCCTAATTGAAGACCTAATTAGACTCTTGCACATCCCAAACATCAAAAAGTTTAATTTTGCACTTAACATGTACACCTTGATTCTGACCCAAAATAGGCCAAGACCAAGGCATGGCACCATGGTCCTCCCTAAATTGGGCCCTCTTTAAACCCTTTTTTACATTTCAAATTTGAGTGGGATTTCCCTTTTCGTGTCGACTCTATTTGCAAAAATATGGAAAAATGAAAGGGGTGGTTAATCAATTTGCACTAAAAACTTACTGCAACTTAATCGACAAATCAGATCTAATAATGAACAGTTAAAGCATGAAGCAACACCACATTAATAACACACATAACACCAAGATTTTTGGCATGGAAAACCCGGTTAAGGGAAAAACCACGGTGGGAACCTACTCACAATGAGATAATACCCTATCAGGTTTAAGTAAAATATTACAATGGAGAATGTGCATGCATTCAAACACACTGCCTAGAGCTCATGGCTCAAAATAAGAAACCCGGAAGGGCTACAACCCTTAGAGAAGGTTCACTACCTTACAAGAAGTCCCATTGATTTACAAAAATATTTGGATTATATATGGAGAATCATGAACTGATGAATTAACATCTCAACATGCATGAGTACGGTCCTAGTTAAGCTCACTGTCTAATCTGCTCTGCAACAATTCTTCTCACAAATTCGCACAATATTTCATAATATCCCTGCTAGTGAATGATTATTACAATATCTATGCATAGCATCATACATCTCAATGATTATTACATTCATTTATACAATTCATCAACCTCTATTTCAAGGTTAGCTCACCACATGCTACATATTACAGAAAATATAATCACACACGCTACAATAATGCATGTGGACCAAAACAATGTTGGCTAAGACATAGTCTAGACCTAAAAGACCATCACAAATATGAAAGACCTCCAAGAATTATGCCCCGATCATCCACAATATGCTACATCACCATGAATGTCTCATAACACAAAGAACATCACCGGATTAGGAAAATCTTTAATAACCCACACAACGATCAATGTGGACCACCAATACTCTTAGCAAACAATCTAGAATCATCCTTAAGTAACGTGAATTACACCATACCAACCACAACAACTCAGATTACAAGAATCATCATCGTCTCTTTACCAGATCTAAAGAACATCAACACAACTATCTGCAACCGGAAAGATTTGCTTGTGGATTTCCAAATCATGAGCCATTCAAACTGAGGAAACACATTAACGTTCAAAATAAATCCCACACTTCCACAAGAAAAGATATTGTAATTCTGGATCCTACAAATCAAACTAATAAACACTAGCAATCATTAAACAACTAAGAAACCAACCACAATACCGGATCTCACAACTTGATTAAATCACCTTGCAAACTCCTGAAACTTATGTTGAATCAACTATAGATACATATCACTATTGGTTAATATATTTGCCCCTTTCTTTAAATTATTTTTTTGTTTTCTTTGAATTACAATATGACTCTTGCACACCTCTTAATGAAAGGAAAACAAATAAACCAACAGTTGGGTGAACCGATTATAGGCTCATCCTCTGCATTAGAAGGAAGCTCCTCATGAGATTTGCAATGAATTTTTATGCAAAAAACTTTTAAATGAATACACTTTTAACCAGAAAGCGCGAAAGGCTTTTGCATTTATTCATCAACACAAAATAATGCTTATAAAATAAAATTCAAAGAATATTTTGAAGATCTTTTACAAATATAGAGCTCACAGACTCCTAATTCGTCACATGTTCATTTCATTAGCTCAAAACAAAGAAAATGTATAACAGTATGAATGTTGGTCGATTCTCTCTCATGTCTCACAGGACAACGGGGACCACCACAACTCAATCCACAATGAATTTACTTGCAAATAATGAAATCAATGAATTCAGGAACATAGAAATAACTGATAACAAAATGATATTCTGCACATTAGCAAGTATCTCAATAGAGATTGCCAATTCCTCAAATGCACAAATTTAAAGATTGCACACCATAACATTTCATTGATAAACCAGTCATATCAGTCTTGAGAAATTCATAGAAAATAGATTTGTTCCTCCAAATCACAGTTTTTTGGACCATTACATAAACTTACTTACTAACATAAATAGCCTCCAGGCTCTTAGTTTGTTACATCATAACTAAAACTTAACTTTAACCATAGGTTAAACAAACCATTTTCTTAAAAATAAAAGAAACTAAAACAACAGCCATAAATCGGCTGATAGCTCATCCCCTGGTTGATTAGGACTCCACCGTGGTAGAGGAAGCCATTGATTTATCCTGTTTTACTACGGAACTGTGCATGCCATGCCACTCCAAATGTGCCACCGAGAAGTTCAGGATGAATTGGAAATAGGGGAGTCCATATGCAAAATACGTTGCTTCCAGACCTCCTTTTCCATGTTTACCTATGACACCTTTTCCTTATGCCCCTCCAAATGATCAGAACAAACTGTGAGCATTGACGCTATTCTAGCCAACTTCGAGAAACCTTTTGTAGTCAAGGATTTTGTCTTCCTGATGAACTGTATCCTTTCTTGGAATATTTTCGCCATATTTGTAGCACCTTCAATTGTTTGAGCATCCTCTTTCATAAGTTGGATGTCAATGCACTTAAGATCTTTTTGCATTGTGTCGATTAGATCTGTCAACCCTTTTAGCAGTCTTGTAGATTCCTCGTGGCCCTATTTGATAATTGAATTTCTCCACTCTATGTTCTTCTTTGACACATATAGTACATTGTCATCAAAACTCTCCACAGGTTTCTCAGCCAAGAACTTCATCACACCAAATTTATGTATATCATTCATTTGTGTGAGTATTGCCACTCACTTAGTCCTTTCTTTCTCCTAGGCAACAACTTCTAATTCCAATTCCTTACTCACAGTCACAACATCCTCGTATACTTTTACCAGACTAACAATATAATCTGAACCTTGTTGTATTATGATATCAAGCCATTCATTGAACATCTCTGCCACCATTATGTTCCTCTGAACCTGATCTAGGATCTTTTGGTTTGCTGGAGATTTGGGGTCAAAGGATACTGCCACTTGTGACAAGGGTTGAGTACTTGGATGGTGTATGGCATTAATGTATTCAGCCATTTGAGTGATGATCTTCTTCAGCTCTTTTTTATCCTTTTTCATCCTTCCATGATCTAGATATCATCCTCTTCATGAAGGATTCCAAGTGTTTGACATCAACCCATCATGAAGCAACCCCTAAATCAATTTTCTCCACTGTGAAGTCATCTTCAGTGGCATTGTCTGAGTCTCTGCCTAGAATAGGTTTAGCTATCTCAGCTCTCCAATGACCTATTGCCTCATCTACCTCAAGCATTGTCAGTGTTTTAAGTCTCTTTGGATTGGACACTTTTCTGAGACATTTGCTGACCATGTCTTCCATAGGGATTGTGATTGGGACCACACTGCATTTCTTCCCAATAGAAGCCTCTAACCATCACAGATTATTTTTAGGTTCTTTGGATGGAGGGGTTGTCTGGGTACTTGGTGAATTAACAATAGTAAGGGTGCTCATTAGATTCAATTGACCCTTTGATTCTTTACCTACGTCTAGCTCTTGTAGCAGGGGTTCATTCAATTCCTATTGATCCATTATTATTTCAACTTCTTCACTTGGTTCCAGGTCCAAAATGATTTGGTTCAATGTTGGCTCTTTGCTCTTCTTCTTGCTTCTTGACCGAGTTACTTAGGCTACTAAAGAACCTAGCGGGGACCTTTTTGATCTTTTGGGTTGGATTTTTTCAATAATTGACTTTGAATCACTTGAAACATCAACAATTTCATTAGTGGTAGAAATAGGAAGTTGAGTCATAGCATGTGAATCAACTCTTAGCTCATGGGAAGACATGAGCAACCCTCTCTTAAATCTTTGGTCTCTTAACCATTTCTCAGATCTCCTTACAACATTGAAAGTCCTAGCTTGAATGTTATCATCTTCCTTTTTATTCCAGTCAATCTTAGGGATTGGCTCACCTTGAACTTTCTTGTTGAACTCAGGGTCTAGAACATTCTCCCCTATTTCCTCCTGTACTCTAGACACATTGATGGGTAATCTCATGGTGATTACTTGTTGCAAAGTAAATCTTGACCATAGTCTCCTCCTTACTTCATATGCATCACTACGATTCTACCAGTAATCTTCCAACTGAGGTTCATGATAGAAGTGGTAATCTACATTTAAGTTTTCCACTACATATCCCCTACTATGAAACTTACGTCTAGCAACATACAGTTGTAGATTCATCTTCTTATATTCCAACTCCAAATATAAAGAATCAGACATGGACTTACAACTATAGTATCCAAGTTCAACAGGAAAGGAAACTCTAGATTCACCTTTTGCCCCTACCCTTTTATCAATATGAGCTAGTTATCTACTCCCCTCAATGAGCACATAGCTATCAAATGCATACCTAGGTACCTTGAATGGTTCACCTTCAAAACCACCTACCCAAAGATAGGTAAACCTAGGAAATTGAATGAAGAAGCTGCCATATATACTTATCAATTCCATAGGTTCAACTGACATCCTTTTGTCCACATCACCTTGTAGTTCAAAAGCAATTCTTCCTGCAAAGACACCATTCCATCCGGCAATATGTTCCACATATTTCTGCTGTTGTAATTGTAAAGCGAAAAATCGAACCCTAGTTGCTCTCCCCTCTCCAACTCCAAGGAGAGAGAAGGGAGGTCACTAGGATTGACGGTTTTCACTTAGGGGAGACTTTACATTCAAAAGAGGGGTTGAAACCCACAAGATCCAATCCCACACAAGGCAAGATTGGATTCTAAATGAGTTTCAAGGGTTAAGACAGCAAGGCTACCCTCTTTTGTAAAGAATGTAGATAGAAGGATTAAGCTAGGAATGCATGAAAAGTGAGAAAGATTCACTTGTAAACTAAGATAGGGATATAGGATGAAGCTGCGGACCCGGAATTAGCAGTAAAATGTTGAGACGGCACTGTCCTGCAAATTTGAGCGAAAGTTGACAGGACGATGGCGCTCGGCATGCACACGGTCCTCCGAAAAATCTATGAAACGAAGGGGGATCTATTCGTCTCTGCACAAGGATTCCAGATCTTCAATTTCAGCTGCGTACCTACAACCTACACATAGAAAAGCGAAGATGATTGGGGGGTTAGGGATTAGGGGTTTTCCCTTAGGTCAAACCCCGGTTTTGGAATTAACCAAGAAATGAGAAATGCTGTAAATGTAAATGACTGTAATGTAAAACAAGTACTAGTACCTTGTTGTAAGAATGTTTGTATTCTTACATGTGAAGGTGTAAATGTTATTGTATGTTGTATGTTGTAAGTTGTAAGTGATCTCATCTTCAATGGTTGAATCCTTGTCTTGAATGCAACACTTAGCCTTGAATGGAGACTTAGAATGCTCAATTGCTTGAAGGAATGCTTGAATACTTGAATGCTTGAATGTTTGAATGTTTGAATATCGCTTTCGCCTTTTTTTCTCTTTTCCATCTTACCAAAATGGGAGAGGAAATGTAGTTTATATACTTGTCAATTAGGGTTGATAGACTGATTTTCCCGACCTTAGGCCGACCAGGAAACATTATTTTCCAATTTGCAAACATAAAGACCTGAGACCCATAAGAGACCAGGCCCAAAATAGGGCCAGGGACTAGGGTGCTGGGCGCCATGGTCCCACCTCTAGGGACAGCGGGGTGCAAGGAGGATCAGGCCAAGGTGCTGAAAAATGCAATTTTTGATGTCATAAACAAGTTTCGGGGTCTCCATTTAGGTTCGGTGTTGCGTCGCCATCGTGAAGACCTAAATGTGGTCGAAATTACAAGTGTCGCAATTTTAGGATGCTACATTTAGCCCCCACTTTAGCGGGAGTATAAGCGTATGCTCATACTTTCGGTAAAGTACAAGGAAACAACATTGAAAGACTTTCACCATGTCAAGGAGGCAAGATACACCAAGCCCCTAGTGGACTAAGAATCTTACGACTTTGATTGACAAAGTAAAAGGGAAGATCACGAGGGAGAACCATGACTGTCAGTAGTAAGGTTCCCTCACTATGAGTCATGCAAGAAAAATACCAAAAATTTTCAAGGCAACGCTAAGTTCGCCAAGAAATTTTCAAGTATCCTAAAGGGATAGACGGGGTGTATGCCCCCCTACGTTAAAATGATCACACACACCTCAATGGGGGTGATTGCTTTAAGGTAGTGATACACGTAAGAAATGAGAAAGGAAAGGAGCACGTTATCACAAAGATTTAGCCCCCAAGTGTGAGATAAACCCAAGGATAATAGACACAAAGCACGAGGTGACTTCACTTTCCTCGGGGTCAATATGTTGTATGATAATTCATGTCTATCATATGTATGTATGCGTAATTGTTCTTCATTCCCCAATCAAGGAAGGTCACCTAGAAGAAGGGAACACATGTGTCTTTTGAGTCAACATGAGAGAGACCAAAAGAGATCTCAATGCTTTGCATCGTCCTCAAGTAGACAACACTAAGGACAACAAATAGAAGAATGAGAATAACACATAGAAGAAGTAACAAAAGAGAGGAGGAGAGAGTCTTCTATGCTAATGAAACTAGTCTAGCATGTCATCTACCCCCCTATCTTGCTGATCAATGTTTCAGGAAGGTAGGGAACACGCTAGAGGAGGAACATCCAACACAGCAGATGGAGCTATCACAAGATCCAAACAAGGGCTATGTTCATGTTCCAAGCCACGTTGTTCTTGTCTAGGAGCTAGGATAAGTGCTTTAGAAAATTCGTTAGATAAATGGTTATCAACATCAACAAGTTCATATTCACTATCAGAAGCAAGAGGAGTAACATTTTCATCATGAATAACATTTTCATCTATATCATCATCAAGATTTATAAAAATAGGATCTTTATCTTGCACAGGATCAAGACCATCATGCATCTTATGTTCAGGAGATTTTGGCTCAATTTCTGGTCGAGGAGAAAATGGAATAATGCTTGTTGAAGGTGTTTTTGGAGATTGCAAAGTTTGAGAAGCGGTTGCCTGCGCTCTAATATGATGCTTTCATCGGCGTTCACATGTAGAACGATTTCATCTAGTCTTAGTAGGAAGTGGAGAAGATTGAGGAGGAGGAATGTTCTCATCCTTATCACTTGGGTGTTTAGGTTGTGGTCTCTTAGGCTAGATAATAGGAGAAGAGGAAGGTCTCTTCTCTCTATAAAAGGAAGGAGGAGGAACTGCTCCATATAAAGGAGGAATATTTGGTTTAGGAAGGAGACCAAGTCCATCATGACGAGGAGGTATAGGTCTACTTTTAGAAAGTTTATTAGACATAGACATAGTCACATCCATAAGAATGGGTTGGGAATCTTCTTGAGGAAAGACATTAGTTTTATCTTTCAAAGGAAGAACTTCCTTCTCAAGAACGATAGGAATATCAAGTTTGGGTGTTCTAGGTTCACTTAGAGATAGGATCATATCTTTTTTCCACTTTTGATAAGATTTGAAAAGATGATCACTTCGTGGAGGAAGAGACTGGAATTGTTTAGGCCAAAAATAATCAATAGGAATGCTAGAAGTTCTTTTAGCTGGTTTAAAGAGACTATGATTGACAGTAACAACTTCACCATTATGGGGAAATTTCAAACACTTGTGAATAGGAGAAGCAATAGCTTTCATGGAAGATAGCCAAGGATAGCCAAGCTTCACACGAAATTGTTCGGAAGAAGGAATAATAGCAAAGTTCACATCAAGGGATTTGTTATGGACCTCAATAGGTAATGTAATAGAACCAATTGCAGGAGAAGAAAATGCATCAAATAATTTCACAATCACATCTATTTTGTCATAGATCACTTGATTCAATTGTAAAGTAAAAAGAAATTCTTCAGTAATAACATTAACCATGCACGAAGGATCAATAAGCACTCCACGACAAGGTGTATTCTTGACTTTTGCAACTATGTATAAAGGACCATCAGGTGCCCTGATAGTTTCATTAGAATCAAATGTGATGGAACATTCTTTAGGGTTTTTCTGCTGCTCTACAAAGTTAATCATATTCGGAGTCATAGACACAAGACCATCAGATGAGAAAGAGGAATCATTAGCCTCAATCACATTAGAGGTATGAGAAGGTAATGGATCAGTAAAAATCTGAAGATTTTGGTTAGGAGGAGCTACAGATGTGTTGCCTTTATCATTCACTCCAGAAACAGAGATAGTATTATTATCAATCAAATCTTGAATTTTACCCTTTAAAGCAAAACATTTTTCAGTATCATGCCCAGGTTGATGATGAAATTGACAAAAAGATTTGTTATCAAAATAGGGTGAATTAATCTTTGCAGGATCTATTTGCCTTATAGGAGGAAGAGTAAGCACATTTTGTTCCAATAACTTATTCATAATACTAGGCAATGATTCATTCAAAGGAGTAAACTTTCTTTCTTTCTTGAAAAACTTAGAAATAGGAGGCACACCTGATGCTGCATTCACATTGTTGTTGATGATGTTTTCATTGAATTTGATGGATTCTTTGTTTGGTTTAAACTTTCCAAATGGTTGTTGACTACTATCACCCTTATCACTCAGAGCCATAGGATTTGCTTGTTCCATTTGACTCACAGTCAGTTGATAATTGTGAAGAGTTGCACACAACTGTTGGAAAGAAGTAAACTCAGAAAATAGAAGTTTGTCTCGAATATCTTTTTGTAAATTAGAAATAAAAATTCTTTGAACATCATTGTTAGGCACTGGAAAAGAAATTTGAGCATACAAATGCTTATATCTACCAATGAAATTAGTCACTTTTTCTTTAACACCTTGTTTACAATGCATTAAATCAATCAAAGTAACTTTAGGACTTATATTGTTTTGAGATTGTTGAATGAAAGCATTTGCAAGTTGTTTGAAAGAAGTAATAGAATAAGAAGGCAACGAGCAATACCATTGTAGGGCTTTATCTCTTAATGTTCTAGTAAACAGTTTTGCAAGCAACCTTTGGTCATAAGCAAAATCAGTACATATTGTTTGAAAAGTCTTAACATGTGTTAGAGGATCACCTTTACCGTTATAAAGCTCCAAATGCGGGATTTCAATATTTTTAGGAGGAATAGCTCAAACAATGTCAAGAGAAAGTGGGCTCGCAACATCAAATTTGGGCACACTAAACTTAGATTGATTCATAGAGGCAATTTGTTGCTATAAAGAAGAGACAGTTTGTGCAAGATTATTAATGGTCGCTTCAATCGAAGAATTCATATTAGACGTGTTAGATTGTGATGGAGGTATTATGTTATTGAAAGAAGGTATTGATTGAGAGTAAAGTGGTGGGACACTATGATAGTTAGTCATAGGAGATGATTGGAAAGGAGGAACACTACAAGGAGGAATGGAATAGTTAAATGAATTGCCCCCTTGCATCATGTTCATTTGTGGAGATGTAATAGGGACACTCATTGAAGGAATATATGAAGAAGTTGGATTGAATGAAGGAAGAGGGTTAATTGAAGAGGAAGGATTGCCCCCATGACTAGTGATCATAGGCGGAATGTCTTGTATAGAAGTAGTCATTATGTTTGATGTAAAGGTAGGTATGCTAGCAATAGAAGTTGTTAAAGGAACAGAATGATTGACTTGAGTGGGAGGTTGTGTATAACCCAAAGTTTCGGCACAACTTTTCATAGGCATCACATTCGAATCCACAATGTGTGCAATACCATGCAAAATATCAATTCCATTCTTATCACTTTGAACCATACGTTTTAGACCCTCAATTAATGAAAGAGCTTGACTATCGGGATATTCTTGAGACATCCATTGCTGAAAATCATCAAATTGGTTATCCAATTTTGAAAGTTGTTCTACAGAAATCTCATGGAGAGCTTCTTCATCATTAGGAGGATTAGAGAAATTACCCATGTCATCATTAAAAAGACTATTCAAATTAGGTTCCATCTCCTCGGTAATTAAACATCAGAAAGACTTAATTCTAAGGCTTCGTCTAACGGGAATAGTGTAAGTAGGGCTTATTGTTGTAAAACCCATGCACTAGAGAGGGAGAGAAGATTTTGGATTTAGAGGCAGCAAATTTCAGTAAAATCAGCCAATCTCCTAGATTTAGGCTGTTAAATGCAATCACGACAATCTCCCAAAATTTCAGAAAAAATGTCAGGGACTGTGGCGCTCGGAGTGCACACGGTCCTCGCAACTTTTTTCGAAATTTTCAAGGATGAAAGTTATGATGATTTTAAAGCTAATCTGAAAAAATTGAGTGATTTTACGATTTGTAGATAGGCCAAATTAAAGTTGCAATCTCAAAATTGAACCCTACCAAGATTGTTGAAAAATGCAAAATTTGAATTTTGAAAAAGAGAGGGAAACTGAAATTTTGAATTTTATGATTTTAGAAGGAATACCAAAAGCAATGCAAGTTTTGAATTTTAAAAGTTGACTCAATTTCACGCAAAATTCAATTTTGAAAGTGGAAATCAAAGTTGGTGTAATTAAACACTTAATTTCAAAAGTCACAAATTGCAAGAATTTGAATAAAGCATTGAAATTTCGATTGAATGCCAACACACTTTTCAGATTTAGGATAGTAAGAATACAATTTTGACATGAATTTCAGTTTCAACAATTTTTGAATGATTAGAAGCCTTAATCGAAGCAATCCCTAGACCAACTTTGACTTTAATTTTGAAAGTGTCATAATTGATAAAATCAGCCAAAATTCTAGATTTTAGCAGAAAAATACAGTAAGATCTAGCTCCTGAAATTTTGGAAAAAATGTCGAGGACGATGGCGCTCGGGGTGCACACGGTCCTCGCAACTTTTTTCCAAATTTTCAGGGATGAAAGATATTATGATTTTATTGCGGAATCCAAAGTTACAGCTGATTTGGAGATGTTTTGATCAGTGAAATTGTCAGTCAAAGGTTGAATCAAGAGGGTTTTAAAAATTAGGGTTTTGACAATTAACCACTTAATTTTCAGAATTAAAGCACAAATATGAATTGACAATTTGTAATAGAAGGGTAGATCTGAAACAAGCATTAACAATTAAACATTTCACAAGCTCAATTACTAAAAAGAAAATTTAGGGTTTTTATGCAATTAACCTCTAAACTTTGCAAAAGATCAAACATGGAAATGTAATTAAGGAATCCAATTTTCAGATCTAACCATGAATAATCAGAAAGGATGTTCACATTAGGTTCACCAAAATGTAAAGCGGAAAATTGAACCTTGTTGCTCTCCCCTCTCCAACTCCAAGGAGAGAGAAGGGAGGTCACTAGGATTGACGGTTTTCACTTAGGGGAGACTTTACATTCAAAAGAGGGGTTGAAACCCACAAAATCCAATCCCACACAAGGCAAGATTGGATTCTAAATGAGTTTCAAGGGTTAAGACAGCAAGGCTACCCTCTTTTGTAAAGAATGTAGATAGAAGGATTAAGCTAGGAATGCATGAAAAGTGAGAAAGATTCACTTGTAAACTGAGATAGGGATATAGGATGAAGCTGCGAACCTAGAATTAGCAGTAAAATGTTGAGACGGTGTTGTCCTACAAATTTGAGCGAAAGTTGACGGGATGATGGTGCCCAGCGTGCACATGGTCCTCCGAAAAATCAGCGAAACGAAGGGGGATCTATTCGTCTCTGCACAAGGATTCCAGATCTTCAATTTCAGCTGCTTACCTGCAACCTACACATAGAAAAGCGAAGATGATTAGGGGGTTAGGGATTAGGGGTTTGCCCTTAGGTCAAACCCCAGTTTTGGAATTAACCAAGAAATGAGAAATTTTGTAAATGTAAATGACTGTAATGTAAAACAAGTACTAGTACCTTGTTGTAAGAATGTTTGTATTCTTACATGCGAAGGTGTAAATGTTATTGTATGTTGTATGTTGTAAGTTGTAAGTGATCTCCTCTTCAATGGTTGAATCCTTGTCTTGAATGCAACACTTAGCCTTGAATGGAGACTTAGAATGCTCAATTGCTTGAAGGAATGCTTGAATACTTGAATGCTTGAATGTTTGAATGTTTGAATATCGCTTCTGCCTTTTTTTTCTCTTCTCCATCTTACCAAAATGGGAGAGGAAATGTAGTTTATATACTTGTCAATTAGGGTTGATAGACTAATTTTCCCGACCTTAGGCCGACCTGGAAACATTATTTTCCAATTTGCAAACACAAAGACCCGAGACCCATAAGAGACCGGGCCCAAAATAGGGCCAGGGACCAGGGCACTGGGTGCCATGGTCCTGGGGGACCAGGGCACTGGGCGCCATGGTCCCACCTCCAGGGACAGTGGGTTGCAAGGAGGATCAGGCCAGGGTGCTGAAAAATGCAGTTTTTGATGTCATAAATAGGTTTCGGGGTCTCCATTCAGGTTCGGTGTTGCGTCGCCATCATGAAGACCCAAATGCGATCAAAATTGCAAGTGTCGCAATTTTAGGACACTATAGTAATAAAGGATAGTAATCATAGACCTTCATCCCATCCACCCATGGTTCATTGAGCAAGCCCTGTTGATCTCTGGTACAGGCTAATATGTAGAATAGATAAGAGGACATATAAAAGCTAGACATGCCCACAAAATTACTTAAACCTTCATGGAGTCTCTCTACAATTACCTACACCCAGCCAAGATATTTGTCACCTGATAGAAGCACCTAAATATAAAAATGCATCTAGTCCTCCCAATAAAAGGAGTGTGAATTCCCTTTTAGCCTATTCAACAATATAACAATGTCTCGCACTTCTATGATGAAGTACTCTCTGGTAAGGGGTTTTGGCAGTCATGACCCACCTTTTTTAAATTTCAGGAGCCAGTTTCTTGCAATTACACTTCTATATACACTTTTCTTCTCATAGAAGAATGTGTATGAGGTCCCAATTAACTAGTCTTCATATAACTCCTTGTGAGGGATTCCCATCATCACCATTATTGTTTCCTTGTTGATACCAACTAACAACTCACCATTACTGGTTCTTATGCACCTATTATGAGCATCATACCTATTCATACAATCTATTACCAAATCTGGGCATGGTGCAGCAAGTGGAAATGTGGCAGCTTCAATGAGACCACTTCTTACTATTTTCTCCATTATTGAACTGGCTTCAGGGGTTTTGGTTCTTTCTAAGAAATCCCCTAGGTCGGCATGAGCTAAGGAAGTATCATCTAATTCTGGTAGTATGCTCACTAAACATGATGTCCGACCAAGTTTTGGCAGTATCAGCCTCATAATGCCTACCTATACTTTAATCAAGCAATTCTAAAACAAGATGGAATTCTACTCCAACAAACCAAAGATTTTCTTCTTACACTAAAAAATCTTCTGAACTAAAGAAATATAGCATAGAGAAATTGTCTGAACTCACCTGTTACCGCCATGAATCTATGAAACCCTCTTAGGAAAGTAGAGATGAATTTACCTTCGGTGCCTCTAGTTCGTTCAATTATAGCAGCTACAACCTTTACAAATTATGGAGATGAATTCATATATCTTTTTGAGCAAACGGGAAAAAACCGAGAAAAATTACACACACTTCATAATGATTCATTTAAACATGTGAAGTAACAGTGATTTGATTGAAAACCTGATACTTTCCTAATTTCCCATCACCTCCGCACAAGTAGTTAGTGTCCTCATGATTACTTTTCCAAATTTAGAATTTTAAACTGTTAGATGTCGAGAATATTCCTTCTTACCGCACTGCCCCTAGTGTGATCAAGTCCTTTAGAATCAGCTTGGAATGAACCTTTTGAACCTTGAACCATCTTACAAAGAGTTCAATGGTTCAAGTTCATTTAGTAAGAACGACATTGAACTAGTGGTTCATTTAGAAGGACTTTGAACCTTGAACCATTGAACCGAGAATACAATTGGTTCAAGGTTCAAGTTCAATACCGACTTAAACACATTTACACTTTCTCATTAAATAATATTACATAGCCGCGATTCACGCAAAAGGACCTTTTGAACCTTGAACCAAAAAGGTTCATGCGTTCAAAGTTCAAACGCATTACGACAACGCACTTGCTTTAGTTAAGACAAAGGTCACTAAAGACATTTCCTAGAACACACTTTGAACCTTGAACCATTTGAATTGTTTTAAGTTCAATGACTTAGGTTCAAATTGAAGAGGTACAAAAGACCGGAAAGAATGGAGACACCAAAAGGCAACCCACAAGCTTGAAATTTTTAATGAAAAATTGAAGGGACGCTAACATCGGTTTTGACTGGGGACTAGGACTATAAGGGAACTAGACATGAACTCAAAGATCTCTAGTTTCGCAAACAGGCTTTATTTAAAGACCAAGACAGACACAACAACAAAAAAGAAACTACAAACTAAACTAACCAAAACTTATATACAAAAACCACGAGGGACTCTCATTTACAATTGATATAGTTTCAAATCCTGCCCATTATAGATCAAGGGAAGAACAGAACCATCTTTATATGAAATTTTTAAGAGTTAGGGCCTTTTACCTCCTGAATCACAAATGGTCCCTTCCATAGCGATTCTAACTTCATGTGCACCCCTTTTGGTTCCCTTCTTCTGTCCCAGAGCAAAACCTGATCACCTAGCATGAATTTTCATGGCCTGGCTCGCTTGTCAAATATCTTCTTAACCCTCATCTGATGCTCTGTTATTTGATCCACTAACTTGTCCCTTTCTTCATCAATCCTCATCAAATGCATAATCCTTTTTTTAAGAGAATCCTAAAAATAAGCATCCTCAATGATGGTTTGTAACTTGGTTGCCGCAAGTTCCAAAGGAAGTGTTACCTAAGCTCCTACACCATAAACCAATTCAAATGGTGACATCCCAATAGCTCTTTTTGGTGATGTATGATCCACCCAAAGAGCTTCATATAATTTCTTATGCCAATCTTTGAAATTTTCACTCACCAATTTCTTCATAATATTTATAAGATTTTTATTTTTGGACTTCGCCTGACCGTTCCCCTGAGGATAATAATCGAAAGAATGAGCGATGGAAATCCCATGATCATAGCATAACAATGAAATCTCAGTAGAAGAGAAATTAGTTGTATTATCAGCCACAAGTTTTAGAGGAACTCCAAATCGAACCAGAATATTTTCTTTGAGAAAGTTACAAACAACCTCAAAAGTCATCTTCCACACCAGAATAGCTTCAACCCATTTGGTAAAATAATCTATGGTTTTCAGTATATGTGTATGCCCTACACTTGAAGTAGGTGTCGAAGGACCTATAAAATCGAAACCCCATTGTTTGAATGGTTCATCCACAATCACTGGCCGAAGTGGTAATGTTGTGAGTTGCGGCTTACCTGTGAATAATTTACATTTTGCACACTTGGCTACCCATGCATATGCATCTTTGAACATTCCTGGCCAATTTTAGCAATTTCTCAAAATTTTGTAAGCAAGTACTATAGACGAAAAATGGCCACCATAGGCTTCATCATTAAAGGTCTTCAATAGTGACTCTTGAAGTGATTTATCTACACATCGCAAGAAAGTTCCATCCAAACCCCTTTTATACAATACGTCATTAAAAATGACGTATTTGGCAGCCTTTAGTCTCAGGTTTCATTTTTCTTTTGAAGAAAGATGCATTGGGAAATCTCCATAGGTTAAATAGTATGCAACATCTGTAAACCAGGAATCCTAAAGTCCAACAAACAAAACTAAAGGCAATTTCTCAGTCACTTCATCCTTACTTTCAGCAATCAATTTGTACAGACCCTCTCCTCTCACCAATTTTGTGGGTTTAATATCCAAATTGAACTCTTGAATCTTGGACACCCATGAAGCTCTATTATTCATTCCTATGTCCTATTGTGTCAAAATGCTCTTGACTACGGAGTGAGGCACATAAACAACTGCATGAGAAAGAAGAATATAGTATCTGAACTGTTTTACAGCTTTTACAACCGCATATGCCTATTTTTCCATCAGGGAGTATTTCAATTCGTGTTTCTTCAAGGGAACGCTCATAAAAGAAATCAGGACTTCTTCATTATCCTCATTCTTCTACAACAAAATCCCTGACATAGTATGCTCTGAAGCATAGCAATAAATAATAAAATCCTTTTTAAAATCTGGATTGACCAGAATAGGTGCATGACCAATAGCCTCCTTTATTGATTCAAATTCTTTCTTTCCCTCCTCATTCCATTTAAATGCTTTCTTTTCACTCATCAAATTTACAATATACCTAGTGGTTTCTACAAAATCTGGAATGAATCTCCTTAGAAAATTTACTTGCCCAAAGAAGGATCTGACTGCATTTCTATTTTATGGTAGACCTAGCTATTGAATTGCCTTTACTCTTTCAAGATCCAATCTTACTCCTTCTTTAGAGACAATGTGGCCAATAAATTTACCCTCTGTCAATCCAAATACTGACTTTTTTTTATTTAGGGACACTCCATGTTCATGACACCTTTGTAACACTTGTCTCAAATTTCTTAGATGATGCTTTCTCCTCTTTGAAAAGATAGTTAAATCATCAAGATATACAACAATTATTTTATCTTTCAAATGACCAAAGGATAAGTCCATGGCTTGCTAAAAAGTCACCCTTGCATTAATTAGACCAAATGGTATTCTGTTATAAGCAAAGGTACCCCAGGGAGTAATGAAGGCAGTCTTATGTTGATCACTTTCTAAAACATTGATCTAATTATAACCTAAAAATCCATCAAACATAGACATCATTTCAGAACCTGAAACCGTTTGCAAAATATGATCCATAGTAGGTAATGGGTAGTTATCTTTCAGACTGGCTTGATTCAGGTTTCTAAAATCTACACAAATCATTATTTCTTTGTTTTTCTTTAGAATAGGAACTATGTTGGCTATCCATGTAGAATGATGGATAGGGTATATAATCCTAGCCTTCAACATTTTATCTACTTCCTAAAAGCTACTTTAGGATTGAAACTTCTAAGCTTTTGTCGAAAAGGACTTACTCCAAGCTTCAAAGGAATGTGATGTTGAAATTTTCCATCCCTGAAGTTCTTTAGATCATCATAACACCAAGCAAAAACATCTTTAAATTCCAGCAAGAGACTAATGAACCTCTCTTTCTCCACAGGTGTGCAACATTTTCCCAAATTTATATATTTGGGATTATCTTCAATGCCAATATTAATCCTTTCATAGCCTCCAACATCTTGGACTATAGGAGCCTTATCACCTTTTCTTTTCTTGTAGGCATCATGATGATCAAAAATACATTCTAACAAAACCAACCCTTTAGGAATCTTATTCCCTTTTAATTGCATAACTCCTTTAGTCAACTCCTTGGCCCGTTCTGGTGAGAACTCCTTACATTTTGCATCTGATCCTTCAAAATATGTAGCAGCAAATGTTTGTACACACTACATAAAATTATTAATTTGTTTATCATTTTCAAACACTTGCCAAAATTTTGAGTTATCAGGGACACTAGGCCAATATATTAATTCCACAGGATAAGTATCATCAACAAACTCAAGATGAGGAATCAATAAGGAAGTTTATACGGCTAATGAATCTTCTTTAGAATTTTGTTCTCTAGGAATAGCTTCAATAGAAAATGCATCAAAATCTTTGATTTCATCCCAAACTCTATTTCGGTAGTGTTTTAGCCTTTCATTTTTTACATTGAATAATCCTTTGACCTGTTTCACAATCAACTCTGCATCTCATTTGACTCAAAGAAGTTTTACTCCTAGTTTCTTGGCTTTAGCTAAACCCAATAATAAAGCTTCATACTCATTTGTATTGTTTGTGTTCTTGAATTCCAATTTAAAAGACAAAAGGAATATGAGTACCAAGAGGTGGAATTAGCACTACTCCTGCACCTACCAGATGCTGCACAACTTCCATCAAACTCCATTAACCACAAATTTTCTTCTTCTTTTGGTTGTGATACACTTCATGCTATTTCATTATCAGATAAAATCATGTAATTCCTGAATTGACATTCATGAGTACAGAATTTGTGCCCTTGGATCATCAAAAGGAAAAATAGTGAACTTAGACTTAGGTTCAGGCTACAAAATGACTCATTGTTTCCCTACAGGAATTGTCACTTGAGACTAATCCATTTTTATCTTACCCCCTAAGTCTCTATAGAATGTGTGACTTAATAACATGCCATAACTTGCAGGAATGTCAACTACTAGAATAGTGAGCTTGATTATTTTATTCGGGTGAGCAACAAGAACTACTTGAGCATCTTTAATCTATCCTAATAGGGGTATTTGCTTAGAGTCCATTGAATAACATCTACGAAAGGTTTTTGTCAAGGATAACCCCAAGGCTTTGGCTACTGCAGAGGGCATTATATTATCTGATGCACCTAAATCTATAATACAGTTGCTTAATTTATCACCATTTATAATCAATGATATATAAAAAGGTTCAGGTTTTGACTCATTAATATGTGAAGTATCATCAGTTTGAAGGCCAGTTATCTCAGGAATCACCTCAGGAACATTAGGCTAAGATGACATTTCCCTCTGGGAAGGCAATGTAGCATTTACTGAGTGTTGTGCTTCATTAGCTTGTAACACATTATCTCCTTTTACAAACCTCACCAGCTTATCCAACTCTTTGGGATTTAACTTAAGATACTTGGCAGGTGTAATTTGAATTTGAGAGGATTTACAAAATTCTACAATATCAAAAGAACTTTCCTTTTCAACAGATTTTACTAATGGGAGCTCTTGAGGCTTTTGGTAATTGTTATGAAATCTGGGAATAATTTCCTTACCCTTTGAATTCATAGTAGAAGATAAAGAGATACCTTGAGGTCTTACATTCTATTGATTTCTTGTTAGCACAGCACATGAAGGATCTTCCAAAGTAACCAAAATGTCACCTCCTCTTTCTGAATCTAGCTTGTACTCTAGGAAGTGTATTTCAGAGTCGCCGGGTTGCTTTAAAGATTCCTCTTCACTCAATTCATTTTAAATCTCTTTAGAATTCAGAACTTGTGTATAACGCACCATTTCAGGATAGGAATTGCCATCATGTTCATCTATAAGATGAAAAAAACACATACTTCCTTTGGGTGGTGGGGCTTCAATCGCCAATCTTTGTTGAGTAGGGGGTAATTGTAAAGATTTGTTTCCAATCCCCAAAGGCTGATTTGTATTCCTTCTAGGTATGTCTTGATATGGGGATGAATAAGATGTATTGGATTTAAGTAACTATATTTTAAGAGTTATTACATCATTCATCAGTCTCTGGATTACAAGATTTGAAGAAGTAGAAGGTTGAGCATTGGGTATCTGTACTTCTCTTTTCCATTTCCCTGCAGTGATCAAATCATTCTCCAACTCAACCGCAAGTGTTTTGACATCACTTAGGGTTGCAGCTCTTTGCCTGTGGATCAGGAAACCTATCTCTGAAGGCATGGAATTTATAAGAAAACATTTCAGATTGTCATCTGAGGGTTTTCGATTGACTGGAATTTTATGTACAATCTTATCAAATTTTGCTACAAAGTCCCTCATGGACTCTGAGATCTCTTTCTTTAACTGGGCCAATTGAGCTAAAAGATAGTGTTCATCCTCGGCTACCTTGAATCTTGCCTCAAACCTTGTTTTCAACTCCTGCCAATTTGTTATTGCACTGTTTGGCAGGTGATAGAACCAATCTGGAGCTGCTCCAGTTAGTGTTTGTACAAATAGCCTCACAACAACATCTTCATGTTGAACAACTATTATCCCACAGGAAACATTGAATGCATTCAAGTGCTCATCAACAGTGGCTTTCCCATCACCACTAAATTTTGGCAAGTGATCTCTCACTCCTTTAGGTAGGGGATTTAGATTTAAACCCAAGTTCAATGGACCTACTGTAGCCCCCCAGGTATTATTTACTACCATTGGGAGAATGATATTGAGAGGAGTTGGATTGATTATATTGGGTAAATCAATACCATGCAAGGTCAGAGCTTTACAAACTAAGGATACATGAAGTGAAGGAGATGGAGAAGGAGGCCTACTTCTTGCTTGCCTTTGAGGTGAAAAAGTGGGCTGAAAATTTAGGTTTTGCAACTCTTGAAAAACATAATCAACTATCACCTCCCACCTTTGGGACCTAGTATATGTTCTTGACTTTGGTCTATTTACAAATCTTTGATGGAATGCAAAAAGATTCTTCAAAACTGGCAATCCAATTCTTAATACCTTGTAACTAGGCAACAAGTCTTGTAATTCGACTCACCAGTAGAGTCGCCAAAATTTTGTTGGTTAACAGATTTGCCCCTTTCTTTAAATTATATTTTTATTTACAATATATCTCTTGCACACCCCTTAATGAAAGGAAAATAAATAAACCAACAGTTGGGTGAACTGATTATAGGCTCATCCTCTGCATTAGAGGGCAGCTCCTCGTGAGATTTACAATGAATTTTTATGCAGAAAACTTTTAAATGAATACACTTCTAACCAGAAAGCACGAAAGGATTTTTCATTCATTCATCAACACAAAATAATGCTTACAAAATAAAATTCAAAGAATATTTTGAAGATCTTTTCCAAATATAGAGCTCACAGACTCCTAATTCCACACATGTTCATTTCATAAACTCAAAACAAAGCAAACATATAGCAGTATAAACGCTGGTCAATTCTCTCTCATGTCTCATAGGACAAGGGGGACCAGCACAACTCAATCCACAATTAATTTACTTGCAAATAATGAAATCACTGAATTCAGGAACACAAAAATAACTGATAACAAAATGATATTCTGCACACTAGCAAGTATCTCAACAGAGATCGCCAATTCCTCAAATGCACAGATTTAAAGATTGCACACCATAATAAACCAGTCATATCAGTCTTGAGAAATTCACAGAAAATAGATTTGTTCCTCCCCATTACATAAACTTACTAACATAAATAGCCTCCAGGCTCATAGTTTGTTACATCATAACTAAAACTTAACTTTACCCATAGGTTAAATAAACAGTTTTCTTAAAAACAAAAGAAACTAAAACAACAGCCATAAGTCGGCTGACAACTCATCCCCTAGTTGATTAGGAATCCACCGTGGCAGAGGAAGCCACTGATTTGTCTCGTTTTGCCGCAGAACTGTGCATGCCACACCACTCCAAATGTGTCACCGAGAAGTTCAAGATGACTTGAAAATAGGGGAGTCCAATATGCAAAATGCTTTTCTTTCCAACCTCCTTGTCCATGTTTACCTGTGACACCTTTTCCTTATGCACCTCCAGATGATCAGAACAAACCATGAGCATTGACTCTATTCTAGCCACATTTGAGAAATCATTTGTAGTCAAGGATTTTGTCTTCCTAATGAACTGTATCCTTTCTTGGAATATTTTCACCATATCTGTAGCAGCTTCGATAGTATGAGCATCCTCTTTCATAAGTTGGATGTCAATGCACTTAAGATCTTTTTGCATTGTGTTGATTAGATCTGTCAACCCTCTTAGTAGTCTTGTAGATTCCTCGTGGTCCTATTTGATAATTGAATTTTGCTACTCTACGTTCTTCTTTGACACATATAGTACATTTTCATCCAAACTCTCCACAGGTTTCTCAGCCAAGAACTTCATCATACCAAATTTTTGTATATCATTCATTTGTGCAAGTACTACCACCCACTTAGTCCTTTCTTTCTCCTAGGAAACAACTTCGAATTCTAATTCCTTTCTCATAGTCACAACATCCTCGTATACTTTTACCAGACTGACAATATAATTTGAACCTTATTGTATTATGAGATCAAGCCACTCATTAAACATCTCTGCCACCATTTTGTTCCTCTAAAATTGACCTAACATCTTTTGGTTCATTAGAGATTTGGGGTCAAAGGATACTGTCACTTGTGACAAGGGTTGAGGACTTGGACGGTGTATGGCATTAATGTATTCAGCCATTTGAGTGATGATCTGCTTCAGCTCTTTTTTATCCTTTTCATCCTTCCATGATCTAGAAATCAACCTCTTCATGGAGGATTCCAAGTGTTTGACATCAACCACTCATGAAGCAACCTCGAAATCAATTTTCTCCACTGTGAAGTCATATTTAGTGGCTTTGTCTGAGTCTCTGCCTGGAATAGGTTTAGCTATCTCAACTCTCCAATGACCTGTTGCCTTAGCTACCTCAAGCATTGTTTGTGTTTTGAGTCTCTCTTGCTTGGACACTTTTTCAAGACACTTGCTGACCATATCTTCCATAGGGATTGTGATTGGGACCACACTGCATTTCTTCCCAATAGAAGCCTCTAACCATCGTGGAGTATTTGTAGGTTCTTTGGACTGAGGAGTTGTCTAGGTACTCGATGAAATGACAATAGTAAGGGTGATCATTGGATTCAATTCACCCTCTGATTCTTTACCTATGTCCATCTCTTGTACCAGGGGTTCATTAAATTCCTGTTGATCCATTATTATTTCAACTTCTTCACTTGGATCCAAGTCCACAACGATTTGGCTCAATGTTGGTTCTTTGCTCTTGTTCTTGCTTCTTGATTGAGTTACTCGGGCTGCTAAAGTACCTAGCGGGGACCTTTTTGATATTCTGTGTTGGATTTTTTCAACAATTGACTTTAAATCACCTGCAACATCAACAATTTCATTAGTGGTAGAAATAGGAAGTTGAGTCACAGTATGTGAATCAACTCTTAGTTCGTGGGAAGACATGAGAGACCCTCTCCTAATTTGTGGTCTCTTAACCATTTTTCAATTCTCCTTACAACATTGAAATTCCTAGCTTGAATGTTATCATCTTCCTTTTTATTCCAGTCAATCTCAGGGATTCGCTCGCCTTGAACTTTCTTTTTGAACTCAGGATCTAGAACATTCTCGCCTATTTCCTCTTGTACTCCAGACACATTGATGGGTAATCTCATGGTGATTACTTGCTACGGATTAAATCTTGACCATAGTCTCCTCCTTACTTCATATTCATCACTACGATTCTCCCAGTAATCTTCCAACTGGGATTCATGATAGAAGTAGTCATCTACATTTAAATTTTCCACGACATAACCACTGCTATCAAACTTACGTCTAGTAACATAGGGCTGCAGATTCATCTTCTTAAATTCCAACTCCAAATTTAAATCATCAGACACGGACTTACAACTGTAGTATCTAAGTACAACGGGAAAGAAAACTCCAGATTCGCCTTTTTCCCCTAACCTTTTATCAATACGAGCTAGCTGGGTTAGTGTTGGATCATGGGGGGCCAAAAAGTAGCGATGTGAAAAAATTAGCCTTCTCCACTTGCCTAAAAATGCAACAATCCATGTTGAATTTTTGCTTGGCCTGAGTGTTAGTACACCTTGGCATGGTAGAAACTTAAGCAAATCAGATATCGTATAAAATCAGATATCCGATAATATCCGATTTTTATAGGCAATTTTAAATTAAAAAATAAATTATATAATATATAATGTAATATAATAATATATTATATATTACATATTATATAACATATAATATATTATTATATTATATTATATATTATATAATACATAATACATAATATATAATCTAATATTAAATTATAAAATATTATATTATATTATATTATATTATATTATATTATATTATATAATAATATAATATATTATTATATTATATAATATAATGTTATTTTAAAATAAATTAAGTATAAAAATTTGATATTCGATTTTCTAAGACAATATAATTAGACTATGACAGCCCGTGAGTTATTCTTAACCCATGGGCTATGCGATATTTTTGGAATACGATATTCGGTTGGACCCAATATCTAGTTATTGGACCCAAATTTGCTAAAAAATACATTCAAAGGTAGGATTCTTATTGTTTTCAATCATTCTCATTCAGTTTTTGTATTTTTTTTAATGTTTATTTGTTTTTTCATTGAAAATATGGTTTTTTTCATGAAAACTAGGTTTTTTAAAATCAAATACAAAATTGTTCAAATTTGTTAACTAAATTCAATTGTTTACATTCAATTAGGTTAAAAATGGGGATAATAGTGAAAACATTGATCAACCACAACAACCAAACCCTCCTTTGCCAAAACCCCCCTCAATTTAGGATTTAATTGCACAAAATTTGAACCAATTGAGGGGGATTGGAAATGTCTATCGTTTGATCCCTCGCCTAAACCCAATGTTTGATCCCCTCACATTGATCATAAACAGTATGGAAACCATCACTGAGGAGCACAATGTCGCTCTTTTGTGGCAAGATTCTATGAGGGAACAATATGCAGATGGATTTTCCTATAAGGAGATCAAGGATCTTGAGATATCCAAAGACACTATCGTCGCATTGTTTGTGAATCCCCGCACTACTCAACCCGTAGACCCCCAAAAAAAAAACTTTCTATTAAATGGTGCACAAATGATGGTATTGTGAAAAACTTTTGGGATCATTGGTGGATGGTTTTTGACAAACCACCTAGCAACAATCTTGATGTCCCCTTCTACTTCATAAAAAAATTGTATGCTGAGTTTGTTCTACAAAAACATGTGAACTACTTTGACATCCAACCTTTCTAGGGTGTGGGTTTAGGTATGCCTCAAAATAGACCTGAGGTAGTCAGAGTAGTCCAAGGCCCATATGTCTCCCCTCCTCCTGTTGATCCCCCACCTCCAGTGCAGCATCTAGATATCATTTGTGAGGCAGCATCACGGACCATATCGGTTATTCACTCTTTGAGTAGCCTTTTGGTTTCTCAGGCTGGGTTAGTAGCTTAGCCTACTTTTGATGGTAGTGGTGCATCTAGTGGCATTGACACATCCTCCTTGACTCCACACATTTGCATGCCCCATAGTTGTGTCATGTGTGGGCACGTATGCTTGGTTCAGTTGGACAGCTTGTTGATCCTCATGCGCACAGTGCAGATTATGAGGTGCATGAGATGCACAATGCACCATATGTTATGACACAGACTAGAGGATACCCTGGGGAGTCCTCACATGCTAGAGGTGAGGAGGCATCTTCATCATATATTGATGATGTAGTGGTAAGATTTGTATTTTCACAGTTCATTCTATATTTTTAAATGAATATTTATAATCTAGATAATATTAAGTACTAATTTTGGTCTATTTAATAGTTGATGACTGAGGAGTTGACACGGATCTAGGAGGGCACCTTGATGGCCATTTCATTTGGCCTTGATAGCTTGACGATACATATATTATTGCACCTAGTCGTTTGTATTTTATTGTACATACATTCTCATCATTTATATTGGTATTAATTAGATTATGTAGTAACTTGCATGTATATCTTATTTTACTCTTGTAGGGCACAAGCAACACAAGTGCAGGGTTGTGTGATTTAGGATCTGGTAGTGCAGTTGGACACAAGGGAAAGGTAATTGAATGCAAATATGATTGAATAAATAGTTTAAATAACTTATAGTGATTATACACGTCTAGACATAGATTGATAGTTTCATATACTTGTTGTGTATATGTACAAAGAATTCTTGGCTTCGCATCCTTGTTGACTACACCCAGTATACCTGAAGATGAAGAAGAAGAAGAAGAAGAGATGCCTTGAGTACATGTTTGTTTATTTTATTTTGTATATAGTAGATATAATTGTTTATTATCAGTGACAATTATATGCTAACTTGTATCAATGTCATGCTTGTGAAAATATGTAGGTTGTGTATGAAAATATTGAAAACATACCTCCTCTGCCGAAGACATACATCAAGAGTCCTGTAAAGCCAAAGAGAAAACATGGAGATTAGGTAAACAAGAATAGTTCAATTATAGTTCATTTTTATGTTAACTTTTCGAATGTGAGTTATATAATATAACTAATCTTAATCTAGTTTGTTTTTTCTTGTGCAAGATCCTTCAGAGCCAAGTAGTGCAACGAAGAGGATCGATTTTGATGATCCATCAGCAACTTAGGATGTTATAGATAGTTTTGGGATTCTTACATGTCTAGTTGGCATGTATATTTTGTATATGGACATACATTCACGTATATAGACATACATTTTGTTTGAGTTGGCATTTATGCCATATTTGTGTATGGACATGCACTTGTAATCATTTGACATTTTCATATATACAGAAGTTGATATTTGATCATATAAATTGTTTCTCATCTGTGCATGGTGTTATCATGGAAATATTTAATCTTCTTTCCAATAATTAACAATGGTTAATAATGGTTATTTAATGAACAATATAATTCATTTCATTTCATCGTAAGTGTTGTTTGTATAATGACCAATACAATTCATTTAATAAACAATACAATACAATTCATTTAATGAACAATACAATACAATTAATTATTACCCAATTCAGGCTCCTATTCCCCTCCCCCCACTTGGTCGAATGGTTAGGGTCATACCCTATCGGCATTGTCCCTTGAGCACCCTAAGTGCTCAAAATTGTCAAACTTTGATGGGCCCTAACTCGAAATCTGTGGCACCTACGAACAATCCATTTGAACCTAAGGGGCCACAAGAGGGGTCCCTACAAAAGCCTATCTCAGTTTTTAAATTTTCCCTACAGTTTTATTAGGACAACATTTTTTCGGTTGGCGAAAAAATTGTCATTCTCATTCAATCGAATGTTGTCGCGTGGCCGATTTCTCGTTCTACTCATCGTGATAATGAACCGTTGGCTCTGACATGTTTTGTTAGGCATTATTACCCTATGCATGCTCCTATTTTTTCCCCCCACTCGGTCAAACGCTCGGGGTCATACCCTACCAACATCGTCCCTTGAGCACCCTAAGAGCTAAAAATTATCAAACTTTGATGGACCCTAACTCAGAATCCATGGCACCTGCAAATGATCTATTTGAACCTATAGGTCCATGAGAGGGGTCCTTACAAAATCCTATCTCTATTTTTCAAGTTTCCCTACGGTTTTATTAGGGCAACACTCTTTTGGTTGGCAAAAAAATCGTCAGTCACCTTCAATCGAATGTTGTCGCGTGGCCAATTTCTCGTTCTGCTCATCGTGATAATGAACCGTCAACTCAGATATGTCTAGTTAGGAATTATTACCCTATGCATGCTCCTATTTTTCTCAACCACTCGGTCAAACTCTCAAGGTCATACCCTACCAGCATCGTCACTTGAGCACCCTAAGTGCTAAAAATTGTCAAACTTTGATGTGCCTAACTCGGAATATGTGGCACTTGCAAATGATCCATTTAAACCTATGGGGCCATGAGATGGGTCCCTACAAAATCCTATCTCAGTTTTTTAAGTTTCCCTATAGTTTTATTAGGGAATCATTTTTTCGGTTGGCAAAAAAATCCTCAGTCTCATTCAATCGAATGTTGTCACATGGCTAATTTCTCATTCTTCTCATCGTGATAATGAACTGTTGGCTCTGACATGTTTAGTAAGGCATTATTACCCTATACATGCTCCTATTTTCCCCCCCACTCGGTCGAACGCTTGAGGTCATACCCTACCGGCGTCATCCCTTGAGCACCCTAAGTGCTAAAAATTGTCAAACTTTGATAGGCCCTAACTCAGAATCTGTGGCACCTATGAATGATCCATTTGAACCTATGGGACCGTGAGAGGGGTCCCTACAAAATTCTATCTCGTTTTTTCAATTTTCCCCATGGTTTTATTAAGGCAACATTTTTTTTTGGTTGGCAAAAAAATTGTCAGTCTCATTCAATCGAATGTTGTCGTGTGGCCAATTTATCGTTATGCTCATCATGATAACGAGCCATTGGCTCTAACATGTCTAGTTAAGCATTATTACCCTATGAATGCTCCTATTTTTCCCCCCACTTGGTCGAACACTTGAGGTCATACCCTACTGGCGTCATCCCTTGAGCACCCTAAGCTATAAAAAGTGTCAAACTTTGATGGGACTTAACTCATAATCCATGGCACCTGTGAATGATCCTTTTGAACCTATGGGTCCATAAGAGGGGTCCCTAAAAAATCCTATCTCGGTTTTTCAGGTTTCCCTACGTTTTTATTAGGGCAGCGTTTTTTCGGTTGGCAAAGAATTGTTAGTCTCATTCAATCGAATGTTGTCGCATGGCCAATTTATCATTCTTCTCATCATGATAATGAACTGTGGGCTCTGATATGTCTAGTTAGGTATTATTACCCTATTCATTCTCTTATTTTTCCCCCCACTCAGTCGAACTCTCGGGGTCATACCCTACTAGCGTCGTCCCTTGAGCACCCTAAGTGCTAAAAATTATCAAACTTTGACGGGCCCTAACTCGGAATCCGTGGCACCTACAAATAATTTTTTTGAACCTACGGGTCCATGAGAGTGGTTCCTACAAAATCCTATCTCCATTTTTCAAGTTTCCCTATGGTTTTATTAGGGCAGCATTTTTTCGGTTGGCAAAAAAATCATCAGTCTCATTCAATTGAATGTTATTGTGTGGCCAATTTCTCATTTTGCTCATTGTGATAATGAACCATCAGCTAAGACATGTCCACTTAGGCATTATTACCCTATGTATGCTCCTATTTTTCCCCCCCACTCAGTCAAATGCTCGGGGTCATACCCTACTGGTGTTGTCCCTTGAGCACCATAAGTGCTAAAAATTATCAAACTTTGACGGGCCATAACTTGGAATCCATGGCACCTTAAAATGATCCATTTGAACCTACGGGGCCATGAGAGGGGTCCCTACAAAATCCTATCTTAGTTTTTCAATTTTCCCTTTGGTTTTATTAGGGCAGCATTTTTTGCAAAGTTGGCAAAAAAATCATCAATCTCATTCAATGAAAAATATAGATAAACAAGCATTACACTGTAGACACATAATGATCATAAATATTTCCATGTATCATATACACATAATTACCATTACACTTGCATGTGACATCCATGAAGGGATATGCAAACATGATTTTTTTTCATTATCAATACAACTACACCAATGTACTCATGTACAAATACATTATATATCATCAATATAGCTAAACCAATTTGCTCATGGACATTGTATATCATCATAACAAAGTTACATCAATTCACATCCATATACAAATACAACATCCCACTTCATCTGCATCAGACATCCTCATGTCCTAAGAGAAAAGCTTACGTACAACAATGCCTGCATATAAATGAAGACCAAAATAAGCAAACTTTTTATGCAGAATGAATGTGCTACAAGAAACAAATTATAACACTTAATACAAATTATTTTGTCAAATTATAAATAGATCATTTGAAACATTTTTAAGACGTACAAGATTGTATAATTATGAAACTTACCAGTTTCTCTGCAAAGTATACAAGCATAACTTTGAAGAAAGACGCATGTTGATTAAAGCCCTTCTCACTGCATTTCTCTGCATGGTTGAAGATGATGGTAGATATGGTCATTTCTAAATATAAATACATTCACTTGACTTAGTGTTTATGGACAAAATTTAATCTCATTAATGCACAAAGGAATATGTACCATCACCAAGAGAAAACTAGTCAACAGCGAATGATCTAGCATGAACCTATATTTTTAAGAATTGTTAGTCTACACATAAAATGCATGGATGAACATAAAAGCTTTATGATAATCACTTCAATTCAAATGCATGATAATAAATAAAAAGGTGGATTATATATCATAAAAATGCGTCCCTTCGAATTATATCAAGAGAACCCACTATGTTGATGCAAAAATCATAATGCGATATTGTTGTATATCATCAAAAAAGACCTGCATGAGCATAAAGGTTTTGCGATAATTATATCATAAAAAATTGTCAAATAGTGTTGTCTAATAACCAAAATTTTTAAGCTCATCAAATTCATTATATCAAGTGTACCCACTATGTGCATGCAAAAACTATGTTGCCAAAAAACAACGCTCATCAATAGACCTACATTTTGAACACATCATTAATATAAATGTAAAAAAATTGAACATTAAGGTTTAATGATCATTATTTGAAATTAAATGCATGATAAAAAAAATAAGGCACCATTAAACACCTACTACTCAAGTATGCCTGAAGGGTCATCTCTTTTCTTAAGAGTATCCAGTATTACTTCATGATCAGGAGTAGTCACTATCCATAGCTCTTTGGTCTTTGGTTTTGCTTGATGCTTCAACAACTTGAAATTTGTAGCTATAATAAGGTGTGAATACATTAGAATGGTTTTGTGTCTCTCATAGTCTTGAAATGCAGTTATGCCATTCTTTCTAATCAATTTCAAGTAACCATTTTGGGGTTCTTGAAGGTCTTGGATTTCAAATTTGTCTTTCATCCATGAGAGGGTCTTCATTTCTAAAGTAATTAGGTGTTACATAATGTTCACTTGGTTGAGCAATTCCACCTTCAATGTCAAAGTTTTCTACATTTTCACCTCCAATGTCAAAAAAAAATCATATTTACACCCAAATTATGGACACCTTCATTGTCAACTCCCAAATTTTCACTTTCCATTCTCATGTCATGTTGAGAATTTTCATTATCACTTTCAACATTTTCAACATATTCAAAATCTATATTTTCATTTTCAATAACTTGTTCAACATTTTCAAATTCAATTTCCTCTTCACTTGAAGTAATATTAGCAATATTTAACATACCTTGTCTTCTCCTCCTATGACCTTCTCTATCTCTTTCTCTATACACTTCAATTTGGTCATTTGAAAGTTTTCTTTTGTGTTTAGACTTCCGACGACTACTACTTCCCATTTACCTCCACAAATATGCTCCTAAATGATTGACAATGTAAGATTTGACTTTAAAAATCTCTCAAAAGCACAAATTTGTCTCAACCTATCTGAAAACCTGTGATCGTCGACAGAAAATAGAATGTGAAGACTGTGGGTCGTTGGAATCCACAAAATGGCCCACAAGGCTCTTTTTTATTTACAAAAATTGGATATCCGATAAAATTGGATATCAGATTATATTGGATATCCGATTTTAATGTATAAATTTGTGGTCCCAAAATTTTTTCCCATTGCTACCTTTCTTTTTACTATTGCCACATTACTGACAATGACAGAAATCGAATATTCGATATCCAATTTTATTACTCATATTTTAGAGAGAGAGAGATTATGGGAGAGGGAGAGAGAGAGAGAGAGAGAGAGAGAGAATGACCATAAGGAGTTGCATGTTGTCCTTAGGGGTCATATGGTGTCCCATGACCCCTTAGGACATAATATGACCCATAACGACATAATTTGGTGTCTTAAGGGGTCGTATGGTGTCCTAATGGGTCATACAACACAATATGACCCCTTAGGACACCATAGGACCCATAACGACCCAATATGGTGTCCTAAGGGGTCATACGACATAATATGACCCCTTAGGACACCATAGGATCCATAACGACCCAGTATGGTGTCTTAAGGGGTCATATGGTGTCCTAAGGGGTCGTAGGACACAATATTACCCCTATGGACACCATATGACTCATAACGACCCAATATGGTGTCCTAAAAGGCCATATGTTGTCCTTAGGGGTCATGTAGTGTCTCGTGACCCCTTAGGATATAATATGACCCATAAGGACACAATTTGGTGTCTTAAGGAGTCATATGGTATTTTAAGGGGTTGTAGGACACAATATGACCCGTACGGACACTATATGACTCATAATGACCCAATATGGTGTCATAAGGGGTTGTCTGTTGTCCTTAGGGGTCATATGGTGTCTCATGACCCCTTAGGACACCATATGACCCATAACGACACAATGCAGTGTCTTAAGGGATCATATGGTCTCCTAAGGGGTCGTAGGATACAATATGACACCTTAGGGCACCATATGACTCATAACAACCCAATATGGTATCATAAGGGGTCGTATGTTGTCCTTAGGCATCATATGGTGTCCCATGACCCCTTATGACACAATATGACCCCTTAGGACACAATATGACCCATAACGACATAATTTGGTGTCTTCAGAGGTCATATGGTATCCTAAGGGGTCATAAGACACAATATGACCCCTATGGACACCATATAACTCATAACGACCCAATATGATATCACAAGGGGTCGTATGTTGTCCTTAGGGGTCATATGGTGTCCCATGACCCCTTAGGACATCATATGACCCATAATGATACAATTTGGTGACTTAAGGAGTCATATGGTGTCCTAAGGGGTCGTAGGACACAATATGACCCCTTAGGACACCATAGGATCCATAATGACCCAATATGGTGTCTTAAGGGGTCATATGGTGTCCTAAGGGGTTGTAGGACACAATATGACCCCTATGGACACCATAAGGCTCATAACGACATAATATGGTGTTATAAGGAGTTGTATGTTGTCCTTAGGGGTCATATGGTGTTCCATGACCCCTTAGAACATAATATGAACCATAACAACATAATTTGGTGTCTTAAGGGGTCATATGGTGTCCTAAGGGGTTTTAGGACACAATATGACTCATAATGACCCAATATGTTGTCATAAGGGGTCGTATATTTTCCTTAGGTGTGATATGGTGTCCCATGACCCCTTAGGACACAATATCACCCATAACGAATGAATTTGGTGTCTTAAGGGGTCATATGGTGTCCTAAGGGGTCATAGCACACAATATTACCCCTATGGACACCATATGACTCATAATGACACAATATGATGTCCTAAGTGGTCGTATGTTGTCCTTAGGGGTCATATGCTATCCCATGACCCCTTAGGAAATAATATGAACCATAATTATACAATTTGGTGTCTTAAGCAGTCATATGGTGTCCTAAGGGGTCGTAGGACACAATATGACCCCTATTGACACTATATGACTCATAACAAGCCGATATGGTGTCATAAGGGGTCATATATTGTCCTTAGGGGTCATATGGTATCCCATGACCCCTTACAACACAATATGACCCATAACAATAGAATTTGGTGTCTTAAGGGGTCATATGGTGTCCTAAGGGGTCATAGGACATAATATGACCCCTATGGACACCATATGACTCATAACAACCCAATATGGTCTATTAAGGGCTCGTATGTTATCCTTAAGGGTCATATGCTATCCCATGACCCCTTAGGACTCTATATGACCCATAACGACACAATTTGGTGTCTTAAGGGGTCATATGGTGTCCTAAGGGGTCATAGGACACAATATGACCCCTTAGGCCACCATATGACTCATAACAACCCAATATGGTTTTATAAGGGGTTGTATGTTGTCCTTAGGTGTCATATGGTGTCCCATGACCCCTTGGGACACAATATGACCCATAACGATATAATTTGGTGTCTTCAAGGGTCATATTGTATCCTAAGGGGTCATAAGACACAATATGACCCCTATGGACATCATATGACTCATAATGGCCCAATATGGTGTCATAAGGGGTCATATGTTGTCCTTAGGGGTCATATGGTGTCCCATGACCCCTTAGGACACCATATGACCCATAACGATACAATTTGGTGACTTAAGGGGTCATATGGTGTCCTAAGGGGTCATAGGACACAATATGACTCCTTAGGACACCATAGGACCCATAACAACCCAATATGGTGTCTTAAGGGGTCATATAGTGTCCTAAGGGGTGGTGGGACACAATATGACACATATGGACACCATACGACTCATAACGACACAATATGGTGTCATAAGGGGTCGTACATTGTCCCCAGGGATCATATGGTGTCCCATGACCCCTTAGAACACAATATGAACCATAAAGACATAATTTGGTGTCTTAAGGGGTCATATGTTGTCCTAAGGGGTTGTAGGACACAATATGACCCCTAGGACACCATATGACTCATAACAACCCAATATGGTGTCATAAGGGGTCTTATGTTGTCCTTAGGGGTCATATGGTGTCCCATGACCCCTTAGGACACAATGTCACCCATAACGAATGAATTTGGTGTCTTATGGGGTCATATGGTATCCTAAGGGGTCATAGGACATAATATTACCCCTATGGACACCATATGACTCATAACAACCCAGTATGGTGTCCTAAGTGGTCGTATGTTGTCCTCAGGAGTCATATGGTGTCCCATGACCCCTTAAGAAACAATATAAACCATAACGACACAATTTGGTGTCTTAAGGGGTCATATGGTGTCCTAAGGGGTTGTAGGACACAATATGACCCCTATGGACACTATATGACTCATAACAAGCCGATATGGTGTCATAAGGGGTCGTATGTTGTCCTTAGGGGTCATATGGTATACCATGACCCCTTAGGACACAATATGACCCATAACAATAGCATTTGGTGTCTTAAGGGGTCATATGGTGTCCTAAGGGGTCATAGGACAAAATATGACCCCTATGGACACCATATGACTCATAACAACCCAATATGGTCTCATAAGAACTCGTATGTTATCCTTAAGGGTCATATGTTGTCACATGACTCCTTAGCACACCATATGACCCATAACGACACAATTTGGTGTCTTAAGGGGTCATATGGTGTCCTAAGGGGTTTTAGAATATAATATGACCCCTTAGGACACCATATGACTCATAAAGACCCAATATGGTATCATAAGGCATCGTATGTTGTCCTTAGGGGTCATATGGTGTCCCATTACCCCTTACAACACAATATGACCCCTTAGGACACAATATAACCCATAATGACAAAATTTGGTGTCTTAAGGGGTCATATGGTGTCCTAAGGGGTCATATGACACAATATGACCCTTTAGGACACCATAAGACCCATAACAACCCAATATGGTGTCTTAAGGGGCCATATGGTGTCCTAACAGGTCGTAGGACACAATATAACCCCTATGGACACCATATGACTGATAACGACTCAATATGCTATCCTAAGTGGTCATATGTTGTCCTTAGGGGTCATATGATGTCCTATGACCCCTTAGAAAACAATATGATCCATAACGACACAATTTGGTGTCTGAAGGGGTCATATGGTGTCCTAAGGGGTCATAGGACACAATATGACCCCTATGGACACTATATGACTTGTAACGACCTGAAATGGTGTCATAAAGGGTCGTATGTTGTCTGTAGGGGTCATATGGTGTCCCATGACCCTTTAGGACACCATATGACCCATTACGACACAATTTGGTGCCTTAAGGGGTCATATGGTGTCCTAAGGGGTTGTCAGACACAATATGACCCCTTAGGACACCATATGACCCATAATGACCCAATATGGTGTCTTAAGGGGTCATATGGTGTCCTAAGGGGTCGTAGGACACAATATAACCCCTTAGTACACCATAGGACCTATAACAACCCAATATAGTGTCATAAGGGGTCATATGTTGACCTTAGGGGTCATATGGTGTCCCATAACCCCTTAGGACACAATATGACCCATAACGACACAATTTGGTGTCTTAAGGTGTCATATGGTGTCCTAAGGGGTCATAGGACACAATATGACCCCTATGGATACCATATGCCTCATAACGACCCAATATGGTGTCATAAGGGGCTGTATGTTGTCTTTAGGGGTCATATGGTGTCCCATGACCCCTTAAGACACCATATGACCCATAACAACATAGTTTGGTGTCTTAAGGGGTCATATGGTGTCCTAAAGACCCTTTAGGACACAATAGGACCCATAACGACCCAATATTGTGTCTTAAGGGGTCATATGGTGTCCCAAGGGATCATAGGACATAATATGACCCCTCGGGACACCATAGGACCCATAACGACCCAATATGGTGTGATAAGGGGTTGCATGTTGTCTTTAGGGGTCATATGGTGTCCGATGACCCATTAGGACACCATATGACCCCTAAGAATATAATTTGGTGTCTTATGGGGTCATATGGTGTCCTAAGGGGCCTTAGGAGACAGTTTCAACCCTTAGGACACCATAGTACCCATAACGACCCAATATGGTGTCATAAGCGGTCGTATGTTGTCCTTAGGGATCATATGGTGTCCCATGACCCCTTAGGACACTATATAAACCATAATGACATAATTTGGTGTCTTAAGGGGTCGTATGGTGTCCTAAGGGGTCATAGGACACAATATGATCCCTTAGGACACCATATGACCCATAACAACCCAATATGGTGTCTTAAGGGATGATATGGTGTCCTAAGGGGTCGTACGATACAATATGACTCCTATGGACACCATATGACTCATAATGACCCAATATGGTGTCATAAGGGCTTGTATGTTGTCCTTAGGGGTCATATGGTGTCCCATCACCCCTTAGGAGACCATATGACCCCTTAGGACACACTATGACCCATAAAAATAGAATTTGGTGTCTGAAGGCGTCATATGGTGTCCTAAGGGGTTGTAGGACACAATATGACCCCTATGGACACCATATGACTGATAACAACTCAATATGGTGTCATAAGGGCTCATATGTTGTCCTTAGGGGTCATATGGTATCCCATGACCCCTTAGGACACGATATGATCCATAACGACACAATTGTTGGCCCAGTTTGCTGTTGCGTCAAAAGACCGATCTATCAACACCCGATACAAACTGTAGAGATATGGATCACACAGGAGGTGGTTAGTCCCTTATCATGAATCCTGATGGGAGTGCTAATCATTTTTCCAACAATCTCCCCCTTAGCATTACCCAAGGGGATTCGAAGCTGTGACCCAGCGCTCTGATACCATTTGTTGGCCCAATTTGCCATTGCATCAAAAGACTGATCTATCAACACCATATACAAACTATAGAGATATGGATCACACGAGAGGTGGTTAGTCCCTTGTCACAAATCCTGAGGGGAGCACTGACCATTTTTCCAACAACAATTTGGTTCCTTAAGGGGTCATAGGACACAATATGACCCCTTAGGACACCATATGACCCATAACGACCCAATATTGTGTCCTAAGGGATCATATGGTGTCCTAAGAGGTTGTAGGACACAATATGACCCCTTAAGACACCATAGGACCCATAACGACCCAATATGGTGTCACAAGGGATTGTATGTTGATCTTAGGGGTCATATGGTGTCCTATGACTCCTTAGGAAACAATATGACCCATAACAACAACATTTGGTGTCTTAAGAGGTCATATGGTGTCCCAAGGGGTTGTAGGCCACAATATGACCCCTATGGACACCATATGACTCATAACAACCCAATATGGTATCATAAGGGCTGGTATGTTGTCCTTAGGGGTCATATGGTGTCCCATGACCCCTTAGGACACCATATGACCCATAACGACACAATTTGGTGTCTTAAGGGGTCATATGGTGTCCTAAGGGGTCATATGACATAATATGACCCCTTAGGACACCATATTACCCATTACGACCCAATATGGTGTCTAAAGGGGTCATTTGGTGTCCTAAGGGGTCGTAGGACATAATATGACCCTTATGGATAGCATACGACTCATAATGACCTAGTATGGTGTCATTAGGGGTCGTATGTTGTCCCCAAGGGTTATATGGTGTTCCATGAATCCTTAGGACACAATATGAACCATAATGACACAATTTGGTGTCTTAAGGGGTCATATGGTGTCCTACGGAGTTGTAGGACATAGTATGACCCCTTAGGACACCATATGACTCATAACGACCCAAGATGGTGTCATAAGGGGTTGTATGTTGTCCTTAGGGGTCATATGGTGTCCCATGACCCCTTAGGACACAATATGACCCCTTCAGACATAATATGACCCATAACAACATAATTTGGTGTCTTAAGGTGTCATATGGTGTCCTAAGGGGTCATAGGACACAATATGACCTCTATGGACACCATATGACTCATAACGACCCAATATGGTGTCATAAGGGCTCATATATTGTCCTTAGGGGTCATATGGTGTCCCATGACCCCTTAGGACACCATAGGACCCATAATGACCCAGTATGGTGTCTTAAGGTGTCATATGGTGTGCCAAGGGGTCAGAGGACACAATATGACCCCTTAGGACACCATAGGACCCATAATGACCCAATATGGTGTCGTAAGGGGTCGTATGTTGTCCTTAGGGGTCATATGGTGTCCCATGACCCATTAGGGCACCATATGACCCCTAATGACACAATTTGGTGTCTTAAGGGGTCATATGGTGTCATAAGGGCTCATACAACACAGTATGACCCCTTAGGACACCATAGGACCCATAACAACCCAATATGGTGTCATAAGGGGTCGTATGTTGTCCTTAGGGGTCATATGGTGTCCCATGACCCCTTACTACACTATATGACCCATAACAACACAATTTGGTGTCTTAAGGGGTCAAATGGTGTCCTAAGGGTATGTAGGACATAATATGACCCCTTAGGACACCATAGGACCCACAACGACCCAATATCATGTCTTAAGGGGTCATATAATGTCCTAAGGGGTCGTAGGACACAATATGACCCCTTACGACACCATATGACCCCTAACGACACCATATAGTGTCATAAGGGGTCATATGACCCATAATGATATCGTATAGAGTTGTAAAGGGTCATATTGTGTCCTAAGGCATCAGATGATGTCTTAAAGGGGTTCTATGATACAATATGACCCATAATGACATAGTTTGGTGTCTTAAGGGGTTATATGGTGTTCTAAGGTGTTGTAGGACACAATATGACCCCTTAGGACACCATAGGACCCATAATCTCTCTCTCCCTCTCCCCTAATCTCTCTATTTCTCTCTCTCCCTTACCTCTCCCCATCTCTCTCTCCCTTCACCCTCCCCATCTCTCTATCTCTCTATATCCCCCTGTTTCTCTCTCCTAATCTCTCTCTCTCTCTCTCTCTCTCTCTCTCTCCTAATCTCTTTGTCTCTCTCTCCCTTCCCCCCTCTCTCTCTCTCCCTTCCCCCTCCCCACTCTCTCTCTCTCTCTCTCTCTCTCTCTCTCTCTCTCTCTCTCTCTCTCTCTCGCGCGCGCGCTCCCCACTCCCCCCTCTCCCTCTCCCTAATATCTCTCTCTCTCTCTCTCTCTCTTGCTCCCCACTCCCCCCTCTCCCTCTCCCTAATATCATATACTAATTTATTTATAAATTAATATATTAAAATTTTATATATTAATATATTAATAAACAATAGATTAATTATGTGCAAGTTTACTTAGTCAATTTACTTATTAAAATCGAATATTCGATTGTACCAGATATCTGATTTTATCGGATATCCGATTTTGTTAGGATTCCCATAATACTAAGAGGGGGGGGGGTGAATCAGTATTGAATCGATTAGCTAAATTTCTTAACTTAAAACATGCATAACATATTAATATTGTATACCGGTAAACAAAAAGTAATTCAATAAACAGAGATAATAGCAACCACATGAAAAGCACACCATAACACAATATTTTAACGAGGAAACCCGGTGTGGGGAAAACCTCGGTGGGATTTGTGACCCATAATATTCACTTACTGGCCAATAAGAGAATATTACTGCTGTATATGGTGAAAATGGATAACAACAATAACAATATTGAAAGGCTAAATGAATTCAACCACAAAACCCTAGCCTAACAACAACAAAGATCCACCATAACATATGAAGATTACCTAAGACAATGCAAATTAAGTGAAATCACAAAGATTATACCATCACATGTCCAATAGAGTTTGGATCTCCATTCTTCCTATCTCCATTGATCTTGCTTGATATATTTTCTCTCAGATTTTATGTGCACAAGAGCTCAACAAAGAATGGAATGTGGTTGCTAGTAGGATCGTAGTGTAGTCAAGTGCATAAGATTCATTCGAATGTCTCATTAGGGTTTGATAATGAAGGAAGCATCTCCTTATATAGAAGACACTATATGAAATGGAGGGATAAGATTGAGAGGTGTAAAAGGAGGTCGGCTATGATTAGAGGGTAGGTAAAAGAAATAATAAAATAATAAAAAGGGTAGGTAGTGTATGAATTAAGAGATGAATGACATGTGTCATGGGTAGAAAAGGTTAATGAATTAATTAAATAAATAAAGATTTATTTAATTAATAGAAGAAGTAGGATAATTAAATAAATAAGATATTTATTTAATTTAGGAAAAGGATAATTTAAATAAATAAATGTATTTATTTAAATGAGAAATAAGGCTAGAAGAGGATAAATGAATTAATTAAATAAATAAGGATTTATGTAATTAATAGAAGAATTAAGCTTAGATAATTAAATAAATAAAATATTTATTTAATTAGACTGGACAATTTTAGGTGTCTACATTTTGCCCCTTTTTGAGACAATGCAGCTTGTCGCATTGTTTCAAAGAAGATAATATGAACTGATACAGAGTTTCCCCAAGATGGGAATGATATGCCCCCTCAAGAGATTGGATGAAAATGTTTGCAAAGATCATAGACAATCTCTTGATAAGAGAGAAAGGCTAGAAAAGAATGACCGGATAAAATGACAGAGTCACGGGATAATGAAGACTGACTTGGGAAACGAGGGCTAGGGTAGGCTATAAGATAGACCACGGGGTAAAATACATCCTCATTGTCATCAACACATCCATGAGAGCATATTGCAGAGCAAAAATAGAGTAGGAGCAGTCAGCAGCAATGGTTTTCACTCACAGATTCGACCGTGTTCGCCGATTTCAGAGGCCAACAGAGGCAAGAGAGCCGGTAAGTTCCACCAAACTTCCTCGTACTTTGATGCATTTAATTTTGTCATTAATGCATGCTAGATAGGGTCATAAATGTGCTTAGACTAGGGTCCAAAAAGTGTCAAAAAATATTTAGGCGCGTCTGCATTGGTGACAGGCACGTCTGTGTTCACTAGGCGCGTCTGTGTTTGTGCCAGACGCGTCTGTGTCTGGACCCATGTCTGCGTCAATTGCGGCTGCATCTATGATGGACAGGTGCGTTTGTGCCAAGAAGGCACGTCTGTGTCTCCTAGGCGCGTCTGTGCAGAGCATAGGCACGTCTATGTCAAGCAGGCACGTTTGTGTTTTTCAGGCGCGTCTATGCAGTCTTAAAGTGCGTTTATGTCATGTAAGCGTGTTTACATTTGAAAAGTATGAATTTGCATCTTCTAGGTCAAATCGGCAGTTCTGTGATGAACATATGTTGTCGATTGGATAAGCTACTGAGAGGATACACTCAAGCAGGTCCTCTAGGAAGACTAGGATAGATCAAGGCACTTTGTGATGAACAGTGAGTACCAAGATAGAGTACTTTGTGATGAACAGGGAGTACTGAAATATGAGTAGCACTTTGTGATGAACAGGGAGTGCAAATGTGAGTAACACTTTGTGATGAATAGGGAGTGTCACACACGTAGTACTTTGTGATGAACAGGGAGTACCACTAGGATAAATAGCAACACTTTGTGATGAACAGTGAGTGTCACTAGGGTAAATAGCCATATGCATTTAGATAAAAAGTAACATTTTGTGATGAACAGGGAATGCCACTATGACTGACATGAGTGATTTGCTTGACTGCAGGAGTATTTGCCGATGCTGGAGTCACGGGAGAGATTCCCGTCGATGCAGAGGTTGCGACCTGAGTTGTCATTTGAGGACAGAGCTGCCATCGAGGAGATGGGATTGAGACATGTACTGTATGTGCCTGAGTTTCGGGCAAACATGGGTTTGCTGACTGCGCTAGCTAAGAGATGGCACTCTGAGATGTGCACGTTTCATTTGCCGATGGGTGAGATGACAATCACCCTAGAGGATGTCTATAGGATTCTGCAGGTACTGATCGATGGGGAGCTGATCCCATACGATCGAGATGGAGACAGGGAGGCATTGAGATAGGTATTTCAGGACCCTAGACTGGAGATGAGGGCAGGACACGTGGCATGGGACATCATGACAGCCATAGGACTAGCGCTGCCGGCAGTGAAAGGAGGAGCTATCAGTGGGTTCTTGTGTCCGGATAGGGTGACACGGGGTTTGGCTATGGGCTGGGGAGGAGCACTGGAGACACTGGTGATGCAGCACACCAGATATGCCTGGGGACCATGTGTGCTGGCCCATTTGTATTATGAGCTTCATCAGTTTGTTTATCATGGATCAGTGGGATTGGGCTGTGGAGTGACACTGCTGCAGGTATGGGCCTACAAGCATCTGCCGGTTACCCGACTGATACACTTCAGGGGCAGAGGTCATGGATGCAGCTTTGTACATTTGTATGATATGATCACATCACAGCCACGGATTGGCAGGTTAGAGCATTGGCGGCGAGTGTTGGACGACATTGATGTAGTCATATGGAGACCATATCTGGGCTGTGAGGAGTGGGAGGATGATGCAGTTGAGCTGCCCTACACCTTCCGGAGTAGGTACCTGATTGGACGGATGCCCTATGTGTTAGAGAGATAGCTGGTGGACAGGGTTGGCCGACAGTTTGGCCGGATTCAGAGGATACCCTAGGGCTCAGGCATGTATGCCCGCACAGTTAGAGATCAGGCATAGTTTGGGCCATTGTTGTCATATGATCAGGTAGTGACATAGCTGGTAGAGATGATGCCCCTACCCTAGGATGTGTGGCCAGAGATCGAGGATGCTGGCATGGATGCCGAGTATATAGCTTATTGGGTAGAGCATCCGTTCCCACAGTTAACAGATCCAGGAGAGGCATTGGAGGGAGATGGGGGGGGGGAGATGATGAGGAGGGTGGAGGTGATGGGGGCAGAGGGCGATGGAGGAGGAGGGGAGTAGTTGGAGGGAGGCGAGTTGCACCTCAGAGGGAGGGTGGAGAGGAGAGGCAGGCTCAGGTGGTGAGGGGTCGCGATGGATTGCCTTTACAGGTGCCAGCAGCACAGGGTCCCAGGCCGGTATAGATATAGAGATAGGGACAGAGACAAGTACCAGTACAAGCACCAATATAGGTACAGGTATAGGCACAGGGGCAGGCACTTGTAGAGGGGGAGCCATAGGCAGAGGCAGAGGGGGATGACCCAGTGGAGGACGAGCTACTAGAGCTGAGAGAGATCTGCCAGGGCCAGGCAGATGAGATCCAGGAGCTAGAGAGGGAGAGGGATCGACTCAGGATGAGGCTCAGAGATATTGAGCGGGAGTGGGATCAGGCTATCCAGCGTTATATAGAGGCTGAGACAACACTAAGGGTAGGGAGACAAGCAGCTGAGGATACAAGAGCAAGATACGCTTATGTCCTGCGGGCAGGAGAGGAGATAGCCTACTGGAGGGACCTCTACTATGGTGTAGTGCCAGTAGATTAGCGGGCAAGGAGCTTCCATAGACCGTCGCGTACAGTGATAGCTATGGGAGGGAGCCGGAGGAGACAGGCATCGAGTGGTGGGGTTATGGGCCCTCCACCACCACTAGATAGAGGGGACAGGCAGGATGATCCTGGGGCGGGTCCTTTAGGGGCTCAGATTCCTCCAAGGCCAGGCGGCTCCGAGGGAGGGAGTTCATCATAGCCATAGAGGGCTCCCTTTGTATCAGTTTTGTACCATTTTTGTATTGTAGACACCTGCGGGTGCTTTTGTAGCCATATGATGTTGACATCATTGTATCATGACACTTTATTTATATATACGAGATGATTCATTTTTGCAGCAGCTATATGCATGTGTACCTATGTGATGAGATTTTCTTATGTGATGTTTGTTTTTATGCTATGGATGCAAATGTGTACATGATGAAATGCCATATTTTTGTTCTTTTATGTGTTTATATGTGTATGCATGATGCAAATGTGAATGTATGTAATGCAAATGAATATGATAATGCAAATGTAAATTGTGCTAACAAGTGTTGTGTGCAGGATGTGATGCAGTTGTGATATCTATATGTATGTATGAAATGCTTATATGTGGTAATGCAGGTGCAACTACATGACATGCAAATATTTTTGGTGTGCCATTATACTTAGTCATGTGATAGCAAGCTATGCCGACTCGAGAAGGACGATGGAAGTCAATCAAGAAAGGGGGATGAAAGACAGAAAATATGAAAGTGAAAGAACTTCTTGTGCATTATCATCATTGAGCTTTATTATGGCAAAATAGGTTATGATAATAGAGGCATATGTTCGACCCAGAAAGTCATTGTACCTGTTTGCATGGAGATAAGACAGTCACAAACAAGGAATGCCCCAGTTCACACTAGACTCACAGTGTCCTCATATCCTTGGACAATTCATAGCATTACTAAGAGATTATCCACAGACAGCAAAAGAAAATAGGTGACGATACCCCATCCTCACCTTTCTAGTCAAAAACATCCTGGAGATAGAATCTCTAGTCAGAGACATCCTGGAAAAGCTAAAAGACATGTCACCAAAAGATAAAATCAAAAGAAAACCAAGACTCGACACCAACATCCACTATAGTCCTCAAGTTTAGTGTCTCTTGTCACTTGTATAAGTCTTATTTGATTGTGGTCACAATGTTTACTTTCACAAAAAAGGATAGATAGCACTGAACCATAATGTTGTCTGAGTCTGTTGAAAGATTTGATTTGTTGAAGCCCATTGTTGCTGCTATGTCCCATCTGAAACTGACTGAATCCATGAAATTGATACCTTATTGCGAAGAAGATGGAACTTTATTACAGATTGTGTGCGGATAGACCGAAGGAAGCTGGAAGAAATTGTACTCCTCGAAACATGTGATGTTCTCAGTTCCACACTCATTACTAGATGTAGGATTTGCCTTAGCCACAGATAGGATCTGATTTATTATGGATGGAAAGGGAGGTTTATTATGAATGGCTAACCAATCTTAGGGAGATCAATAACAAGCCATGATGGGAATGGGTAAGTTTATTATGAACGAATAGGTTGTGAGTTTGTGCAAGGTGAAAGGATGAAAGTGAATCCTGAAGGACGGAGGAGCAATGTCTCTACGCATGGTGCTGGTGACCTAGTTTTCACCATGGTACTTGCCCAGGGTGCCACTGAAGTGGTTTTCACCATTGGACGAAATTATTTCTCTTTACTTTTTTTGATTTTTTGATTTTTTTTGTGTCACAAGGCGCCTGTTTGCTAGGTTTTCACCAAGTATCGATTTTTTTTGTTTTATAATTTTTTTTTTGTATTTTTGAATTTTTTTGATTTTTTTTGTATTTTTGAATTTTGGATATTTCGAAGAGCTAAGTGTAGAACTTGTGAAGGTGCAAGCTGTTGATAGGATCCTCCAAAGGTTCACCTTCTATAGTTGAGAGCTGATATGCACCAGATCCATATGCTGCTATAATAATGTAAGGACCAAGCCAGTTTGGTTCGAACTTGCCCTTCTTCTCTCTGTCTTGTTGATTTGTAGGATTTTCTCTGAGAACCAAGTCACCTACCTCAAATGTGTGAGGCTTAACCTTGTGATTGTAGCTGTGACTCATTCGTTGTTTGTAAGCCTTGAGATGATTAAAAGTAGTTTGTCTTCGTTCATCCAATAGTTCCAGCTCTTGTAAGCGAGAGACCCTATAGTCTTCATCACTGATGATGTTTTGTAGAGAAACCCATAAAGAAGGTAGCTCGACCTCAATAGGCAAGATAGCTTCAGCGCCATAGACAAGTGAATAGGGTGTAGCTCCTGTAGGTGTGTGGATACTTGTGCAGTAGGCCCAAAGTGCAGGATTGAGTTGGATATGCCAATTACGACCAACATCATCGACTGTCTTCTTTAAGATTTTAAGAATTGTTTTGTTAGACACCTTAGCTTGGCCATTACCTTGGGGGTAATATGGTGTGGAGAAACGATGGGAAATATGGAAGCGGTCATAGAGTTCACGAACATCCTGATTTTTGAAGGGTCGCTTGTTATCAGTGATAATGGAAACAGGAATACCGTATCGGCAAATGATATAGTTAAGGATGAATGTAGCAATCTATTTTCCAGTAACTTGTGTGAGAGGCACGGCTTCAATCCATTTTGTAAAATACTCTGTGGCAGTGATAATGAATTTATGACCATTGGAAGAAGGAGGGTGAATCTTGCCTATGAGATCGAGTCCCCACTGACAAAAGGGCCAAGGAGACACAAGTGGTTGAAGTTCTTGTGCTGGTGCATGTATGAGGTCTCCATGAATTTGGCATTGCTTACATTTCTTGACAAAATGATACGAGTCTTTCTCCATATTGGGCCAGTAATATCCAGTCCTAATGAGTTTCTTGGCCAAGGTAGGACCACTAGCATGTGGACCACATATCCCTTCATGTACTTCCCATAACGCAATCTGAGCTTCGTCGCTTTCTAAACATCTAAGAAGAGTGCCATCTAGACCTCACCGGTATAGGATATCAGCTAAAATGACATATCGAGAGGACTGGCGAATGAAAGTGCGACATTGGTTATTTGAGAGATCAGGAGGTAGAGTATTGTCACGTAGGTATGTGAAAATGGAACCATATAACTGGGATTCGGGACTGACAATACATAGCATCTCAGTAGGCATGATCTCATATGAAGGGACCAAAAGGTTATCCACCAAGAACTCATAGTGGGTCTCGTTTGGAGGTAGATCAATCAGTGAAGCAATTGTAGCCATGGCATCTGCGGCGTGATTCTGCTCTCTTGGTATCTGCTCAAAATCTATCTTTATGAAGTGTTATTTCAGTGTAAAGCAGAAAAATCGCGGTCGAACCCTAGTTGGTCTCCCCTCTTCCAACTCCGAGGAGAGAGAAGGGAGGTTCGCTAGGATTCGATGGGTTTTTCACTTAGGAGATAGACTTTACATTCAAAAGAGGGGTTGAAACTCATAAGATCCAATCCCACACAATTTAGGATTGGATGCTAAATGAATTTCAAGGGTTTGGAAAGCAATGCTACCCTCTTTTGTAAAGAATGTTGATTAGGAAATTAAGCTAGGAATGCATAGAAAGTCATAAAGATTCGCTTATAAACTGAGTTTGGGTTATAGGATGAAGCTGTGGACCTAGAATTAGCAGTAGAATGTCGATACGGCGCTGTCCTACAAATTTGAGAAAAAGTTGTCAGGACGATGGCGCTCGGCGCCACGGTCCTCCGAAAAATCCGCGAAACGAAGGGGGATCGGTTCGTCTCTGCACAAGGATTCCAAATCTTCAATCTCAGCCGCGTACCTGCAACCTACACACAGAAAAGAGAAGACGATGGGGGGTTAGGGATTAGGGGTTTGCCTTTAGGTCAAACCCCAGTTTTGGAATTAACCAAGAAATGAGCAAGTGCTGTAAATGTAAATGACTGTAATGACAAACAAGTACTAATACCTTGTTCTAAGGATGTTTGTATCCTTATGTGCGAAGGTTTAGATGTTGTATGTTGTAGTATGTTGTAAGTGATCTCCTCTTCAATGGTTGAATCCTTGACTTGAATGCAACACTTGGCCTTGAATGGAGACTTGGAATGATCAATTGCTTGAATGCTTGAATGCTTGAATGTTTGAGTATAGTTTCCACGCTTTTTCTGTCATTCATCCGTTATGTCCAAATGAGAGAGAAAAATGTAGTTTATATACTTGTCAATTAGGGCTGATAGACTGATTTTCCCGACCTTAGGCCGACCAGGGAAGTATATTTCCAAATTGCAAACAAAAAGACCCGATATCACTTAGGAAACCGGGCCCAAAATAGGACCCAGGGACCAGGGCGCTGGGCGCCCTGGTCCTGGAGGACCAGGGCGCTGGGCGCTCTGGTCCCACCTCCCGAGGCAGCAGGGTGCAAGGAGGTTCAGGCCAGGGTGCTTGAAAAATGCAGTTTTTGGTGTCGTGAGCAAGTTTTGGGGTCTCCATTCAGGTTGCGTGTTGCGTCGCCATCGTGAAGACCGAAATGCAGTCGAAATTGCAAGTGTCGCAATTTTAGGACGCTACATTTAGCCCCCACTTTAGTGGGAGATCTGAGCTCATACTTCCGGTAAAGTACAAGGAAATAATCATTGAAAGACTTTCACCACGTCAAGGAGGCAAGATACACCAAGCCCCCAGTGGACTAAGGATCTTACGAATTCGATTGACAAAGTAAAAGGGAAGATCACGAGGGAGAACCATGACTATCAGTAGTAAGGTTCCCTCACTATGAGTCATGCAAAAGAAATACCAAAAATTTTCAAGGCAAAGCTAAGTTCGCCAAGAAATTTTCAAGTATCTTGAAAGGAATAGTCAGGGTGTATGCCCCCCTACGTTAAAGCGATCGCACACGCCTCAACGGGGGTGATTGTTTTAACATAGTGATACACATAAGAAATGAGAAAGGAAAGGAGCACATTATCGCAAAGATTTAGCCCCCAAGTGTGAGATAAACCCAAGGATAATAGACACAAAGCACAAGGTGACTTCGCTTTCCTCGGGGTCAGTATGCTGTATGATAAGTCATGTATATATCATATGTATGTATGCATAATTGTTCTTCATTCCCCAATCAAGGAAGGTCACCTAGAAGAAGGGAACACATGTGTCTTTTGAGTCAACATGAAAGAGATCAAAGAGATCTCAATGCCTTGCATTGTCCTCAAGTAGACAACACTAAGGACGAAAAATAGAAGAATGATAATAAAATATAGAAGAAGTAACAAAAGAGAGGGGGAAAGAATCTGCTATGCTAATGTAACTAGTCTAGCATGTCATCTACCCCCAATCTTGCTGATCAATGTTTCGGGAAGGCAGGGAACATGCTAGAGGAGAAACATCCAACACAGCAGATGGAGCTATCACAAGATCCAAACAAGGGCTATGTTCATGTTCCAAGCCACGTTGTTCTTGTCTAGGAGCTAGGATAAGTGTTTTAGAAAATTCATTAGATAAATGGTTATCAACATCAACAAGTTCATATTCACTATCAGAAGCAAGAGGAGTAGCATTTTCATTATGAATAACATTTTCATCTATATCATCATCAAGATTTATAAAAATAGGATCTTTAACTCGCACAGGATCAAGACCATCATGCATCTTATGTTTAGGAGATTTAGGCTCAATATCCGGCTGAGTAGAAAATGGAATAATGCTTATTGAAGGTGTTTTTGGAGATTGCAAATTGTGAGAAGCGGCTACTTGAGCTCTAAGACGACGCTTTCATCGGTGTTCACGTGCAGAACGATTACCTCTAGTCTTAGTAGGAAGTGTAGAAGATAGAGGAGGAGGAATGTTCTCATCCTTATCACTTGGGTGTTTAGGTTGTGGTCTCTTAGGCTGGATAATAGGAGAAGAAGAAGGTCTCTTCTCTCTATAAAAGGCAGGAGGAGGAACTGCTCCATATAAAGGAGGAATATTTGGTTTAGGGAGAAGACCAAGTCCATCATGACGAGGAGGTATAAGTCTACTCTTGGAAGATTTATCAGGCATAGACATAGTCACATCCATGGGGACGGGTTGGGAATCTTCTTGAGGAAAGACATTAGTTTTATCTTTCAAAGGAAGAACTTCCTTCTCAAGAATGATAGGAATGTCAAGTTTAGGTGTTCTAGGTTCACTTAGAGATAGGATCATATCTGTTTTCCACTTTTGATAAGATTTGAAAAGATGATCACTTCGCGGAGGAAGAGATTGGAATTGTTTAGGCCAAAAGTAATCAATAGGAACACTAGAAGTTCTTTCAGCTGGTTTAAAGAGACTATGATTGACAGTAACAATTTCACCATTATGGGGAAATTTTAAACACTTATGTATAGGAGAAGCAATAGCTTTCATGGAAGATAGCCAAGGATAGCCAAGCTTCACACGAAATTGTTCGAAAGATGGAATAATAGCAAAATTCACATCAAGAGATTTGTTATGGACCTCAATGGGCAATGTAATAGAACCAATCGCAGGAGAAGAAAATGCATCAAATAATTTCACAACCACATCTGTTTTGTCATATATCACTTGATTCAATTGCAAAGTAAAAAGAAATTCTTCAGTAATAACATTAACTATGCACAAAGGATCAATAAGCACTCCACGGCAAGGCATATTCTTGACTTTTGCAACTATGTATAAAGGACCATCAGGTGCTCTAATGGTTTCACTGGAATCAAATGTGATGGAAGGTTCTTTAGGGATTTCTTGCTGCTCTACAAAGTTAATCACATTCGGAGTCATAGACACAAGACCATCAGATGAGAAAGAGGAATCATTAGCCTCAATTGCATTAGAAGTATGAGAAGTATGAGAAGGTAATGGATCAGTAAAAATCTGAAGATTTTGGTTAGGAGGAGCTACAGATGTGTTGCCTTTATCATTCACTCCAGAAACAGAAATAGTATTATTATCAATCAAATCTTGAATTTTACCCTTTAAAGAAAAGCATTTTTCAGTATCATGACCAGGCTGACGATGAAAATGACAAAAAGCTTTATGATCAAAATAAGGTGAAGTAATCTTTGCAGGATCAATTTGTCGTACAGGAGGAAGAGTAAGCACATTTTGTCCCAATAACTTATTCATAATATCATGCAATGATTCATTCAAAGGAGTATACTTTCTTTCTTTTCTGAAAAATTTAGAAATAGGAGGCACACCTGATGCTGCATTCACATTGTTGTTGATGATGTTTTCATTGAATTTGATGGAATCTCTGTTCGGTTTAATCTTCCCAAATGGTTGTTGACTACTATCACCCTTATCACTCGGAGCCATAGGATGTGATTGTTCCATTTGACTCACAGTCAGTTGATAATTGTGAAGAGTGGCACACAACTGTTGGAAAGAAGTAAACTCAGAAAACAGAAGTTTGTCTCGAATATCTTTTTGCAAATTAGAAATAAAGATTCTTTGAATATCATTGTCAGGCACTGGAAAAGAAATTTGAGCATACAAATGCTTATATCTACCAATGAAATCAGTCACTTTTTCTTTAACACCTTGTTTACAATGCATTAAATCAATCAAAGTAACTTTAGGACTTATATTGTTTTGAAATTGTTGAATGAAAGCATTTGCAAGTTGTTCGAAAGAAGTAATGGAATAAGAAGGCAACGAGCAATACCATTGTAGGGCTTTGTTTCTTAATGTTCTAGTGAATAGTTTTGCAAGCAACCTTGGGTCATAAGCAAAATCAGTACAAATTGTTTGAAAAGTCTTAACATGTGTTAGAGGATCTCCTTTACCATTATAAAGTTCCAAATGCGGGATTTCAACATGTTTAGGAGGAATAGCTCGAACAATATCAAGAGAAAGTGGGCTCGCAACATCAAATGTAGGCACACTAAACTTAGATTGATTCATAGAGGCAATTTGTTGCTGTAAAGAAGAGACAGTTTGTGCAAGATTATTAATGGTCGCTTCAGTCAAAGAGTTCATATTAGGTGTGTTAGATTGAGATGGAGGTGTGATGTTATTGAAAGAAGGTAGGGAGTAAGGTGGTGGGACCCTATGATAGTCAACCATAGGGGATGATTGGATAGGAGGAACACTACAAGGAGGAATGGAATGGTTAAATGAATTGCCCCCTTGCGTCATGTTCATTTGTGAAGATGTGATGGGAATACTCATTGAAGGAATGTATGAAGAAGTTGGATTGAATGAAGGAATAGGATTAATTGAAGAAGAGTGAGGATTGCCCCCATGATTGGTAATCACAGGAGGAGTGTCTTGTATAGAAGTAGCCATGATGTTTGATGTAAAGGTAGGTATGCTAGCAATAGGAGTGGTCAAAGGAATAGAATGATTAACTTGTGTAGGAGGTTGTGTATAACCTAAAGTTTCAGCACAACTCTTCATAGGCATCACATTCGAATCCACAATGTGTGCAATACCACGTAAAACATCAATTCCATTCTTATCACTTTGAAGCATGCGTTTTAAACCCTCAATTAAAGGAAGAGCTTGACTATCGGGATACTCATGAGACATCCATTGGTGAAAATCGTCAAATTGGTTATCCAATTTTGAAAGTTGTTCAACGGAAACTTCATGGGGAGCTTCTTCATCATTCAGAGGATTAGAGGAATTTCCCATGTCCTCGTTAAAAAGGCTACTCAAATTAGGTTCCATCTCCTTGGTATTTAAACCTCGGAAAGACTTAATTCTACGGCTTCGTCTAACGGGAATAGTGTAAGTAGGGCTTGTTGTTGTAAAACTCATGCACTAGACAGAGAGAGAGAAAATTTTGAATTTAGAGGTAGCAATTTTCAGTAAAAACAGCCAATCTTCCAGATTTAAGCTGTTAAATACAATCACAACAGTCTCCCAAAATTTCGGAAAAAAAATTCGGGACCGTGGCGCTCGGAATGCAACACGGTCCTTGCAACTTTTTTTGAAATTTGCAGGGATGAAAGGTATGATGATTTTAGAGCTAATCTGAAAAAATTGAGGGATTTTACGATCTGTAGGTAGGCCAAATTAAAGTTGCAATCTCAAAATTGAACCCTATCAAGATTGTCGAAAAATGCAAAATTTGAATTTTGAAAAAGAGAGGGAAACTGAAATTTTGAATTTTATGATTGTAGAGGGAATGTCAAATGCAGTGCAAGTTTTGAAATTCAAAAATTGACTCAATTTCACGCAAAATTCAATTTTGAAAGCGGAAATCAAAGTTGTTGTAATTAAGCACTTAATTTCAAAAGTTACAAAATGCAAGAATTTGAATAAAGCACTGAAATTTCGAATGAATGTAAATACACTTTTCAGATCTAAGACAGTAAGAACACAATTTTGACACAAAATTTCAGTTTCGATGATTTTTGAATGATTAGGGGCCCTAGACCAAGTAATCACAAGACCCACTTTGACTGTAATTTTGAAGGTGTTATAATTGATAAAATCAGCCAAAATTCTGGATTTTAGCAGGAAAATACAGCAAGATCTCGCTCCCGAAATTTTGGAAAAAATGTCGGGGACGATGGCGCTCGGAGTGCAACACGGTCCTCGCAACTTTTTTCCAAATTTTCAGGGATGAAAGATATTGTGATTTTATTGCAGAATCCAAAGTTACAGCTGATTTGGAGATGTTTTGATCGGTCAAATTGTCGGACAAAGGTTGAATTAAGAGGGTTTCAAAAATTAGGGTTTTGACTTTTAACCACTTAATTTTCAAAATTAAAGCACAAATATGAATTGATAATTTGTAATAGAAGGGCAGATCTGAAGCAAGCATTAACAATTAAGCATTTCACAAGTTCAATTACTAAAAAGAAATTTTAGGGTTTTTATGCAATCACCTCTAAAATTTTGCAAAAGATCAAACATGGAAATGTAATCAATTTTTTTTTTTTTAGATCTAAACATGAAAAATCAGAAAGGATGTTCACGTCGGGTTCACCAAAATGTAAAGCGGAAAAATCGCGGTCGAACCCTAGTTGGTCTCCCCTCTTCCAACTCCGAGGAGAGAGAAGGGAGGTTCGCTAGGATTCGATGGGTTTTTCACTTAGGAGATAGACTTTACATTCAAAAGAGGGGTTGAAACTCATAAGATCCAATCCCACACAATGTAGGATTGGATGCTAAATGAATTTCAAGGGTTTGGAAAGCAATGCTACCCTCTTTTGTAAAGAATGTTGATTAGGAAATTAAGCTAGGAATGCATAGAAAGTCATAAAGATTCGCTTATAAACTGAGTTCGGGTTATAGGATGAAGCTGCGGACCTAGAATTAGCAGTAGAATGTCGATACGGCACTGTCCTGCAAATTTGAGAAAAAGTTGTTGGGACGATGGCACCCGGCGCCACAGTCCTCCGAAAAATCCGTGAAACGAAGGGGGATCGGTTCATCTCTGCACAAGGATTCCAAATCTTCAATCTTAGCTGCGTACCTGCAACCTACACACAGAAAAGCGAAGATGATGGGGGGTTAGGGATTAGGGGTTTGCCTTTAGGTCAAACCCCGGTTTTGGAATTAACCAAGAAATGAGCAAGTGTTGTAAATGTAAATGACTGTAATGACAAACAAGTACTAATACCTTGTTCTAAGGATGTTTGTATCCTTATGTGCGAAGGTTTAGATGTTGTATTTTGTAGTATGTTGTAAGTGATCTCCTCTTCAATGGTTGAATCCTTGACTTGAATGCAACACTTGGCCTTGAATGGAGACTTGGAATGATCAATTGCTTGAATGCTTGAATGCTTGAATGTTTGAGTATAGTTTCCACGCTTTTTCCATCATTCATCCGTTATGTCCAAATGAGAGAGAAAAATGTAGTTTATATACTTGTCAATTAGGGCTGATAGACTGATTTTCCCGACCTTAGGCCGACCAGGGAAGTATATTTCCAAATTGCAAACAAAAAGACCCGATATCACTTAGGAAACTGGGCCCAAAATAGGACCCAGGGACCAGGGCGCTGGGCGCCCTGGTCCTGGAGGACCAGGGCGCTGGGCGCTCTGGTCCCACCTCCCGGGGCAGCAGGGTGCAAGGAGGTTCAAGCCAGGGTGCTTGAAAAATGCAGTTTTTGGTGTCGTGAGCGAGTTTTGGGGTCTCCATTCAGGTTGCGTGTTGCGTCGCCATCGTGAAGACCGAAATGCAGTCGAAATTGCAAGTGTCGCAATTTTAGGACGCTACATTTAGCCCCCACTTTAGCGGGAGTGTGTGAGCTCATACTTCTGGTAAAGTACAAGGAAACAATCATTGAAAGACTTTCACCACGTCAAGGAGGCAACATACTCCAAGCCCCCAGTGGACTAAGGATCTTACGAATTTGATTGACAAAGTAAAAGGGAAGATCACGAGGGAGAACCATGACTATCAGTAGTAAGGTTCCCTCACTATGAGTCATGCAAAAGAAATACCAAAAATTTTCAAGGCAAAGCTAAGTTCGCCAAGAAATTTTCAAGTATCTTGAAAGGAATAGTCAGGGTGTATGCCCCCCTAAGTTAAAGCAATCGCACACGCCTCAACGGGGGTGATTGTTTTAACGTAGTGATACACATAAGAAATGAGAAAGGAAAGGAGCACGTTATCGCAAAGATTTAGCCCCCAAGTGTGAGATAAACCCAAGGATAATAGACACAAAGCACAAGGTGACTTCGCTTTCCTCGGGGTCAGTATGCTGTATGATAAGTCATGTATATATCATATGTATGTATGCATAATTGTTCTTCATTCCCCAATCAAGGAAGGTCACCTAGAAGAAGGGAACACATGTGTCTTTTGAGTCAACATGAGAGAGACCAAAGAGATCTCAATGCTTTGCATCGTCCTCAAGTAGACAACACTAAGGATGACAAATAGAAGAATGATAATAACATATAGAAGAAGTAACAAAAGAGAGGGGGAAAGAATCTGCTATGCTAATGTAACTAGTCTAGCATGTCATCTACCCCCCAATCTTGCTGATCAATGTTTCGGGAAGGCAGGGAACATGCTAGAGGAGAAACATCCAACACAGCAGATGGAGCTATCACAAGATCCAAACAAGGGCTATGTTCATGTTCCAAGCCACGTTGTTCTTGTCTAGGAGCTAGGATAAGTGTTTTAGAAAATTCATTAGATAAATGGTTATCAACATCAACAAGTTCATATTCACTATCAGGAGCAAGAGGAGTAGCATTTTCATTATGAATAACATTTTCATCTATATCATCATCAAGATTTATAAAAATAGGATCTTTAACTCGCACAGGATCAAGACCATCATGCATCTTATGTTTAGGAGATTTAGGCTCAATATCCGGCTGAGTAGAAAATGGAATAATGCTTATTGAAGGTGTTTTTGGAGATTGTAAATTGTGAGAAGTGGCTGCTTGAGCTCTAAGACGACGCTTTCATCGGTGTTCACGTGCAGAACGATTACGTCTAGTCTTAGTAGGAAGTGTAGAAGATAGAGGAGGAGGAATGTTCTCATCCTTATCACTTGGGTGTTTAGGTTGTGGTCTCTTAGGCTGGATAATAGGAGAAGAAGAAGGTCTCTTCTCTCTATAAAAGGCAGGAGGAGGAACTGCTCCATATAAAGGAGGAATATTTGGTTTAGGGAGAAGACCAAGTCCATCATGACGAGGAGGTATAAGTCTACTCTTGGAAGATTTATCAGGCATAGACATAGTCACATCCATGGGGACGGGTTGGGAATCTTCTTGAGGAAAGACATTAGTTTTATCTTTCAAAGGAAGAACTTCCTTCTCAAGAATGATAGGAATGTCAAGTTTAGGTGTTCTAGGTTCACTTAGAGATAGGATCATATCTGTTTTCCACTTTTGATAAGATTTGAAAAGATGATCACTTCGCGGAGGAAGAGATTGGAATTGTTTAGGCCAAAAGTAATCAATAGGAACACTAGAAGTTCTTTCAGCTGGTTTAAAGAGACTATGATTGACAGTAACAATTTCACCATTATGGGGAAATTTTAAACACTTATGTATAGGAGAAGCAATAGCTTTCATGGAAGATAGCCAAGGATAGCCAAGCTTCACACGAAATTGTTCGGAAGATGGAATAATAGCAAAATTCACATCAAGAGATTTGTTATGGACCTCAATGGGCAATGTAATAGAACCAATCGCAGGAGAAGAAAATGCATCAAATAATTTCACAACCACATCTGTTTTGTCATATATCACTTGATTCAATTGCAAAGTAAAAAGAAATTCTTCAGTAATAACATTAAATATGCACAAAGGATCAATAAGCACTCCACGACAAGGCATATTCTTGACTTTTGCAACTATGTATAAAGGACCATCAGGTGCTCTAATGGTTTCACTGGAATCAAATGTGATGGAAGGTTCTTTAGGGATTTCTTGCTGCTCTACAAAGTTAATCACATTCGGAGTCATAGACACAAGACCATCAGATGAGAAAGAGGAATCATTAGCCTCAATTGCATTAGAAGTATGAGAAGTATGAGAAGGTAATGGATCAGTAAAAATCTGAAGATTTTGGTTAGGAGGAGCTACAGATGTGTTGCCTTTATCATTCACTCCAGAAACAGAAATAGTATTATTATCAATCAAATCTTGAATTTTACCCTTTAAAGAAAAGCATTTTTCAGTATCATGACCAGGCTGACGATGAAAATGAAAAAAAAGCTTTATGATCAAAATAAGGTGAAGTAATCTTTGCAGGATCAATTTGTCGTACAGGAGGAAGAGTAAGCACATTTTGTCCCAATAACTTATTCATAATATCATGCAATGATTCATTCAAAGGAGTATACTTTCTTTCTTTTCTGAAAAATTTAGAAACAGGAGGCACACCTGATGCTGCATTCACATTGTTGTTGATGATGTTTTCATTGAATTTGATGGAATCTTTGTTCGGTTTAATCTTCCCAAATGCTTGTTGACTACTATCACCCTTATCACTCGGAGCCATAGGATGTGATTGTTCCATTTGACTCACAGTCAGTTGATAATTGTGAAGAGTGGCACACAACTGTTGGAAAGAAGTAAACTCAGAAAATAGAAGTTTGTCTCGAATATCTTTTTGCAAATTAGAAATAAATATTCTTTGAATATCATTGTCAGGCACTGGAAAAGAAATTTGAGCATACAAATGCTTATATCTACCAATGAAATCAGTCACTTTTTCTTTAACACCTTGTTTACAATGCATTAAATCAATCAAAGTAACTTTAGGACTTATATTGTTTTGAAATTGTTGAATGAAAGCATTTGCAAGTTGTTCGAAAGAAGTAATGGAATAAGAAGGCAACGAGCAATACCATTGTAGGGCTTTGTCTCTTAATGTTCTAGTGAATAGTTTTGCAAGCAACCTTGGGTCATAAGCAAAATCAGTACAAATTGTTTGAAAAGTCTTAACATGTGTTAGAGGATCTCCTTTACCATTATAAAGTTCCAAATGCGGGATTTCAACATGTTTAGGAGGAATAGCTCGAACAATATCAAGAGAAAGTGGGCTCGCAACATCAAATGTAGGCACACTAAACTTAGATTGATTCACAGAGGCAATTTGTTGCTGTAAAGAAGAGACAGTTTGTGCAAGATTATTAATGGTCGCTTCAGTCGAAGAGTTCATATTAGGTGTGTTAGATTGAGATGGAGGTGTGATGTTATTGAAAGAAGGTAGGGAGTAAGGTGGTGGGACCCTATGATAGTCAACCATAGGGGATGATTGGATAGGAGGAACACTACAAGGAGGAATGGAATGGTTAAATGAATTGCCCCCTTGCGTCATGTTCATTTGTGAAGATGTGATGGGAATACTCATTGAAGGAATGTATGAAGAAGTTGGATTGAATGAAGGAATAGGATTAATTGAAGAAGAGTGAGGATTGCCCCCATGATTGGTAATCACAGGAGGAGTGTCTTGTATAGAAGTAGCCATGATGTTTGATGTAAAGGTAGGTATGCTAGCAATAGGAGTGGTCAAAGGAATAGAATGATTAGCTTGTGTAGGAGGTTGTGTATAACCTAAAGTTTCAGCACAACTCTTCATAGGCATCACATTCGAATCCACAATGTGTGCAATACCCCGTAAAACATCAATTCCATTCTTATCACTTTGAAGCGTGCATTTTAAACCCTCAATTAAAGGAAGAGCTTGACTATCGGGATACTCATGAGACATCCATTGGTGAAAATCGTCAAATTGGTTATCCAATTTCGAAAGTTGTTCAACGGAAACTTCATGGGGAGCTTCTTCATCATTCAGAGGATTAGAGGAATTTCCCATGTCCTCGTTAAAAAGGCTACTCAAATTAGGTTCCATCTCCTTGGTATTTAAACCTCGGAAAGACTTAATTCTACGGCTTCGTCTAACGGGAATAGTGTAAGTAGGGCTTGTTGTTGTAAAACTCATGCACTAGAGAGAGAGAGAGAAAATTTTGAATTTAGAGGTAGCAATTTTCGGTAAAAACAGCCAATCTTCCAGATTTAAGCTGTTAAATGCAATCACAACAGTCTCCCAAAATTTCGGAAAAAATGTTCGGGACCGTGGCACTCGGAGTGCAACACGGTCCTTGCAACTTTTTTTGAAATTTGCAGGGATGAAAGGTATGATGATTTTAGAGCTAATCTGAAAAAATTGAGGGATTTTACGATCTGTAGGTAGGCCAAATTAAAGTTGCAATCTCAAAATTGAACCCTATCAAGATTGTCGAAAAATGCAAAATTTGAATTTTGAAAAAGAGAGGGAAACTAAAATTTTGAATTTTATGATTGTAGAGGGAATGTCAAATGCAGTGCAAGTTTTGAAATTCAAAAATTGACTCAATTTCACGCAAAATTCAATTTTGAAAGCGGAAATCAAAGTTGTTGTAATTAAGCACTTAATTTCAAAAGTCACAAAATGCAAGAATTTGAATAAAGCACTGAAATTTCGAATGAATGTAAATACACTTTTCAGATCTAAGACAGTAAGAACACAATTTTGACACAAAATTTCAGTTTCGATGATTTTTGAATGATTAGGGGCCCTAGACCAAGTAATCACAAGACCCACTTTGACTGTAATTTTGAAGGTGTTATAATTGATAAAATCAGCCAAAATTCTGGATTTTAGCAGGAAAATACAGCAAGATCTCGCTCCCGAAATTTTGGAAAAAATGTCGGGGACGATGGCGCTCGGAGTGCAACACGGTCCTCGCAACTTTTTTCCAAATTTTCAGGGATGAAAGATATTGTGATTTTATTGCAGAATCCAAAGTTATAGCTGATTTGGAGATGTTTTGATCGGTCAAATTGTCGGACAAAGGTTGAATTAAGAGGGTTTCAAAAATTAGGGTTTTGACTTTTAACCACTTAATTGTCAAAATTAAAGCACAAATATGAATTGATAATTTGTAATAGAAGGGCAGATCTGAAGCAAGCATTAACAATTAAGCATTTCACAAGTTCAATTACTAAAAAGAAATTTTAGGGTTTTTATGCAATCACCTCTAAAATTTTGCAAAAGATCAAACATGGAAATGTAATCAATTTTTTTTTTTTTAGATCTAAACATGAAAAATCAGAAAGGATGTTCACGTCGGGTTCACCAAAATGTAAAGCGGAAAAATCGCGGTCGAACCCTAGTTGGTCTCCCCTCTTCCAACTCCGAGGAGAGAGAAGGGAGGTTCGCTAGGATTCGATGGGTTTTTCACTTAGGAGATAGACTTTACATTCAAAAGAGGGGTTGAAACTCATAAGATCCAATCCCACACAATGTAGGATTGGATGCTAAATGAATTTCAAGGGTTTGGAAAGCAATGCTACCCTCTTTTATAAAGAATGTTGATTAGGAAATTAAGCTAGGAATGCATAGAAAGTCATAAAGATTCGCTTATAAACTGAGTTCGGGTTATAGGATGAAGCTGCGGACCTAGAATTAGCAGTAGAATGTCGATACGGTGCTGTCCTACAAATTTGAGAAAAAGTTGTTGGGACGATGGCGCCCGGCGCCACGGTCCTCCGAAAAATCCGCGAAACGAAGGGGGATCGGTTCATCTCTGCACAAGGATTCCAAATCTTCAATCTTAGCTGCGTACCTGCAACCTACACACAGAAAAGCGAAGACGATGGGGGGTTAGGGATTAGGGGTTTGCCTTTAGGTCAAACCCCGGTTTTGGAATTAACCAAGAAATGAGCAAGTGCTGTAAATGTAAATGACTGTAATGACAAACAAGTACTAATACCTTGTTCTAAGGATGTTTGTATCCTTATGTGCGAAGGTTTAGATGTTGTATGTTGTAGTATGTTGTAAGTGATCTCCTCTTCAATGGTTGAATCCTTGACTTGAATGCAACACTTGGCCTTGAATGGAGACTTGGAATGATCAATTGCTTGAATGCTTGAATGCTTGAATGTTTGAGTATAGTTTCCACGCTTTTTCCATCATTCATCCGTTATGTCCAAATGAGAGAGAAAAATGTAGTTTATATACTTGTCAATTAGGGCTGATAGACTGATTTTCCCGACCTTAGGCCGACCAGGGAAGTATATTTCCAAATTGCAAACAAAAAGACCCGATATCACTTAGGAAACTGGGCCCAAAATAGGACCCAGGGACCAGGGCACTGGGCACCCTGGTCTTGAGGGACCAGGGCGCTGGGCGCTCTGGTCCCACCTTCCGGGGTAGCAGGTTGCAAGGAGGTTCAGGCCAGGGTGCTTGAAAAATGCAGTTTTTGGTGTCGTGAGCGAGTTTTGGGGTCTCCATTCAGGTTGCGTGTTGCGTCGCCATCATGAAGACCGAAATGCAGTCGAAATTGCAAGTGTCGCAATTTTAGGACGCTACATTCAGGTCATCCACCATTTGTTTATAAGGCATTAACTTTTCATCTTTTGTTTGGTAATCATCAGTTGCTTGATGGATGACAAGTTGGGAGTCCCCAGAAACACGAAGCTCTTGGATCTTCCATTGAACTGCAATTCGTAATCTTGTTATTAATGCCTCATATTCTGCTATATTGTTAGTGCAAAGAAATGATAAGCGGTATGATTTTGGTATAGAATCTCCTTGAGGAGTTATAAAGAGGATGCTAGCTCCTACCCCATGCTGTGTGTATGAGCCATCGAATTACAGTTGCCACAGCTTTGCATGTGACATTGTCAAAATGGATTCATCTAGAAATTCTGACTTTAGAGGAATATCATCTATCATGGGAGCATCTGCTAATTGATCTGTGATGGCTTGTCCTTTTATTGCTTTTCTATCCACATACTCAATGTCGAATTCACTCAGGATCATTACCCATTTGGCTAGTCACCCAGTAAGTGTTTCTTTATTGAGAAGGTATTTCAATGGATCTATCCTTGCAACTAACTTAGTCTTATGAGTGAGCATGTAATGTCATAATTTTTGTGAAGCAAAGACCATAGTGAGACATGCATGCTCAATTGGTGTGTAATTTAGTTCGTATCCCACCAATGTGCGACTGATATAGTATACTGCTTTTTCCTTGCCCTCAGCAATTTGTTGTGCTAAGAGTGCCCCTAGTGTTGTTGGAGTGGCTGATATGATAGTAACAGAGGCTAATCTAGAACTGGTGGCATCAGAACTGGTGGATTCAGAAGATAATCTTTGAGCATTTGGAAAGCCTGTTGATAGTTATCATCCCATTTGAATTTGATGTTTTTATGTAGTAGGTGCTAAAAAGGATTACACTTATCAGCTAGTTGGGCTATGTATCTTCAGATAGACTGGAGTCTGCCTTGTAAGGATCGAAGTTGACTGATATTTCTTGGTGGTTGCATTTCCAATATGGCCTTGACTTTTGCTGGATCAGCTTCAATTCCTCTTTTGGATACAATGAATCCTAGGAGCTTCCCGGAGGTTACTCCAAAGACACATTTCTTGGGGTTTAATCTTACTTTGTATTTTTCCAACCGATCAAAGACGACTGAAAGTATGTCCAAATGTATATTTTTGTCTATTGATTTTCCCAAGAGGTCATCAACATAATCTTCCATGATGACGTGCATGAGATCATGAAAGATAGTAGTCATGGCTCTTTGATATGTAGCACCTGCATTCTTTAGCCCGAAAGGCATGACATTCTAACAAAAAGTTCCCCATGGACAAGTAAATGATGTTTTGTATTGGTCCTCAGGTGTGATCCTTATTTGATTATAACTAGAGAATCCATCCATCAATGATAACATTTCATGACCTGTTGTGAGATCAACAATCAAGTCAATATTTGGCAATGGGAAGTTATCTTTTGGGCAAGCTTTGTTGATGTCTCTGAAATCTGTACATATTCTGATGCTACAATCTAGTTTGCTAATAGGTACCAAGTTGGAGATCCATTTAGGATAATCGATTGGGCGTATGAATCTGACATCCAATAACTTCTCAAGTTCTGCTTTGACTAGTAATGCCACTTGTGGATGCATTTTTCTTAATTTCTGTTTCACTGGTTTTGCCCCCGGTTTGACTATCAGATGATGCATTACTAAATCCGGATCTAATCCAGGCATATCAGCATATGACCAGGCAAAGTTAATTTGTCATTCTTTGAAGAAACTTATGAATTTTGACCTTTTGGACTCTATCAATGATTGAACTAGGAATATGTTTTGTGGAACCTCTTCTGTACCAATATTTGTTTTGATAGTCTCCTTTACCAACATGGATGACTTTTCCTCATATGATGCTGGGAGAATGTCGAGCCTTCCATCTTCAGGTGCCTCAGAGAGGTTTTTGCCCTTAGATACGTCCTTTCTTTTTACTTTTTTGGGGTCAGACAGCGTCACAGTGTGGTTTTCGCCATAAGACCCTTGATTTGTTCTTATTTTCACATTTTTGCAACTGGAAGGTCCGACACCCTCACCAAAATATGCCACGCTATTGAGTTCTATAGTGTATCCTACTTTATGGTCTCCAGGGGGAAGATCCTCTCATATGCCCAGATAGTCTATAAAAGCTTCATCATTTTGGAATGTATCAAACTATGCAGGTCCTTCATGATCCCAGTCAATGAGTTGGTGGTGGACAAGGGGAAGGCCATTAATGTCTTCAAAGTTAGGGGAGCTAAGGGTGAAAATGTGGTTATATTTAGGTATGTCAAGATAATTATCAAGGTCATCGATGGCACTCTCCTCATCAGTCTTGATAACGAGTGAATCCAAATTATCATCACTAGTACAGCATTCCGGGATAGGTGTTCTCATCCTATGTGATTTCAACCTAGAACATTGAGACAAGGACTGTGTGGAATCCTCCTGGGTTGTTTCTTGACCAACTTTGAACTTGTTATAAAATTCCTCTTCTTCTGTGGGTTCATCTGGCTCTCTGAATATCTCAGTGAGCTCATAGTCACTAGAAGACTTGTCTGAACCCGATTCCCATTCGTTAGAATCTATGGAATAGCGATCCTCTTGTTGCATTTTGGCAGCTTTGATTTGTAAAGCTTCTTCTGTCCTTTGGGTGTGGACCTTGGAAGTTAAGAAACCAAGTCCTTTCAAGTGTTCCTTCTTGAGAGTCAGTTCAGGTTGTAAAGGTTCAATGATGCCTTCCTTTCGTAACCCCAAAGGGCTTTTTCCATCATACCCAAATTTTTGCAGAATTTTGAAGCCTTTGCCATAGTTCTCACATGGTAGGTTAATGTGGTCTTGTGTTTCCTCTTCATTGTCCCTGAAAAGCATTTTGTATAGATCTTCCTCTTCTAGTTCACCCCATCTTTGAAAGGTAGTAGGGTCCCATTTGAGCATCATGATGGATACTTGCTTGTTAGGATGTGGTCTTCCATATTCTTTTGGGGAGTTCATGACTTGTCGTAAGTACATGGTTTGATTGAAAGTATATTCCCCCATGCTTTTGTCCTGAAACTTGCCTTTAAGCTCACCTTGTTTTGAGGTTGAGGGTTTTAATGACTCAGGATCAATGTATGCCGATGAAGGAACAGCCTCCCGATTACTGGGAATGATGGTCTTAGTCTTTAATTTCAGGTTATTGCAATATATGAATGGATTAGGATCCCCGTTAACTGTTACTTCCACTCCATTATGAGGAAACTTAATGCATTGGTGATATGTGAATGGGACTGCCCTCATTTCATGGATCCAAGGACATCCTAGCAATATGTTATAAGTGAGATTTAAATCCAGGACTTGACAAACCACATCCTTTGTAACTGGCCCAACTCTGAGAGGTAAGGTGACTATGCCCTTGGATGAACGCTCTTCATCATCATATGCTTTAATGGTGATTTTGTTTGTAGAATTCACAGCTTTATTAGAATATCCCAATTGTGTGATAGTGCTTAATGTGCAAATGTTTAGACCTGCTCCTCCATCTATCAAGACTCTTTTTATTTGATGTTTGTGTATGAAGGTTTCAATGTGTAGTGGTGCATTATGTGGCTGACTTACAGAGGTGTCATCGGCTTCTGTGAAAGTAAGGGAGTGTGGAATGGAAAGGTATCCCACCATGGCTTGAAATTGGTCCACGTTCAGATCAGTAGGAATAGCAGTGTCTCTCAAGATTTTGTCAAGAATAGCTTTATGTGCGGGAGATATGCATAATAGCTCAAGGATTGAAATGAGTGCGGGTGTCTTCCCTAACTGTTCTATAAGGTCATACTCAGGTTTGGTTGATGAAGAAGTGGTGTTTTTAGTTGGAGCACCTTGCAAAGTGAATTTACTTAGGCGAGTTGTAACATGACATTCAAAGGTAGGTTCCGAAGAAGATCCAACACCTTTTAGGACAATCTTGGGTCTCTGAGTAGAATTCTCAGATGCTTTGTCCTTGATGATAATAGTAGAGACGTAATTGTCCATCGATATGTGATTGATAGTTGAATCATAGTTATAGGATGCTCTGGTATAGTTGGTTTGGTCATCTGTGGCTTTAGCTTTTCCCTTGTCATGTTTTGGGAATGGTTCCTTAAAAATCTCATGTTCTTGATTGGATGAATGTCCCTCAATCTCAATGTCACCTCTATCAATGAGATCTTGTATGATGTTCTTCAGTCGATGACAATTTCCTATCTTATGACCATTTCTCTTATGAAATTCACAATACTCATCATCATTCCACCAATTTGGTTTGACCTTTGGTTCAAATGGCGAGAAATCTGGAATTGTGATCACCTTGTTTGCCACTAAGTTCTTGAAAACTGACTCAAGTGGCTCTCCCAACGGGGTATACTTCCTTCATGATCTGGAAGTTGTTTGAGTATTCACTTGATTGTTTGTAGAGCTTGATCCAGAAAAAATGAATTTGGGTCGCACTGTGTTGGCATTAACAACACCATCATTGACTGTGTTCTTGTTTTTATTCCAAAATCTTGGCTTGTCTTTTCCTTTAAAGTCATCTTTGTTTTCCTTGAATATCTTAATAACTCCTTATTCAATTAGGACCTTTTTTGTTGCTAAGCCTTTTTCAATAATGTCCTTGAAGGTGGACAAACAAGCTTTCCTTAGATCATAGCCAATGTCTTTGTTAACATTTTATGTGAACATTTCTACCATTTGTTTTTGGGGAATTTCACAAGAGCATCTGCTGGCTAGATTTCTCCATCTTTGTAAAAATGATGCAAAAGATTCTCCCTCTTTTTGCTTGGTGTTGCACAAAGTAGTGACTGATATGTCTGTCTCTATGTTGTAGGAGAAATGTTGAATAAATGCCTCTGCTAGGTCACCCCATGACTTAATGCCAGGTGGAAGTTGGGAGAACCATTCCATAGCTTGATCACCTAAGCTTTGTGGGAATAATCTCATCAAATATGTCTCTTCTACTGCTACCTCAATGCAAGCTGTAAAAAACTATCTTATGTGTGCCTTAGGATCCCCTTTTCCTCTATACTTATCAAATTTAGGCGTCACAAAGTGTGTAGGAAAAGGAGGAATTGGAATGCTCTTGTCAAATGGATAAGGACATATGTCTCTCATTGTGTATGTTGGCTTTGGTGTATTTATGTCCTCTATTTTATTTTGTAAGTCCCTAATTTGTTGTTCCAAACTGCTCTTAGGTGGAGATCGACTTCTTGGACCATACCCCATGCTTGAGGCACCAATTGGAGGGGGTGCATGTTGCATATATGGATGATATTGATCATACACATGTTCATATGGAGGAGGTTTGTAATGATGTTGTGTATGTGGACCACTTGGTATAGATTCATGTTGAGGAACACCATATCTATTTTGTGCATGTATACCATATTCTCTAGGCATGTCATGTTCTATTGTGTTGCCCCCAAATTTGACATGAGGTGTCCTTGTGTCCAAATTTTGAGCATGCCTTTGAATATCCAATTACTTTGGTGGTTGATCCTTGGCATTGTTATGTGATTGAGCATATCTATGTGCATAAGACTTCCATAATGGTCTACGAAGGTAAGTATCACATGCTTGACCATGTGTATGTGGGACCTCTGGTTTTTGAAGCAAAGCCGATGGTGATTCAGGTACCATGTGTGGTCCTCTATTGCCTCCACTATTAGGTCTCTTTTGATCCATGTTGGAGTGAGGTTGTTGCAAAGGTCTATGTTCCATTATTTGAGACATGTCAAAATCATGAGGTATCTTGGCTCCACTTTGTGCCATCATTTGTAAGAAGTATTCTCTATCCCTCCTCATTATTTCCTCAACCAATCAATTGAAATGGGGATTCATAATGGATTCTTCCACATCTGCTGAATGTATTGAAAAGTTGTCCACATTGTCACTTTGTGTAGCATTGTTGTTTATAGTGTCCATGTTCTCAACATTTGGAATGTTTCTATAGGTATCCATGTCAGGTAATGTAGTATGATCAAAATTGAAAAAGATATCATTGTCATACTCATAAGAACTCATGTTTGTGGACTCTTGAGCCTCTTTAGTTTCTCTCCTATATTTTTGAAGACGGGTTTCAACCATGAACTAGGTATTGACCAAGATGTTTGAGACTAGATGAAAAATGGAAAGAGTATGGAAGACCAAGAGTTGGATGGAATGTAAATGAATCTAAGGTGTACTTGCAATGTCCAAAGTGTAAGACCAAGTATGTATGTAGTAGAGTAGGTGTGACTTCCAAAGAGAGGATAGTTTCCCTTGATGAGGTAAGTTGACCTTGACTCTAAGTAAGACCAAATGAGACCCAAAGGTAAGAAACCTTGATGAGGGACCACTTAGCAAAGTGTTGTTGTATGTAGTGTGTTGACAAAGTATGATGAGGACAAGCAAGTGACCTTTTGACTCAAGTATAGACAATTGTGAATGTAATGAGAGATGTAAAGCAATGATGGACTTTGTGAGACCCAAGGACAGGTTGAATGCTAGATGAACCCTAGAGAAATGACCTAGGAAGCTCAAGAATTATGAAACTGACTGTGTTTGTTTGCTGGACTGTAACAGTTTTTCAATTTTGAACACAGACGAGCCTGTATACTTCATAGACACAGTTTCCCGACATAGATGCTTCTCTGTTTAACACAGACGCGCTTCTGAGATTTTTTTTGCAAAGTGTGATGTTGATTTTTGTGGACACAGATGCATTTCTGCCCTTCACAGATGCGGCTAGACAACACAAACGCTATTATGCCCGACACAGACACGTTTCTGCAAATTTTGTGCAATTTTTCCAATCTGTGAAGTTGTTTTGTTGTGACCAAATCTGACTGTTTGACTGTTTGTGACAAGAGGACACAATGTTGATGAGGACTCAATGTTTGCAAGTGTCTAGACTCAAAATGACTCCAAGAAAAGTGTGTTGTTTGATGTAAAAATGTTTTGCATACACTTGAAGACACAAAAGACACAATGTTTTGTTGTTTGGTCTTGAATGTTTTGAATGTTTAACATAAGTCAAGCACAATTCTTATGGCTGGCCAAGACAATAGTTGTTGATCCCACATGGGGTTTTACCCCCGAGGCTACGCTATTCAGAGCGGATACTTAGATGCTTGACCTCACTGGCTCCACCCTCAGCACTCACTTCTCGGGTCAGCCAACCATCAGTCCCCATGAAAACTCCCCGTGGTGAACTTTGTATCTCCACTAAGAACCGTATGTGTGTGGGCCGCTACCAGAGGTCCGACCTCCTGCCCCAACAACTAGAAGGATTTGGGCTTCTAAAACAAAAAGGTGCTAGTAAGGGCATCCGCTCGTGTGGCCATACATGCAGCACTTTCAGCTCTGTAAATACAGAAGGCTCCCAGCCGGTAGGGGTTACGCCCTACAATTGATCAAATAAATTTGATCAAATGGGTTTATGGGGAGACATAGTGTCGGTATGAACTAATCAGCACACGTTATTCATAGTTTTCACCATGAATACATTTGTTTATAGTGGTTTGGAAGAGGTGGGTTTTCCTCACTACCACTTGGGTCGTTCTCTTCTCACTAGTAGTCCTAATGACCACATGGGAAGACAAGCCCTCTAAAGATTAAACAAAAAGAGCCTATTGCTCAAGACACAAAAGACAATGATTCAATTTTAGTGCACCAATTGAAGTGTTTGCTAGTCTATGAAAACAAGGCACACAACAAAAATCCAAAAACCCTTGCCAAGGACCTGCAACAAAGAGTTGTTAGTAGTTTGGATTGTTTCAAATGATTACCCCTTCCTGCAAGCACACAAGTTAGGTAAATTTTAAACCCAAAAGACTTTGTGAAAATAGGGGCCTTCAACCAAATGATTTAGCCTTCAAGACAAGCTGCACCACTTTTGTTAGCTAGATCCGAAAATGTTAGCTCAAAATAAACCAGATCTGAAACCCTAAATGCAAAAAATCAATAAAAATCCAAAATTCAAAACTAGTGAACACAGACGCGGTTACCCTCAACACGGACGCACCTGGGTGACACAGACGCGGTTTTGTGATGCACAGACACACCTACAGAACACAGATGTGCCTTTTAGACACAGACGCGGCTAAAAACATCACAGACGTGCCTTTACAACACAAACGCGCTTTCCTGGAACCTGCAAAATAAAATATTGCCAATATCGCAGACGCGATCCCAGATGTCGCAGACGCGCTAGAAAATCAAAAACGTGATCCGAAAGTGCGCAGATGCGAAAATGTCAAAAACATTGTCGAAAACGTCAGATCTGCAACTTCAAAATACAAAATCTGCAACAAGATGTTAAATGCAAAAAGGGACAAGAGTCCCATCGGGCATGCCAAAATGTATATGGTGAAAATGGATAACAACAATAACAATATTGAAAGGCTAAATGAATTCAACCACAAAACCCTAGCCTAACAACAACAAAGATCCACCATAACCTATGAAGATTACCTAAGACAATGCAAATCAAGTGAAATCACAAAGATTATACCATCACATGTCCAATAGGGTTTGGATCTCCATTCTTCCTATCTCCATTGATCTTGCTTGATATATTTGCTCTTAGATTTTATGTGCACAAGAGCTCAACAAAGAACGGAATGTGGTTGCTAGTAGGATCGTAGTGTATTCAAGTGCATAAGATTCATTCGAATGTCTCATTAGGGTTTGATAATGAAGGAAGCATCTCCTTATATAGAAGACACTATATGAAATGGAGGGATAAGATTGAGAGGTGTAAAAGGAGGTCGGCTATGATTAGAGGGTAGGTAAAAGAAATAATAAAATAATAAAAGGGGTAGGTAGTGTATGAATTAAGAGATGAATGACATGTGTCATGGGTAGAAAAGGTTAATGAATTAATTAAATAAATAAAGATTTATTTAATTAATAGAAGAAGTAGGATAATTAAATAAATAAGATATTTATTTAATTTAGGAAAAGGATAATTTAAATAAATAAATGTGTTTATTTAAATGAGAAATAAGGCTAGAAGAGGATAAATGAATTAATTAAATAAATAAGGATTTATTTAATTAATAGAAGAATTAAGCTTAGATAATTAAATAAATAAAATATTTATTTAATTAGACTGGACAATTTTAGGTGTCTACAACTGCTACAATAGGGGCCTGCACATGGAGGAAGGCCAAGTGCCTAGATCTCACTGCTCAAATACAAAATGGGAAGTCTCACTGACTTACAAAATGGATTATATAAATCCAATGTCTTGTACTACTTCAAAATAGCATCTATTATGCCAGATCCAGTACCGGTTTCTTCTCTACTTCTTACATAAACCCTTAACCTATAATTTTCATAATAGGTCTGCCTTATTTCACCTAATTACATTCCTCCTTGCTTACCTAATTGTTCTATAATGATCTCTTATATATATGAGTCATTTTACAATTTGTCAAGTTGGCTTACAATGATTTTACAATAATTAACAAAATATATTACTAACAAAATTCCTATCAGCTTCTATGTTGGTATGCTTCCTTTCACTGCCGGTGCCACTGGTCTGTGTGTCGGTGTAGAAATTGACTTTGCTAGTGCCAGTGGATTGCCTTGTCGGTGTCATAATATTGTAAGGTTGCCATCAATGACAAAACCTTTAATCACCTACAATGTCTCATTGGAGTGCATTTGCCAACAATCTCCCCCTTTGGCATTGATGGCAACACTCATGAGAAAAATTCAAAAGTGTAACCAAAAATTGAAGTCCAAAAAATGTTACCAAAAATGTGTGCTCCCCCTGAGCAGATGATCCCTAAGTTATTGGATTTTTCTCATATGACTACTACTCCCCCTTTGGCATCAATGACAAAGGTTGTCAAAGTGTCAATAGAGTGTAGTTTCTTGCTTTACCCTTGGAACTGGTTGGTTACAATCTGAAAAAGATCTGCCAAAAGTAGATTCAGGCTCTCAAGGAATTTTTTGCTATCTTTTATTGCAGCCTCTGTCCTTTGAACTGTACCGGTGAGGGGTTGCATTTTCTCTGTCGGTGTTTTCTATCCTTGAACCAAAGCGTCTGATATTTCCTTCCCTAAGGAGGCAAGGTAGTCCAGTTTTGGACTAAGTCTCCATTTAAGATCTTGTGCCTTACTTTTTATCCTTTCCTTTTCAATTTCCAGCTTTAATATTTCTTCTTCAAAACCTGTTATCTTCTGCTCAAAAACTGATAATGAATCAGATGAATTAATGAAATTGTCAGCTAGTTGATTAATTTCTTCCTGTATCTTGCTGATCTTTTTGTCTATATCAACTGTCAAAAAGTTAGTTTTGCATGTGTCTTTGTACAAAGTCTTGAATTCCTTCAATGTTCTACATAGTTCCGGTAGAAGTGTGTCAAACTGCCTTGTACACTTCTTTATTTCTTCCTCAAAGAATTTGTGTATTTCTTTTTCTAATCTCTCCTTGAATGCTTCCTCTTTTATTTGTTCAACTGTCATAGTGTTTTCAATAATATACTTAGATAAAGTGTCAAGTTGACTCAAAGAATCTTTATTATCTACATTACATTTTGGAGTTATCATTTTCAAAATTGGAATGGTATCATCTATAGCCTTGTATGCTTGCGAGCTACAATCTGTTATTTTCTTTATGGAGTCCAAAAGAACTTCTATTACATTAGTTGATTTGATTCCTGCAGTTGAAGGGCCAACACTTTGTATCCCGTCGGTGGGAGCAATATTCTTGCTTGTGGTGACCTCTGGTAGGTCAGTTTGTGTTTCCATTTCCTTAACCAAAGGTTTGTCTTGCCTAGCTGTTGCCGGTGGCACTGACTTTGTATTAACCTATTGCTGTGATGGAGCCTGTTGCTTTGTTTGTTGTTCTGTCTATTGATCAGCCTGTTGCTCTGCTTGTTTCTTAGTGTTACCATCTGCCGGTTTACCTTTATTTGTTACCGGTAGCTCACTAGCCATATCTGTCTTTCCAGTTGTGTCCTTATCTACCACAATGTTAACTTTTTGAGTATCAATGTCAACTGTGTATAATACCTCAGAATTGTGATTGGTGTCCTCTTGTGGTATATCCATACTCTCATTAGTCGGTTGATCTTCAGTGGTAGCTACCAGTGGAGTATCTAGAGGTGGTGGGGTTAGATTATCTCTTATTTTTATGCTGAGTGGTCCACCAACCTTGCTTTTTCCCTTATCTCTTTCTTTCTAGTATACCTTGAAGGTTTTTGGTTTCAGATATTCTTCTTGTTTTTCCTTTTCTACAAGGAATATATCCCATGCATCTACCGTTTCCTCTGTTACTTGATTTACTCTACCTGCCATAAGTGCTACATGCCGGTGTGTAGTTGAAAATACTGACTGGTTAGCCTTAGAGATCAGATCATCTATTTCTTTAAATGAGTTTACAGGATGTACAACAAGTAGTTTTTCAATTTTTATTTTCTTATCAAGGTCAATGATAGCTTGCCTTCTAGCTTCAAGTCTTTTGTATAGTTCTGTCAGTATTTCATCAACAATTTGCATCAAGAATTTCTTGTAAATGTCCAAGTGTAGGATTACACCGTTTTCTACCTTTTCTTTGTCATCAATAGATAGTGTGTCATACAATTTATTGATGTTTTTCAATATTCCATCCTCTATGATTTCATTCAAAAGTTCATCAATAGAAGCAATTGTTTGTTGAGTCTTCTTCTTTGGAGTTAATTTCTTAGCTGGTGGCCTTACTGCCTATTATTTCTATCTTGTTTTTCTAGTAGAAGGTGTAGATACCGGTGAAGGTTTCCTTTTTCTTTCAACTCTTTTGAATGTTGCTGGTATATCACTTTCTGAGGAAGTACCAACTGGTGAAAGGTGTGTTTCCAGTTGAGGAGTTTCCAACTCACTTTCACTTATGCGAGTTTGTTTTAACACATCATCTTTTAATGCTTTTGCTTGCCAGGTACCTCTTCTCATAGTTGCTTCAACCTTCTTAAGCTTTTTCTTCGATTGAATTTCACTCTCTTTTGTTTCAACATTTCCAAATACCTCTTCTTTAGGTTCCTCAAGTGCTTCTAGGAGGGCTTTTGCATATATTTCTATTATGTGGTCATCAGTCTCATATCCCATTTCAGTAACCCAAATTGTTCTTGGGATGACTGCCTCCATCCAAATCTCATCCTTTTTAATAACAAAACAAATTTCCTTATTATACTTATTCACAATAGCTTGTGATAGTCTCACTCTTGTCTTCATCCGGGCCTTCAATGCCTGAAAGTACTCATTTATATTCTTTTCTCTATTTTCACCCATGTTATTCAGTAAATCAGATAGTTGTTTGCCTACCGGTATGTCAAAACCTAGATTTTTGTTGCCAATATCGGGCACCTATTTTGTTATGTGTAGCATTAAATAGACAAGTAGGTTCTGAATCTAAATATCCCCTTTTTGTCTTTCTTGATCTTTTCAAGATTATCAATCAGTTCATCCTTCAACCATTCATGCACATCTATTTTTGCATTATCCTTGATATATCATAAGCACTCTTTATGTATAAACTAGAAACTGAGTTTAACCTGTTTGCATGTGTGGTTTTATAGCCTAAAATAATGCTAATGAATTTGACATTGATGTCGGTTACATCATTTACCCTTAAGGATCTCTTGTCAGATTTTGCACTAGTTAGGTTAATTACTAGGTCATTTGAGACCTTCTTTGTTACCGGTGGAGGGTAACCCTGTTACAACTTTTTCTACCTCTTTAGTAATTTTATGAACTGAGTCTAACCAAAAGAATGCACCATGTACCTTGCTTAGAACTATCCTTATAACTTCCTTAGGGAAATCTGGAATGCTAAGAATTTCAGTGAATCTTAGGGTTTCAACTATTTTGTGTTCAGGTTTCACATTACCGAAATCATCACAGATTATAGTTTTGTACATGTTTTTGATTTCCTCATCACCTAATTCTTCAATGTGACAATGAATATACATTCTAGGGTCTTCTGCAAAAACTAATCCTTTGGGAATTTGAGAAAATGCACCAACATTATCATCCTTTTTAGCTATCTCGGGAAATAACTGAAATATGGGTCTAGGGTGCTTAATCACTTCGACAACAGTAGGGTTTGCTATGAATTTAGGAATAGATGAAGATGCCATGATTATAAATACCTTTCTCTACCTTAGGAATGATTGCTTGATGAGTTGCTTTGCTTCTTAGCTTGAAATGCCTTTGCTCAGGAGTTTTTGCGCTCTTCAAAGATTTGAATGCTCAGTGAAATGAAAATGGAGCCAAAAAAACTATTTTATAATGTTGATTCTGCCAACCACCACATTTAATGCTTGTCGGTTAAGTGATAACTTAACTTATCTGTCGGTATAGAAGTAATTTCAACTTCATACCATCAATCAAGGGAATAATAGCATGTTTTACATTTGATTGCCAAACCCTCAAAAGAATTTTCTTCAGTTAGATGAAGAGTCTCCAGCCGGTGGAGTGCTACTCTATTCTGCTGGTGGAGTGTTACTGGGTTCTATCAGTGGAGGAGTATTCCCAACACTATTTAGGTCTGGATTTCTAATCCATTGTCTTAAGAAATCTTGTTTTACCTCTTAAAACTTTTCTTTACCTTTCAAACTAGAACCTTTGTTGTTTGCCGGTGATACCTTACTTCTGCAAAATTTTGCAATATGTCTAATCTTTTTACAAGCATAACAAGTCACATTATTTTTCTGAATAGCCTTCCCATAACCTATGCCGGTTTGTGTTCTACATTGATTAGATAAATGTCCAAATCTTCCACAAACATAACATCTTACATTCATTCTGCAATTTTCAGAATTATGACCAACTTTGTTGCATTTTGAACATTGACCAGTGGGTGTATTGGTATTCTAATAATCTCTAGATCTACATTGATTTGCTCTATGACCATACTTGTTACAGTTAAAGCATTTGCTATTAAATTTATAAGCATTAGGTTGTCTTACCGATTTGCTATGATCTTGTGTGTTTGCAATACCGGAGCTTTCACCAACTTCAAAGCCAAGACCATTACTGTCACCATTTGGTTTCTGATTTTTCAGCATGTCACTAAGTTCTTCTGAGCTTTTCTTGAATTTCTCCTTGTGTTGATTTGCAGCAACCAATTCTCTTTCCAAGATTTCTTTTTGTCTCATGAGTTCATTTGAGTCATTATGTGTATGCATCAGATTTGTTTTCAACAAATCATTTTCATAACTAAGTCTTGTATTTGTGTTTTGAGCATCATTCAGTCTTCTAGTCAATTCTTCTTCATTCTTCTTCCTATCTTCAATTTCTTTACAAAATCTCATAGTCATATCCTGCATCTCATTTTTTGTTGCCATCTTTTCTTGTTTTAGCTTGCCTATCGGATCACTAAGAGTTTCTTTTTCATCATTCTCATTCTGCATCTTTTCACAAAGTTCTCTTCTCTTGTTTCTTGCAATGGTAAGATTTTCTTGAAGTACTTGAATAATATCCTGTGCAGCCTTTAGATCATCTTCAAGTTTGATATTTTTCAATTTTTCTGTATCATAGTCTGAGCGAGCTCCTTCTAGTTGCTTCATCAAGTTTTCCATCTCTACTAGTGTCAAGATCTTCCTCAAGCTGTTAGGCTTCTGAAAGTAGAGGACCAAGCTCTGATACCAATTGTTAGGATTCCCACATTACTGAGAGGGGGGGGTGTTAATCAGTATTGAACCGGTTAGCTAAATTTCTTAACTTAAAACATGCAGAACATATTAATATTATATACTGGTAAACAGAAAGTAATGCAATAAATAGAGATAACAGCAACCACATGAAAAGCACACCATAACACAATATTTTAACGAGGAAACCCAGTGTGGAAAAAACCTCGGTGGGATTTGTGACCCACAATATTCACTTACTGGCCAATGAGAGAATATTACTGCTACAATAGGGGCCTACACATGTAGGAAGGCCAAGTGCCTAGAGCTCACTGCTCAAATACAAAATGGAAAGTCTCACTAACTTACAAAATGGATTATATAAATACAATGTCTTGTACTGCTTCAAAATAGCATCTATTATGCTAGATCCAGTACCAGTTTCTGCTCTGCTTCTTACATAAACCCTTAACCTATAATTCGCATAATAGGTCTGCCTTATTTCGCCTAATTACATTCCTCCTTGCTTACCTAATTATTCTATAATGATCTCTTATATATATGAGTCATTTTACAATTTGCCAAGGTGGCTTACAATGATTTTACAATAATTAACAAAATATATTACTAACAAAATTCCTATTGGCTTTTGTGCTGGTATGCTTCCTTTCACTGCCGGTGCCAGTGGTCTATGTGTCGGTGTAGAATTTGACTTTGCTAGTGCTGGTGTCATAGGATTGTAAGGTTGCCATCATTGACAAAACCTTCAATCACCTACAATGTCTCATTGTAGTGCATTTGCCAACAGATTTTTGTCGTAAAAATTTCAAATTTCAAATTTTGGCTTGGGAATGCTTTGGGATTTGGCTTGGAAGTGACAAGCCTGGAAAGTCAACTGACAAAATGTGTTTTTCAGTATTCCTTGATTTTTTAGACTTTACACTAGTGGCTGACGACTTTTTTTGTAACCAAAATTGATAAAATGAAAAAGGGTTTTTTAAGGATGTTCTCAGCTTTCCAACAATATAAGGCTTGTCTTATTTCAACTTTAATAAATGATTATTATTTATTTTCTAATTGAATCCTGACAATAGTTCTGATTGATAGACTGATTGAAAAACACTCATAACTTTCAAACAGTATAACATTTTTTTAATCGGAAACATGCATCACATCCTATGCTTCCTCTACTATACGGAAAAATTTAAAAAAATTAAATTTCATAAGGTTTTGGCCAAGTTAAGGTGGTCAAATGTAGGAGTTTCTGAATTTCTAAAAAGTTGTAGTAAAAAATTCATAAATGATTATTTACTTTATAAAAAATTATAAAAAGATATTTTTCACATCCGTACATGAGTCCAATACTTATATTATAAATATTATAAAAAAATATTATGATTTTATTGTGATTAGGGTGGTCAGACATACATCTACTTCTTATCTTTTTCCTGAAATTTTAGTACCACTGAATTGAAATTTGAAATTTTCATCAAATAGGATTTTTTTTTTCAAAAAACAACTAGTAGCTTAGAAACTACATTCAATTTTCTATAGATTCTCTTCTTACATATTTTAAAAATAATGTTCACAACTTATTCAAATTTTCATGTCAAGTTGCATAACTCTGATTTTCTGAAATTTCATTGCCACCTAAGGGCCTGTTTTGGCACACTATGATCCTGCACATACCCAGTTGTCTGCTCACCTCAATGAGTAAATAGCTATCAAAGGCATACCTAGGTAGCTTGAATGGTTCACCTTCAAAACGACCTACCCGAAGATAGGTAAACCTAGGAAATTGAATGAAGAAGTTGCCATATATACTTATCAATTCCATAGCTTCAACTGACATCCTTTTGTTCACATCACCCTGTAATTCAAAAGCAAGTCTTCCTACAAAGACACCATTCCATCTGGCAATATGTTCCACATATTTCTATTGTTGTAATAAAGGATAGTAATCATAGAGCTCCATACCATCCACCCATGGTTCATTGAGCAAGTCGTGCCAATCTCTGTACAGGCTAATATATAGAATAGATAAGAGGACATATAAAAGCTAGACATGCCCACAAAATTAGTTAAACCTTCATGGAGTCTCTTTGCAATTACCTATGCCTAGTCAAGATATTTGTCACCTGATAGAAGCAACTGAATATAAAAATGCATCCAGTCCTCAGGGTAAAAGGAGTGTGAATTCCCTTTTAGCCTATTCAATATTATAACAATGTCTTGCACTTTTGTGATGAAGTTATTTTTGGTAAGGGCTTTCGACAGTCGTGACCCACCCTTTTGAACTTTCAGGAGCCAGTTTCTTGCAATTATAATTCTATATACACTTTTCTTCTTAGAGAAGAATGCATATGAGGTCCGAATTGACTAGTCCTCATATGACTCCTTGTGCGGGATTCCCATCACCACCATTATTGTTTCCCTATTGATACCAACTAACAGCTCACCATTACTAGTTCTTATGCACCTATTTTTAGCATCATACCTATTCATACAATCTATTACCAAATCTGGGCATGGTGCAGCAAGTTAAAATGTGGCGGCTTCAACGAGACCACTTCTTACTATTTTCTCCATTATTGAACCGGCTTTAGGGTTTTTGGTTCTTTCTAAGAAATCCCCTAGGTCGGCGTGAGCTAAGGAAGTATCATCTAGTTTTGATAGTATGATCACTAAACATGATGTCTGACCAAGTTTCGGCACTATTGGCCTCATAATGCGTACCTATACTTTAATCAAGCAATTCTAAAACAAGATGGAATTCTACTCCAACAAACCAAAGATTTTCTTCTTACATTGACAAAACTTCTGAACTAAGGAAATACAACATAGAGAAATTGTCTGAACTCACCTATTACCACCATGAATCTGTGAAAACCTCTCAAGAAAGTAGAGTTGAATTTACTTTTGGCACCTCTAGTTCATTCAATTATAGTAGCTACAACCTTTACAAATTATGGAGATGAATTCATATATCTTTTTGAACAAACGGGAAAAAACTAAGAAAAACTACACATGCTTCATAATGATTCATTTAAACATGTGAAGTAACAGTGATATGATTGAAAACGTGACACTTTCTTAATTTCCCATCACCTCCGCACAAGTAGTTAGTGTCCTCATTCTTACTTTTCCAAATTTAGAATTTTAAACTGTTAGATGTCAGGAATATTCCTTCTTACTGCACTACCTCTAGTGTCATCAAAGTCTTTAGAATCATCTTGGAGTGAACCTTTTGAACCTTGGACCATCTCACAAAGAGTTCAATGGTTCAAGTTCATTCAGTAAGAACAACAATGAACTAGTGGCTCAAAACAATACCAAGAACGAGCAATAACCATGACTAACAAGCAAAAGGACTTCGAACCTTGAACCGTTGAACTGAGAATACAATTGGTTCAAGGTTCAAGTTCAATACCGACTTAAACACATTTACACTTTTTCATTAAATAACATTACTTAGCTATGACTCATGCAAAAGGACCTTTTCAACCTTGAACCAAAAAGGTTCATGGGGTCAAAGTTCAAAACGCATAACGACAATGTGCTTGCTTTAGTTAAGACAAAGACCACTAAAGACATTACCTAAAATGTGCTTTCAACCTTGAACCATTTGAAGTGTTTTAAAGTTCAACGACTTAGGTTCAAAGCGAAGAGGTACAAAAGACCGAAAAGAATGGGGACACCAAAAGGCAGCCCGCAAGCTTGAAATTTTTAATGAAAAATTGAGAGGACACTAACAATCACAAAACCCATTGAACCACATCATCTCATCTACAATATATAGGCTAAACCAACTCATCCAATCTGACTGTAATACTAAAACACTATGGTCTCAGTGTGTTAAAATATAGTCTATAATCTCCTCACATTGACTCCTCATATGTTGACATCAATGACAACATATCTCCAGTGGAAACACAAAGTAAAGATCAACAACACCATAACACCAAGATTTTTATGTGGAAACTCAATTAAGGTAAAAACCACGATGGGAATCAAACCCACAATATTATTAACTCTGTTAGAAGTATTAAAATATTACATGAGAGGAATGCACATGAATTTAGGCACACTGCCTAGAGCACATTACTAAAATTACAAATAAGGCTACAAACCCAGAAGGCTCACTACCTTATAAATTATTTGTAAGAGATTACAATGTAATTTGAACTATGAAATAACATCAACAAATGCCTTAGTATAGTTTCACTTAAGCACAAAACACATGTTCTTACTTTTCTCTATTCTTATCATTTGCATTATATTGGAGCTCAAATCTTCACCATGCACACATGAAGCTATGCATAATCTCTGATACACACTTTGCAAACATCCATCGATATAAAAAATGATCTTACAAACCTATCTTTTATATCTCCATCACCGATTTAGGTCACCACCATGTCGGATTCAAGAACAAGGTACAAAATATGAAACGTGCTCACAAGTCATCTCAATGCAATCAAAACATTCATACAAACCAAAAAAAATGTCCACATGGTTCCCATATGTCATCTAATAAACCTCTAACATAAAATCAATCACAAAAATTGATCTGCAAGATCCACGAAATGAATTACCACATGTTGCAATTGATATGCACTGTTCTTACCAAAAACATGATTACCAAATCTTCTAACTTGAACAAAATGTATCACCAAGGGCTACAATCTTGGAATAAGGTAAATTACATCTCCACAATACATCTTTAGGATCCACAAAGAAAAATACTAAACTAAAATAATCCACCAACCAGAACTATACACTCTGTCAGATACCCTGTTCTCCTGATCAAACCTCACCGGACTTTAATCAATCTTTTGGAATGAATGAATTATGAACTATGGATGTTGAATGTGATATAATTTGTCATCAATTACAACATCTCAACATGCATGCAATGTCTCTTGCCAACAATAATCAATTCCTTCTTCTTGAGAATATCCCTTACACACAAGTCTAACTTTGTTTCTAATAACCTCACCCTGTTCATTCAGCTTATTCTGAAAGGCCCATTTGGTTTCAATTACGTTTTTATCCTTAGGTATAGGAACAAATTCCCATGTATTATTCTTTTCAATCTGATTCAGTTCTTCTTCCATAGCTTTAACCCAATTTTCATCTTCATCAACATTTTTAGGCTCAATCTTAGAAATTAGACAAATTTCTTCAGCAAGTCTTCTCCAAGTCATAACACCTTTGTTCTTATCACCTATAATCTAATTCTTTGAATGATTCAATCTTACATACCTCAAATTTTTAGGATTTGCATGATTTTCTAGTTCCTGAACTCTTTCTTCTACATTAGCATTTGCAACTTCTCCTTAATTCTTTGTCTTTTCTGGATCAGCCTGAACTTGCTTCATAGTCTGCACTAGCTTTACTTTATCTGAACTAACATCTTGATCATCAAAATCATATCCACAAGACCTGATTTGTTTCACATCTCCTTCATCAACCTTCACATTAGCACTTTGAACAATTTTTTTTAATCTCTTGTTATAACACGAGTAAGCCTTACTCTTAGTAGAATATCCAAGAATTATTCCTTCATCACATCTAGCATCAAATTTCCCAAGATCTTCATCTTTTTTAATGTTACATTTACTTCCAAAAATTTTAAAATATCTAATAGTAGGAGCATGACCAAACCATAACTCATAAGGAGTCTTGCTGATATCACCTTTGATATTTACTTGATTAAGAGTGTATACTGCATTACTCACATCTTCTCTCTAATACACATGCAGAACATTTCCTTCAATAATCATAGTTATACTAGCTTCTTAAATTGTTCTATTCTTCCTCTCCACAACTCCATTCTATTGTGGCATCCTAGGAGCAAATAATTGTTTCTTAACTCCATGCTCTTCACAATATGCATTAAACTCATTGGAACTGAATACTCCACCTCTATCAGATCTCAGATACTTTAGCTTCAATCTAGTCTCAGTCTCAACCATGGCTTTGAAAATTTTTAACTTCTCTAATTCTTCATACTTTTCTTTTAAGAAGGTAACCCACATCATCCTTGAATAGTCACCAATCAGCAACATGAAATACATGTCACCCTACAAGCTTCTCACTATAAAAGGACCACACAAATTAGTATACATAATATCCAACAATCCATTAGAATTATAGTGTTTTCTCTTATAAGTAACTCTTGTCCACTTTCCTAATTGACATTCCTTACATACCAGATTAGAAGTCTTTATCAACTTAGGTAGATCTCTTACTGCTTGAGCAGAACTTATCTTAACCATACAATCAAATTTTACATGACACATACTTCTATGTCATAACTAGCATTCATCAATCTAAGCAATTAGACAACTTTTATCATTAGCATTCAAGTGAAAGATATTACCTTTAGTCTTTGTACCTAATGCAATCTCAGTTTCAGAGCTAATCAAGATGTTACATTTGCCATTCTTGAATTGCAAGTTATATCCCTTATCCATCATCTGACCAACACTCAAAAGATTATTTTTTAAACCTTCAACATATAGAACATCATCAGTATTGTGCTTACCATCAAGAGAAATAGAACCTCTACCATGGATCACACAAGCTTTTTTATCACCAAATCTTACCACACCACCATCATACTTTTCCATATTCACAAATTTACTCTTGTCACCTATCATATGATGAGAGAAACCACTATCAATTACCCATTCATCTTTTTCCTCAACTTTAGCAGCTAGGGCTTTCTCCTCATTAATGCAACTTGTATAATCTATAGTAACCAAATCATCTTCCTTGATACCAATGAACATAAATTCATTTTCAAAATTTTCCTTGTCAGACTCATCATTTGTCACACCTTCATTAGCAACATAATAACACTTCTTCTAATATTTATACTTATATGGCTTAAATGGCTTCTTAGGATTTCAATCTCTTTCTGGACAACTTGATGCAAAATGTTTTATCTTATTACATGAAAAGCATTTAAGAGGTAACTTTCCTTCATACTTACTAGCACCTTTAGGCAATCTTCTAGCAATAAGTGTTTCAAGCTCCTCAAGCTCTCTTTCTTCATCTTCCATCTCTTTCATCTCTTTCTCATACCTAGATGCTCTTGTATAACTTTCTCCCAGATCATATCTCTGCTTCCCAAGAATATTAGCTTTGAATGAAGATTCAGTTTTAGGAAGAGAGTTGCCAAACTCACTAAACTAAAAAGAAACAACTTTACCAACCAACATATTGTTGACATTTTGCATGAAGATTGAATTAATGATATGTTGTAGTCACAAAAATTTGTCCACTTAATTAAATGAATATTTACTATTTATTTAATTATTTAACCATCAATCAATAATATTTAATTAATTCATCTTAACCCTCTTCTCCTATTAATTAAATAAATTATTCAATTTATTTGATTTAATTCACTAAACCAAATTCAGACCATTAATTAAATAAATAAATTATATTTATTTAATTAAATCTCCTCTCACATTTAAATAAATTAATATTTATTTAAATCCCCCAAAATCCCATCTCTCACATTTAAATAAATTAACATTTATTTAAATCAACTTTATCCTCCACCCACTTGCATTTTCCTACAAATGCAAGTTGCACAACTATTTTAAATAAATAAATTACGTATTTAAAATCCTATTTATCCTCACCCACTTGAAACCTTTAATGACTTCCCTTAAAGTCTTCAAACTTAATGGCTTCCTTCTAGAGTCTTCTCAAGCCTTTAATGGTTTCCCTTAAAGTCTTCAAACTCAATGGCTTCCGTCTAGAGTCTTCTTAAGCCTTTAATGGTTTCCCTTAAAGTTTTCAATCTTAAATGCTTCATTCTAGAGTCTTCTTAAGCCTTTAATAGTTTCCCTCAAAGTCTTCAAGCATTTAATGCTTTGTCTTCCTTTTTCTCATGTAAATAAATTAAGATTTATTCAAATAAAATCCAAAATTCACATTCACATTTAAATAAATTAATATTTATTTAAATATCTAACCAAATGTAAATTACACCATTTAATTGAAATAAATGATTTTATTTTAATTTAAAATCCCAAAATTCCTCCCACTTGCATTCTCCTACAAAATCCACTTGCATGCCTAAATCCCTTCTAGATTCTTCTAACTCCTTCTAATTAGCCTAATCCTATCCTAATCATTGTCACATTCTTAAATAAAAGGAAGTCACTTCTCAAAAACCTCCAAAGTCTTCATTAACCATTAAAGGCTTTATGTCTTCAAATGGTTAACCTCTAAAGTCTTCCAAACCATTAAAGGCTCTTACATAACCATTTATGGTTAACTCATGGGTTTCTTCAAAACATTTATTTCTTTGACTAAGGTAACCTTTTAACCCTTGTACATTCATTTATCCCTTGGATAAAAGGAATATCCATTAACCTAACCCTAACCCAACCCCCTAGGGTAACCATCATGTCCCCTCAAGCATTTAATGCTCCTTATCGCTCCTCTCAAGCCTCCTCATGGTGACACTTGTCAACATGGGATTGGGTTGAAAGTCTCTCATGGATTGAATATCTTTCAATCCTAACCCTTGTTAAGATTGCTCAATCTTAACCCTTCATTTCCCCATTTCTTCTATAAATAAAACCTTTCTCCTCAAGCAAAGAAGGAAGCATTAGAGTATTGTTGCTATACTGGTATTAGCATAGAGCTTTTTCATAGCATCACTATCTACACTTGCATAGCATTTGTTTATCACATCCAACCATCTTGAATCTCCATATGGCATCCATGCCTAGTGCTAAAAGCTAAGAGCTACACTCATTTGGGACTTGGAGTGTTAGGCCCAATATAGAAAGCTAATGTACTGAGAGGGGAGGGGTGAATCAGTACTCCAAAACTTTTCCTTTGTAATAACCTTACTGTTATGCATAAACAGAATAGTGCAGTAACATAAAATAAAACTATAATCAACAGATAACAATCATACATGATTCACTCCATAACACATATATTTTGGTCATATAGAAACTCTTGGTTAGAGAGAAAAAATGCGGTGGGGATGGCACCCACAACTTCACTACTGCAATAATAAAGAATGCTCGGTTAGAGCTACATTTAGCTATTTCTGATAGCTTACCCTGTTAGGAGTATTAAGATCAGTTAGATCTACCTTACTAAAGGATTTTTACAACACTATATAAGTGTAGCACCTGGTTAAAGATTTGCAATTTATAGACTTGGTTAGAGTCTTCTACCCTGTTAAAGGTTTCTCTTACAACTTCAAAATATTACAATATAATAATTACAAATATCTACAACTTTACATCTGAAATGTTAAAGCAGATTCTATGTGCTCTGACTAAGATTACCTAGCTTGTAGCATACCTCGGTAACCCATAATGAAACTCGGTAAACCCTTCTATTTACTCTATTTTGTGACTATTCACTGATAACCTACTCGGTGACCTCTCTGTGTCTCTGTAACAGTCTTCCTTCTTGTATACACACTGCTATCTCATTGCATCTCTTATCTCATCATATCATGTCATATATTTAACCCTAGAATCATGTTGTATATATAGATCTCTTACAACGGTGATCTGATTCATTGCTTCAATCTTACAAAAAGATTCTTCTAATGAATAACTAAACAAAATATCTCATAGGTTAGATTAGCCTTGTAATCATACACAATCTCATAGTGCAATTTCCAATGCAGAAATGGTTAGATGTGCCTCGATCTTGTAACATGTTTTCATGTGCATGTCCAGGTTCAATGTATCTAGTAAAACATTTCACTCGGTGAATATCAACTCGGTGAGTTAACTTTACCACCCAGTAGCCATGAACCTTTACTCGGTAAATAGCTCGGTGAATACTGTGTTCTGTGATTGCTTTCTTCAGTAACCGACTAGGTTATTCATACCGACTTCTCTGTGTGTATCGACTGCATGATTCGGTAATACTAACCAACTAGAATATAGTATGATTTTGGATATGAAACTAATGGCAATTTGATAAGTAGTAACAATCTCCCCTTTTGACATTAGTTGAGATGTTTGACAAAAACTACTTTCAAAGTCATAACTCAAAAAAAAATTATATACTTGACGAAATGACTATACTTGACAATATGTACAATAGTCAATAGTATATGCAGATATACTCCCCTTATCATTATCCTGTACATAACTCTAAATTTTGCATGTTCGGTTCTGTTCTGTACTTGTGTGCTTTGAATGCTCTATGTATTCTGCTCAGTATACTCCCCTTGTATACAATACTCAAAATTGTGTTATCAAAACTGTACTACTCTCCAAGTGTAGAATTACTCCCCCTTTGCTGGGCTTTCCTCTATGTAGTAACATAATATTACTCCCCCTTTTTGACAAACATTAAAAACCTAGTTTGCATCCAGAGTCGGTAACTGATCAAAAATAGTCTTATACTTGGTCCGGGCGTCAGTGAGGGTGACTGAGAGTGAGTCGTTGAGACTTTCCATTAATGAGTTTTATGCTTGAATATCATATAAGAGTGATATCAAGCCATCAAGAGTGCTTCCCTCTTGGGTAGTTGATAAGCTTGTAGCTTGGTTGAGCTGCTCTTGGACTGATGAGAGATGAGGAAGGAATAATGTTTGAAGGGTCATTATATCCATCCTAATTTTATGCTCTTCATTCCTCAGTTCTAACTATTGAGCCATGAGCTGTTGTAGCTTTTTGTAAAAATTCTGAACTGAATTAGGCTCAGTGGTCAACTTGGATGAGAGATCGGTGATCTCTTTCTCAATTGCATCAGTTTTATTTTTGATGTCTTTAATAAATAAAGAAAATGTACATAATTTCTGGAATAAATAAAGAATGTGCTTAAGTTGAGGGGACAACTCAACAATGAATTTGACAAGTTTTACCTTGCCAACAGCAATTGATTTTTGGACTTCCTCTATCATTTTTGTTGTGAGCTCTTTATCCTTGATCTTGCTTAGGTATTCGGATGCATCAACTATAGATGTTTTAGTTTGATTAAGGAGTTCATCCAACTGAATATGGATGGCTGCATCGATTGACACTGTTGCTGATGGTAGCATTTCTGTGAGCAATGTCCTAACCCTTTGAAGTACCTTGTTCTTTTTTTGTATGGCCAGTTGTTTCTCCTATTCAGCGTTTGCTTTGCATAGTTCGCCGAATTCAGTGAGTGCTTGCTCTTTTAATTTGGAGATGTCAACATTGGGCAACACGATCAGTTTAGATAAGTCAAATTTAAAACCATTCTTTCTCACCTTCTTCTCTTTTCCTTTTGTCTGGGGCACTAAGACAAGTGCTTGTGAGGCTTGCTGTCCCTCGATAGGTTGCTCGATAGATGCAACACTTTGCACTATTCCTGTAGCAGTTGCAGTGTCTTTGGATGGCTCATTGCTAGGGTTCTCTGCTATAATATTTGTTGTGCTTGTCTATGCTTGAGACAATTGATCTTTTGTTGTGTCTGCTACAGCTTCAGACTTCTTACTTGTATCTTCTGCAGCTTTAGATTTGTTACCTTTGGTAACTTATTCGGTGTCCTTGGGAGCTTCGGTTGGGACTGTTGGCTTCACTGACGGATAAGGCTAAACTTGTTCTAAGACTAATTCACTAGACACAAGTTTTGCATAAGTGGTGCCTTCAATCATTTCCTACTCCGGTGCGGCTTCATCCATTACATCTTCATCAATTTGTATTGTGTCAACCAAGTCTGGACATTGCTTGGTGGCATCAACAATTTCAATTTGAGATTGTTCATCGACATCTTTTTTCTTGAAGATCTCCTGCCACTTGGCCTTAGTCTCATTCTCCACATCAATATATAGCCCATTCATCAATTTTAAGGCTCTTTGTTTCACAAGAAATTTTGCATTGTATGTGGACAAATGCTCCTTGATTTCAGCTACAGACATGTTAGGAAATAAAATGGACAAGACTTCTTTCTCTTATTTGTCTCTATGAATCCATTGCATATTTCCATCTATTATCAATATGTGAGTAGAGTTCACTCGGAAGTGACTTTTCTAGTTCTAATGGTGCTAATTGAAACTTCAGAAGTGTACATATGATAGCTTCTTCAATCTGTCATTTCTCATCATTGTTCCTAGACTCATACTTAACATATCTGAATCCTGCAAATCCACCGTATTCCTTAAGATTGGCACAAAAATTTTCAACATTGTGAATGTCTGCCTTTTTGCTCTTCACAATCTAGAATTTGTTAGCATCATTAGACTTTGTATCACTCAACTCTTTTGCCAAAATGAGTCTCTGAGTAGATTTCTTGTAAGTCTTTGTTACCTTAGGAATGGCAATAGTCTTTTGTTTCTTGCTCGGTGATGCAGCTAATGCTCTGGTGTTGGGTCTCTTTGTTGGTGGAGTCAGCAGGGCCTTTGTGATGTCTTGTTTCTTTCTTTTTAGAACTTTTCCCTTTGGCAACTCTATGCTCAATGTTATTGCACCCTCCTATGCTTCTCATTCTTCCTCGGTAATGGCAAGATTGCCTTTGACAGGTGTAGATGAGGATTCTTCTCTGAATTTCTCAGACAAAGCTTTTATCATATTTGTAGCTTTCCTTGCAACCTTAGGAACTACAATGCTCATTTTTACTTTCTCCTTCACCTCTTCATAGGTTCCATACCTTAGTTCAGTTGCATGCCTTGGCAATGATAGGTAGGCATCAATTTGTTGTTGTGTGATATCATAATCAATTTCATAACCCATTGGTTGCAACGACTGAATCCTTGGTTCAACAACATTTACATAGCAATAATTAGTGTTGACTTCAAAACATATATCGTCCTTGTATTTTTTGACCAGTTGTGGTGGGATCCTGTACCTATTGTGCATTTTCTCTTGGAATTTGCTAAAGTAATCATTCATGACATCATTAAAGTTATCTCCTAACTTCTTGATGTAATCATTGATCTGATGGGTGATAGGTCGGTGTAGCGCCCATACTACTTTACCGATTGAGGGAAAGAACTTTTCAAAAAAGAAAAACATGCAGACAAGTAGTGAATCGAACTTGAGTGTGTTTGCTGAGTTGTTCTTCTTCGACTTCCTTATTGTGTTCAGGTTCTCAAAATAAGTTCTTTAGTAGTACTTCACATAAGTCTACTTTCATTCCCTTCTTTACTATTTTGTAGGCTAGGTCCACTGCAGCACATGGTACATTGTTTTTCCCTTGCAGATTGGAAGAAATAGTAACCAATGACTCTAATTACAAATTTTAGTTCAGCATCAGTGACATAATTCAATTTCAGTCCTCGGCAATCGGATTCTACTCTGGTTAGACTGATTAGTTCCTTTTGTGATATCATTTTCTGTGCACAAGCATGATCGTAGATGGGATATCTGGTGATCAGGTGAATGAATTCCTTCCTGATCTTGAACGGTTGCTCTTGTAGCCACATGAAATCATCATGTACTTTTCTCAATACTAACTTAACCCATTGGGGTTTTGAACACACGAGGATAGACTAGGGCTTCAGTTAATCCCTTGATTCTGATATGTTCAAATTTACTATCTAGTTTGTCATCAGTGCACAGTTCATCATATGTGTCACTAATCTCTACATGAATGAGTTTCTCAACATGGCACTTGGTAAAGAATCTGACATCTTCTACCAATAAGACTCTATCCGGAATGAGTGAAAATGCAATTTTATCATCCGGTTCTAAGGCGACTTTAGGAGTTAGGGAATACTTCAGAGATGACTTCTCTACATTTTGGACAACTATAGGGTCTTGGATCTTGGGCGCCATGGTAGATCTTGAGTAAAATTCGACAGGTTATCTTTAGGGTTTACAAGTGACTTACTCTTCACACTTAGTAGACACTAGCAATTTGACTAGATCAGAAACCAGCTAAATAGTGTGAATAGATTGATGTAAATACCTTGAAATTTGCTTTGAATGAAGTTTGGTTGCTTTGATTCACTCTGCTCTGCTTCTTGAAAACTTGGGTGAATGATAATGACCACGAAAACACTTTTAAGTACTCAAAAATACCTTATCGGGCTCCGTGCAAGTTAGGTCAAGATATTAAATGCACTCGGTTCACCTTTTACTGATTTATTTCATTTTCTGTTTTCACCGAGTATCCAACTTTGCTTTGTTAACCGACTTGACAAGTTTCCTATATAGTATGAAAACTTTTCTAATTGCATCTTAACTATGCAGATTTTGAATTCTGTTCACAATAAAATAGGAACTGTTATGACTTAACTTTTAAAGAATGCAGTCCCTTCATACCTTTTCTTGATTAATTTGAAATAGGTGCACCTAACTCAGTAGGTAAAGTTCTTTCTTCATCAGACATAATTTCTTTCTTTTTCCAAATCATCTTGAATTTTTCCTTTATCTCCTCAGTGTCTCTTCTCTGTTGATCTCTTCAATCTCCAGCTAAATGTCCAACTTTGTGCCAATGAAAACATGTCATACCGGGATTTCTCCATGATCTCCGGTTGTTCATTCCAAACCTTATAAAATAGTTGGCACTTATATGTCCATATCTTCCACAGCATTTTTCACCATATCCTTGTATTGTAATCCCATGGTACTACTGCATATTGTCAGTAAGAATCTGTGTGAGTTCGGTAACCTCCAATGTTTGCTCGGTGTGGATACTTCATGTAGTTCTTTTGCTTAAACCAACACTTCTCGATACTATGTCCATATCTATTGCAGTTTTTACAAAACCCTTTGAATTTTGCCTTCTGATGGTTGTTAACAGACTTTGTCCTACATTGATTAGGTATGTGACCATATTTTTTGCAATTATAACAATATCCATTGGACTTAGAGATATTCGGTTGCTTACCTTTTCTGATTTGGCATATGTTGGCAGTATGACCTTGATTTCCACAGTAGTAGCAAATAGGCTTCTTCCTTTTGATGTTATTTCTTTTTCCAGCTTGTTTTGATGATTCTCCTCTCTTGATAGTATTAATTCCTTTCTTGGTAGAGTCTTTTCCTTTGTAACTGAGTCCTCCATCTTTGTAGAGTCTTCTTGTATTTAGTTGCTCATCCAACATCTTTGATGCTTCATAACTTTTCTCCAATGATTCTTTGGATTTCTTTTCTATTTCAAGTTCACCAGTCAACCTTGATACTTCAAGTTTCAATGATTGATTTTCATCATTCTTCAGAATTGCTTCATGATGAGCATAACCTAGTTGATCTGTCATATTTTGTTGAATACCAGTTAACCTTATGATTTCATCATCCTTAGCAGATATTAGAGCTTCAAGTTGTTGTTTCTCTCTTTGTAGATCTCTTGCTTTATCCTTAGCTCTCCTTAATGCATCTAGATTTTCAGTCATTTGTGTACTGAAATGTTCATGTTCTCTTTTCATTGATTTTAGTTGATCAGCCAATGCTTTGTTCTTTTCTTTCAACATTCCAATCATTTCTTCAGTTTCTTCAGATATATTGTTCTCAGATGATGTCTTGATTTGTTCCACTAGCTCTTGAGATACCTGCAAGTCATCAGATAATCTTCTCCTTACTTTTAGAGATTTTTGCATTTGCCTCTGCATGTCTGCAATCACTTGATTTGCATTATCTAGCTCTTCTGGAAGATGCACAATCCTCCAAGATTGTTTGTAGCCTTCCATTACTAAGATCTTTCTCTTTAGGTGGTTAAGCCCTTTTCCAAGATTTAAGCTCTGATACCAATTGTTAGGCCCAATATAGAAAGCTAATGTACTGAGAGGGGAGGGGTGAATCAGTAGTCCAAAACTTTTCCTTTGTAATAACCTTACTGTTATGCATAAACAAAATAGTGCAATAACATAAAATAAAACTATAATCAATAGATAACAATCATACATGATTCACTCCATAACACATATATTTTGGTCATGCAGAAACTCTTGGTTAGAGAGAAAAACTGCAGTGGGGATGGCACCCACAACTTCACTACTGCAATAATAAAGAATGCTCGGTTAGAGCTACATTTAGCTATTTCTGATAGCTTACACTGTTAGGAGTATTAAGATCAGTTAGATCTACCTCACTAAAGGATTTTTACAACACTATATAAGTGTGGCACTTGGTTAAAGGATTTACAATTTATAGACTTGGTTAGAGTCTTCTACTCTATTAAAGGTTTCTCTTACAACTTCAAAATATTACAATATAATCATTACAAATATCTGCAACTTTACATCTGAAATGTTAAAGCAGATTCTATGTGCTCTGACTAAGATTACCTAGCTTGTAGCATACCTCGATAACCCATAATGAAACTCAGTAAACCCTTCTGTTTACTCTGTTCTGTGACTATTCACTGATAACCTACTCGGTGACCTCTCTGTGTCTCTGTAATAGTCTTCCTTCATGTATACACACTACTATCTCATTGCATCTCTTATCTCATCATATCATGTCATATATCTAACCCTAGAATCATGTTGTATATATAGAACCCTTACAACAGTGATCTGATTGATTGCTTCGATCTTACAAAAAGATTCTTTGAATGAATAACTAAACAAAATATCTCATAGGTTAGATTGGCCTTGTAATCATACACAATCTCATAGTGCAATTTCCAATGCAGAAATGGTTAGATGTGCCTCGATCTTGTAACACATTTTCATGTGCATGTCCAAGTTCAATGTATCTAGTAAAACTTTTCACTCGGTGAGTTAACTTTACCACTCAGTAGCCATGAACCTTTACTCAGTAAACAGCTTAGTGAATACTATGTTTTGTGACTACTTTCTTCAGTAACCAACTAGACTGTTCATACCAACTTCTCTGTGTGTACCGACTGCATGATTCGGCAATACTAATCGACTAGAATATAGTATGACTTTGGATATGAAACTAATGGCAATTTGATAAGTAGTAACAATCTACACTTGCATAGCATTAGAGTATTGTTGCTATACTGGTATTAGCATAGAGCTTTTTCATAGCATCACTATCTACACTTGCATAGCATTTGTTTATCACATCCAACCATCTTGAATCTCCATATGGCATCCATGCCTAGTGCTAAAAGTTGAGAGCTACACTCATTTGGGACTTGGAGAGGGGAGAAACAAGGGAGAAGTATCAAAAGGCATCATGGAAGCATCTTAGGGAGGCTCTTCTCCTTTCTTTTGTTTTGTTAAACTTCTTTCATGCTTTTTGAAATCTCTTTTGATATGTTTGGAATGGTTTTTAGTTCTTTATTTTGGTTTTATGGTTGAAACTAACTTATTAACATTGAATTGTGTTGTTACCTTGTCCCCATTTCCATGATATCATTAGGTGAACCTGACGTGAATCCAACACTTTTGTAACTTCAAGGATATTTTTTTTAGGCTTGTGAGCCCACCATGTGTACTAACTTTTTTTGAATGTTTTAGTTGCAGATTTTTTAATTTTTTTTTTTTTGTGCATGTTTTGGAAGGAGTTAGTTTAAAACATTTTAATTTCTTTGGTTTAAAACTTCATCTTTCTTGTTTTTTACAAAGAGATAAAAGTAACTTCACATTTTCTAGTTGGTGCAACTAAAACAAACTCAACTGTTTCATTTGGTGCATAAAAAAAGAACTTCATCTTTGTTGTTTTTCAAAAAGGGATAAAATGAACTTCACATTTTCTATTTGGTGCATAAAAAGAACCTCACATTTACCTTTTTTACTACAAAGGCTACACGACTTTATTTTTGTTGACCAGGTTTTTCTTTCCAAAAGTTTGTCAAGTGTCAAACATTTCGATATGTTGGTTAAAAAGAACACCGCATCTATTGGAGCAACATCTCCAAATAGTTAGATCACATTGCAATGAAAATTAGTTACAAAGAACAAGTGTTTTGAGTGATTGGCACGCTTGTGCAAAGTTGTTCGAGTGGTCCTACTTCTAACACACACTATCCTCTCCCTTGGCTTTTGTGGTCCTAGGTGCAAGAGAAAAGTGTTAGTAACACTCAAATTTTACCTTTTTAAGAGAGGCCTGCCAAGAAACACATCACTCTTGGGAACAACCTCACGCGGTAAATCCTTCGAGCCACTATAGAAATCAGGTGTGAGTGAAAGTTGTAGCCTTGGGTATAGCTGTTCCTATAGTGTAACTTGCCAAAAGGATGAATGGGCCCCACCACAAGTTACAAGGCTCTTAAGTGAGTCACTGCAAAATGAATATATATTTAAAAACATCAAAAATTACTAGACACCTTTTTATGTAGAAACCCACCCGTTCTATTGATTGAGAATATTTGTGATAAATTCAGTGCAAGAGCATAGATGGTTTTTCTCCCAAGATACTCAGCATACATATTTCCTTGAGTAGAAATATAACTTTTTGAAAGGCTACTTATAGCTTGATAAAAGTGGGGACTCCCCCATCATAGGGATCATCTATTTGTTATGCTCGCACAATACTTAGTATATCACATGCTTACCTACCACAATGGGATTCATAAGGTATGTAGTACCAAAGTTGAAGAAATATCAAGATGTGGGCTGAAATTATCGCAACTAGCCATTTGACCTTAGGGATAAAGTGTGTTTGAAGTGTGAGATTATACGAGAAGTGAGAACAAAGACAAGATCTAATGTCGGTCGTAGATCACATGCAACTCCTCAAGCAACGGATGATCAAAGATCAAAATAGCTGAATGAAGATAATTTCAATATGAGAGAGAAATAGAGACAAAGAAGAGAATTTGGAGAAGACTCTCACTGAGCTATCACTCAACTAGTGAAGGTGAGAGTATAGTGCTTATTATATAGAAAAATATAAGCATATACATCCAAGGGGTGCATTAACTCCTATTCCCCATAAAAAGTGGGAGGTTTTACCTTCTTGGTAAATGCCAAAACATATGGCATAACCTCCTTACATGAAGACAAAAAAGGAGTAGAGAAAGTTGGCACATAAGGTCAAAAGAGGGTGTGTAAGCCAACTACCCCATAACCCACTTAGGAAATGACAAAATAGTGGTTATGAGAGGTGGCATAAAAAGCCAAAATAGGGTGTGTAACTCAACTACCCATGTGAGGTGGAGAGTTACACATGTAGCTGAAGTATTTCACCACGTGTCCTCATATAAACCACTCCTATCAACCTAAGCAAGCTTAAATAATATATGTGTAGGAAAAATAAATACCTCCTAACATAAGAAAAATAAAAAGCCTACACTAACACCCCCCTTAAGCGTAGCTTAGGTGGGTGAAAATATGGGTCCCGACAAATGCAACCATGTTAGGTACCCATGTACATAGATAGCCCCCCCAAAAGAAGAAGCCCCCCATGAGAGGAATAGCACCCCCCCCTTAAATAAGGAGAGAAAGAAAGAAGGACTAAGAAGCCCCTCTTGAAGTAGACACCTGTCATATCCCAAGCAAAGATCACAAATGAAGGAACTTGATTTCAGTGAACAGTTTGGTGAAGATGTTTGCAGTCTGCTCCATTGTAGAACAATACTTAAGATCAATGATGCCTTCTTGAATGAGCTCCCGAATATAGTGCATATGTATCTCAATGTGTTTCATCCTCTAGTGATGAACTGGATTTCTTGAGATCTGTATAGCACTTTGATTATCACAAAATATAATAGTAGGCTTCCTAACTAGAATGCCAAACTCAGTGAGAATATTCTGATGCCAAATAGTCTCAATGGTGGCATTAACTGCCCCTTGATACTCAGCCTTTGTTGATGAAAGAGCGATTGTAGACTGCTTCTTACTCGACCAACAAACTAGACTAGAACCAAGTGAGAAACAATACCCTGAAGTGGACTTGAGATCCTCAGAATCACCCGCCCAATCTGAATCCATATATCCCACCAAGTCAATATCCATTCCTGCTACATACTAAATTCCATAATTGTGAGTACCCTGAATGTAGTGGAGAATCCGCTTAGCTTCTTTTCAATGCAACTCATGTGGCTCTTGCATGAATCTAGAGGCCATGCCCACCGCATATGAAATGTCAGGTCTCATATGAGTCAAGTAGATGAGGCTCCCAACAAGTTGTTGATATAAAGTTCTATCAACCAAGGTTGAAGAGCACTTAGCCTCAAGTTTGACCCCCAAAAAAAAAGGAGTAGGTGTAGGCTTACAATCAACTATGCGAAATCTGGAGAGCATGTCAAGTGCATACTTGGGTTGTCCAAGGAAGATGCCTAAAGAAGACTGAGTTATCTCAATTCCCAAGAAGTAATGTAGAAGACCTAAGTCTGACATCAGAAATCCATCATGTAGAGCAGTTTTCACTACCTTGATGGTGGATGAGTGACTCCCTATGATCAACAAGTCATCAACATAGAGAACTAAAAATGTGAGAGTATCATCCTACTGCAGAATGTAGATGTTCAGATCAGAATGGCATCAAGTAAAACCAACTATCAGAAGGAAGGAGTCCATCTTGGCATACTAAGCTTGAGGAGCTTGTTTGAGGCCATAGAGAGACTTTCGAAGTTGACACACAAGTGAAGGATCCTAAATAAACCCTTGTGGTTTCTCCATGTAGATTTCCTCCTGAAGGTCACCGTGAAGAAATGCACTCTTCACATCCATCTGATGAACTTCCCAATGATGGGCTTCAGCAATAGCAAGGACAAGCTGGATAGAATTCATCTTAGCAACTAGAGAAAAAGTCTCAGAGTAATGAACCCCTGGAACTTGGGAAAAGCCTTTTGCTACCAAGTGAGCCTTATACTTATCAACCGACCCATCTGCTGCAAATTTTGTTTGATAGATCCACTTGCATAGAACAAGTTTCCTTCCCTTAGGAAGAGGAAATAAATCCCATGTGTGATTCCTTTCCAAGGAATTAAACTCTTCTTGCATTGTAGCATCCCATTCAGGAACACCTGAAGCTTCTCGAAAAGACTGTGGATCAGAAGTTGAAGCAATGAAGAGATGTGGAGCTTGCTGAAATTGTGACCTATTTCTTCTAGTATCTGATGGATCACCAAGCCAATCTCCTACTAACTCAAAAGTTTGTCAAGCCCAAAGGCACTAAAGCTGGAGAGTCTGGGGGAGAATCATCTCTGAATGATGACTATGAGAAGAATATGAATCCTCACCATCACTGTCACCATCTGAAGTGGAGGAAGACTCCTCAACAAGATTAGGAGGATTAAGATCCTCAAAAGAACTATCATCATCATGCAATGTCTCCAATGTGAAATTGGATGGAGAAGTGGTATGAGAATAAATAGAAGAACTCTTCTCAAAACGAACACTCCTCTCAATGAACAACTCATGTGTAGAGGGATGGAGAAGTCTATACCCTTTGACATCATTTGGATACCCAAAAAATATGTAAGGCTTGCTCTGCAGATCCATAGCCTTGCATTTCTCTGCTAGAATGTGGGCCCATGCAAGAGAACCAAACACTCTAAAATGCTTAACTATAGGTTTATGACCAATCCAAGCTTGGAAAGGAGTTACCCCCTTCATAGCTTTAGGAAAAACTCGATTTTGGATGTAGCATGCACAATTGATGGCCTCTGCCCAATACTGAGGTGACAAAGACTTGGAGTTAATCATACAATTTGCCATCTCCTTCAAAGACCTATTCTTTCGTTTTGCGACACCATTCTGCTGAGGACTATATGGAACTATGTGTTGCATGTTGATACCTTCTGAAGCACAAAATTGTTAAAACTGATTATTAACATATTCACCCCCATTATCTATACACAGAATCTTGATGAACTTCCTAGATTGTTTCTCTGCAAAAGATTTGAAATCTAGAAAATTCTCAAATACCTCAGACTTTTTTTTGAGAAAGTAAACCCATGTAAATCTGGAAAAGTCATCAATAAATGTTAAGACATATCTAGCCCTACTGAAGGATGGTTGTGGAAATGGTCCTGCCAGGTCACTATGTACAAACTCCAATAGCTATGTAGCTCTCCATTCTTTTCCTTTATCATACTTCTCCTTAGGATGATTACCAAGAATACATCCCTGGTGAATGCCATCAGAAAATTGAATAAAAGGCAACCCTAAAACCATGTCCTGTTGACTGAGTTGTTGCAAGTAACGATAGTTCAAGTGGCCAAATTGTTGATGCCACAAATAACTAATCTCATTTGCATGAGTGAGTAAAACTATTAAAGGAGAGTCATGAACAAAGTGAGAAAACTGATATAATCTGGATTGATGATCTGCTTTTCCCATAGCAATAGTAAACCCAATATGTATTTCACTGATTACCACGGTATCTGGTGTGAACTCAACTCGCTTTCCAGAACCAATGTGAGTGATCTGATAAACAAATAGGAGATTATTTGATAAAGATGGAACACAAAGGACATCCTTAAATGTTCCTTCGCCCACATCAATAGACTCTCTCCCATGCACTTCAATAGGAGTGTCATCACCCATTAGTATGGAAGGCATAGAACATGGCTCTAAAGAGGTGAAATCATCTTTTGAAGAAGCCATGTGGTGTGAAGCACCCAAGTCAATTATCGAAGAATTGGATTGTGAAGCAACAACAACTAGGGCTGTACCCTTTCCTTTCCCTTTACTCTTATCTGTGTCCTTAGAAGATCCTTCTCATGAACTCTGTTTGACTGAATCAAGCACCTTGATATTATTCTTTTCAAGAAGAGTTGAAAGGTGATCAATTTGTTTCTTTAAACACTTATGTTCATCATGACCAGGCCTCTTACAATAAGAACACTTGACCTTCTCCTTCTTAGGTTGTTCACCTTTTGATGAAGAGGTCTGATTATCTGCTTTTCAAGTAGCAAATTTCTGATCTTTTTTCTTCTCTCCTTGGTTCTTTTGTTTCTTATCTTGCTTACTAGACCCTTTTTGTTCTTTTGTGTCTTGATTTACAGCTAAGGCATGTGACTTAGAGGGTTTTATTGTACCCATTTGAACCAATTTATCTTGCTCCCTAATGAGTTCTGCAGAAAATTCATCTAGAGAAGGCATTTTGAATGTGGTACCTAGGGCACAATTTGTAGCATAGAATGTAGAAACAAACACTGAATAGTTAGGACCAAGCTTAGAAAGAATACTTAAGATCAGTTGCTTATCATCTTTCTTAGTTCCACACCATTCCAACTGCAATCTTATAGACTCAAGTTTAGTGAAGAAGTCTTTTATAGTATCAAAATTGGTTGGATTCAACCCTATGAGTTCATTCTCTAACTGATGACCTCTTAGCTCATCCTACTTACCAAAGAAGTTTTCCAAAGTGGTCCACACTGCATTTGGTGTAGTGGCAGATTCAATGTGAAAAAGAAGGTCAGGAGAGACTGTCATACATAGAGTACCAAAAGCTTCATCACATTTATTAAACCATTTAATATTTTTTGTAGCATCTTGAGGTTCAGTTTCGAGTCCCATAGTAACACGTGATATCCATGTCTTTTCAGATATATTATCATCTTAGATTTCCATTGTTAAAAGTGGAACTATAGATGCATCTGTGATAGTAGAAAATAAGATTTCAAAGAATCAGGAAAAGTGCGAGAAAGAAGACACAAGAAACACCCCCCCTATTCACTAGTCTCAGAAATCACCCCCCCCCCAAATATTACAAGGTTGGGACTTTATAATTAGTGCATTTACAAGATTTTTTATCAAATTACAACTCTTTTAAGGAATCAATAAAGATTTTCAATAAAAATAATTTGAGACAAGATTTGAAACAAATTAGCCTTATAACTGCTTAATTTATCTCAATACCTTTCCAACAACTATTAGTTATTGAAAAATAGAGTTGTGAGGAGAAAGATATGACAGTTGAAGAAAAAATGAAGCAGCTGATACAACCTTTAATATCGGATAGAAAAAGGCAAAAAAATGAAATTATACCTGCAATACTGGAGAGTTCTCATTTCCATCTTTCTATCAAGTATTTGTTTGCAAAAATCCGATGCTCGAGGCAAAAGTTGTGCAACTTTTAAGAAAGGTTGTTGAATTTGCCTGATAGAAAAATGACTTAGGCCCTATTCAAGCTCAATTTCTGTAAACTTTATTAAGTTTCTGCATATACCATCCAAAACCCAGAACTTTTTCGATGCTCAAAAGAAAACCCAGAAATAGTTTTTCTTGAAAATGAAGAGAAGTTGGAACACTAAATCTAAAATGAAAACAGTTCTAGTAAAAAGATTTTACTCCGATTTTTTTAACTATGTCTTCCAAACTCTGATTTTGGTGATATAAAAGTCACTTTTGACTTTCTCAAGCCTTCTGGACACTCTGGAAATTATTATTAAGCTTCCAATATTACCACAAAGCTACAATCACCCAAATCTTACAAGAACACATACATGTAAACCAGATTTAACTAGAAGCTATTTTCCTTTAAACTGTTCTGATTCTCTAGATCACACGAGAATGCAGGAGAAGAACATACATAGTTTTTAAGGAAAATATTAGCTATATAAAAGTCTCAAATCCCTCAAATAAATTAGAAAAAACAATGATCTATACCAGACAATAAGCTCTGATACCATGTCTGCGAGAAGCAAGAACTGAGCCAAGATCTGATGTCGGTCATAGATCACATGCAACTCCTCAAGCAATGGATGATCGAAGATCAAAATAGCTGAATGAAGATAATTTCGATATGAGAGAGAAATAGAGATAAAGAAGAGAATTTGGAGAAGACTCTCACTGAGCTATCACTCAACTAGTGAAGGTGAGAGTATAGTGCTTATTATATAGAAAAATATAAGCATATACATCCAAGGAGTGCATTAACTTCTATTTCCCATAAAAAGTGGGAGGTTTTACCTTCTTGGTAAATGCCAAAACATGTGGCATAACCTTCTTACATGAAGACAAAAAAGGAGTTGAGAAAGTTGGCACATAAGGCCAAAAGAGGGTGTGTAACCCAACTACCCCATAACCCACTTAGGAAATGACAAAATAGTGGTTATGAGAGGTGGCACAACAAGCCAAAATAGGGTGTGTAACTCAACTACCTATGTAAGGTGCAGAGTTACACATGTAACTAAAGTATTTCACTACGTGTCCTCATATAAACCACCTCTATTAACCTAAGCAAGCTTAAATAATATATGTGTAGGAAAAATAAATACCTCCTAACATAAGGAAAATAAAAAACCTATACTAACATGAAGTGTCTTCATTTTGTGTCAAGACCAGTGATAAACTGAGCCAACTTTAGGCTTTTAGAAAAACATACACAAAAACATTTGAAAATTGGTCAAAAAGTTTAAAGATTTGGTTGATTTAGAGCCACACTTATTTGTGCCTTTTGAGGCAACATTATTGTGTTTGTGTGCTTGCTCTATTTTCTTGTCAAAGAAAATCAAAACCAATTCAAAAACAAGTATTCATCCAGCACAAAATTTTCAAAAACCAACATTTGGCAAAAATCAAAACAAAGTGCAAAACAGATATCAAATTATATGACCATCCTTCACATTTTGAGAAAGAGGAATCTTCATCAACATATCGATTTGAAGAAAAGACCATTGAGCTCAAAGGCTTTCATCAAAAGAAGAAAATTTTTCTATCTCAATAGACAAATTTTTGTCTCACACGGAGCCTTCTTGTGTCATATGCATCTATATCTTCAAGGAAAATCCAACGAGTTTGATCAAGAATCTTTGAACAACAGAGCTTTTACTCAATATAGAGCTTTGAGTTATCATAAAAATAAGGGAGGCAAAATCAACAATGCCTTCTTTCCAAACATTTGCATCACATATAACATAGCTTGAGAAGAACCACCAACCCCTGAAAGAGAAGAGGAAGAATTTGTCCCATTTGTAACACAAAGTTTTTATTGAACTTAACATTTCATCCATTCTCACATTCATACATCATCAATCCATTCCAACTCTCGAAACATAAAGAGGTCTTGGTCCTAAAGTTCTTTTTAGTAATTGCTTGAATCAAAACAACACATCGCTTTTTAGAGTGTCACTACATCTAGGATAAACTCGTCCTAAGAGGCATTTCTACACAAGTTAAAACTAGTCTATGAGTGCATCCTCTCATTACTAGATAGCTTGGTCTGCAACACATCTCGGGCCTCTCTATACCTTATCATATCAAACATTGTCACCAAACACAACAAGCAATTCACAAAAGGACTTTGGTAACATCTACCTTTAGCGTTAGAGATCCATATGTTAAACACTTCACCAAACATTTATCTCTCATTCCATCACCAACTCATAATCATTTTGACCCAACTTCAACAACAACTTTCAAACAAAATGGCTCAAACCAGATCAAGGTCTAGACAACTAGAGATTGAGGAGGAAAATCTCAATGAATTCCAAGAAGCCCTTGGAGGAAATGCAAATAATGAAAATCCTAATACTCTCACTCCTGAAGCAATAGAAAGGGCACAACACAACCCTCTCTTCAATCGACTTTTTCATAAAATTCTCAAAAACAATGCTGATGCTCATTTTTTGAGACTTGCTCAAGAAGGAGCCAAACTACCCTCTGATTTTGATACTACACAATTATGGAAAGCATCGGAACACCATAGTCATAATCAGGGTGGAAGAGGTCGAGATAACTTCAAATATGACCTTCATCAAGGAAATCCCCCACCTCCTCCTCCTCCTAATGACATTGACATGTTGAGGCAAAAAGTCAAGAATTTAGCCCAACAACTCCATAGTGGTGTGAAAACTACCTAGTTTTCACTTAATAATATTTGTCCCTATCCCTTTGATAAGAATCTACATATTCCACCTTTTCCACGAGGGTTTGAAACACCTAAGTTTGAAAAGTATCAGGGAAAAGGAGACCCCTGAGATCATGTCAGGGAATTTCATTCAGCTTGCCTAGGAGTGGCATATGAAGACACATATCTAATGTGCCTCTTTCCTCAGAGTTTGGGAGGGACAACCACGCAATGGTTTTCCTGACTAACCGATGGTATTAGGACATTTGAAGAACTGGTTTAAAAATTCATTGCACATTATTCACACAACATAGAACGCGATGTCACCATGGCAAATATATGTAACACCAAGCAAAAACCAGGGGAACTATTTTCAGCTTTTTTGCAACGATGGTGACAAATGTCTAGTATACGTTCTCTTCAGTTACTTGAATATGAGCTAGTGGAAATATTTATTTCCAACTTGAACGAAGAAATGGAATTCCATCTAGACATGAAAGGCATAGAGTCCTTTAATGACATGATCACCCCAGGTTTAAAATGTGAATGGGCCCTCATCAAAAGGGGCTTATCAATATATACAATGTACTAAAAGATGGCCCTCGCCCGCGCTTTAATAGTGATAAGCCCAACTTCTGGAACAAAAACAAAAACATCGTCAATGACAGGGTTGTAGATGCAAGGACTATCAAGAGTGCACAACCTGTGGTCCAATTTGCTGGGCAAAACCCCCCTCCTAAGAAGAACACGGTTGCTCCCCCACCAAATCAAGGATGCAATGTAACGCAAGAGGAATCAAGACAACGTCAACAAAATTATAAACCAAAGCGTACATACACTCCCTTAGGGGAACCTATTGAAACAGTGTTACGTTAGTTGGTCTCTTCAAATCTGGTGACCTTACCAAAGACATCTAATTACGAACCTCAGGTCAAACCTCCATGGTGGAGGGATAATGAACATTGTGAATTCCATCAAGGGAAAGGGCATAAAACAAGTAACTATCATAGATTGAAAGATCTTGTTCAGGATCTTATTAACCGAGGAGAGATTCAAATTGAAGGACACGACCCAAAAACCACAAATAATGATCATCTTATGTTTAAGAATCCACTTTCATCACAAGATCAAAGGGGTCCTTCCACTTCAGGATGAAACACAGATACAATTGATTATACGCGAGCCACCTATAATTACACTGTGAATCACCTATATGATGCCAATAAACAAATTGCAACCATTACCATCAAAGATCCAAGCCCTACCTACAATGTTGTTATGCGTCACAGCAAGATCACCATTAAAGCATCTCCACAAGGCACAACCTCCATCCCAAAGCAGTATAACCTTGTGGAACAGTTAGATAAGACGCCCGAACTTATATCCATCTTAGAGATATTGCACCTATCTCTATCTCATAAAACAATCTTGGATCAAGCTCTCCAAGAGGCGTCAGTCCCTGCCAATCTAAATACAGATCAATTTCAAGCTATGGTTAGTAGTCTGAGGTCATCACCATGTCTCACTTTCTCTGAAAGTGACAATACATCCTTCTAGCAACCTCATAACATCTCACTCCATATTGAAGGATTTATCAACCAACATAGGATCAAGTGAGTCTTGATTGACAATGGAGCATGCCTAAATATTTGTATCTTACAATTGGTCAAAGCATTGGGATATGTAGTTTAATCAGTGGACCCCAGCAAAAAGATAACCATAAAAGCCTATGATGATGCAGAGCGTTCTTCAAAAGGACCAGTTGTGTTACCAATCCAACTAGGCACAGTGGTGAAGCACATCATATGTCAAGTTCTGGACCTTCCTCTACTATATAATTTGTTGTTAGGAAGACCTTGGATACATGCCATGCAAGCCATTCCATCCACCTACCACCAGTGTATCAAATTTCCTCATAACAGTGTAGAAATTACAATCCTGGGTGATGCAAATCCATTTGCATATTGTAACAATATCAACCATCAACCAGAGATTACCATTCCCAACAATAGAGAAGCTATCCCATCCACATCATATGTAAATTTAGCCTCTCTTTTTAGTTCAAACACCACTATACCCAAGCAAGAGAAGCTAAAAATGAAAATGGCAGAGGAACGCCCTAGGGAGTACAATCTAAGCCAACTCTTTTGTATTGGACAACTACCCACTTCTCCTAGAACTCATGGTAAACCTCAAAGGTTACTTCAAACACCACTGGTCAAGCCAGCATGCACTTTGGCACCTTTTATCCTTGGAAAGAGTCAAGATGAAAAGACCAGAGATGAGGACTTAATAGAATGGGTCTATAAAGATCCTACCATGATAGAAATCCCACAAGCTAAGCTTCCCACAAATCAATATGGAAAAGGCCTTCTCATTATGCAAAGAATCGACTATGATGGTCAGAGTACATTGGGACCTTTCAAGCTAGAACAACATGAGCCGCTGCAACCGAAATTAAAGCCTAAAGATAGCATTGGATTAGGATTTCAAAAGGAGATTCTTCCTAAACTCCGATTCAAAGGGAAACCCAGCAAACCTCTATATCAGCCTACTACTCTAAAGAGGCCACCCTTGATTATATTAGCAGCACCAAAAACCACACCAATTGCCCCAATGCGGCTAAGAATGTTGGCATATGCACACTCCAATGAGACATTGAAGGTGATTGAAGGTTTTGTCATTGATGGCAACCCTACAATCCTATGACACTGGCAAGACATTACACCGGCATCAGCAGATCACATTCTATACCAGCACTTAGGACACTGGCACTGGCATAGAGAAAAGAAGCATACCGGCATAGAAGGCCGACAGGATTTTTGTTATATTATATTTTGTTTATTATTGTAAAAACTTTGTAAAGATGACTTGATATCATTGTAAAATGACTTGTATATATAAGAAGTCATTGTAGAACATTTTGTAATAAAAAGATAGGCGAATTAAGGCAGACCTATTATGCAAAATATAGGTTAAGGGTATATGTAAAGAACATAGCAGAAACTGGTATTGAATCTGGCATTGAAAATGCTATTGTAAAGCAGTACAAGATATTGGATTTGTATAATCCACATTGTAAGTCAGTGAGACTTCCATTTTGAGCAGTGAGCTCTAGGCAAGTGGCCTTCCTACATGTGCAGGCCCCTATTGTAAGTAATATTCTCTTTTTGGCCAGTAAGTGAATATTGTGGGTCACAAATCCCACCGAGGTTTTTCCCACACTGGGTTTCCTTGTTAAATCCTTGTGTTATGGTGTGTTTTTCATGTGGATGTTCTTAATTCTGTTTATTGCATTATTTCTTGCTTACCAGTACACTATTATAATATGTTCTGCATGTTTTAAAGTAAGAAATTCTGATTATCAGTTAGATACTGATTCACCCCCCCCCCCCTCTCAGTATCTGTGGGAATCCTAAAAATTGGTATCAGAGCCTGGTCCTCAATTTTCAAAAGCCTAACAACTTGAGGAAGATCTTGACACCGGTAGAAATGGAAAATCTGATGAAGCAACTTGAAGCAGCTCTCTCAGACTATGATGCAGAAAAATTGAAAAACATCAAACTTGAAGATGATCTGAAGGCCGCTCAGGATATCATTCAAGCACTTCAAGAGAATTTTACCATTGCAAGGAACAAGAGAAGAGAACTTTGTGAAAAGATGCAGAGTGATAATGATGAAAAAGAAACCCTTAATGATACAATAAGCAAGCTGAAGCAAGAGAACATGGCAACACAGAATGAGATGCAGGATATGACTATGATATTTTGCAAAGAAATTGAACAAAGGAAAAAGAATGAAGAGGAATTGACTAGAAGACTGAATGATGCTGAAAATACAAGTACAAGACTTGGTTATGAAAATGACTTGAAGACAGATCTGTTACATGCATAAAATGACTCAAATGAACTCATGAGACAGAAAGAAATCTTGGAAAGAGAATTGGCTGCTGCAAATCAACACAAAGAAAAATTCAAGAAAATCTCAGAGGAACTTAATGACATAATAAAGAATCAGAAACCAAATGGTGACAATAATGGTTTAGGCTTTGAAGTTGGTGAAAGCTCTGGTACTGCAAATACTCAGGATCACAGTAAACCGGTAAGACAACCTAATGCTTATAAATTCAATGGAAAATGCTTTAACTGTAATAAGTATGGGCATAGAGAAAATCAATGTAGATCTAGAAGTTATCAAAGCATCAACACACCCACCAGTCAATGTTCAAAATACAATAAAATTGGACATAACTCTGAAAAATTGCAGAATGAATGTAAGATGTTATGTTTGTGGAAGATTTGGACACTTATCTAATCAATGCAGAACACAAACTAGCATAGGCTATAGCAAAGCTATTCAGAAAAACAATGTGACTTGTTATGCTTGTAACAAGATTGGGCATATTGCAAAATTCTGCAGAAGTAAAGGACCACTAGTAGACAACAAAAGTACTAGCTTGAAAGGGAAAGAAAAAGTTGAAGAGGTAAAACAAGAATTCTCAAAACAATGGATTAGAAAAGCAGATCTAAATGTTGAAAATACTCCTCCACTGGTAGAACAAATCAACACCCCACCAGTAGAACAGAGTATTACTCCACTGGCAAGACAGAGCAGTGCTCCACCAGTAGGAAGTTCTTCATCAAATTGAAGAAATTTTACTTGAGGGCTTGGCAATCAAATGACACATGTGCTATTATTCCCTCGGTTAGAGATGAAAAATTAAGAAATACTTATATACCGGCAGACATGTTAAGTGATTACTTAACCAACATGCATTAAATGTAGTAGATGGCAAGTAAAACTTATAAATTAATGGTTTTGACTCCATTTCACTTCACTACAAATTCAAACACCCAAAGAGCACGAAATTTCCAGAGCGAAGGCATTCCAAGCAAGAAGCAAGAACACTCCAAGCAATCATCCATCCTAAAGGTAGTAGAAGGTATTTTATCATGGCATCCACCTCTGCACTTGAATAATATGCAAACCCTACTGTTGTAGAAGTTATAAAAAGACCTAGGCTCGTATTTGAATTAATTCCTGAAGTAGCAAAGAAAGATGATGTTGTAGGTGCTTTTTCTCAAATCCCTAAGGGAGTTGTTTATGCTGAAGATCCAAGAATTTACATCCACTGTAACATTGAGGAATTAGGTGATGAAGAGATTAAGACAATGTTTAAATCTATGATATGTGATGAATCCAGCAATGTAAAGAATGAACACAAGATTATTGAAACCCTAGGATTTACAGAAATCCTCAGCATTCCTGAATTTCCCAAGGATGTGATTAGGATAGTCCTTAGCAGGGTGCATGGTGAATTTTTCTGGCTAGATAAAATCCACAAAATCACCAACGAAGTTGTGAAAGCTGTCACAGGGTTACCGGCAACCAGTAAAAGACTCGATAAAACTAAGAAGGTCCCAAATGACCTAGTTATTAAGCTAACCAGTGCCACATTTGATAAAAGTTCCCTAAGAGTGAATGATGTGATAGACATTAATGTGACATTTATTAGCATGATATTAGGGTATAAAGCTACTCATGCAAATAGACTTAATTCAGTTTCAAGTTTATGCATTAAGAGTGCTTATGATATGGTAATAGATAATGCAAAGATTGATATTTGTTAATGGTTAAAAGATGAGTTAATTGACAACCTTGGAAAGATTAAGAAGGATAAGAAAGGAACTTTCAAGTTTGGAAACCTGTTAGTGTGTCTGACGCTACATATAACCAAACAAGCTCCTAGTATAGGCTATAAAGAGTTTGGATTTGATATACCGGTAGGGAAACAATTGTTAGAACTATTCAATAGCATGGGTGAAAATAGGGAAAACAATATTCATGAATTCTTCCAAGCCCTAAAGGTCAAAATGAAGAAAAGAATCAAGTTATCATAGAAGATTGTAGACAAATACAAAGATGAAATTTTCTTTGTGATAAAGAAAGATGAGATCCGGATGGAAGCAGTCATCCCCAAGATAGTTTAGGTGACAGAGATGAGCTATGAAACAGATCACCATATAGTTGAAACATATGCTAAAACACTTCTGGAAGCCTCTAAAGAACCTAAGGAAGAAATTTTTGGCAATGCTAAATCAATTGAAAGTGAAATACAGTCTAAGAAAAGAATGGAAAAGTTGGAGACAGGTATAAGAAAAGGTTCTAGAAAAGCACAGGCCATCAAAGAAGATGTATTAAAACAAACTGGTCTCACAAAGGAAGAGTTAGAAACATTACAACCTGAAACTCACCTATCACCAGTAGGTACTTCTTCGGAAAATGACATGCCTGCAACTTTCAAAAGAGTTGTAAGGAAAAGAGATTTCTCACCGGCAACTACACCCTCACCCAGGAGAACAAGACAAAAACAACAAGCAATGAGATCTCTGGTAAGAAAGGCTACACCAAAGAAGAAACTGACACCTAAAAGAAAGAAGAAGACAGACAAGGATCTGATCCCTCTTGACATATTGTTGAATGAAATTATAGAGGAAGGAAAATTGAAGAATATAGAGAAAATATATGACACTTTAACTGCTGATGAAAAAGAACAAGTTGAAAATAGTGTTATATTACATATGGATATGTATAAGAAATTTTTGATGGAGATAGTAAGTGAAATACCAAGTGAACTATTTAATAGACTAGAAGCAAGGAGACACGCAGTAGTAGATCTGGACAAGAAAATCAAGGTAGAAAAACTACTTGTTGTATACCTGGTGAACTCTCCCAAAGAAATTGATGACCTAATTGCTCAAGCCAACTGGTCAGTATTTTCCACTACACATCAGTACATTGCTTTAATGGTAGGAAGAGTCAAGGAGATTACAGAACAAACAGAAAATGCATGGGATATCTTCCTTGTAGAAAAAGAAAAAGAGGAGGAATACCAGAAACCCAAACCTATAAAGGTTTATCAGAAAGAAAAAGACAAGGGTAAAGGTAAAGTTGGTGGACCACCCAGTATCAAGGTTAAAGACAACTTACCCCCACCTTCTTTAAGTATTCCACCAGTAACAACAAATACAAAGGATCAACCGGCAGCTAAAAGTATGGATGTAGAGGATGGTAATCCTAATCCTGAAGTCTTATATACTGTGAATGTTGATACACAAAAGATCAACATTTTGGTAGACAAAGATGCAATTGATAAGACTGAAATGGATAGTGAGCCCGGTAGTTGATGAAACAAACAAAGCACAGGAGAAACTGATAGTTGATATCTTAGAGCAACAAACAGAGAAACAAGTAGAGACACAGATAGAGCAAAAAGCAGAGCAACAGGCTCCCAAACAGGCTCCGAAACAACAACAACAACAACAAGATCAGAAGGAAACAATGCCACCGGCAATTGATAAACAGGGTAAACCACTGGTAAAAGAAATGGAGACACAAACTGACCTACCAGAGGTCAATACTAGCAAGACTAGTGCTCCCACTGGAAGTACTCAGGATATTGGTTCATCATCAACCTTCAAACCAACAAATGTGACTGAGGTACTATTAGAATTCATCAAAAAGATAACAGATTGCAGCTCACAAGCCTACAAGGCAATTGATGATGCCATACCAATCTTGAAGGTAATTGCTCCTAACTGTAATATAGACAACAAAGATTCTTTAGAACAACTAGATACTTTGTGTAAATACATTTCAGAAAACATGGAGAAAGTAAAGGAAGAAACACTAAAGGACAAAATAGAAATTGAGAAACAAAAATTCTTTGATGAAGAAATAAAGAAGTGTAATAAAGATTTTGACACACTTCTACCGGAACTGTGTAATTCATTGAAAGAGTTGAAAACTCTGTATAGAGACACCTGTAAAACAAATCTTTTGACTATAGATATAGACAAAAAGATGAGCAAGGTTCAGGATGAAGTCAATAAACTTGCAGATAATTTTGTCAACTCATCGGACACATTATCAGCTTTTGAAAAGAAGATAACAAATTTTGAGGATGAACTACTGAAATTGGAAAGAGAGAAAGAGAGAATAATAAATAAGGAAAGAAAACTGAGATTAAAACTGAGTCCAAGATTGGACTATCTAGCATCACTATGGAAAGATATATCTGAGACATTGATACAGGGATAGAAAACACTAGCAGAGCATTTATAGAATCTCACTAGTACAGTTAAAAGAACAGAGGCAACAATAAGAAATAATAAAAAGTTCATGGACAATATAAACTCTATTCTAGTAGATATTTTTCAGTTGGTAATCACACAGGTACAAGGGTGAAACTACAAACTCTACTGACATCTTGACAACCTTTGTCATTGATGCCAAAGGGGGAGTAGTAGTATGAGAAAATTCAAAATCACAGGAATCATATGCCATCGACAGCACCAATCATCCCTCCAATCAAACCAACAACCCCATCAGTAGCAGCAACTGCATCAATAGCACCATTATCAGTATCAGAACCCCCAGCAGTATTGACAACACTAACAATTCCATCAAAAGCAACAAATTCAACAATGCTGATACTCCCAATATCAGATTCACTGATCCCAATAATCCTTCCTGCAGCACCAACCATTCCATCTCCAAAGGTACATAAACTGATCACACCTATGGTATTTAACTCAAAGGATATCCTGGTATTGTATAGTAATCAGATCTGGAAAGAGACTCAGAGACTAACTCACATGAGTGGGAATTTGATTCCATACATCTCAACACTTTAGATGAGGAAGACACATCACCACCTCCAGCTCGCAAAGAAATCCCTATTTACAAAGAAGCACATATTAAAACCTCTTGGGTTCTTGAACTGGAAACACCTTCCACAGACCCTACTTCACATCCTGTGCCTGATTCTGACAGGGAGAGTACCATCAACGACCTTCACCACAACGTCTTGACCCTCACTAACACATCTTATGAACTTAACTTGATCGATGAGGTAATGCCCATTATCCATCCTGAACTCATTGAATGGAACCAACCTAATCACCCATGCCTTGACCAATTCCAAAATAATGAGGTGATCATTGACTTTTTGGAACTATGGGATAACACACCAAACGGGGATCACAAAGCTGGATTCACCATTGAACTTAATAGCACAACATAATTTGGGGTGGATGCCAAACCTTTCAACTACAAAAATATAACAATAAAACATGGATCTTCTAGTGAAAACCACACTGTGGAATTGTTTGATCCCAAAAAAGTAAAAAGAAAGAGAGTATCCAGTGGTGAAAACCTCCCTGAGGTGCCTACAGATGAAAGGTTTGACATTCTCCCCTCTAATGCAAATCAGAAATGATCAACGATCCTTATTGAGGAAACAAAAGAATTCAATGTGGGGACTCTTGAAACTCCTCACCATATAAATCTGGCATCTCTATTAACTTCAGCTTAAGTTTGTCAAATTCTTCCAGAAGCGTCAAATCAACTTCGCATGGTCATATGCAGACATGCTTGGTCTTGATCCTGATTTAGTCATGCATCACCTCACCATAGAAAAAGGAGCTAAAATAGTAAAATAGAAACTTCGCAAGATGCACCCCAGATTGCGGTACTAGTCAAAGCAGAACTTAAGAAACTCTTGGATGTTGGTTTTATTAGACCAATTGATTGTGCAGATTGGATCTCCAACATTGTACCTATCAGAAAACCAAATGGGGGCATTTGTATCTATATTAACTTCTGAGATCTAAACAAGGCATGTCCTAAAGATAAGTTCCCCCTACCAAACATTGACATGATCGTGGACCTAATAGCAAGACATGCCATGCTTTCTCTCATGGATGACTTTTTAGGGTACAACCAAATAAAAATCACACCAGAGGATCAACATAAGATAACCTTCACATGTCCATGGGGAACATACTGTTGGAATGTAATGGATTTTGGTCTCAAGAATGTAGGGGCGGCCTATCAAAGAGAAATGACCACCATCTTTCATGATATGATACATACCATAATGGAAGATTATGTTGATGACTTATTGGCAAAATCATTAACAAGAGAAGGTCATCTAGAAATATTAGAGAAAATCTTTGACAGAATGGAATAATATCATGTTCAACTCAACCCAAAGAAATGTGTCTTTGGAGTAACCTCGGGGAAGCTTCTAGGATATATTATCTCAAGCAAAGGCATTGAGGTCAATCTAGCCAAATTCAAAGCAATCATGGACATGCCACCTCTAAGGAACATCAATCAATTAAGGACACTACAAGGGCAGCTACAATCCATCCAAAGATTCATTGCACAACTAGCAGATAAGTGTCATCCATTTACACATCTGTTACACAAAAACATCCACTTTCAATGGGATGCCAGATGCCAGCAAGCATTCCAGATGCTTAAGGACTATCTCATGAATACACCATTGTTGATCCAACCCAATCTAAGTAGACCTCTATTGCTCTATATTTCAGCAACAAATACAGCATTGGGAGTGCTATTGGCTCAACATAATGCAGAAGGGAAAGAGTGTGTTGTATACTATATCTCTCGCACACTAGTCGGCTATGAACTCAATTACCCACCTATTGAGCGAGCTTGCCTAGAAGTAATCTTGGCAGCCACTAAACTGAGGCACTACCCATTAACACTGTAGCATCATAAATTGTACGCACTTGCTAGGGTGGTACAATTTCACACCTAGTTTAGCACCCACCTTGGTGCATCTTGCATTTTGCATTGTATTTCCCCTTTAGCACTTAATTAATTAAATTAATTAGGTCTAAGGTTCTATTTTATCATCTCCCATATCATAAAGTTGGGCCCTTTTCATTAAAGTGTGCCCCTTTCATTTTATTCCTCCAATACATCATTTAATCAAAAACCCTAATTAGGTCCTATTTTGAACCTGGGGGCTTGATTTGGGGGGCCAAAACATCTCGAAATCACCTATAACTTCGGGATTCTCTCTAAAATCATCATATCCGACGGCCCTAAAAATTTGGTGAAAATTTGTCGGGACCATGGCACCTGGAGTACACACGGTCCCGGACATTTTTCCTGAAATTTTAGGAGTGCAATCCAATCATAAAATAAAGCTTAACCCCAAGAAATTGGTGGGAGATTCAATCTCTAGGTCGGCCAAAAGTTGAAATTAAGACCTAGGGTTTCATATATAAGAGCTCTCTTTCTTCATTTGAAAGGATCCGAATTTTGGTTTCAGCGACCTTCTATGCAGTGAAAGAGCAGATCTTTGAAGACTTCAATAACATTCAACATCCATCCATCAAGCATTCATCAATTTCATTCATCCATTTAGGGCTTTGAAGGCATTGAAGAGCAATAAGGGATCATTGACTGAAGATTGGCTTGTACCCCTCCCTTGGGGTTGGGTATGATTTCATGTTGTTTTCATGTCTTTGCATAAGCCTCATTATATCATTTGTATTCATGCTTTAGATCACTTTGCTTCTTGATTTGGAGCATTTACATTATCATTTACAAGCAATTAGGGTTTACTTTCTAGGTTGCTCTAGTTTGCTTACTTGCATTTTAGGATCTTGCACACAGACAAGGTTTACACACACACTACTTTTACAATACAACTTGGCTATTCATGGAGGTGGAAATCACCAAAGCGGGGGTTTGACTAAGGCAAAACCCTATATAGTCGCCCACCATACCTTTTCAGATATAAGTGCAAATTTCAGGATTTGGACGACACCGCAAGTTGCAAATCCGGTAGAAGCAGACAGAAACTAAGCTACACACCAAATTTTAGGGAAAAAGACCAGGACAGGGGCGTGGAGTGCCCTAGTCCTGCCAGGATAGGGGTGCTGGGCACCATGTTCCCTGAGATAGGGGCGCTGGGCACCCTGGTCCTTCTGTCAGACAGTAAGTTTCAGCATTTCTGACAGCTTTTCAGGTTGCAAAATAGCAGTTTCAGGAGCAGAATCAGGATAGTGGCACCTGCGCCCCTGTCCTGAACATTTTCACTCAGATTTTAACTCTGAGTACACGTCTGCATTCTTGTCTTGTCTTTGTGTTTACAACTTTCTATTGTTTAATCTTAATTCTGCAATCTTGTTATTAGTTCATACTTGCACTTTGGGGTTAGGAATTGAACTTGCATCATTCTATCTTTCAATTACAACAAAGGAATAGAAACCCTAATAGGTAGCCCATAGCTCTCTCTTCCATAAAAAGAAGTAGCCAATTGTGTGATACCTCTAGGCTCTTTCGTATTCCACAATGTGTGTCAAAAGGTAGGATTAGGACATGTTAGCCTAGTCTCGCTTTTTCCCCTATACATTTTGGTGAACCCGATGTGAACTTATTATTGCTTTCTCTTGCATTGCATTTGTTAGATCTAGATCTAGATTTAGTTTGTTTCATTTAAGTTCCATTTTCATTAAAAAAAAAAAAAAAGAAAAAAAAAAAAGGGAAAAGAAAGAGTGTGTTTCTTTGTTTCTTTGCATTGTGTGTTTAAGTTTTATGCAACTTTTATTTCAAAATGTCAGATTTTTATTTGCAAGATGTTCATATTTATGATGATGTATGCAATTATGTTGATTATGAGTATAGCCAAGATGAATTAGATGAAGCTTTAGATGAGTTTTTGAACCCTAAAGATACCAAACCTTCATTTTACCAAAAACTCATAAACATTGTTACTATGCCATTTTGGTGTGATGAGAAAGATAAGTCGAATGATTCCTCTCAAGGGTACATTCCTATCAACTTTTCCACTAAATCTAGTAACATGGTTGTTTTAAATAATCCCCTCTATGAAGAGATGTCTCCTTTTGAATCAAAAGGTAAACCTTTTAATAGATATGATCATGCTTTGTTGGATGATGCTCTTGATGACTTTGTGGCTTTATCGAAATCTTTAAACAAGAACAAAAATTCTAAATTAGTTAACATGATAAACCTGAATGAGCATAATAAGCCTCTCTTTGAAGTCCAAGGTGCTTATCCTTCTCCCACCTTTCAAGTTCCTAAATCACCTCTCCTTAGTGTCCAAGGAGGGTGTGGTCATTATTCCTTTCTTACTCCGAATAAACCTATCATCACTATGCAAGGAAGAAAACCTATAATTCCTTATAGTTATGCCAAGCAATTAACTAGAGAGAGTTATAATGTGGTTGCCCATACTTACAATACTAGAAATAATAGGCAGCCTAATCCTCCTCCTATCACTCCAGTTTCTCTTCCTAATCCTCAACCAATTCTTCTGCAAGCTCCACGTATTTCACAAATGCTTAGTAAGGACTATGATCTTATTGAACAACTTAAAACTACTCCGGCAAAGATTTATATTTGGGATTTAGTTCAAACTTCACCTACCTATCATGGGATGTTACAAGATGCTTTAAAAAAATTAGATGTCCGACCTGCAGTGACACCTAATAATAATAATAATAACATGGCTTCCCTGATTGATTCTACAAGCAAACCCAAAGCTCAAATTGTGTTCACACAAGATGAGTTACCTTCTCATGAAATTCAAAATCAATATGATCCTCTTATGATTGTAGTTATTATCAATGAAAGTGCTATAAGACGAACCCTTGTGGACAATGGATCTGACCTTAATGTTTGTACTATTGATTTATTGGACAAGCTTAATGTGGATCATTCTCTCATTAAACGTTCTTCTATTTCTATTCGAGGCTTTGATAATGTTGGTAAAGAATGTTTGGGTATCATAATCTTACCTATTATAGTAGGTTCTGTTACTTTACCTACACCTATTCATGTCATCTTTGGTAATTTGACTTACAATCTTCTATTAGGGAGACCTTGGCTTCATAGTATGCAAGCTGTCCCCTCAACTTTGCATGGGCGAGTCAAATTCATTTATGACAATATAACATACACCTTGCTAGCTGATACTAATCTTCAAGAACCATTACGAACTGGATCTTCTTGTTCAACTACTTCCAATCCTTCTACCACTTCAAATGCATCTACTTCCTTTAAGGATTTTGTCCCCTCTAGTACTCTTGATCCTTCTACTCAATCATAATCTTCTCCCAAAGATATCTTTTCTCCTGAAAAGGCTCTCTTGGATGATGATTGGGGATCTTTAGACTTTAACCCTACTTTTGTAGGAGAATATAGAGTGCCTAAGATTGAGGAGGGAAAATCTAAGGAAGAAACTAAAGAGAAGCTCACTTTGTCTAAGCAATTCAGTAACAACTTTGTGGCTACCTCCGATTCAAATAACTCTTCAACATCTTCCTCTAATACAAATAGCACTAAGACCTATGGGGCATCACTATCCCTCTCTGATTTAGCATCCCTTCATGGTCGTGGTTTTCACATTATGGCTAAGAGTGGCTATAGTGGAAATGGTTGTGGCACAAATGAACAAGGAATTAAAGTTCCTTTAGAACATAACATGCATGAATATTCATTTGGACTTGGATATAATCTTTCTAAGCCCACCAAAGCATCTGAAAGACCATCTCTCAATATGAATGCTATATTTAGTAGTGATGATGATCTCACTTCAACTAAATCATCTTCTACTTCTATCAACTCTCATTCCCCTCATAAGGAAATCTTGGCGATGAACAAATCTCTTTATGACTCCCCTCAAATTTCTAAATCCACTTATGAATCTTTATCTCCTATTCATCATAAAGTCCTTTCCTCCAGGGATAAGGCTCTAATAAATTACACTCATCCCTCTTCTAAGATTTCTTGTGACTTTTCTTCTTCAATTTTTATCATTTTATACATGTTTTTGATCTCACTTATAGTTGAGCATTTAGCATGTCATATTCAAATACCTCATTCAATCTATCATGTCTTTAAATAACATTAATGGCTATTATGTTGCTCATCATTATGTGACATTGGTAGCTCATTTTACTGGGGGCTCATTGTCATTCATGATGGTACAATTTCAAGTGCAATCATATTTTTGAAGCAACATAATAGCCTAATTTTCTATGTTATCTCTTGTTCCTATGGGGACAAGAGTGATTTCATACATCTCTTCTTTTTATGGTTAAAATTTCCCTTTGGGGTAATAGTGTGGAAATATTGATCATCTGTTCTTTAGAATCCTCTTTTCCTAGATATGGGAGAAGATGTGTATTCTCTTTCTTATCCTACCCACTTCTTGTGAGGAGCATTTTACATACACTAATGTCTTGCTTGCATGAACTCATGTGAGTATGTAGTACATTTTGCTTATGTCTAAATCTCTCCCTAGGAGATTGTGTAAGTCCTTCTCATTGTCCTTATCCTTGGGAGGCAATGATCTTTCTTTATTTTTATCTAAGGATCCACTTTTTCCTATTTCGTGGATGGTGTGAACTTTATTACTTGATGTTATTCCTTGTATGCATTTGTTGTTGTTTGTTCAAGGATTCTCTCTTACAAGAGGTGTAAGCCCTTGACTACAACCTCTTTTGCACTTGGTAAAATACATCCATAATGAATTCACTCTCCCAATTGGGTTAAAAAGAGCGTCATCCTTCATTAAGAATCACTTTCACCTTGCGAAAGAAGGAAGTATTGCATTCTTATTCTCTTCTTTGTCTTATTCTAGAAGATGTTATATTTGTCTAAGACAATTCCTCTCAGGGATAGGTGTCTTTTGTACAAAGATCTCTTCTCCTCTAGGGATCTCCTTTACACATACTACAAGATATCCCTTTTTCAACTATCTTATCCTTGCTTAAAGAGTGCAAAACTCTCTTGCTTGGATCTATGACATTGTTGCATTTTTGGGGTATCTTCTTTTGTGATGAAGGTAGGTATCCTTGTTCTACTTTATTTATGACATAAACATTACACTTTTTGAGCAATGGGTCATTCTTAGAACTAGAGCACAGACTCTTAGAGCGAGATGTCACGCTTTTGTACTATACATATACAGGTTGTAGCATACTCAGGCATAGACTCCTATGAGGTGCTTCTAACCTCCCTTACACACACATGCATGAGGTTGAGTGGAACTAGCTGCATAAGGCTAGACTTTCTCACTCTCCTCCCTTACATGGATCACCTAGACAGACTCTAGGGGCTAGTTTTCCATGTCCTTTTTCCCATGGATCACCTAGACAAGATCTAGGGGTGAGAAGTCCATGTTTTCTCTCTCACTATTCTTCTCATGGATCACCAATGTGTGTATTCATGCTTTTTTCCTTTCTTTTCTTCTCTTTGCATTTTGTTTCCATTTACATCCTTCATCTTGTGTTAGAGAACTCTCAAATCCTCACACTCTTTGTTGTGTTGGAATTGAGATTTAGTCCTCTTTCTTACCAAATGATTCTCCATTAGTTTTTGATCCCATATCAAATCTTCTTGTGAGCATTTGTCATCAATATTCTTTAACAATTCGAAGTGGTAAACATGATACCCTATTTCAACTCACTAAAATTAGCAAGCCGAAACAGGAGGGGGCATATAGCTACCCTCGAATTTTCATCACCTTCCTTAGTAAGCATTAGGTGATTTTGTGATCTAACATGTGGTTTTGTAGGTTGTGGTTCCTAACTGTGTACTGCAGATACCACTGGGGGCTTCGTTCAACAGACTTATGGATATATCCTTTTTCAAATAATGTTTACTTTTCTATACTTTAGCTTGCATATGCACGTAGTGTTCATATGACCGCTAAAGTGGGGGCTAAATGTAGCATCGTAAATTGTACACACTTGCTAGGGTTGTACAATTTCACACCTAGTTTAGCACCCACCTTGGCGCATCTTGCATTTTGCATTGCATTTCCCCTTTAGCACTTAATTAATTAAATTAATTAGGTCTAAGGTTCTATTTTATCATCTCCCATATCATAAAGTTAGGCCCTTTTCATTAACGTGTGCCCCTTTCATTTTATTCCTCCAATACATCATTTAATCAAAAACCCTAATTAGGTCCTATTTTGAACCTGGGGGCTTGATTTCGGGGGGCAAAACATCTCGAAATCACCTGTAACTTCAGGATTCTCTCTAAAATCATCATATCCGATGGCCCTGAAAATTTGGTGAAGAGTTGTCGGGACCATGGCGCCCGGAGTGCACACGGTCCCGGACATTTTTCCTGAAATTTTAGGAGTGCAATCCAATCATAAAATAAAGCTTAACCCCAAGAAATTGGCAAGAGATTCAATCTCTAGGTCAGCCAAAAGTTGAAATTAAGACCTAGGGTTTCATATATAAGAGCTCTCTTTCTTCATTTGAAAGGATCCGAATTTTGGTTTCAGGGACCTCCTATGCAGCGAAAGAGTAGATCTTTGAAGACTTCAATAACATTCAACATCCATCCATCAAGAATTCATCCATTTAGGGCTTTGAAGGCATTGAAGAGCAATAAGGGATCACCGACTGAAGATTGGCTTGTACCCCTCCCTTGGGGTTGGGTATGATTTCATGTTGTTTTCATGTCTTTGCATAAGCCTCATTATATCATTTGTATTCATGCTTTAGATCACTTTGCATCTTGATTTGGAGCATTTACATTATCATTTACAAGTAATTAGGGTTTACTTTCTAGGTTGGTCTAGTTTGCTTACTTGCATTTTAGGATCTTGCACACACACTACTTTTACAGTACAACTTGGCTATTCGTGGAGGTGGAAATCACCAAAGCGGGGGTTTGACTAAGGTAAAACCCTATATAGCCGCCCACCATACCTTTTCAAATATAAGTGCAGATTTCGGGATTTGGATGACGTCGCAAGTTGCAGATCCGACAGAAACTAAGCTACACACCAAATTTCAAGGCAAAAGACTAGGACAGGGGCATGGGGCACCCTGGTCCTACCAGGACAAGGGTGCTGGGCGCCCTGGTCCTTCTATCAGACAGCAAGTTTCAGCATTTCTGACAGCTTTTCAGGTTGCAAAATAGTAGTTTCAGGAGCAGAATTAGGACAGTGGTACCTGCGCCCCTATCCTGAACATTTTCACTTAGATTTTAACTCCGGGTACACATCTGCATTCTTGTCTTGTCTTTGTGTTTACAGCTTTCCATTGTTTAATCTTAATTCTGCAATCTTGTTATTAGTTCATACTTGCACTTTGGGGTTAGGAATTGAACTTGCATCATTCTATCTTTCAATTACAACAAAGGAATAGAAACCCTAATAGGTAGCCCGTGGCTCTCTCTTCCACAAAAAGAAGTAGCCAATTGTGTGATACCTCTAGGCTCTTTCATATTCCACAATGTGTGTCAAAAGGTAGGATTAGGGCATGTTAGCCTAGTCTCACTTTTTCCCCTACACAAACACATAAAGTATAACTCATTGCAAAGATCAATCCACTAAAGTACTACTTAGCAAAGAAGCATTGATAGGTTGCTTGGCTAAATGGGTGATGATTCTAAGTGAATTTGACATCGAGTATGTGGACTGCAAGGCTATCAAGGGCCAAGTTATTGTAGATCAGTTGGCCGATGCACCCCTTATAGTACCCAGAGATTAGAATCAAGCTACTAACGCCATGACTACCATTGCATCTCTCCTAGATCTTCCACAAAATTCAACACACTATGAGTTCTTGGTAGAACAGCTTTGGATTCCCGCTTATGATATCCCCAAATCCAAGATGATATTTCACCTTGTTGGTTTTGAATCCCCATGGTACGATGAGTTCTACACTTACCTCCATGATCACACACTTCATCCTAACCAATCAAATAACCAACTTAAAACCTTCATTCACCAAACCGCTCGATATACCATTATTGCTGAAACCCTATACCAACGTAGTCTTGATGGTACTCTCCTTCGATGTCTCAAACAAGATGAGATAACAAAGGCCTTAGAAGAGGTACATGAAGGAATTTGTGGGACTCACTCAAGTGGGCCTTCATAAGTAAAGAAGATCATGTGCACTGGATGCTATTGGCCATCCATGGAAAAAGAGTCCTACCATTTTGTCAGAAAATGCAAGAAATGCCAAGTTCATGGAGACCTAATACATGCACCAGCACAAGAATTGCAACCAATCACAACACCATGGCCCTTTTGTCAATGAGGACTTGACCTTGTGGGTAAAATTCATCCATCTTCATTCAATGGCCACAAATTCATCATTACCGCCACCGAATACTTCACAAAGTGGATCGAAGCTATTCCACTTACCCAAGTCACTGGAAAGCAGATCACCTCATTCATCCTTAATTACATCATCTTCCGGTATGGTGTACCCATGTCCATCATCACAAATAACAGGTTTCCTTTCAAAAATCAGGATGTTCGTGAGCTCTGTGAGAAGTTTCACATCCAACACGCTTTTCCACTCCCTATTACCCACAAGGAAATGGTGAGGCTGAAGCATCACACAAGAACATATTAAGAATCCTCAAGAAGACAGTCAATGATGTCGGTCATGACTGGCACGTTCAATTAAATCCAGCACTATGGGCATATTGAACTAGCATTCAAACCCTTACAAGTGCAACTCCCTACTCACTGGTCCATGGTGCAGAAGCCATCCTTCCTATCAAGGTCGAGATACCCTCTCTACGAGTTTCCTTGAATAATTTGATAGATGATTAATCATACCGAGCCTCCCATCTTCAAGACTTGGAACTACTTGATGAGAAACAACAAGCTACATACAACCACCTCAAAGCCTATCACCAACGCATGAGCAGAAGCTATAATCATTGGGTTAGACCTCGTACATTTGAGGTAGGTGATCTTGTTCTTAGAGAATATCCTCGTAACCAACCAAACAAAGAACATCAGGGAAAATTTGAATCAAACTGGCTAGGTCCATATGTTATCACTGTTGTATTTGGGTCTAGGGTATATCAGTTGGCTACTTCAGAAGGAGAACTGCTAGCAGATCCGATCAATAACATGCACCTCAAATGGTTTCATACATAAGTTGTATAGAGCATCAAGCTCCCATACATATCAAAAAAAACACCACAAACATTTAGATAAATGTCTTGAAGAAAATACAAAAAAAATCAAAATAGTAAAGAAAAATCATGCATCCAAACAGTGAACAACCACTCCAGTGGCACCTTGGGTAAGTTTGATGGTGAAAACCTGGCAAATAGGCACCACTCATAAAGGCTATGGCTCCATTGTCTTTCAGACTTGTTGCGATCACATTCATTGCATCCACTCATCCATCAGTCAATGCCATGGCTTGTTATTGATCTACAATCAAGGATAGTACTTCATGCGTCTTGCATCCTACTTTTTCATAGTCATGTCTAAACTAAGGGCAATGCCCTTAACCTATTTTATGGAAGTGGATTCTGCATTACTTGTGATTCATTGAGTTCTTCATTCAAAATTGTCTCACAAAATCCAAAAACGTCATAAAACATCAAAAATCAATTAAAACCATGGAAATGCCTTGTACATATGCATCCAAGAAGATACCAAACACACATTCTAAAATAATCAAATGATGATCACTTATCACATTAACCAAACAATCATCATCAACATGCAAACTGTCTTAACAGGGATAAATCTTTCCTCACCAAAACAAAGACGATAACATTTTTCTTTGACAAGAAAATTATGTTTAATCTATCAAGTACTTGGTTGGTTTGTTGGTTATTAATTCATTTATATTAGGTTCCTACGCTACTCCGAGATATCCACAAGTGGTTAGAGTGGTCAGGATGGTTCCTAAGTATCATTTTGTTTGATTATCTTCTATGGATTATTCCAATGAAGTTTTGGGGCATGTACTAATGGTGGCTATGTGGGAAGTTCACTAAGCTATGTGATCTTATGCAAAATACAATCATGGATCACTATGGCTTGTTGACTACAACGTATACCTCAACCATATGAGCATGAAACATTATGGAGGGTCCATATTCTTTATTTATTTATGCTACTTGCTTGCAAGTACAATGCTCCAATCTTGGTTCCTACTGCCTCGTCCAAGATTGCTACTACCATGTTCAATGATGAAAAATAAAAGCACTATGGATCGTCATTCCATCTCATCTGTATATATTGCATTTTGTTGCATTCCATCCATCCATACATTCATAATAGATGCATATCATTCATACATAGTAATGACAATGGATACTTTATTTTCCTCTTCTTCCATAGGAATGAGTCATAGGTCCTCCATATCTTCTATCTAACATTGAATCCCCCCCTCACCCTCCCCATCTCAATAATTAGCATCACATACCCTACATCATGTCCCATCAACCCAATCAAGCTAGTTACCCTGTCTACACAGATACATTGACTCCCACACACCTAGACTATCAACAGATACTCTGATCAAGTATCTTCGGGTCTCAATAGGTAATCGATCATCTTATTCCTAGACTACATCAAGCATTTATTATAATGACCTAGTCTCAACGGGGCTACTATGATTCACCACAACTATCCATCACACACACACACACTATCAATTGATCAACCAATCAAACATAATCCAATAGACAATTACATCAATTGTCTAAGTCTCAATGAGTATTTTGCTTCAAATACCTTGACTTCATCGGGCAATTACATCAATTGTCTAAGTCACAACAGGTCACTTTGATTCACTTACTCAGACTTTATCTTGTCCAAGAGAACAACTGACATCAATTGTCACACTTTGACTCAACCGGGGCAATTAAACCAATTGCACCAGATTGTCCAACCAATTTTGATCAATTGTACAGTATCAATTAAAAAGCACATAGTACCTTCACACTATATCTCCTGCATAACCTACGGGTACTCAGCGACTTGCCATTTCTTTGTATTCACTCTATTTTCTTCCATTATTTAACCGTTATTGCTAATTTCTTCTATTCTACCTCCCATCCACTTCTCGTTCTTTTTCGAGAGATCGCCCGATTTTTCAAAAAAATTCAGCCCATCTCTTGAGGGGGCATACCACCCACTAAATTAACATTTATGGGGCATATTTCTTCACACCTATTTTTCTTTCTTTGAAACGACACGATAAAACTGCACCGTCTCAAAGAGGGGCAAATGTAGTCACATAAATCTGTCCACTTAATTAAATGAATATTTACTATTTATTTGATTATTTAACCATCAATCAATAATATTTAATTAATTCATCTTAACCCTCTTCTCCTATTAATTAAATAAATTATTCAATTTATTTGATTTAATTCACTTAACCAAATTCAGACCATTAATTAAATAAATAAATCATATTTATTTAATTAAATCTCCTCTCAATATTTATTTAAAAATCCCCCAAAATCCCATCTCTCAGATTTTAAATCACCTTTATCCTCCACCCACTTGCATTTTCCTACAAATGCAAGTTGCACAACTATTTTAAATAAATAAATTATTTATTTAAAATCTTATTTATCCTCACCCACTTGAAACCTTTAATGGCTTCTCTTAAAGTCTTCAAACTTAATGGCTTCCTTCTAGAGTCTTCTCAAGCCTTTAATGGTTTCCCTTAAAGTCTTGAAACTCAATGGCTTCCTTCTAGAGTCTTCTTAAGCCTTTAATGGTTTCTCTTAAAGTCTTCAAACTTAAATACTTTTTTCTAGAGTCTTCTTAAGCCTTTAATGATTTCCCTCAAAGTCTTCAAGCATTTAATGTTTTATCTTCCTTTTTCTCATGTAAATAAATTAAGAGTTATTCAAATAAAATCCAAAATTCACATTCACATTTAAATATATTAATATGTATTTAAATATCTATTCAAATGTAAATTACACCATTTAATTAAAATAAATAATTTTATTTTAATTTAAAATCCCAAAATTCCTCCCACTTGCATTCTCCTACAAAATCCACTTGCATGCCTGAATCCCTTCTAGATTCTTCTAACTCCTTCTAATTAGCCTAATCCTATCCTAATCATTGTCACATTCCTAAATAAAAGGAAGTCACTTCTCAAAAACCTCCAAAGTCTTCAATAACCATTAAAGGATTTATGTCTTCAAATGGTTAACCTCTAAAGTCTTCCAAACCATTAAAGGCTCTTACATAACCATTTATGGTTAACTCACCTTTTACCTTTGGTTAGAGACTTTCCTCTAACATAACCATCCTTTTGACTCATGGGTTTCTTCAAAACATTTATTTCTTTGACTAAGGTAACCATTTAACCCTTGCACATTCATTTATCCCTTGGATAAAAGGAATATCAACCTAACCCTAACCCAACCCCCTAGGGTAGCAATCATGTACCCTCAAGCATTTAATGCTCCTTATCTCTCCTCTCAAGCCTCCTCATGGTGACACTTGTCAACATGGGATTGGGTTGAAAGTCTCGCATGGATTGAATATCTTTCAATCCTAACTCTTGTTAAGATTGCTCAATCTTAACCCTTCATTTCTCCATTTCTTCTATAAATAGAACCCTTCTCCTCAAGCAAAGAGCTTTTTCATAGCATCATTATCTACACTTGCATAGAATTTCTTTATCACATCCAACAATCTTGAATCTCCATATGACATCCATGCCTAGTGCTAAAAGCTGAGAGCTACACTCATTTGGGACTTGGAGAGGGGAGAAACAAGGGAGAAGCATCAAAAGGCATCATGGAAGCATCTTAGGGAGGCTCTTCTCCTTTCTTTTGTTTTGTTAAACTTCTTTCACTCTTTTTGAAATCTCTTTTGATATGCTTGGAATGGTTTTTAGTTCTTTGTTTTAGTTTTATGGTTGAAACTAACTTATTAACATTGAACTTTGTTGTTGCCTTGTCTCCATTTCCATGACATTAGTTGTCATTGATGTCAATTGAACTGGTAATGGTATTCATGATATTGTTGATATTATTGTTGATGTTATTGCAATTGTCTTGTAACCAGTAGGATGAACTTAGTGGAAGATGTTGTAAACCAGTATGTAAGTTTGTAAGTTGAACTGGTAAACTGGTGTATAAGGTTAAACCCTTACTATGCATTGTAACCGGTAAACCCTACCAGTTGTTTTTGTTAAACCCTAACCGATCAAAGTTTGTTGGTTTAAGATTTTATGTTGAGTGGTAATGATGGTGACACGTTTGGTAATTTTATGAAGATGAGTTCAAGTTACTTTGGCGTGTTTGATTGTCTAGGGAAGGAGCAAAGTGGATTGCATCTAATGCATAGTGCATGATGAGTTACAAGTCCGATGAAGCAGTGCTCATGGAGCGGTTGGAATTTTCTTGATTAATGTGAAGAGATTGTTATGATTTCTAACAGTCAAGACTATATTGACTTGTTTGTAATCTAGATGATGAGAATTAGCTTTTTGTTGTGTTACTGACCTAATTGATTTGTATTTAAGGTCAATGAAGTTGTTTTATTTTGGTGTTGGCAAAAGTTGGTAGAAATCAGTTGAGTGTGAGGCTACCTAACCGGAGAATGGATCCGTAGTTTGAGTAAAGGCAGATTGAAGCTTAAGAAGGATATGATCAAGTATATGTATTTCTCTTCAGACAGATCAAGAAAACCTGTTGTTTTCTAACAATTACAATAGAATTGAAATCTCCTAACCGGGTAAGCTCTAACAAGCTTTGTTACTTCATAAATCCTCTCACAATGTGGTCCATTAGTTTGCATTCTCAAACCTTCTACCGAGGTTACTCCTAACAAGTTATTTTTCTTTTCATCAAGGAATTTTATAAATCCCTTAACCGAGTGATTCCTAACATAATTAGTTCTTAACAGGACTTATTGTAAAAGCTTTAATAGGCTTGGCTCCTAACAGGGTGAACTTCAGAAGAGTTTAGATAGCTATGTTTGTGAGTCTCATCTCACCGTGGTTTTTACCTATTTGGATTTTCCATGTATAAATATTTGTGTCGAGTGGTGAATGCTTTTGTGGTTATGATCTTATTTGTTGATTCGATTAACTACTTAACTATTTTGATAAGACATGATAACTGGAAGCATTCAAAGATTGAATATGTTGATATTTGATTAAGCATTTTGATGTTTACAAGATTGAAGTTGTTTACTGTTAAGTTGGCATAACAGTCAAATCGGTAATCTTATGAGATATTATCTTGATAGAGTTATTTTGTTGATAAGTTTTAGTTTGAGTATTTGATTTTGGGAGTTTGTATCAGTTTTTTAGTTTACTGATTCACCCCCCCCACCTCTCAGTAATCAACTAGATACTTATTCTTTCATCATATCATCAATTGGTATCAGAGCGTCTCAGGTCCTCTTAGATCTCTAAGTCTAACAGCTTGAGGAAAGTCCTCAGTTCAACATAGAGAACTATAGAATCTGGAGCGACAAAATGAAGATTTACATCTAGAGTCTTTGTAGTCAGTACTGGGAGCATGTAGAAACTAAGTATATTGTACCTACTATAACTCTAACTGATGATCAGAAGAAAGAACACTAAGAGAATCATAAAGAATTAGAGGCTATTATAAGTTCCCTATCTAATGTTGAATATGTAGATGTTCATGGTCTTGAAACTGCATATGAAGTATGGAAAAAACTTGAAGAGATTTATAGCGGTGACGAACATGTTAAGATTTCTAAAGAGGAGAGTTTAAGAGGAAAGTTTGATGACATGAGAATGTATGAAGGTGAGAATATCAAGCAATATGGTCAAAGGATAAAAGAGATAATCAGTGAAATAAAGAGTGTAAGAGGGAAAGTGGAAGATGCATCAGTGATCAGTAAGGTACTGAGAAGTCTACTATCGGTCTATGCTATTCGAGTTGCAGCTATTCAGGAACTAAAATCCATTGAAAAAAACAAAGGTAACTCTTGACTCTATCATTGGCAAACTTACTACTTTTGACTTAAATGGCTATGATGGTAGTGTATATAAATCAAAATCTACATTCAGAGATTTTTTCTCTAACCCATCTGTGAGAAGAAGTAGAGATACCGGCCATAGCTATGAATCCAAATCCAGCAGAGATGCTAATGATGAAGACAATTTAGTGGAGCTTGAAGCATTTTTGGCAAAACGACTACCTAGAGGCATTGGTAAATACAGAGGTAAGCTACCTTAAATGTGCTTTGCATGCAACAAGATTGGTCATATAGCATCAAATTGCCCTAATAGTGAAAATGAACACAAGAGAGACAAATTCAAGAAGTATAAGGGTAAAGGTAAGAGAGATTGTCTTATAGCGGTTGATAGTGGTATTACTGATGAAGAATCTGATGATGATGCTAGTGAAGATATTGTGTTTGTGGCTATTAAGGAGGAGATATCAGACTATAAGGCATTAGTGTCTAGGATGGATAACTCTGATGATTGGATCATTGATAGTTGTTTTTCACATCACATGACCGGTGATCGGAGAAAATTTCTTTCCTTGAAAGAATTTGATGGTAGTATTGTCAGATTTGGTAATGACTCACCTTGTATGGTTAAAGGTAAGGGAGTTATTTCTCTTAATGGGAAGAGCAGTGTTGACGATGTCTATTGGGTTGAAGGTCTAAAGCATAATCTTCTGAGTGTGGCACAACTGAATGACAAAGGATACCCACTGGAGTTTAAAAATGGTATGTGCAAAATCTTTGACAACAAAGGTAAATTGATTGCAACTAGGAAACAAACCAGAGGTAATCTATTTCATCTTAATCCTAAAGTTAGCAACTGTTTGATTACAAAGATAGATGATAGTTGGCTTTGGCATAGAATATTTTTTCATATAAACTTTGACAACATGTTGTTAAAGTGAGTAAGTCTAAGATAGTAAGAGGTCTGCCTCATCTAGACAAACCGGTATGCTCTTTGTAAAGAATGTCAGTTAGGAAAGATGACTTCTTCGACATTCAAGAGCAAGTACTTCTCAGCAGAGCACTTGTTAGATTTGGTTCATATAGATCTATGTGGACCAATAAGAACAAGAAGCATTCAAGGTGATAGATATTTCATGATCTTCACTGATGACTGTTAAAGGATGATGTGGGTCACATTCTTGAAGGATAAGAATGAAGCTTTTGGTAAATTCAAGGAATTTAGGGCCTTAGCTGAGAAAGAGAGTGGCAAAAAGATAAAATATATGAGAACATATCAAGGCGGTGAATTTACTTCTGAGGAGTTCACTAAGTATTGTGATGAGAATGGTATCAAGCAGTAGCTTTCTACACCAAGGACACCATAGTAGAATGGTATAGCAGAGAGGAACAACTAGTCAATGGTTGAAGCTGCTAGGACAATGTTGATACAAGGAGGTGTAGTGAAAACATTTTGGAGAGAAGCTGTAAGTACAACTATCTACACAATGAATTGGGTTCTGGTGAAAAGAGGTAAGGACAAGACACCTTATGAATATTGGTATGGAAGATCACCTGATGTTAGCTATTTTAAGGTCTTTGGTAGTAAATGCTTTATTAAAAGAGGTGATTACATTAGCATGTTTGAACCTAAGAGTGATGAAGGCATATTTATTGGCTATTCCACCAAGAGTAAGGCCTACAAATGTTTCATCAACCAAACATAGATAATTGTTGAGAGTGCTGATGTTCGAGTAGATGAATGTCCTGAAATTTTAGAAGGAACTAGTTTAGAGAAAAATGATGAAGATCCTTGCATTTTGCTTTTGGAACCTAAAATTGTTAAATCAAAAACCAGTAAAGAAAATTTTGATGCACTTGTTCAACTGGAATAGAAAAATTTAGAAGAAGAAGATGATGAAGAAGTTGAACTTGAAGAGAATGATCATGTTATTCCTAGATATGTGAGACTGAATCACAATCCTGAATAAATTATTGGGGATAAGAATGCTAGAGTACTAACTAGAAGAAGAATAAGATAGAACTCTTGCATGATCTCCACCATTGAACAAAGAAGTGCTAAGGAGGCTTTTGGTGATGATCATTGGCTTAAAGAAATGGAAGAGGAATTGAATCAAATTGAGAAGAACAACACTTGGATCCTGGTACCCTGACCAGTAAACAAGAATGTTATAGGTACTAAATGGGTGTTTAGAAACAAGTTGAATGAAGATGGTGTTGTAGTTTGCAACAAGGCAAGAGTAGTTTGCAAAGGTTATGCGCAAGAAGAAGGAGAAGGTTATGGCTAAAATTTTGCACCAGTAGCAAAATTGGAAGGTGTTAGAACATTACTTGCACTTGTAGCCCATAAGAAGTTCAAGGTATACCATATGGATGTTAAATCTACATTTTTGAATGGGATATTGGAAGAAGAGGTATATATAGAGCATCCCGATGGTTATGCTTTGACAAATGAAAAAGACATGGTATGCAGATTGCATAAAGCTTTATATGGATTAAAGAAGGCACCCATAGCATGTTATGAAAGGCTTCATACAAATCTAATAAAGATAGGTTTTGCAAGAGCCAGTGATGATAACAAAATTTATCTCAAGTCTGAAGGAGATAAAATACTGGTTAGTGAAGTGTTTGTTGATGACATTATATTTGGAGGTAATGATGTCATGAGCAACAGTTTTGCAGATGAAATGAAGAATGAATTTGAAAATTCTTTAGTGGGGGAAATAAAAAATTTCATAGACTTACAGATATAACAAATGAAGAATGGTATTTTCATTACTCAATCTAAGTATGTGAAAGAGGTTTTGAAGACTTCTAGCATGAGTGACTATAAACTAGTTGGAACACCAATGGTTATAGGTTCTAAGTTATCTAAGGAAGATGCATCTAAGTCTGTTGATGAAAAAGAATACAAGACAATGATTGGCAAAATACACTACATTGTTCATAGCCGAATATTGCCAATGCAGTTGGTATAGTTGCTAGATTTCAGAAGAATCCAAAGGAAGCACATCTGATAGCAACCAAGAGAATTTTTAGATATCTAAATGGTACAGTTGACTATGGGTTATGGTATCCATATGGAGGAAATTTTGATCTGAAGGTGTACACAGATGCTGATTGGGCAGGAAATGTTGATGACCAAAAAAGTACTACCGATGGAGCATTCTTTCTAGGAGGAAGGCTTTCTTCATGGAGTAGTAAGAAGCAGAGTTGTACTTCACAATCTACTACTGAAGATGAGTATGTAGCATCTTATATGAATTTCACATAGGCTATTTGGATGAGGTACATTTTGGAAGGTTTTAAGATGAAGATCTCAGAACCTATAAAGATTTTATGTGATAATACAAGTGCCATAAATATTTCTAAGAAACCTATTTTGCATGCTCACACCAAGCACATTGTATTGAAGTATCATTTCTTGAGGGAGAAAGTTCAAAGCAAAGATGTTATCTTAGAGCATGTTTCTACCAAGGAGTGGCTTGCAGATATTTTTACCAAAACTTTGCCTAAGACTATATTTGAGTGTCTTAGAAGACAACTAGGGGTTGTACCCCTTCATGAGGTCAGTTGAGCATGATGTTGATTGCATCAGTCCCTGAATCACTTGCAAAATTTTACATGGATTGATGTAGAAGTGGATGTATTCCACAAGGGGAGCATCAAGTTGCAGTTTGTTGATGCACAGTGAGAATTTGAAATTACATGTTTTACTTTCAATTTGGCATTTTTGTCAAAGAGGGAGAAGAATTATGTGATTGAGGAGAAGAATTATGTGATTGGCAAGGGAAACCAACAACAAGATGATGACAGATAGAGCATGGTGAATACTTGGTAATGTAAACCAGGATTCCTATTCACTAATCACTACAACAATCAGAGGGGTTGATATTTGTATTGCCATCAATGCCAAAGGGGGATATTGTTGACATTTTGCATGAAGATTGCATTAATGATATGTTGTCATTGATGTCAATTGAACCGGTAATGGTATTCATGATATTGTTGATATTAATGTTGATGTTATTGCAATTGTCTTGTAACCCGTAGGATGAACTTTGTGGAAGATGTTGTAAACCGGTATGTAAGTTTCTAAGTTGAACTGGTAAATCAGTGTATAAGGTAAACCCTTACTATGCATTGTAACCAGTAAACCCTACCAGTTGTTTTTGTTAAACCCTAACCGATCATAGTTTGTTGGTTTAAGATTTGATGTTAAGCGGTAATAATGGTGAAACATGTGGTCATTGTATGAAGATGAGTTTAAGTTACTTTGGCATGTTTGATTGTCTAGGGAAGGAGCAAAGTGGATTGCATCTAATACATAGCGCGTGATGAGTTACAAGTTCGATGAAGCAGTGATCATGGAGCGGTTGAATTTTTGTTGATTAATGTAAAGAGATTGTTATGATTTCTAACGATCAAGATTGTACCGACTTGTTTGTAATCTCGATAATGAGAATTAGGTTTTTGTTGTGTTACCGACCTAATTGATTTGTATTTAAGGTTAATGAAGTTGTTTTATTTTGGTGTTGGCAAAAGTTGGCAGAAATTAGTTGAGTGTGAGGTTGCCTAACCAAAGAATAGATCTGCAGTTTGAGTAAAGGCATATTGAAGCTTAAGAAGGATCTGATCAAGCAGATGTAGTGCTATTTAGATAGATCAAGAAAACCTGTTCTTTTCTAAAAATTACAACAGAATTGAAATCCCCTAACCAAGTAAGCTCTAACAAGCTTGGTTACTTCATAAATCCTCTCACTAGGTAGTTCATTCATTTGGATTCTCAAACCCTCTACTGAGGTTACTCCTAACAGGGTATTTTTATTTTCATCAAGGCATTTTGTAAATCCCTTAACAAGGTGATTCGTAACAGAATCAATTCTTAATAGGACTTATTGTAAAATCTTTAACAGGCTTGGCTCATAACAGGGCAAACTTCAGAAGAGTTCAAATAGCTATCTTTGTGGGTCTCATCTCACCGTTGTTTTTACCTATTTGGGTTTTCCACATATAAATATTTGTGTCCAGTGGTGAATTCTTTTGTGGTTATGATCTTATTTGTTGATTTGATTAATTACTTAACTATTTTGATAAGGCATGATAACTGGAAGTATTGAGAGATTGAATATGTTGATATTTGATTAAGCATTTTGATGTTTACAAGATTGAAGTTGTTCACTGTTAAGTTGGCATAACAGTCAAACTAGTAATCTTATGAGATATTATCTTGAGAGAGCTATTTTTTTTATAAGTTTTGCTTTGAGTATTTGAGTTTGGGAGTTAGTCATTTTTTTAATTTACTGATTCACCCCCCCCCCCCCTCTCAGTAATCGACTAGATACTTATTGTTTCATCATATCATCACATATCTCTTGTCACATTTGTCATATTCTCTATCTCATCAATAGCAACAACCTTGTGTTTGTAAGCAAGAGATAAGGATCTCAACAATTTAGCAACAATTTAAATTTTGCACACAAGCTCATTCACTTTTTGCATAAAGGAAGTGATGTTCTCATCTTCATTCATCTTCAAGTTCTCATAATTTCCCTTCATGCTTTGTAGCTTAGCAATCTTCAAATGACTATCACATTCATGTAAAGTCTCCAACTTTACCTAAATCTCATGAGTAGTCTCTAAGTCCATCACATTAGTCATCTCAAAATTAGTCAAGGCACTCAACAATTCTTCCTTTGCTCTAATATTGTATTTTGCTTCCTTTATCTCATCCGGAGTAGTAGGACCATTCTAAGGAACATTATATACATTCTTAGTAATCTTCTAGTACTCTTCTCCAATGCATCTCAAATGACATTACATTCACCTCTTCCAAAGAGTGTACTTCATTCCATCAAATCTTGGACTATCCTTCTTAAAAGAAAGGTTTTCCATCCCGAATCTCCTCAAGTGGTCAAACTTGTCCTGAAGGATCTAAATTTGATACTAATTGTTGGCAACAATGCAATAAACTGAGAGGGGGCTGAATCAGTTTGCACCAAAAACTTACCGTAACTTAAACCACAAATCAAATCTAATAATGAATAATTAAATCATGAAGCAACACCACATCAATAACACACTTAACACCAAGATTTTTGATGTGGAAAACCCAGTTAAGAGAAAAACCACAATGCAAACCAACCCACAATGAGATAATACCCTATTAGGAGTATGTGAAATATTACAATGGGGAATTCACATACATTCAGGAATGTTGTCTAGAGCTCACTACTCAAAATAAGTAACCTGGAAGGGCTACAACCCTTAGGGAAGGTTTACTACCTTACAAGAAGTCCCACTAACTTACAAAAGCATTCCAATTATATCCAAAGAATCATGAGCTAATGAAATAGTATCTCAACATGTCTACGTACAATTCTGGTTAAGCTCACTGTCTGATCTTCTCTGCAACACTTCTTCTCACAAATTCACACAACATCGCATAATATTTCTTCTACTGAATGATTATTATAATATTTGCACATAGCATCATATATCTTAATGATTATTATATTCATTTATACAAGTCATCAACCTCTATTTCAAGGTCGGTTCACCACATGCTACATATTACAAAAATATAATCACACACACTATGATAAATGTCGGCTAAGATAATTTTGGACCTAAGCAACCACCACAAATATGAAATACCTCCAAGAATTATGCCTTGATCATCCACAACACACTACATTACCATGAATGTCGCATAACATGAAGAACATCACCGGATTAGGAAAATCTACAATAACATGCACAACGATCAATGCAGACCACCAATAAGCTTATCACATGATCTAGATTCATCCTCAAGAAACATAAATTACACCATACCAACCGCAACAACTCGGATTACAAGAATCATCATCATCTCTTTACTGGAGCTCAAGAACATCAACATAATTGTTTGTCAACCTGAAAGATTAGCTTTTGGATTTCCAAATCATGAACGATTAGAATTGAGGAAACACATTAATGACCAAAATACATCCCACACATCTACAATAAAAGCTATTGCAATTTCGAATCCGACATATCAAATTACTAAACACTGGCAATTAGTGAAGAACTGAGAAACCAACTACAATACCAAATCTCACAACTTGATCAAATCATCATGCGAACCTCTAAAACTTCTGATAAATCAACTAGATATGCATATTGTTAGCGATTTTTCTTGCTACCTCCAGTCCTAAGTGTTAAGTTTGGATCAAATTTATATGATTAGGTAATTTTATATTTTAAATATTGAACACAATGAACTTAATTTCAGTCTGATTTAGGTTCACTACTAAGTGATTGTCAGAATATAGTTTCGCTTTCAATCTAATATAGATGCAAATTAGAATGTATATATAATGTGATTGAACTCGCTATGTATACCTCTAATCTGCTTATGTATATTCAGAATTTGATGTGTGTTGTATCGATCTGCTTGAGTATGTAATGTGCCCTATCACGATTATGAGGAATACCAATTTCCTTTTGTGTATATGAGGTTCGAACTTCTTCTTGAGTACATATTTGAATGTTTTTTATCTGCTTGCATATATCTCTGTTCTGCTGTGTCATATTATTTTCCATGATATGTAATTCATACATTAGTCACTGATGAAGGAAAGCATGTATTATATTCTCCAATAGGAGATGACCTTCAAGAGTCAGCTCTCCTTAGAGAGATACAATTGCTCATAAAGTAACACACCCTTCCAATACGGAGTGACGGACTTTCAGGACTTGGTCATAAACAAACATTAATAATAATAGTCTAAAAATAACATTACTTGCAAATTAATTTGCTTATAAGGTAATGGCTCAAGTAATTGTCTAAGGCCGAAGGCCACTTAGAAAATTAAGTTAACTTTGTTGGCCCAGAAGGAGTCCAACCAAAGCTACCATATCATCAACACTCCCTCTTAGCTAGGGAGGATAAAAGGTATTGGGAGTAATATTCATAAATCATATGATGCTTATCTTGGGACCATAGTTTCAAGATGTGAATTGCCTCTATCAGCGATTCTATTCACAAACTCTTGAGTGGATTGCCTCTGTCTGCGATTCTATCCATAAGATCTTGTGTGGATTGCCTCAGTCGATGATTCTATCCACAAGCTCTTGTGTGGATTGCCTCAATCGGCGATTCGAGTCATGAGCTCTCACATGGATTGCCTCACTCGGTAATTCTATCCATGAGCTCTCACGTGGATTGCCTCAATCGGCGATTCTATCCATGAGCTCTTGTGTGGATTGGCTCAGTCGATGATTCTATCCATAAGATCTTACGTGGATTGCCTTAGTCGACGATTCTATCCATGAGCTCTTTTTTGGATTGCCTCTGTCAGCGATTCTATCCACAATCTCTTACATGGATTGCCTTAGTCGATGATTCTATCCATAATCTTGAGTTATTGTAAGATCACACTAGTACATTCGGGTCAAAATTTCGATGATAAATCATCGGGATTCTGACATAATTTTGTCGCACTACCGACAAAAAAAGTCATCGAAAACTTTGTGTCAGAAGTTCCGACTATCCTTGTGGTCGTTGCAATTCCAACATCACCTCCAACCATTCCGACAGTCACCATGGATGCTCATACCCCAAAAGAATACCATCATGATCTCGACCTATCATTGAAATTCTGACTCCAAAGGGTAAAATTCTGATAGAGGAGTGTCATTGGATGCATAGCATCCTCGTCGAAACTCTCCTGGAGGCCGTTGTAATAGGCTGATTTTTTGGAAAAAAAAAAAATTTTAGAAAAAGATTGACATTGGTATCTCTCTTCTATCTCTCTTCTCTATCCCTCTCTACTATCTCTCTTCTCTCTCCCCTCTCTAGGTCCCTTTCTCCTTCCCTCTCTTCTTCTCTCCCTCTCTACTTCTCTTTCTCTACCCTCTCTAGGTCATTATCTCTTCCTCTCACCCTCTCTCTCTCTCTCACCTCTATAGGTCTGACCTTCCATTCCTCCATCATTACCCATGTTGTCAAGTTGCAAGATATTTCCCAAAGTACTTGGTTGCTAGGGTTGATTTGCTTAAGTGTTGGAGTCGGAGTTAGATGAGACCTGCATGATTAAGCTGTATTAAGTGATCAAGTCACCAAGATCTCAATTGTAAACATGACTAGGTTCTAGGGTTTTAGGGTAGCATAGGTCAATATTGAGGTATGGTGGTCAAGAATTACCTTCCAATGACAAAAGACATCCAAATGATGAAGAATGAAGGTGATGAACTCATAGAAGTTTGGAGGAGATAATTTGACTAAGTTAAAATTGTGTTTAAGTCATGGTCATGATACTAGCTTGCTCATCAAGAGCAATTTGTGCGAATGAACCCTAGAAATGTGCCCATGCTAGAGAAGAAATCATAAATGCAAAGCCAAAACCATTTTGATGAGATCATGATCCCACTAATACTATTTTGCCTTGTTAATTTTGCACCCACAAAAATGATAGAACTAGATATAATATGCCATCAATGCCCATATACATACAATGCTCAAGATGAGCCACTTAGAGGTAGAGCTTAACCACTTTCCATATAGGTAGATTATCTCTAACCTCATTTTCCTTATAGGTAACTAATTAGGTTCATTTTAGAGTCTTATTTCCAAATATGTACCTCTATGTTAGCTTTTTGATTTATTATTTTCCTATTTATGCTTAATCTTGTCAATTTTGCATAATTTTACTTAGTTCTTGCATCTTCAATGAAATTATATCTAATCATATCCAATCACATCAAAATGGAACAATTAATCATACTGCTGGTCTCTCCTAGAGGAATTAAATTGAACCAAATTGACTATTCCCCAATACAATGTTTTGAAATGGTGAATGTATAAGTTTGTAGTTTACTTTCCTAGACTAGGACCCCATTTCATCAACATTTCACTATGAAAGCATAAATATTTTTTCTTGAAGAGAACATCTTACAAATTATGCTTCAATGTATAACACATTTTCATAATCAATCATTCGACTTCACATATTCTAAATCATGATCTGATGATGTGAACAACTCATATGCAACTATATGGCATGCAAAGAATTTATTTTAACATACACTTATTCATCCACATTGGAGGGATAACAATACAAGGCTCACATATTGGTCTAAGAGGATGACATGGTCTCACAAAGTAACCAAGAACCATATGAAATGATGGTCTTGAATCCACACACAACTAGGGAGGATCCATACGATTATGTATGACTTCCCCCTTGTTTGTTTAATGGGATTAGCCTCCAAGACATAGCCCTCAATAATCACTAAGAATGTACAAGTGGATCGTAGCTACCCATACAACAAACACTTACCCCTATCCTCAAATTTTCCCAATGTTTGATTCCTTATATACACTCATCCAAGGTTATCTACGTCGATCTTGGTGAGGAATCACATCACAACAAAGAAGGCAACATTTTAAAATAGCAAGAGTTTCACTAAACTACCAAAGATCATAAATATTGAAAGAAATAAAAAATAGTACCAATAATAAGTCAAATAAATGTGTTCAATTCCAATAGCAAATCAAACATAGCCACAATAACTACACAATAGAGAAAACTCACAATAGTGATTAAACTAATTCAAACAAGATAAAATAAAATTGTTGGCCCATGCAACAAAGATGAGAGATCATCAATAATTGAAGGAAACTTCACAATCCTTAAAAGTGCACATTACATAACTATACGACTAGAAATTATGGCTAAATAGAGTGAAGATTCATCATGACTCCAATAATAGTCCCTCATGTGTGCATTTGTGGCATGAACACAAAAACTCCCACATGGCATGGCCATGTACCTAATGGAGAAGACATGCCTAGGCTACATGCCCAAAAAACATGACTATAATAATAGTCCCTTATGCATGCATTTGTGGCCTGCACACTACAAATCCTAACATATCATGGAAATACACCTCATAAAGAAGGCACACCTATGGCCACATTGCACATAGCAACGTGCCTCACAAAGAAGACATGCATAGGGCACATGCCACATAGCAATGTGTCTTATGGAAAAATGTGCATGCATGTCACACACTAAAGCTATATGTATACATCATGAGGCACATTCATATGTTATCAAACACAATCTATTGTATCTAACATGAGTTCCTTTCTACATGTGTGCAAATCTTCCAACACTAATCGCCACTAAGAAGGAATAATATAAAATGCATCTTCAAATATTTGTGTGTGTGTGTGGAATTGTGTCTTTGAACCCAAATCACTACCATCAACAACATGTAACCATAACCTACACTATATCAAAACATAAGTATGGTGTGACATCATATCTATTTGCATAATGTCAAAACACATGCAAACATGAAAATCATCATAGCATGACAAAAATCAATCTCCATATGTTGGAACAAAGATATAAATAAGATAATAGAGTAAGAGGAAACCCGTACCAAGAACCACATACCAACTATCAGCAATGCCATCAAGATAAATGTAGGATAGGATACCACTATGAGCCATCCAATGGTCCATTCTATGAGGAGAACTAGGGGATACTATCTTTGAAAGGTGTGGTCAATAGAGATAATCCCTACTAATGCCACAATGTGTCACCATAGCTTCTTGAGTTTTCCATTCTTCTACTTAACACCACATTTATTGAGTTCCTCAACAGTGAGGTTGGTTCTCAATAGGATGCACAAACATGTAAACACACAAGCATGGTTTCATCATACATGTACAACAATACAAATTCATTTTTCTAGTTAATTACTTAGTGTAAACATAACTCCATTACATAACATAGGGCTATAATCACCATAAGTTTTCAAATAAACTGCCCAAACATCAATTGGAGTTACCCTTTCTAAGGTAAAAACATAATTTATTTATAACTTCAAAATTAAAAAAATCACAATACATCCAAATAAGTTCAATAGTGCATGGAAATAGACAACATGATCCATAATTAAACCCATAAATTACCCAAATTGGATATGCTAATAAAATGGTGTCTCGAATAATAGAGATTATGTTGGACCTATAATATAGATCTGGACTTTGTTTCATCATACACAAGCATGGTTTCATCATACTTGTATCCAAATACACCGTCCATAGATAGGTACTCAATACCACAATCTCATGGGTACCCTTTTAGCTGAATTTACACTATATTTAGGTGAATCTACCCTTGTATCATTCCTTGATCTAGTATGTCATTCCACCAATCAATAATTTTTGCATATTCTTGGGAGAATACACTATCCCTTAGGTGAATATGCCATATCCTTAAATGAATCCTCCTTGTCATCATCCTAAGTCCTCTTTTTGTTAAGTCTTATCCCTTCATCTTTAGGAAAATCCACCTATCCTTATGTGAATCTACTTTCTCTTAGGTGAATCTATTTCACATAAATCATTTATCTTATCCATCTTTCTTATGCAAATGGTAAATTTTTCCTATCCTTAGATGACTACACTCCCATTTAGGTGAATCTATCTAGTTTTAGTCTCCTTCCATTATTTTGTCCAAATTTGTATCCTCTAGTTTACATGAATCTACTTGTTCTTAGGAAAATCAACCCTATCATTCTAAGGAAAATTCACGTTGTCATCATCCTTAATCATCTACCTTTCAAGTGTATAGTCCATCCATCCTTGGGAGAATCTAACATATTATTGGGAAAATCCACTCCCTCTTAGGTGAATCCACCTTTTCCACCTTCTCATTAATCTATTATTTGTTCTAAGAAGGACACAAAAGTGGATAGAAAACAATAGAGGAGATAGTACTCAAACAAGTACTAAGGAATTGCATTAGTGACATGTCACAAATGTGAGTTATACATGTTCCAAATTGATTGATTCTTATGAAGGAACTAAGTTATCTACAATAAATATCCACCCAAGAAACCCATTTGCTTTAGGCAAACTATCTTCTTAGTAGTAGCTTAATTCTTGAGACACTTGATTTAGATATGATCTTGTAAATGGTGTTAAAAAGAGTAATTAGTCACCAACCAACCACACTCTTCATTTGTATATTTAAGAATTAGTTTGGTCAAACCTTGATTGTAACAAGCATAACCAAATCCTCCATGATAAAGTTAACAACAAATATATTATTGCATAACCAAATCTTTGTGGTGGGTGTGTTCAACAAATATATTATTGTGTGAATTGCTTTTGTCCAAAATTTAGGAACTTGATCTACATATCCATGAAGGCATGATTAGGTCTCTATACAACACTCTTTTGTTGATGCATATATGTAGTGGTTAGTTGTTTTCTTTTAGTTGTGGATAAACCATTTTGAGTGAATTTCTCATTTACTTGAGCATTTTACATTTAGAGAACAACTGGATGACCATTCAACAAGGGGTTTAAACTCTTTGAACTTCACAAATGCTTGAGCTTTTCTTGTCAAGCAATGTACCCACATCTTAAAGACATCAAATTATGAAAGATGATAGTCCCAAATCTGCAAATGACTATCACAGCATAGTGAATAAGGGAAATCCATAGATACATTAATGAGTAGCCCTAGATCAATACAAAGAGAGCACATGCATGCTAAGGGAGCATTGAACAAGCCTTTTTCAGGATAATATAATGGTAGTAAAAGAAATCAATAAAGAGCATAAGTTCATCAAGAACAATTCTTAGCCACAAATATCTAAGGTAATCATAGAGGAGCTGATAATAAGTGAGTTCAAGAAGACACACTCAAGCCTTCATCACATTCCATAAAAAGAAAATCATTAGTCCATATAATTGGAAGGAAATGATATATTGCAAAGATTATTATAAAGGTATAAAATAGTAAAAGAGATGAGACTAATCTTTTATTTCTACTTACAACAGTGAATTAGTTGAGATATACTCATAGACAAAGTGAATGACATGTATGAGAACAACCTCAATAAAGGTAAAAAGGACAATAAATAGTAGTGATAGATGACAATGCATTGAATGTGCCAAGAAAAAGACAGTGGAAGCCATGGAGAAATCACTATCAAAACAAAGCCACTAAATAAAACTATGTTGGTGCAGCTTGAGAAGCACAATAGAACAATGAAAAAAGAACACTACTTGGTCCTTCAAAAGCATGTAGTTGCAATGATTGAAAACCACAATGACAACATAAAGGGCATGAATGTTTGGAGTATTTCCATTCTTAAGAATCTCATGATAGTCCATTATTAGGATAGGTGAAGTGCAGTATGAAAGTGTCTTAAAAAGCTAATATAGCCATAAGTGATAGTGCCAATGCTTTGAGTTCAAATCCTCATGAAATACAGTCATGTTTATCTCAATGCAACGTTTGCCAGCATCCTCCCTGCGTGTGCCAAAATAGGAGCTTTGGAACAAGGTATGGACATCCATCAAAGTATAATCGAAGGGGGTTTTTTGTCAGAAATTAGTTACAAATGCTCCAATAACAAAAATTGCAAAATGGGGTAGCATACGCACGACATGTGAACTGTATGACAGAATACCTCAAAGAGATGTCATTTCATGGAATTTTAAGATCGCAAGATATGCACAAAATGGATTAATTCGCAAAAAAAAACCAGTTGCCTTTGATTGCGAAAAAAAATTAGTTGCCCTTCATTGAAAAACAAAGAGTTTCTTTGATTGCAAAAAAAAACTTACCTTGCTTGTGCAGAGATTGCTCTGGTGGGGGGGGGCAGGGAGGCAAGACGATCGCCGCTTGCTTCGGTTTGCTTTCAAAATGAAAATGCGTTGTGTTTTTTTTTTTAACAAAATGCCCAAGGTCATCAGAATTCCGACGAACACGAGCATTTAAAAAAAAAAAAATTCACACAATGCTCCTTGTCCATCAGAAACCTCTGTCAAAATTTGACCCCAAAAATATTAGTGTCATCACCTTCCAATAACCTCAAAAAATACAAGTGGAAATCATTTGGAAGTCGTCACTTCCTTATGATTTACACAAGGCCCATAAAATAATTATTAGTATTAATAATAATTGTTGGTGTAAATAATTATTCATCATGGATATTATTACACTTACTTAAGTTTACTTAGGATAATGCATTTCATAGTGGTTTGGATATGAGACACTTGGGTGTTTTTGCCACATTGGCATAGTGTGTGTAGGAGAAATTCCACCTTTTATGGTGTTGATCTTGTTATTACACTATCATATCCACTTATTGTGGAGTGATAATTCCACCTTCGGTGGGTGATCCACCTCATTTGGAATATTATATTATTTCTCCTACCTACCCACACCTATTTCCTACCTACCCTTTTTTTTCATTGAGCCACATGTCATATTTGTGTGCTCACACATCCATATGGCCTTGCCTATATAAGCAGGCCTCTATTCATTGTATGTAACTATTGAATCATTTTCTATTGATGAGAATACAATTTATTCTTGTCCCATATTGTGTCTCTATTTTGTACATTTCATTGACCCCTTGATCTTGGCAAAATCTAACATGGTATCAGAGCCATTGGGGCTTCATTGATTCATCTTGAAGAGGCATTATTGTGACATCAAGAGGCAGATCTGAGGAGCATCATCATTTGGAGGCGTCCTAGACCAGATCCAACCCCGCCATTGCATCCAAAAGGTCGTTTCCATGAATTTTGGTTATAAAGTTGGCCTATTTTGGTGAGAAAAAAATTTTCTCCATTTTTGCCATATTCGTACAGATTTTCGAAATATAATTATTTTTTTCGGAATTTTTTTTTCAATTCTGGAATTTTTTTTTTCAAAAATTAAAAATCAAAAAAATTGGAAGAAAAAAATCGAAAAAAAAAAATATCAAAAAAAAAAAAAACAAAGTTTTTGGGGGGTCCGCAGACCCCCCCCCCCCCCCGTGACCCGCAGGCTGCAGGTCTGTCAGAGCATACCTGTCTGCTTCTTTCGCCATCCGGTCCCGTCAGCACCTCGTTCCTCTCGCCGGTACTCGCCGCGTCACCTCCCGCCGCCTCCCGCACGTCCTCGGTCTGCACACCGTGCGTCCTCCCTACTCCGCCCAGCGGCGCTCCAGCCTCTGTCACCACTGTCACACCGGAAGACTATCTCTCTCCGCCACCGCGGCCCTCTGCACCACGCCACCAGCGGCTCCTCCCACCACTCCTCCTCTTCGGCACCTGCATCACCCAAGACTAGAGGACCGTGCCCGCCACGTGGCAGGCGGCCACTGGCCCGTGGTACAAATCGTACTGCACAGTCGAATCTTCCGTACACCGAGTCATCTGCCATGCAGACCTACCATATCACCAAATCCGTACAGTACGGACTACGCAGTCATCTAGCCACGTCATCCGTCTGTACAGTACGGACGCCCAGTCAGCAGAGGGCGAAGTTTTTGCGACGGTCATACGGCCATCAAATTTAAGTTGGTGAATTGTTGACGTCAGTGCCACATCAGCAGGGTTTGAAAATTTTTGGACCCCCTCTCATTTGCATTTTTTATTTTGCAGTTCAACTTCAAATGGCCATAACTTGCTCATTTTTGCTCCTTTTTTGGTGCAATTTTTTTTGAAATGGACTAGAATTTTGTGCTCTCCATAGTGGTGAAAGAATTTTTTGATTTTGATACACAAGTTTTTCAGAAAATGCAATTTTTGGTGACTATCCCTGAGTAATCCCAGTTTTTGCAACTTCAGAGGCTTCATTTGGGGTCATATGACCTCCTTTTTAGGTGTCATTTTTTTTGAAAGTGCGTATTTTTTCATCTACTTTCACATGATGCTATCAGATTGATGTCATTGTAAGTAAAAATTGTACTTTCAGATCTTGGCCATTTTTGGCTCTCTTGGTACTTGTATATTTGCTTGAATCTCAGTTATATTCATTGCACTATTGATTGAAGTCTCTTGTATCTCATTTGAGAAGTTGTAAAATTTGCATCATAAGTCCACTTTGTCTTGTTTTGCAAGTGGCTCATTGTAATCGCACTAAGTATAAAGTGCCAAAATAATCACTTTAGGGGGGGTACTTTGATTGATTGAATTTGGGGGGTGTCTCTTGTGCTTTTGTGCTTTTGTGTTCTTTCCTTTTTGCTGCTATGGGTTCTTCTAAGTTTCCTCTCTTAACTCCACATAACTATGCTACTTGGAAAATTGATGCATGGAGTAAACTTATGGAAAAATGACTCACTCATTACATTGATGGAACTATTATTGCTCCAGCTGATCCTAAGGCTGATCCAGTTGGTCACTTAGATTGGCTCACTAAAAATATCATGGCAATTGGTACCTTAAGAAAGTATGTATCAAAGGATCTCATTTTTCATATTGAGAAATGTACTCTAATCAAGGATGCTTGGCAAAAGTTTCAAGACTTGTATGGTCAAGTTGATGAGATTAGGGGATATCAAATTGATAGTGATCTCACCATGTTAGATCCCAAGAACTTTGATACTATACAAGATTATGTCACTAAGGCAAATGAGTTGAGGGCACAACTCAAAGATTGTGGCATTGATAAAAAGGATACTCAATTGATATTCAACTTGACAGGCAAGCTTCCACAAGAATATGCAGCATTTGTTTCTAGTTTCCAAACTCATAGGATGGCAATGGGTTCAAGCTACAAAATGCCTACATTTGATGCTTTCAACGAAATGTTGATGATGGAACAAACTAAGTTGATAAGCATGGGCATTCTTAAGGCTTCTAAGTCTCAAGCATTAGTGGCAAATCAAGGGAACAAAGGAAATCAAGGAAAGGACAACTCAAACAAGAAGAAATGGCAATCAAAGCCTAAAGAAAAAGCACCATCTTCTCCAAAACAAGGAGATTCATTCTCTTCCAAGAGAGATAATTCACCAAAGAGGGAAAGACCTACTTGTGCTTATTGTAAAAAGATTGGTCATGAGGAGCATCGTTGCCATTCTAAGAAGATTGATGAGCTCACACATATCATCAAAAAGCATAACATTGATTTGCCTAAAGTCTACAAGAAGGATGATTCATCAACTTCCACTTCCTCACATTCAAAAGGAAAAGGGCAAGCATTCATGGCTTCTACAAGTGGAAAGACTCACTCTTTTGGAACAAGAAAAGGAAAAGCTCTATGTGCTACTATCAATCATGATTCAGAGAGATGGCTTCTAGATTCAGGGGCTTCTCATCATATGGCATCTTCACAATCTATGTTCTCTACATTTGAGCCTTGCACCATGCCACAGATTTTGATGGGCAATCATACATACATGGATGTGATTGGGAAAGGATCTATTGACATTGGGGATAACTCCTTCAATGATGTTTTGTACCCCACTTGACAAACAATCTCCTTTCTATCTATCAAATCACACATGGCGCAACTAAGAGAGTTGTGGAGTTCACACCTAATTCAGTTTTCATTAGAGACATGGAGACTAGAGCTATCATTGCAACTAGGGTGGTGGATCATGCATCTCGGTTATACTCCTTTTCAGATTTTGTTGATGATGATGATTTCACATTTGATGATTCTACACATGATGATCACACTTATTGTGATGGTTCAGCTTTTGAGGAGAACTTTGGACACTTGAACATGGGGATTCTCACATGTGAACCCGTTCTTGAGTCTTGTATCTCTCATATTGATATTACATCACCTATTGCACCTGATGATGTAGATAGTGCGACAGTTTTGCCTTCATGTGATTTAGTGCAGCAGGATATACATTGTCTTCCAGCTTCAGATTCATGGGATGATTACATGACAGATATTGCAGGTTTGTTTATGGAATCCTACATTGCAGATTTGGGAGACATCATTGATGACATACATCTTCTCTTTGATGAAGATGATCCTTCTTCTATTGTTGTGAGGGCACACTCTGACCCTCTTGTTCATTCTCTACATGATCATTCTTTCGAGGTTGACATGATTGTGGATACTTATGTACAGCAGTTGGAGGAGGTCTCTTTATGCTTTGAGGAGACACATGAGTCTTAGGATATTGTTCTACATTCATCTTCACTAGATCTTGGAGTGCCTTTTTCAACAGTGTGGCACAGTTTACCACCTTTGGAGGGGGTATCTTTCAGCATCGACATGGGGACACTTGAGCAATTTTCAGAGATTCCTTTCATCATGAGTTTTCTTCATACATCTTACCTTCATGATTGGGGAGACTTCATGGATACACCTTTGGTTTTGTTTCTTCCTAAGGGGAGGAATGTTGTTCAACGTTCATGGAGTAGTTTCTTCATACATCGAGCTTCTATCATTGGTGCAGATTCTTCATTGAGGGAGGATCACAGTTTGACTTCTCTTCTTCTCTCATATGGGGGGGACTTTTTCCTCACATGGGGTTTTGTTCCTCACATTCTTCTATGAGAGTTATTGTATAGCTTTCATCTCTCTTTTGGGGGAGGGTTTTTTCCCATTGGGTTTTTCTCTCTTTCCCCACTTTGTGAGAGGTTTCATTGCATTGGTTTGCATGCATTTGCATTTGTTCATGGGTACCTAACATGGCCTCGTAGCTGGGACCCATCTTGCATTGCTTAGTTGCATTGTAGACTTAAGTGCATTCCCCTAAGTTGCACTTAAGGGGGGGTGTTGGTGTAAATAATTATTCATCATGGATATTATTACACTTACTTAAGTTTACTTAGGATAATGCATTTCATAGTAGTTTGGATATGAGACACTTGGGTGTTTGTGCCACATTGGGATAGTGTGTGTAGGAGAAATTCCACCTTTTATGGTGCTGATCTTGTTATTACACTATCATATCCACTTATTGTGGAGTGATAATTCCACCTTTGGTGGGTGATCCACCTCATTTGAAATATTATATTATTTCTCCTACCTACCCACACCTATTTCCTACCTACCCTTTTTTCTCATTGAGCCACATGTCATATTTGTGTGCTCATACATCCATATGGCCTTGCTTATATAAGTAGGCCTCTATTCATTGTATGTAACTATTGAATCATTTTCTATTGATGAGAATACAGTTTATTCTTGTCCCATATTGTGTCTCTATTTTGTACATTTCATTGACCCCTTGATCTTGGCAAAATCTAACAATAATAATCAATATTTCCAATTTTACCTCAGAAGTTCTCAATCTTTATTAGTAAGCTCCCTCTCAATCATAAATGTGACCAATTGATGAGAGCTGGTTCCTTAATTCTGTTATCCTCATAAAATATGAAGTGATAGTCTCTTCTTTACTCATTTTAATATTACAAAGTTGATTTTTTAAGTGTGAGGATTCTGCTCGTGTTGTTACTCTCAAACATGTCTTTCAAGCCTTTGAACATGTCATATGCAGAATCTAACCTTGTAATGATAGGTAGTAGATGACTCTTTACTCCATCTACTAATAACTCCATTGCTTTAATATTGTTCTTTTCCCACTGACTCTGTTCGTCTTTTCCATCAAGTTTAGAAGGATTCTCTATTATTGTTTTTAACTCATTCTTCCTTAGTACCAACATCATTTGTAGTTTCCATGACTCATAGTTTGAGGCACCTTCAATTCTATCTTCGAATCTGATTCCATTTGTCATTTTAAAATACAAACTTTCAAGGAGATATCAATCCAATCTTAATCAAATCTTCCTTTAGGCGGTTAGGCTTTATAGAAGGAAAGTTGGCTCTGATACCATGTTAAGTTTGGATCAGATTTATATGATTAGGTAATTTTATATTTTAAATATTGAACACAATGAACTTAATTTCAGTCTGATTTAGGTTCACTGCTAAGTGATTGTCAGAATACAATTTCACTTTCAATCTGATATAGATGCAGATTACAATGTATATATAATGTGATTGAACTCGCTGTGTATACTTTCGATCTGCTTATGTATATTCAGAATTTGATGTGTGTTGTATCGATGTGCCTGAGTATGTAATGTGCCCTATCACGATAATGAGGAATACCAGTTTCCTTCTGTGTATATGAGGTTCAAACTTCTTGTTGAGTACATATTCGAATGTCTTTTATCTGCTTGCATATATCTCCATCCTACTATGTCATATTATTTTCCACGATATGTAATTCATACATTAATCATTGATGAAGGAAAGCATGTATTATATTCGCTGATAGGAGATGACCTTCAAGAGTCATCTCTCCTTAGAGAGATACAATTTCTCATAAAGTAATGCACCCTTCCAATATAGAGTGGCAGACTTTCAGGAGTTGGTCATAAACAAACATTAATAATAATAATCTAAAAATAACATCACTTGGAAATTAATTTGCTTATAAGGTGACAGCTCAAGTAATTGTCTAAGGCCGAAGGCCACTTAGACAATTAAGTTAACTCTGTCGGCCCAAAAGGAGTCCAACCAAAGCTACCATATCATCAACACTAAGGAGATACACAACACCAGACTATGGGATTGGCAATTTAGGACATGAAATCAATGCTATCAACAAACTGAAGATAAGAAAATGTAATTGAACAAGAATATACAAAGAATAAACTAATCTTACTCCTACAACATAAAGGAAAAGCAGAAATGAAAAGATTTTGAATAAATTTGGAACCAACTGAACCAAAACTTGCAAAGAAATGACCAGTGCCAAAGAGAGGGCAGCAGAGTCACATAAAAGTTCCCCTATGTTGTTACATTCAAGCATATCTTAAAATCCTTTTGAATTTTATTAACTTGTAATAAAAAGACTACTAAAACAATATTCAAACATTCATACTTAATGATCCACCTGAAAACATATAGAATCTTGTTGCATCCATGAAAGCATTTACTCCATTCCTTGAAAAGAAGACAATTAGAAACCACAACTTAGAGCAGAAAATGTGCTTGAAGAATCACCATAATACTTGATTATTTCATTCAAAGAAATATAAATTCTCAAATAGAGATGAACACTTGATAAGATAAAGTTGTTAAGCACATTTCAAGACACAAAAAACTTCAAAACTAAGATTAACTTTCAGAAACCTGCACCTAACTAAGAAACACCTTACAATATCCTTTACAATATTGTTTGTCTTAGTAGAAAATCAAGGCTGGGACCCTTCAAAATGAAGAGAAAACTTACTAAATATACAATAGATAAAACCTAGAAAAACCCTAGAATGCATCAAAAGATGACACATGTCTTCATCTCCCTGTCTTTAATTTCAAATCTGCAACTTCCTCTTCCCAAAAATGGGTCTTCAACTTGCACTCAAAATTTGGATGTGACCTTTCAAAACCTAGAGAAAAAAACTTGCAACAATCACCAACCACACTCAATCTTGCTCATTGATAAAAAAATTTCATATTTGCATCACTACACCCTGCCCACTTCTTACTGAAGAAGTTCACTTGCCATAGTTTTCCTTTTTGGTCGATGTCCACTTGTTGCAGGAGCCCACTTTTCTCTTGAAACTAAAAAATATCTAAAATCCCCATGTTGGAAATGACCTATCACAAAATCTTCTGCATTTTGACCAAAAATTCCATTTTTGGCTCACTGCCTAGCTCTGACTAAAATTCCTCTCTTTTGTAGTGGATGTCATATTTTGTACCCATTGTATCCTTTCATGTGCCAACACTTCATACCTATGCAAAAACATATTGAGTTCATTCCTTTTCAACACTTCTATTAAAGGGTTTCACCTTCTAAATGAAACCTCATTTAAGCAAAAATCGTTTCACTTTCCTTATTTTGACTATTCACATTTTCCTTGAGTGAGAACATTTTCATCTTTTAGTGAATCCTTTTGATAACAGTCAACAAATATTAACTGTAAATTTTCATTTTTACTTTTACTCATTTCTCCCATTTGGCCAATGACATACTTCCTCACATAGTGGAAACAATTACAATCGATAAAATATTTCAAGATCTGCAAAATCATTCTCACAATTTCATTGAGTAAATAATATTCACTTGAACTCTCTGTATATCTTTTCACTTACTTGCATTGGCCCTCCTCAGGAGAATCACACAGAGGCATTGATATCTTTATAGAGTCAAGAAAATCTACCCCATAATCTTACATTAGGTGAGAGATGTTACATTTTCTAGCAACTCTTTTCCAAATAAGGCACTTGATTAATGCTCTTGGGTAAAAAATAAGTTTGTGACACAATAAGAACCATTGGTGCTTTATTTCGTTATGTTCTCTATCTAAAATCTTTTCTTTTTTGAGCATCACAAATCCATGAGTTCTTCGTAGTTGTTGACCAACATGTACACGAAATCAAACCCCCTGTACCTTAACTCTCACTATGGATCAACCGATCACTATCTGAAGTTGCACAATTGCCTTGTGTCGTGAACCTTGAATCCACCAGACCAAGCATTTCTTAACTCCAACATATCCTCAGTTTACAGTATCTTGCTTGACCATTATTCCTGCACATTCTTTAGCGAGCACCAAAAGAAATAAACCTCACACATGATGCACTCTCTCATTATGTTCAAATTCAATTTTTTGTATTCAAGGGAGTTATAAAATGTAGTGCTTGTATTTGGTGCCATCACTTCGTATAAGGGAGGTCGGGTTGCACAAAACTCAATCCCCATACTGCCCCATAAATTTTAGGCTTCAAGAACAAGAACATCAAAGGGATGCCACACATCCTGCATTGCCCAACATAATCCCACAATGTTGTTGCAACTATAACATGCTTTGACATTTTCTTCCCACCACAAGCCATTTGACATTCGCCCTTCATCAGTGCACCACTGTGGGTGTTGGCGGGAGGTTGTTGAACAAATGGATAAGAGTCTTGATGCTTCTGCGATATGTGATTATCACTAAACACCATAAGCTTACTATAAGTAAGGCCGCAACCCCTAAAATGGGCCTTCATTCAAATTTGTAAAAAATAATTTGCATCGGCATATCTTGTACACATGTTATTTTCCTCTCTTATTTCATGCCTTGAAATGAATAATAACGCATTACCCTATTAGATTTACTACTTTGTGCTCGACATGGTTTTGCATGGTGCAAATCGATGGAAAAATTGTGCATGTGAATCAACCACTACCCATTTCTCCTCATCTTGTTCTAATTGCAATGTTCCTTAAGCCATTTTATCAAATTTGTTTGTGCACATTGCAGCCAATGTCATTTTTGTTTGCCCTAGAACCTTTCTGACTTTCACCATCTATTTACCCTAATCCTCTATTTACTTCTTGTGGGATGCTTTTCATTATTCTAAGTTTGCCTTTTCATTACTATCCCACGCCAAATGTGCTATGTGTTCAATGTGACACGAGACAATCTTAAAACTTTCATGTGCATTGAGTTCTTATCCCATGGCATGGTCACGACCCTGTAGGATCTTCATGAGATAAGGATCCCGCTCAGTGCTTCATACCTTTGTTTTCCTCTTAGTAGACACACATTTTGTCTCCTTCTTACATGTGTGGGGTAAGAAAAATCCCTTCCCCGCCGCATATTCTTATCCCACGAAGTATTTTTACTTCACCTGGGCCTTGTGGGACAAAGATAAAGACTTCACCAAAGTCTTTAAGAATAAAAATTTCCCCCTCTTAAAAGTCTTCAAAAGACCTTTTCCACATACCTTTTATGTGTGATTTCCAAGGTAAATATGAGTCGGGCCCCAGCCAATCATGAAATGTATTAAAGGTAGAGTTGGGATAATTTTCAAAAAGAAACTCTCATAGCTTATCCTGCATGGACATCTCTCACCATCAAAATATCAAACTTGCCACTTTGCCATTGCACACCGCTTTTTTGCTATGGGCCCACCAAAGACTTAGTGAGAGCTTGATGGTGTTTGGTAATTTGAAATTAAATTTCAAATTACATTTTGCTCCCCTCGTCATTAAATCATTAAGAATGATTTAATAAATCTTGATTTTTATGAAGTCTTTTATTGAGTATAATATATTTAAATCAAAGGAAATGATTTAAATAGAATCACTTAACCGTCCTTAAATATTCAAACAAATCACATAAAATATTATTTAAAATAATTTAAATAATACTCATTCCTTTTCACGAGCACCATCTGAGTCTTCACTGGATGTTGTCATTGGTTGGGTTCCAACGTGGGCTCGGCTAAAAAAAATTTGTTTATGTGCAACTGACCAAGGGGAGAAGTTCTGACTTACAGATCGGAAATACTTGGGGCCTAAGAAATTGAATTTGGAATATTGAACTTGACTTTTTTTGCAAATTTGACTTTTTCCTAAAACACTTGAGTAGCTACTAAAATAAGCTTCAAAAATTGAGCAAAACACCTGACCAAACCTTGGGAGCTGGCATTCTAATAGACTGTAACATACAAAATCTAGGGCATCTGATAGATTGTCAATATGATATTCGAGGTAAAAGATATTAATGTGCAAAGTTTCCTACTCAGGCTTTTCTGAGTCCGCACTTGCTGAATCAACCTGAGTAGCCTTCAAATTTAGATTTTAAAAAACATCAAGTCATCACCTCACGAGCCGCCACATGGCACACTGGCACATCAATATACCCTAGATGAGTGTGCAAGAGGGCTTGATTTGATTAGGTCACATGTGAAAATTATTCACCCTCAAAGTAGTCTCCTTTGAAAATATAAAAAGTGTTGATGTTGAACCCTGAAAAAAGTTTATTTGGAATGGGCTTCAAAAAGTGATCATATAATGAGGTAGGGAGATACAAACTTGGGTTATGGTAGACAATTTTATAGAGAATCACGGGGAACACTTGATTTAAAGTGTAGGTTAACTGAGAATAAAATATGAGTTTTCAAACTGGCCCTCAAACTGATATCGAACAATGTTCAGTTGCAGAACTGAACTTTTTGCAAACAGAATTGGCTTTGAAAAATGGTCAAACGGATTCATGGGGTCAAGCCAATTGGTATGGGGCTTCAAAAAATAGCGAGGAATCATGGGGAACTCTCCATTTGGATTGATGATCAATTGGCACAAAGATATAACTGCTCAGACAGGGCTACTCAAAAAAGTGCAGAAAGGTGCAAACAACTCTAACCACAGGACCTCTGAAGGAGACTTCACAAACGCATCAAATCTGACCCAAGGAAGCTTTCAAACATAGCAACTTAGGATAATTACATAGGGGCAAAACTAAGTGCAATTGGACAAAATTTTACATGGCAACTCAAAGATCAAGCATGAAGTTTTGAGTCCCAACACATATCACAAAACCCATTAAACCACAACAACTCATCTGCAACATACAGGCTGAACCAACTCATCCAATCTAACTGCAATACCGAAACACTGTTCTTTGTGTGTTAACATACAATCTATAATCTCCTCATATTGACTCCTCATATGTTGACATCAATGACAACATATCAGCCAATATCCAATAGGCTTATGTTGGAAAATTAATTAATTTTCTCAATGGGAAAGTATATAAAGAGGATTTCCCCTGTCATTTGAACATCATGAAAAATGACAAGCATTCAAGCATTCAAGCATTCAAGAGAAATTGAGCATTTTCAATTTTCCTTCAAACCTTGGAGAAACAATAAAGTCAAGGATCAAGTATTAAAGTGGAGATCTACATCCTATTTCATGAAACTCTAATTTCATGTGGAGGCAAGCAAAAATTCACAAGGAGGTATAATCATTCAATTTTTTAGTCATAATTCAGCATCTCCCTCAAAAAGAGAACATTTCCTTTCAGTCATTGCAATCACATTTATCTCAATTTCATGGTTAATTCCAAAACTAGGGTTTGAACTAAGGCAAGCCCCTATTCCCAACCTATTTCCCTTTCTTTATGTGTGTAGGAAATAGGTGTGCATTTTTACTTCTCAAAATAAGCTTCAGACACAGAGATGGAAAAACCCTTTTCGGTGTGCTAAAAATTCAGAGGACCGTGTTACTGCATCACAATCCCTTTTTTTTCGGGGCATTTTTCGCAGGGCAAATCCAAATTATTAACAATGAAACAACAACACAATATCATCACACATAACACCAAGATTTTTGACATGGAAAACCTGGTCAAGGAAAAAACCATGGTGGGAACCTACCCACAATATGAAGATACCCTATTAGAAGTATATGAAATATTACAATGGGGAATGCACATGCATTTGGGCTACAACCCTTGGAAAGGATCACTACCTTACAAACAACATCAGATCACATTTAAAAAATCATGTTCAAACTAAAAAGATAGCATCTCCAATGCCTGGTTACAGTTCCAGTTAAGCATATAATAGTCTTCACTTACTTCTTCATACTTTTTCTATGCTACCGAATGATTAATACATTATTCACACATCTCATACCATACCTCTCATAATATTTCAACATATATTTATACATGACATCAACTAATCAACCTAATCAAGGTTGACTCAAACACCTAAAATAATTACAATGATATAGCAGTTGATCAAATACAAAATATCACATGTGGACAAATACGATGTCGGCTAAGACATATAATGAATTTAAACAACCACCTCAAACATGAAACACCTCCAAGAATTATGCCTTGAACAACCACAACATGCTACAATCACCATGTCAACCAAGAACATGAAGGATACCACTAGACCGAAGAAAATCATCAATAACGTTCACATAAATCAATGTGACCCATTAACACGAATAACACATGATCTAGAAACATCCACAAGCATCATGAATTATCACAACAACATTCGCACCAACTCGAATTACTAGAATCAATGTTATCATCATACCAGACCTCAAGAACAACAACTAAGCTAACTGTCAAACTGAAAGGTTAACTTGGGGACCTCCAAATCATGAACCACTTGAATTGAAGACACACATAAATGTCTCAAACATATTCCACACATCTGCAAGTCAATATATTGATAGTTCTGATACTTAATATGTTAAGTACATATGCCAAGCTAACAAGATGAGAGGGGGGGTGAATCATTCAAACTTAATCCTCCATAAAAACAACAAATTCAACCTCGGTAACCTTATCAGAAAAATAGTAATGCATGCAGACTCATAAACAGATAAGATCACAAAACATATAACACTAGATTTAACGTGGAAACCCAAATAGGGAAAAACCACTGTGGGATTTCGGACCCACTAAGAAATATACTCTTCTAGAGTATGCTCGGTTAAAAGCAAATCCTGTTAAAGATTACAAACACATTGCTAGATGTGACCCGGTTAAGGGATTTCTCTCAAATCTGTTAGGATCTCCACTTGTTAGAAGTGACCTTGTTAAAGGATTTCAAACACTCAATAAGAATGTCACCTCGCTAGAGGGTTTTACAAATAAGACTGCTAAGTCCACCCGGTTAAGAGATTTTTTGTCACTTCACAAAATAACAGTAATAAAAATATATCTGCAACTTCACATCTAAAAATGTTAAAGCAGATTCTTATTTGCTCAATACAATTTAGTCATAGGACTTATCTTGTCCCTCTGCTGGGCTCTATACTCTGTTATTCAAAACAGATCTTCAAGCTTCTATGCTCGGTAATCACTATGTAACATCCCTATGCATACACTTGCCCGCATACATTGTTTGTCAACAATTTCCTATTTATAAACAATCTTCCAACTACTTAATCTCCTTGATCACATTTCCCATGATCAATCATAGCCATCAGATCTTCAATCTTGACCAAGTTCAATGTATCCTTTGATCTAAAAATGTTTTACCTTGCCTTGGAACTTGCATACATTTCTTGGAACTTGTGCTAGGGTATTGCGGTTCAATTTGAGCTGTAGATCTTCCTGCCAATCTTCCATTGCCATAGATCCTTAACAAACTTCATGCATGGCTTACCAATCATTTAATCAACTCCAGCTCATTAGCTTCCTTCATTAAATAATGCTTTTATTCATTCAATGCATTATGTTATTACTCAGTTGCAACTCAGTAAATACTAAACTTCACTCAATAGACATTCCACCTTCATTAACTAAGAGTGATAACCTTAGGGTTTATTGACTAGGTTCCTTAGGGTTTACCGACTAGGTTCTTTAGGGTTTATTGACTAGGTTCTTTGCTTGGTAACATAGTATAGTATTAACCTTACAAACAATAGCATATGTAGGATATCAAAACAATCTAAACATCATGATCTCATCATTGTCTAACTCGGTAATAGTTGGCCATTGAATAACTTATTCCTCCCCTTATTCATCACATTCTTTCTGTGTCACTCACCGACATCTTTATACTCATCAAATCATACTTCTTAAGATATGGCAACATCATACTAAGTCAGAAAATCAATTTCTTGACATCAATGACAAAATAATAATATTAAGACAGTGAACATCCATAGTCATCAACAACCTTCTCAATATCCTTATTGAAATGCCAACAATCTCTCATTGTAATTGGAATGCCAATAATATCCCTTGTCTGTTATAATGCCAACAATCTCCCCCTTTGGCATTGATGGCAAAACCAATTGATTTGACTTTATTGATTTTGATTTAGATTGTTGTGAGATTCTGAAATTCTAAAATGCTCTTCCTCTATCATTAGTCTTCTCCCTGGTTCTAAAATTTAGTCTTCTCCTTCAGATTTCTCCCCCATTCATTAGTCTTCTCCCCCTTTGACAACAATGCCAAAAATGAAAAGAACTAAAACATAATTTCTTCCGCTGAGAAGTGAATTCCTTGTTGTTATGTATCAACTCAGTCTCGGTCAGAGCATTTTGTCTTTCAATTCCTGTTCCCTGTTATTGTTTCCTACACACCTTTAGAAAACCTCCTAAAGTGTGTAAATCAGCATCAACTCCTCAAGATATTCTGTAGAGTCATTGAATTGATGCTTTCACCGAACTCGGTCAGTGAATGGAAAATTGGGGTAGGACCCCTAACTGACTTCTGAGATACTCAAAAGTGTCCCTCGGTAGTGGCTTGGTGAAGATATCTGCTATTTGTTCCTTTGTGCTAACATACTCCAACACCACTTTCTTCTCTTGAACTTCTTCTCTAAGATAATGATACTTGATAGAGATGTGCTTTGTCTTAGAGTGCATAAAAGGATTCTTTGAAATATTTATGGCACTAGTATTATCACAGAATATAGTTATTGGCTCGATAACTTTCTCATTTATGCCTTCCAACAGTTGTTTGATCCATGCTATATTGGTACAATTCAGTGCTGCAGCAACATATTCAACTTCTGCTATTGACTATGAAACACATCCTTGTTTCTTGCTAAGCCAACTGACTAGTCTTTCTCCTAAAAAGAAAGCTCCTCCACTTGTACTTTTCATGTCATCAATGTTGCCTGCCCAATCAGCATCAGTATATACTTTTAAATCAAAGACATTTCCTTTCTGATATACTAAGCCATAATCTTCAGTGCCTTTAAAGTATCTGAAAATTCTTTTGATTGCTATCATGTGTGTTTCCTTGGGATCTATAGAGAATCTTGCAACTATACCTACTGCATGTGCTATATCTGGCCTGCTGTGAACAACATATTGCAACTTCCCAATCATAGATTAGTAAAGTGTCTCATCAACAGATGCAAATTCATCATTCTTTGATAGTTTACAGTTGGTAGTCATAGGAGTACTTACAGGTTTAGAATCTTCCATTCCGAATTTCTTCAAGATTTCCTTTATGTACTTGGATTGGGTAATGAAGATCTCATCTTTCATTTGTAGTATCTGTAAACCTATAAAATACTTTATCTCACCGATTAGTGACATCTCAAATTATTTGCTCATTTCATTTCCAAAGTTCTTGCATAGAGAGTCATTTCCACAAAAAATAATATCATCAACAAATATGGTTGAGATCAGTATTCCATTTTCATCATTCTTCATGTACATATTGTTGTTTTCACTTGTTCTTATAAAACCAATTTTGATCAAATATGAGTGCAATCTCTCATACCATGCTCTAGGTGCTTGTTTCAAACCATATAAAGCTTTGTTCAATTTACATACCTGATCATTATTTTCTCCTTCAACAAATCCTTCAGGTTGTTCAATGAAAACTTCTTCTTCTAATATACCATTCAGAAATCCAGATTTGACATCCATTTGATATACCTTGAAATTCTTGTAAGCATCATATGCCAACAATGTTCTTACTCCTTCAAGTCTTGCCATAGGTGCAAAAGCCTCACCATAATCTATTCCTTCTTCTTGAGCATAACCTTTGCAAACTAGTCTTGCTTTGTTCCAAATGACCTCACCTTTTTCATTTAGCTTGTTTCTAAAAATCCACTTTGTACTGATTACATTTTTATCTTTAGGTCTTGGGACCAGTGTCCATGTGTCATTCTTCTTGATTTGATCAATCTCTTCTATCATAGCATTTATCCAATCTTTATTGTTAAATTCCTCTTTCACTATCCTCAGTTCAAATTCAGATATCAGACATATGTTCTGTCTTAGTTTGTTCCTTGTCATCACTGGATCATTCTTATCTCCTATAATCTAACTTGGTGCATGATTCCTTCTAACATACTTGGCTAATACAGGCTCAGTAGGCTCTATATGATCTTCTTCATCACTCGGTAACTGGATATTCTCTTCATTTCCTTCAGCAGTCTTCTCGGTAGGACTTCTTGTTTGAACATAGACAAATTCTTCATAATCTTCTGGTTCTTTGGAGTTTCCTTCATCATTTCTTTCTGCAAATTCATCAATTTTCACATTTCACTCTCTACTATTTTGTTAGATGATTTGATTAGACATTTAATTGCTTTGCTTCTAGAAGAATAACCTAGAAATGTTCCTTCTTCACTTTTCTTATCAAACTTATCATTTCTATCATCTTTGTGTACATAGCATCTACTTCCAAAGATTTTAAAGTAACTTACATTAGGTTTCTTGTCATACCAGATTTCATAAGGTGTCTTCAAAGTTCCTTTCTTCAACTATACTCGGTTCAGGGTGTAAACTGTTGTGCTTATAGCTTCTCTCCAAAATGTTTGTGGAACTTTCTTTTCTATCATCAGGGTTCTGGCACAATTCACAATAGATTTGTTCCAACTTTCAGCTATCCCATTCTGCTGTGGAGTTCTCAGTGCAGAGACTTGTCTTTTTATACCATGATCATTGTAGAATAAGTTGAACTCATCAGAGGTAAACTCTCCTCCTCTATCTGATCTAAGACATTTCAGTTGTCTTCCTATTTCATTTTCAACTCTTGCCTTGTACCATTTAAAGATTTGAAAAACTTCTGATTTTTCTTTTAAAAATATGACTGACATCATCCTTGAGTAATCATCCACAAATAATATGAAATATTTATCACCATAATAACTCTGAACTTTCATAGGACCACAAAGATCAATATGCACAAGATATAAAATTCCCTTAGAAGTGTAGGACTTACTTGTAAAGCTTGATCTTGTCATCATACCTATCTAGCATCCTTGGCACATAGCATTCTCAGGTTTTTCAAGACTCGGTAGACCTCTTACTCGGTACTTTCTACTTATTTTGATCAGATTATCAAAATTTACATGACAAAACCTTTTATGCCATAACCAAGTATCATCTATCTTTGCATAGAAACACTTATTCTGAGTTGAGTCAAGGTGAAATGTGTTACCTCTTATTTGTGTACCGGTAGCAGCTAACTTTCCATGCTTGTCATGAACTTTGACAATTCCTTTTTCAAACTCTATTCGGTAACCTGTGTTGTTTAGTTGTGCTACACTCAACAAATTGTATTTCAAACCTTCAACCCAATAAACATCATTACATTTAGCATTGTCAAGAAGTGTTATGGATCCTTTACCTCTTACCGGACATGGTGCATCATTACCAAATCTTACATAGCCTCCATCATAATCATCTAATTTAATAAACTTGTGTTTATCACCTGTCATGTGATGTGAGCATCCACTATCTATGATCCAAGAATCATTAGTATTTATATGAGATATTAAAGCTTTTTCTTCATACCTTTCTTCATCTGATCCATCCTTGATAGCCACATAAACAACTTCCTCTATATCAGTTTCATCTGATTTATCATCATTAGATTCCTCATCAGCTATTAGGCATGTCTTTTTATCTCTTCTCCTGAAGTCTCGGTGTCCTCTATAATGATTATCTTTCTGTCTGTCATCTCGGTAATCTCTCTTTTCACTAGATTCTTTGTCAGGATAGTTAGAAGCCATATGTCCAATTCTATCACAGTTAAAACATTTCAAAGGTAGCTATCCTTTGTACTTATCTTTTCCTCTCGGTAACCTTCTGGCTAATAGTGCTTCAAACTCTTCTTGCTTCCTGATTTCCTCATATAGTTTGTGTACCTCCTCCATGTTTTTGCGAAATCTTTCACTTGCTCCACTATGATTCCCTTCAGAATACTTATACTTTCTATCATTGTAATCATCAAATTCATCAAGATGAAAAGAACTAAATGTAGATTCAACTTTATTTACCGATGACCCACTGTTATCAAAATTACTTAACACAAATGCATGCAGCTTACCAATAGTAGCATCTAAAGAAACTAGCATATTGGGTACAAACCTCAATTCATTGATTGCAGAGACTCGGATTGCATAAGCTGGTAGAAGGGTTCTCAATAACTTACTTATTACATCCTTTTCTTCAATAGTTCCTCCTGCTCCTTTGATTTGATTGACAATCTCCTTTAGTCTTGTATTGTACTAGGTTATATTCTCACTTTCATTCATTCTCATAGATTCAAGTTGTCCTCTTAGACTATCCACTTTTTCTCTTTGAACATGTTCATCACCATCATACACAGATATGAGCTTGTTCCACACTACTTTAGCATCAATACAACCTTCTAGATCATTAAACTCTAAGTCGGTCAATGTAGATGTTATTTCAATCATTGCTTGAATGTGTTCTTGCTTTGCCTTTATCTCTTCCATTGTCAATGGATAGGTGCTTGGTGTAAAAAAATCATTCTCCAGATAATAGACAACATATTCTCCAATTCCTGATAAATGTAGCTTCATCCTTTTCTGCCATGTAGAGAAACTTGACTTGTTCAGCTTCGGTGCATCCCTCTTATACATCTTTGGATCTTTAACTCAAGTTCCTTTAAACTTTTCTTTCAGAGTCCAAAGCTCTGATACCAATTGATAGTTCTGATACTTAATATGTTAAGTACAGATGCCAAGCTAACAAGATGAGAGGGGGGGTGAATCATTCAAACTTAATCTTCCATAAAAACAACAGATTCAACCTTGGTAACCTTATCAAAAAAATAGTAATGCATGCAGACTCATAAACAGATAAGATCACAAAACATATAACACTAGATTTAACGTGGAAACCCAAATAGGGAAAAACCACTGTGGGATTTCGGACCCACTAAGAAATATACTCTTCTAGAGTATGCTCGGTTAAAAGCAAATCCTATTAAAGATTACAAACACATTGCTAGATGTGACCCAGTTAAGGGATTTCCCTTAGATCTGTTAGGATCTTCACCTTGTTAGAAGTGACCTTGTTAAAGGATTTCAAACACTCAATAAGAATGTCACCTTGCTAGAGGGTTTTACAAATAAGACTGTTAAGTCCACTCGGTTAAGAGATTTTCTATCACTTCACAAAATAACAATAATAAAAATATATCTGCAACTTCACATCTAAAAATGTTAAAGTAGATTCTTATTTGCTCAATACAATTTAGTCATAGGACTTATCTTGTCCCTCTGTTGGGCTCTATACTCTGTTATTCAAAATAGATCTTCAAGCTTCTATGCTCAGTAATCACTATGTAGCATCCCTATGCATACACTTGCCCACATACATTGTTTATCAACAGTTTCCTATTTATAAACAATCTTCCAACTGCTTAATCTCCTTGATCACATTTCCCATGATCAATCATAGCCATCAGATCTTCAATCTTGACCAGGTTCAATGTATCCTTCGATCTGAAAACATTTTACCTCACTTTGGAACTTGTGCTAGGGTATTGCGGTTCAATCTGAGTTGTAGATCTTCCTGCCGATCTTCCATTGCCATAGATCCTTAACAAACTTCATGCATGGCTTACCAATCATTTAATCAACTCTAGCTCATCAGCTTCCTTCATTAAATAATGATTTTATTCATTCAATGCATTCTGTTATTACTCGGTTGCAACTTGGTAAATACTAAACTTCACTTGGTAGACATTCCGCCTTCATTAACCAATAGCAATAACCTTAGGGTTTACCAACTAGGTTCTTTGCTCAGTAACATAGTATAGTATTAACCTTACAAACAATAGCATACGTAGGATATCAAAACAATCTAAACATCATGATCTCATCATTGTCTAACTCGGTAATAGTTGTCCATTGAATAACTTATTCCTCCCCTTATTCATCACATTCTTTCTGTGTCACTCATCGACATCTTTATACTCATCAAATCATACTTCTTAAGATATGGCAACATCATACTAAGTCAGAAAATCAATTTCTTGACATCAATGACAAAATAATAATATTAAGACAGTGAACATCCTTAATCAGTTATATCCATAGTCATCAACAACCTTCTCAATATCCTTATTGAAATGCCAACAATCTCTCATTGTAATTGGAATGCCAACAATCTCCCTTGTTTGTTATAATGCCAACATATATTACAATGCAGAACAATGCAGATCAAAATACCGAACACTGACATTATTGAACAATAGAAAAATTGGCCACAACACTGATACTCAAATCTCACTCAAATCATCATGTGGACCCCTGATACTTTCACTGAATCAACTAGAGATAGTTATCTGAAAACCTTTTAATCCGTAATAGTTGAACATCAATATACAACATAGATCAACAATATGAATCTTCACCACATCACTGCACCAAACAGAGAAATATGTTGACATCAATGATAACACATTCTCAATCAACCTCAACTATCTAAAGCACATATTTGCAGCACTCAACAATCTCCCAAAAAATCCAACAATCTCCCCCTTTGGCATTGATGGCAACATATGATGTGAAAAATAAGCAATGACAAAGAAAGATTAACAACTCCCCCTTTGACCACAATAACTCTTACTCTAATTCTCTACCCCAGATTACTTCAATGTTTTAATTCTCTCCCTCAAACACTTTAGGTTTTTTCACCTGATTCTCTCTCCCTTTGACATCAATGGAAAAGGCACATATTTGCACAACAACTCACAATTCTAAACATCTATCTACTTCCCCTGAGTAGCAGCCTCCTCATCAATTCGGATCACAAGATATGAATGTGAAATGCACAGGGCTAATGCAAACCAAATGCATCTTAGTTTTGATCGGGAGGGGAAATCACCCTAACTTCTCTCAGAGATACTCAAAAGTATCTTCGGGCAAAGGCTTAGTGAAGATATCTGCAACTTTCTCTTTTGTGGATACATACTCCAATCCGATTTCCTTCTCATTGACCTTTTCTCTCAGAAAATGAAACTTGATAGATATATGACTAGTCTTAGAATGCTACACTAGATTCTTAGAAATGTTAATAGCACTTGAATTATTATCACAATAGATAGCAATAGGCTTATCATACATAACTCTAATATCCTTCAGCATTTGCTTCATCCATACTACGTATGTACAATTATTAGCAGCAGCAATATACTCTACCTCTGCAGTATATAAGGAAATGGAATTCTACTTCTTACTCAACCATGCAAACAATCTCTTTCCCAAGAAAAATGCACCACCACTAGTACTCTTCTTGTCTCATGAACATAATTACATTTCTTTACTATTCTGTGTCTCATGAACAAATCCTTTTGCAAAGCAACTGACAAGATTATGGATTTATCATTTACAAATTTATGCAAAGAAAAATAATTATTTAGGTTAACTAATAAAGATAAATAAGATAGATAAATTAGAATATCAACTGTTAATTATATATACAGAGATACATACATGCATAGAATTTTTTTAGATATTTAACTTGTAGAATATTCAAAAAATGTATATTATTGGTATGCTTATTATTTCAAGTTTTATGTACAACTATAATTAGTTCTAGATCAAGTCCATGCCACATGGATCTAATATTTGATGTATAATTTTAATGTGGTACATTATAGACTTTTGCTATCTAATTCATTGTAAGTTTTTCTCCTTGTTGATTGTTAAGGACTAGATGCATTTTAAAATACCTTGCAGAAATTGACAAATCACAAGGATCATGTCCTCTTAAATCAACCCCTTAATTAGACTAATTTTAAGGTCATGTAAATTGTTGTCTCTCAAAATAGTGGATACTTCTTCTAGAGTATTCACTCTATGTGAAAGTAGGGGAAAGGACTGGAAAGGTGGAAGGAATCATCAACAGAGAAATTACTAAAATGGGCTGATAGATAAGGAGAATAAATTCATCTTCAACATTTTTACATTAAATGTAGGATGGCAATCCATAGAAAAAAGAGAATTGTGTAATTAAATATAAATGTGAATGAACAAAGTCTCTTACAACTATAATCAAGGTGATAGTGGATCAAGAATAACATTAATTGCAAGCAATTAGACTTTACGAACATCTAGTTAAGCAAATTAAATGACATAAATTATATGCATCAACGAAGTTGAATGAGTTTGTATCACCAAAGATGCATTTCCTCAACCTAGCATATTGCATATATAGTCAAAATATAATAAAAAATAACTGCCTAATTTTATATTATCCTCAATTTCTCCTATGATGTGGTACAGTTTATTCTTTTATAATTTAACTTGTGGGGAAAACTCCAATTATGTACAAATATTTGAATATATGTTAACTACAAGAATACTTGAGATTTGGAAAAGGTTATAAAATGGAGTATTCACTTTAATACAATGAGAAACTAACATGACTAATTTTTAAATAATTTAAGATAGTATTTGACTGGAATTACTAAAAGTGGGAGAAAAATTACGACAAAAACAATATTTAAAATTTTAGAAAGAAAAACAATATTTAAAAATTTTAAATAAGTAAATGAAATACAATATATAAAAATAAATGTAATTATAATATAAATTTTAGATAAATTAAATATATAATTTCAATTGCTTTTGAATTTAAATTTTATAAAGAAATTTTATAATTGACCAATAAAATATTATAAACATAAAAAAATTATTATTTATATATTATAATTTTTATGTATTATAAAAAATAATTTTTGAAATTCTAGAAATAAAAATAATATTTAAATTTTTTAAATACTTAAATTATATAAGAAAAATAAAAAAGCAATTTATAATTACAAAAGTAAAACAAAGTATAAAAAAAGCTTACATTCAGCTCATAAATCATACAGATGGTTTAGTTTTTTAATAAATAATTAATTTGCTTTTAAGTTTTAAATGTTTTGTCTAGAGATGAAAAGTAATTCATCATCAGCATGGTTGCATCAAATTGATAGAAAGTCGTTTAAAACCCACATCGAAAACTACAGATGCTTTTTATCACATGGTGAAGGTAACGATGCTTCCTTTTACATGGATTTAACTTTATAATGTCTATCAATCAAAAATATGTCGATGAAATTCCTTCCGCAAAGTACTCGTGATGCACAATGTAATAATTAGATCGATACAATTCTTCCTATTAAAAATATACTATAAACAATTGCATAAATCTGGGGAGCTCAAATAGTTTACAGTATATTATTCTGGGGAGCTCAAATAGTTTACAGTATATTATTAGAAAATAGCTTACAGCTCAAAGTATATGCGTGAAATTGTTTTCTTCGTACTTATTTGTAAAACATAATTGTAGTTTATATGAAAATAAACTTGTTATTAGATTATTTTATGAATTTTAATTCATTTTTAAATAGATTTAAATTGTCTATTGGTAATATATGATAAAATTAAATATTTTCAATGAATTTTAGTTCGGTAATGACTAAATTCAAAGTTTGTGAATGGGATTAACAATATTTTTTTGACATTATAAATATAATAATTACATAAATATATTTTAAAAATTTTATGAATAAAATTAGTTATATTTTTTAACAACTCATAAAATATAATAATTACATTTATTCGCTTGTTATTCTTCCAGATTTGTGTAGATTTTGTTGTTGCCAACTTTTTGGATCAAACACCATGATCCATCATCAGAACAAAAGGACAAGTAAGAGAGCAAGATAACAATAATAAAAGTATTAGCAAACCTAGAGGATTAAATAGATGGGAGAAACTAAGGTTCAAGGACAAAGGCACAAAACTCTAAAAGAAGGAACACAAATAAATTATGTAAGAATAAATATATAACAAAAAGTGAAACAAACAAATAAATAAAATGCAAAGACAAAAAAAGAAGGAAGAGAATGTAAATATAAATTATAAATATATAAAGAAAACTAATTGCATTTAAGTGTGTGTGTGTGTGTGTGTTTGTTTATAGATACACGCATGCATACACCACATATGTATATGTATATGTACACAAACACACACACACATAGACACACTTGTGTGTGTGTGTGTGTAAAGAGGCACTTAAAATGAAAGAAGAAAAAATAAAAAAGGAAAGAAAGTAGAACAAATTAATTAAAAATGAACAAAAACAAACAAGGACAAATAGAGCATGAAACAAAGGAAAGGAGAAAGAATAAAAAATATAACATGGAGAAAATAAAATGGGACCAAAAATAAGAGTAGAATGAACCCACCAAGTGAAGGACAAAAGGAACTGAACAAAAACAATGAAGAAAAAAAGAAAGAGAAACCACACACAAGGCAAGGGAGACCAATATAATCAAATAAAAAATAAAGCTAAAGAAAATAGAATAAAAAAACACAAAACCAAAAAAGGACAATAATGAAAGGAAAAGACCAACAATAAAGGGAGGCAAAGAACTAACAATGAAGAAAACAACATGACCAAAACACCTTGACAAGAAGAACAAGACACACAAGGGAAAGAAAGAGTCAAGGAATGGAGAAGATAAAGGATGAGGAGAGAAAAAAAAAAAGGACAAGAATAAGGTTGACCAAAAGGAAAGAAGAGTAAGGGAAAGAGCAAGGGGATGACAAGAGGAGAGGAACAAAACCTTTCTTGATCTCTCACTTGCTTTATTTTCTTGATGGTGGACCATGGTGTTTGATCCGAAACTTTGACAACAACAAAATCTAAACATTCAAGTCCAAATGAATAACAAGTAAAACATTATGGATTCTGGAAATTTCATGAATTTAATTACATTGATGTTTTTCCTTCTATAAAGACAATATAAAGTTCATGCATAAATATTAACATTGAATATTCCACATGGATCTATGTTTTTGAATATGGGAAAACAGGTTTTGATGGGCCCCTGAAACCCATTACATCCAAAAGATCAAAAGATTTACATCAAAGGGCAACAAAACATAAAAGACAACAAACTAAGAAAAGATGGTTGACGAACAAAATGCCAGCAAACAAGAGACAGCAAGTCAAAAACCAAAAAAGACCATCAAAAGCCCAAGTTTAGGTTAAGTTTTGAAGCATTTCAGCAGCTTCCAGCTCCAACTATTCCATATTATCACCTGGCCACTTGATATCCTCAATTTCCTTGTTGTGGCTTTGCATCTTTTTAGTGCTCACCCGTGTTCTTTTCCCAAGCCCTGTTTCCTTATCATCTGGGGTGTCGTCCTTAACATCAATAATGCCCATCGCAGCCTTATCCCCATGGTCATTCTCCAACTTACTAATAAGGGCCTTCATACTGGTCGAGGCAGCCCTAAGAATCTTATGACTTTGCTCACCTATTTTTTTAAGCGTGTTCTCAACTCCATCAGGTCTCTTTTCAGTGGCACCTGCTCTGTTCTCCAAGATAAGAAAGCTATTGCGATTAGTGTTGATAGTCTCCTCCGCATTACCAATAGATTTGGTAAGCTCACTAAGACAATCTGGGAGGGAAATGAACTTTCCTGAGCCTAAAGCTTGTAAAGTCTCAATTTTCCCAGCTTCCTAGGCCTGCTTGGTTTTATTGCCTGCAATTTGCTTATGCATCTAGAGGAGCACCTGTTTGAAGATATCCATGCCATTATTGATGTTGAGGTCAATATCCGGGTGATTCTCTTCCTGGGTCTTGTCACCAGTGGTTTGAAGATTCACTTCCAGTCCTACCTCCCTGACATCAGAGCTCCGAGCATCTTTCATGGTTGTATCCTCCCCCATCAGGCCCTTATCCTTAGACTGAGTCATGAGAGGCGACCGGTCCTTGGTGCCCACCTTCTTATTTTTAGGAGTCTTCTTTTTCTACTTCTGGCTCACGAGGGTTTGGACCTCCTCACTTCCAGTATCCATGTCATTGTCAGTCTCATAATCCTCCTCATACCAACTATCCTCATCCTCCCCTCTCTGCTTCTTTTTGGTCGACCCTTTGTTATGTTTCCCCTGCTCTGTTTTTCTATTTTTTCTACTTGACCTAGCAATTTGGGGGTCATCCTCTATCTCAGCTTTTGTTTCATAGCCTTCTCTTTCCTCATCATCAGAGTCATCAAAATCATCTTCCAACTTGGAGACCTCAGCTATATTCAACTGGACGGTTGTGTTATTGATGTGATTATAAAGAATCACCATCAAACCTTCATGCATTGCAGGGTTGATATTGGGGTTGGATATGGCATCCTTGATCCCAACATTAAGGGCACAGAAAAGATAATATGGAATAGAAATTTAATCTTTATTCCTAAAGTGATTAAGTAAAACAAAACGGTAGTTGTAAACCCTAGTGTATCTACCATCAAGTGTGATAAATTCCATTATAGCAAGCAAATCCCTTCACTAAATTAATTTAATTACCTTTGGCGAGAAGTAGGTATGGCTACCCTTCACCAATCTAGCCTTCTCCTCCTCATCCTTCAGAAATTTCTTCATGGCAGCGTCTAAAATCTTTCTGTCCCTATAAAACTTGATACCCTCCATCGGAAGACCCATTGCCTCCGCAATCATAGTTTCAGTCACCTTGACCTTCCTATTTCCTATGGTTAAAGTGCCTTTGTTCCAACCCTTCTTGAAGATTCTCATAATTTTGGGTCGTTTCTCCTACATGCGTTCCATGAAATCTGTCATCTTGGCAGCTTGAAGAACCGCCCAGAGCTACGGATGACTCTTTCATTTATCAATGGTGGTAGCCTCCATTCTCTTTCATTTTCCACCCATAATTCTATTGATGTCAATTGTTTGTAATTCCCAGCTGATTCCTTTCTTCGTAAAAAACTTTTTGTGATAATCCGCTCAAAATTTGTAGGAGTTTCTGATGCTATTGTTTAAGAGGGATAAAAATTCTCATAAAGCACGCGAGGTGAACTTGCAATGATTACTGTACCTCCTTCTCGGCTGCCTGCAAAACCAGCTCCTGCTGCCACGACTTCCCCTTACACCTCGGGAAATGATTTCAAATCTGACCTTGCTTACCATGCAATCTTTCATAAGTTAAGATATCACGTGCTGCACATGGTAGCTCCCCTTCGCCATTCCAGGTAATAATTAGCTCACTCCATACTGTCTCATTGGAAGCCCAGTAAACTCTCCTATTAGCCTCTCTATAAACATGGGAAATGTGGCATTTTTTAAACCCCTAAATAAACTCCTTGGTGGACTCAATGATTTTTTTGATAGTCCATGATGGTTGATGTTTACCTAGAAGGTAGTTAATAATATTTGTAGAGTTGCCTTCCAACTATAGCATTTTGACCCCTAAATTATAGGCTAATTTAATTGATTGAATGGTGCCCATAGCTTCTGCCATATGATTGGTTTGAATTCCTAAGGGATAGGCAATTGCCCCAGTGCAAAAGCCAACCCCATTTCGGATAACACCACCGCAACCAGCAGGTGTTGGGTTTCCTTTCGCCGCGCCATAAAAGTTGGTCTTAAACCAATCACTGTGGGGAAAGGACCATCAACACAATCTTCTATTGATTTGATTGATGTTGGAGCCCAAAAAGGTTGGGATCTTCCATCTTTTGAGAACATCAAATTCCTCCTTATTACTACAACAATGAACCCCCCTGGCCATCACATTCTCAACACAATTATTTTTTATCTTGAACCACACCACTTCAAAGGTGTTAATATCAATCTGAAATATTCTATTATTTCTCTCTTTCCATATCCCCCAAAGGATATGGTCAAAAGAGAACTTCCACAATTTTCTTATGATGATGTTACTAGTTGAATAATGCCAACTTATGAAACAATCCTACATCTCCTCCAGGAAAACCCAATTCAATTCCCACATTTGAAAAAACATCCCAAAAATAGGAGTCATAAAAGGACAGTGTAAAAAGATGATTCCTCATTATTAAGACAGAGATAGCATATGTTAGGGAAACAAAAGCCCCTCTTTCTCAAACTATCAGTAGTTAAAATATTATTTTGCAAAAGGATCCACACAAAATATTGATCTTAGGAATCAAACATGGATACCAAGCCTTAGCGCAACAAGGAGTAGGATCTTGGGATTGTGCCAGTAAAAGGACAGCAAAAGAGACCAAATAAGTCCCTAAGGAATTCCCACACCACACCATGTGGTCTTCCCTTCTGGTATTTAAGACATCATGGTTGATCATTAAATTTACCTGCTTGAGTTTGGGATCAATAGATTTGAGGTCCACCCACTTTTGATCTTTCCAATAATTGGCCACTTTGGCACCTATCTTCTCCTTACAATTATAGAAGAGCATTTGAGAGGCTCAGACATTGTCGAGACTAGCAATGCCTTTAGCCTGAATAACACTATTCCAAATGAAAGAACCGCTTGGTATCTAATCAAAGACCAGGAAATCATCAATGGTGGGAACTTTCCTTAAGTACTTGACCTTCAAGATATCATTCCATTCTCCTTTTCCCTAATAAGTTCTATAAATTTGGTTGGCAAGAAGATTTTTGTTCAAAGTTCTGATATTCCTTAAGCCCAGACCCCCCTTCTTTTTGGGTTTACAGACATTTTCCCAAGCTATGTTAGTCATTCTCTTCTTCTCTTCAACCCCAGACCATAGGAAGGCTTTCTGGATTTTCTCAATGGCATCAACAAATTTGCCAGGGATTTTAACAAGGCTTAAAGCATACACCGAAAGACTCTGGAGGTAATATTTTAAGAGCTAGAATTTTCCAGCTTGACTAAGAAGGGTCCCTTTCCAACCAACCAACTTTCTACTATATCTATCAACAAGACTATTCCAGAACAACTCCGAGGGTTTCAATCCCAAGGGGAGGCCAAGGTAGATAGTAGGAGGCTTACCAATTTGGCATCCAAGGATCCGAGCCATTCTGATTTGTCTGTCCTCTGGGGTGTTGAAGAAGAAAATAGAGCTTTTATCCCAATTGATGGTTTGACCCGGCCGAGGCCATACTATAAGTGTTGAAAAGGTTCTTCATATTGGACGCTTCTTTGATAGTGGATGACCCCATTAAAATGGTATCATCAACAAATTGTTGATGAGTACATGCTCTAAAGCCAAAAGAGGGTGATATACCATAGAGGAGCCCCAAAGAATCAAAGTTGCTTATAAATCTACCTAGACATTCACCCAAAATGATGAAGAGTATAGGGGATATAGGATCCCTGTGCTTGATACCCCTATAAGTTTTGAAGAATGGGGAAGGCACCCCATTGACAATAATAGAAAAAGAAGGGGTCAAGATGAGTTGATCAATCATCTTAATAAACCTCACTCCAAAACCAAAAGCTCCAAGCACCTTACCCAAGAAACTCCAGTCCACAGGGTCATAGGTTGTAGACAAATCCAGCGTCATAAGAAATCCTTTCTTTTTTGAATCCACCAGTGAATGAATGTTTTCATGGATAGCAATGATAGAATCAGGGATTTGTTTGTTGGGAACAAATCCACTCTGTTGGGGCAAAATGATCAAAAGAAGAATCCTTAGCAGCCTGCTTGTTACCACCTTAGAAATAATTTTGTAGAATGAGTTACATAAGCTTATCAGCCGAAACTTATCGATAGAGTCTTCCCCAGGGCATTTGGGTATTAGAACCAAGAAAGTTGCATTAATTTCCTTTAAGATCATTCTAGCTCCCAAAAAATCCTGCACACCTTTAACTACATCATCTTTAAGGATGTCCCAAAAGGTTTGAAAGGAGAACAATGGAAATCCATCTGAGCCCGAGGCTTTGTTCCCGTCAAAAGAAAAGACTGCTTTTTTAACTTCCTCCTCTGAAGGGATGGCCATCAAGGCCTTTTTCTGATCCTCATTAATAGCAGAAGGGATATTCTCAAGGATGGCACTCTAAGAATGACCATCCAGCCTAGAGTCCACTGAAAGAAGTGAAGTAAAGAAGTTCATGGCTTCCTTCTCAATCTCATCATCCTTCCTCATTTCAGTTCCCCCAATTTTCAGCTTTGAGATTCTATTAGCAGCCTTGTGTTTCATCGCAGTCATATGGAAGAATCTAGTATTTCTGTCCCCAATTTTAAGCCATGGGGATCTAGACCTTTGTTTCTAGAATTATTCCTCTCTTCCAATAATTTTGTGGTACTTCACCAGCACTTCATTTTCCTCCCTGATTGATACTTCATTGTATCCACTCATTTGGATTTTATCTTGCATTTCCTTGAGTTCCAGCTGGGTTTTGGTCTTGGTAGCAAACAAATCTCCGAAAACCTCCTTATTCCATTTTTTAATGTTGTCCTTCAAATTTCTTAATTTTTTTGCAATTTTATACATAGCAATACCTTTGACATCAATAGAGCACCACTTCTCAATGACCTACACAGGGTTAGGGTGGTCTAGCCACATCCTTTCAAATCTGAATGGGAAATTTCTTTTAACAATGGTGTTATCATCAACAAAAATCACAGGAAAATGATCATAACCTATCCTAGAGATAGCAGAGAGCGAGCACTTGTAATGGTTAAACCATTCATTAGAAATGAGGGCTCTGTCAAGTCTGACTTGAATAAGATCATCTCCCATCCTCCTGTTCATCCAGGTAAATTTGGCTCCTTGGAGCTTAATATCATGCAGACCCTAGTTGTTGATAAAGTTCAAAAGATCTATTCTACTTTCTAGTTGTGAAGGGACACATCCAAATTTCTCATTGTCTCAGAGGGGGGTGTTGAAATCCCCCATAACAATCCACATATCCTCCTTCTAAAGAACCCTAATAGCTTCCAGCTTTTTCCAAAATTTGCTTCTACCAAATCTATTATTAGGGGCATAAATATTAGTAAGTAGTAAAGAGGTACCATCCCCAAGTGATGAAACCTGATAAAAGCCAGATTGCTATCCTACATGACTGGCTCCCTAGAAACATGCCTTGGGTTCCAAAAAATAGCAATGCCCCTAGAAGCACCATTAGAGCTTCCACTGAAAACTTCCCCATCCTTAAAAAGCTTCATCTTTTCTACTTTATCTTTAGTCTTTTTAGTTTCTTGGATAATAACAATGTCCGGTTCATGTTCTCTGACTAAATTTCTAAGAACATCCTGTTTATGTGGACTATTCAGTCCTTGTATATTCCATGAAATTATTTTCATTTTCTAACTAGGGAACATACCTCATGGATGGCCATTTGCCTTTTTTCTTCTAGGAAGAGATGGGTTGAAACCCGTGTCAGCTTTGGTCTAGTTTTTTGTCTTGACTGAATTAGCCTGAGGGGTAGATTTAGGCCCTTTTTTACCCCCTCTCTTTTGCTCTGCAACTTCATTTGTATTGCAATATTCCTCTTGAATATTCTGGGTAGTTATCTTCTGGTCACCATCTTCGACCTCAGCCACTTAGCATTAAGCAGTGAAGTCATTGGTGATTGTTGGATGGTGGATTTCACCATCTCTACAAATTGTTGTGATCCCGACAACGAGATTCCTCCAAGGATCAAACACTCTGGGCTTCTTCATAATCGCTATTGAGGTTGTCTCTGTTGGTGTTTTCTATAATGTGATTCGAATCTGCTTCCTCATTGTCCTATAACACCACCTATATTTCTCCTTCTTCTAGGTTATCACTTCTTTGATCCTCCTGATTGGTATCTTTTTGTTCTCTATTGTTTTTGCCTGTTTGATCCTTTTTACCTTCATCAAGCAAAGGTATTTCTGGGTTTTCCACATTAACATCCATTTGTTTCTCTATTGTGTCAGGGATGATGACACTCTAGGCCTCTTTGATTGTTTTCTCTTTTTCAGAGCCCTCAGGTTGCTTAACAAGGTCTTTTGCTTTCCATTGCATTGCCTTTTCTTTCTTTTCTTTTTCTTTGACAACCTGAAGAGGGAATTTCCTTGTTGTATGTCCCACTTTTTTGGTTCCATTTTCCCAATCTATAATTGATCTCAATGGATAAGGGAATATATGTGCCTTGCATAACTGCCACGCAGATCCTGGAAAAGGTAAGTCTTCTTCTAGCCATTGTTATAGGGTCCATAGAGAGGAGTTCATCGAAAGGGCTAGCAATTCCTTTAAACACACCACATGGATCTATGTTATTTATTAATTATCGCAATGAAAAATAATTATGTCATTAATTAATAAAGAAAAATAAAGTTGACAAACTAGAACATTAAATGCTACCTATATTTAAGAAATGCATGTATTTTGTTTATAGAATAATGATAAAAATAGATCTTATGAGCATGCTTATTATATCAAATTTATGTGCAACTATAATTATCTTTAAATAAAGTCCACATCACATGGGTCTAATCTTTAATGCACAATTTTGATATGGTACACATTGAATTTTTCTATCTATTCCCCTAGGTCAAACCCCTTAAACTAGACTAATTTTATGGTCATGAAACTCTCAAAATAGTGGATCCCTTCTTCTAGAACATTCACTCTATGTGGAAGAAGGGGAAAGGATTTTCAAAAAGAGATAGGACTCATCAAGAAAGAAATGACTAAAATGAGCCAATAAATAAGGGGATTAAATTCTTCTTCTTCAAGTTTCATCGAATATAGTAGGGAAATCCCTAGAAGCAAAATAATGGTACAATTACAGATAAATGTGAATGAAGACAAGGTCCCTACAACCATACTCAAGGTGATAGTGGATCAACACTACATTTGTTGTAATAAAGTATACCTTGCTAACATCCGATTAAGAAAATTAATGAAATATAGCATATATAACAATAATGCAAGATGCATACGTATCATCAAAGATGCATCCCCTAAATCTAGAATATTGCATATATAATATGAATCTAGAAAAAAACCAACCACCTATATATGTGTATATCATCCTTAATCTCTCCAATGATGTGGTATGAGATATTATTTTTTAATTAAACTCATGGGAAAACCTCCATTTATGTACAACTCCTTGAATATATGTTCTAAACTATGGTTTTTCTTTAGATGTGCTATTGTGCCTTGCATACATGCCCCATTTTGACTTAGGAAAATAGGGACCCTCTTGTTTTCTTTTACTTTTAATTGTTTACATTTTGGGCATGAGTGATCTCCTTTGATTTTCCTTTTTCTTTTGATCTATTAGACTTATATGGTTTGTCTTGGTATGACAGTAGAAAAAATCCCAAAACTCTAAAGTTTTAATAAATTTTATCTCCTTCATGTGCCTTGGTATCCATCAACCTATTGCCTTGATGGTTTATTTTTATTTGATGTGCCACCCATGTCAAACTTTTAGATCTCATCATCTTTGAATGATGGTAAGCGAGTCCTCAACATCTCAATTTTTAACATAGTATATGTCATATCACCAACCTAAACCCTCAAAATATATTTATAATAACTCCTACATTTATGGTGTGGGAGATGGTCTACATCACCATTTGACTTTTTTTTCCTCATTTGGAGATGTGATTTTTAATCCCTAGGCACTTAGGTGATTTTCTCTCTTTGCAAACCCTTTGGTGAGCTAAACCTGCTAGTATATCTTAGTTTTGGGGTTTTTTCCATTTGTATGCGTTTGTGTCCTACTTTGCATATGTTGATGGCCACAATGTGTGCATTTAGATCTTTTTTATATTCCCTTACTAGGTATGGTTTCATGGGACTTGGTTATATGTTAATGATATTTTTGTTTTTATTTTAATAGGTTTTACTTTCCTTTCCATAAATTTGAGTTTATTTGTAAGTAGTCCATGTGCAAGAGGGTTCAATTTAGGTTCACCCTTGTTCCATTTCTCATTCTCATTTCTTACCTTCTTCATTATCATTTTGCCATTCCATTTTTTATTTATTTTCTCCTATTCACATTTTTTTCCTTATCGAATCTATTTTAGGCCTAACACACCTTTTGAGGTTATTTTCACAGTGACTACTCACTACTTTGTTAAGCTATCAAACCTATTGATGGCCAAATAAAAAATGCAACATAGGTTCAATACTTTACCTCTCCTATCCTAGAAAAAATAAAAAATCTAAGTCGCAGGTCTTGGAAGTCAGGTCATGACTGTGTTGTACAAAAAGAGTGGTTGACTCAATGTGACTTGTTTGTTTAAGGGGCATGTTGGTCACTTTTTGGTTGAATGTAGGATCTATCTCTAATATAAATATAACCTAAGTAGGGGATTAAAGAAAGAGAAAAAGATTAAGCGAATGTAAGGAAATGAAGTGAATACTAAACTCAAATCTCCATTCAATTGAAACATCAAAGATTTATTAACTACAATATTGAGACTGGATCAACACAATCTTTCCTATTGACAGTGCAAGATTCAAACAAATTTGATAAAATTAAATTGTCATTCATTCCTAATTACTGTATTCCACATGCAAATTGGAAATAAATAAAATAATTTCATGGGCACTTATCTTTCAAGCAATTAGATAATTGAGATTCAAGATTAAGATACCACATCGTATGGATGAAGATCGATCTGAAAAAGAGAAAGTATTTTTGGAAATATGCTTTATTCTCTTTCAATCGAAATGTAATTCAACAGACGCAACATACTAGAGATTCTGATTTTTCTTTGTTCATAATGTCTTGAATATATACAATAACATGCAAATGTAAAAAATACCTTATAAACCCAGAATAAATAGCCAAATTATGTGGTATGCTTATACTTCTAAAAACCTGATTTCTAACATGTCCAACCCCCTCAAATGCATAACATTCAATATTTTATAGATTTGGGAACAAAATCCCCTTTATCAAACAATCCATGCAAAGCTCTAGTTTCTTGGTGCATGGAAATACTCTGAACAACATTACCTTAATTTTAACTTCATTTTGACTCTAGCTAACTATCTCCAATTAGAAAATCCTAGGTACATCTCAACTTCCAGTTCACTTTGAGTTTAATTTCCCATTTTAGCCATATTATTAATCAGCCTCAAATTTATCCACCACGTATCACTCATACATATTTCATCTTAAATATATTTATAGATTATGAGAAGGATAACTAGTTAATTTGTAGAATTAATTAAAAAATTTAATATTGTCAAAAGAAATTTGAAGGATTTTCAAATTTACTCCAAGCACTTCAATACACAACAAACTTTTTAACATCTTGCAAATTTAAATATAATAAAAATTTATCCTTATATTATAAATTTTGGAAACAAAATAATTTGAAGGAAATGCCTTTTGTTCTAATTTAAATATTATCTTAAATTAATTAAATATAGTTAAAACTATTATATCACCAATTAATAAATTATTGTGCTCAAAAAGAATTTTAGTTCTGCATATAATGCGAATGGGGAGTTTGGATGGGAACGATTAACGAATTCAATCTATTATCCATCATTTGAGGGTATTAGAAAAAAGGACAGACTTGGGATATTATGTTTTTGTGTCCAAAAGTCCTCATCAAACCCATTTATCCACTAAATATTTACTCAATGCATCCTTTCAAAATCACTTGGTGTGGGGCTTAGGAAAATGTATGACCTTAGGATATTATTTTAAGATCCTTGTTGCTCATTTCACTTTGTTCTCAATACTTGAGCAATTCTTGGTGGGTATTTTTATAATACTTTCTTATTGTATGTCATAAAAATTTGAAAACCCTAGATTCAAAACATGATATATCCACCATATTTTATCAGCCCATGAGCAATTAACATTGGGTTAGGCCATGAGATCTGGTATATTTTTGCTAGGGGAGGGATCAACTTGTTCTTTAGAACCATGAAAGGAAAGGATGGGGAGTTGTCATCCCAATTTATGAATAGCTAGAGGGATGGCAGAGTCTAGGTTGGTAACATAAAAATAATGTTTTTGAAGGATCTCAACACATAGGTCACTAGGTTAAGATGTGAAGGAGAAAAGGTCCCTATTCTTAGTAAAAAACAAGTGTATTAATACTACATCAAAATATTTAGATAAAGAGGGGTGAAAAGATTAAACACCACCAAAATGGGTTTAGTGAGGACAATTTACTTCCTCACTAGGGGGTGGTTAGCTATCATCTAATAAAATATTTAACTCCCGAAAATAGATTTTCCATGATGCGTGAGTATCATTTTCCTCTCCTCAATTACCTTAGGTACAATATACTTATTAGTTTTTCTTTTTTCTTTTTTTCTATATGAATAAATATTTTTTATTGGGAGCCCTTTCCCCACTTATACTAATAAAAAATATTGTGTCTTCCATTAAACAAGACATTGGGACCGAGAAAAATTTTAGACATGATTTTTTTAGTCTCATGAGCCACATCGAATCTACAGTCCCACCATGGCCTTCCCTTTATCTTGATATTTTTTTCCTTCACTTAGTCCATTACAAAACACAAAATTAATTCCTTCAATAAAAATACTCATTACACCAGGGAATGGTGTTTGAAAACTCATGTACCTTATCAAATTTCTTATGACGAATGACTACTACTCTATGAATTCAATCTACTCTTCATCGAATTGTTTACTCAAATCATCCACACTTTCATGCATTTCTCAAAACAAATTGTGAAAATATTTAGGTCTAATAAAGAAGCAATTCATAATTCAATATTTATTCACTGGTGTGAGATAAAAAAATGTTTCCCCCTAAACTTTTTTTTGTTATCATCGCTGTTTATCATTTTCCTTTTGCAATTGTACAAAAATTCTTTTCTTTTCTCAATGCTACTAATGATTTCTTATTAGCATAAGGGCTTAAACTTTGTGTGAGATAATATATGGAATGCTAACATGGATCTTAGTACAATATATTGCTATTTTGATCAACTTTCACATGGCTTAGGGATATCACATGCTAAACTCTAAATAAGATTTTTGCTATCTTTTTTGCTTCATTTACACCTAGGATATCACAGGAAACCATGCATTGGCTTTTCAAATGATAAATATCTAAAAAAAAACCTACTTTATTGTTAAATATGCACCATAATGTGCTTATTAAAAATTTCATAGTCATGATGACTCTTTCCTAATGTTGGATTCCACAATCCTCCATACACTCAAACTACTTGCATGAATGGATTTGGTGCCTTAATGCTAACAAACCTTAGTTATCCATTGAGAGAATCTACAAATGAATTCATCAAAGTATCTGTATTCATTGTCTATGAATTGAGCTTGGATAGTATGAGACTATAGACATCTCAAAATGATTGATGCATTTTCATCTTGTCATGCCATTACCTTCTCATTAATTCTTTTATATTATTTAATTAATCTAATATTTCTTCTATTAATTACATAACTTTTAATTATTTAAATAATTTATTATCCTATTCATCTATTAATTGTCCTATTTATTTCATTGTGTATGTCACTTTAATCCATATTTATAATTTCATTCCAACACATTTATATCAACTTTACCTTATTTCCATGAAACATTGATTATGATAAATGATTATTAATAGCATGTTTAAATGTTTAGTTAGTTTATTACTAAACAATGGTAATATATTATGACTATGAATAAATGATAAGTATTTTTATAAGGATTTACTTGTTGTTTATGGAAGAAATGACTCATTCATGCAACTAAAAAAGAGAAGTAGTTGTCAGTTGTCAACATGCAACCACTCCTGGAAGTGCAGAAAAATTCACAAATCTAGTTCTAGTAAAATGGGCATATCTTCCTCGTTTCTTAATAAAAATTAAATTTTCGAAATGATTTGGAAAGCTGAGAATAGGTGAACCACACCCAAACAATTATTTGAATATATTTGTAATAATAAAGGAGAACCAATCACCATAATTTGACTGAGACAAGTGGTCATAGGAAAGATAACAACTTAGTCAAACTTCTTCCATTTATTCTAATTCAAATTTTAACTTGAGAATAAGTTAGATATGGATTGCAATATATTTATGTACTAAAAAAAATCCCTAGAAAGTCCATTTTTTCATAAAAGAGTTCAAACAAACTCTTTTCCAATCAATCAGATGACAAGTTGTAATAGGACTATACTTCCTAGTCATCATTTTATTGTCACTTGGAAGAATAATCATCTTCCTTGTTTAAAGGAATGAAGGGAAACATATAATATGTTCGTTAGAGATTGAATTAGCTTATATATTTGAATTTGTAATCAAGCAAAGAGAGTAGATAGCAAATAGTTAGAAAGTTGTATCATCATTCTGTAGCAACATATTTTGTCACATCAATGATTTTAATAGAAGTAGCAGATAGTATGAAGCGAGTTACTTGTTTATGAATTTTTGTGCACTTAGTTAAGAGTGTAAATTATCCAAGCAAGGGACACTTTATATATTTTGCACCTCTGATAGTTATAGTAGAAGAACCCACAACACACTATTGTGTTATTACATGTAGTTTCCTACAACAACTATTGTACAGTTAAATTTATTTTTTAGCTCTATTATGTTTTCAATTTTATTTATTTCTTTCAGTTAATTTCCTATCCACATTAATAGAATAATTTTAAGTCTCCCATGGTGCACATATGGTGCCGACCTATTTCAAGTACCCATCCATGGGTTGACAAGTAAATGTATCATATTATCCATTAAAGGTTGCTCAGCATAGGATTTCTTATCCCTAAGTCATAGAGCTAACTATATTGGCCTTAATCACTAGTGGATATAAGGAGCATCTACATTTTTTCTCGCCTAGCTTAAATCTTGCATTTCCTCAAGCAGATGATAGACGTTAGTTAATCATGAAGGATACCAACCTAAAAACTTGTGACTATCATGTCCTTTATTGTTTTAGGATTGTTAATTCCTTTTATTCTTACTGTACATATTTTGAGTTTTGGATTGTCATCATTTGTGATTTGAATATTAGTAACATGCATACACTTGCAAAGCCTTGTCCTTCTCCATTTGGTGTTACAAAGGGTTTTAAAATGTCCTTTCCATGCTTTGTTAGTTATCACCATTCCTTGATATTGGTCCATGGGTTTGTCCTCTATTTTATTTGGTCTTATCTCAAGGATTTTTAAATCATTACCACCCTCATCCACTTCGCATAAAGCTAAAACTAATTATAATCACAAGGAAACACATTGTCATAAATCTTGGTGAACTTCAAGATTTTTCTACTACCATGTTATCACTGTGATCTTTTATCTTCAAATCATCCATGACTCTCAAGATCTCCTTGTCATCATCATTCTGCTAACCCTTCACAACTAATAGATATTCACCTTCATTTTTAAATTTGTTGTCTTTAATTCTCATAAATATTATCTCTGTTAAAATCATCACCTGCATTTTGAACAACAAACTATCCTCTTAATTCATCATGCTCCCTTAAAGGTTTCTCTCTAATATCATACAAATTTCATAACAACATCCATTTGGCATATCATTTGTGATGGGAAACATTATGACTTTCTTGGAATTGTGACTTCCATTGTTCTTTTGAAAGTTATGTTTTTGGACTTATAGCTCTATTTCTAAGGATGATGCTCTCTTAGGTATCATATTACTACCTTCCAACATAATGAGTCACTATCATAATGGTGTAAACCACTTTCCAATGACATTGCAACATTATTATTAAGAAGAGTATTCAACGCTTCACACAAAGCTACCCTTCACTTTGCCACACTTATTTGGTATACTTTCCCCCAAACACTTCTATCTTTTGTCACTTGATTCTTGCATACATATATGAGAGTGATAAGGAGGCTTGTGGTTGTACTAACAAAAGGATAGTCATTCTTAAAAAGGTAGAAAAAAGGGAACATATGGTCTAGGAAAACAATACAAGACATCCACGCTTTCCCCCAAATGAAAGGTCATTTGTCCTCAAATTACAATGTATGGATGATGGTGGGAGAAAAAATCATTTATGAAGAATGTAATTGAAACAATGATAATTAAAAAAAAAATTATAATGCTTAGGTAGTTAATTAACTAAAAAATGATAAATATTACTAATAAATGGATAATCATATATGCAAGTACCAATTTTGATGTTTTGAAAACATGAAAACTTGTTGAATATGTAAATGTATAGGTCTTTGAACAGTTGAATGAACAAGTCCCTAAATAGTTGAATATGTAGGTCTATAAAGAGTTGAATGAATAGATGCATAATCATCATCTATTATGTCACCTCATCATTTGAATTTTCACTCTGCATTCTAGCTCCCTTGGTTGCGAGAATTGTCTTGGGCACTATTCTCAATAATTGTATGAACTATCTCATATATTGTTGTTAAAGGATGTGAGACCAATCTTAGATACTGCTACCAACGACTGCAAGAACAACCTTAGATACTATTGTTTACAGGTATAGAAACTATCGACTATTTTGTTGTAATTAAATAGTATTAGACAGAAACATATGTGAATAATTATTGTAGGAAAGTCTCTCTATCCAATGACTTTGGATACAACCTTAGACAGTGGTTAGCTACAAAACTCCATTTGGATAAACATTTTTTTTATCTCATAAGACACAACCACCTAATAGAAAAAATTTGACAACACATGCTAAGACTCCCTTTCAAAACTGAATACATGGCCCACTTGGAATACAAATCACAACAATATGTCCAACTAACTATGAACACCTTCAAAATAGTAATTTAAACAAGAAGAACTAGGGAAACAAACTACACTAAACAAACATAACTAATTATGCTTAAAAAAATTCAAGAAAAGTTGTGCAATAACACTATTGAATTAAAAAAAAGCTCTGCAAATTTGTGGTCATGCAAATTTCTACTTTCCCTATTATCAAAAGCGCTCTGATGTAGAGCGATGAGGAAGGAGAGTTGCGGGTGGTCCTGGGGAAAAAATCCAAGAGGAGATTGCATTCCTAGAGGAATCATGTGGTTTCTTCTAAAAATATCAACGACCCTCTCATACATGGCACCAAATATGCATGTTTCCCGTCATCTCTCCCCAACTCATCTGGCATTGCCATTAGCTCTGTGAGGAATGCCCAAAATTACAGAAAGATCTTGATTGAAAGGTGGATAAGGGCAGAAAATGTTAGGTTGATCATTGGAAGGTGAATAAAAATTTGCAAGGCAACCGTAATAGCCCTTGGGTTTTTTCTAAACCTAGTAGGAAGCCCCTTTCTTCTCATCCCATCATAGAAAAAAAATATCCAAAGCCTCTAAAGGCAAGGTTTTTTGATCAGGAATTCCTTCAAGATAAGTTGCTAAATAAAAAGAGCATTAGGATTCCCTCGGATCCATTGCTTGAATATTGCAATTATTTCCATGTTAAGGGCATCATTGTCTCATGGAATGGGCAACCTCAAATTTTTGAAGAAATGAAAGGATGGTGGAAAGATTAATTTCCAAATCAGGTATGGATAACAAACCTAGGTTCAAATTTCTCCCTTATCACCTATGCTAACAATGAAATTAAAAAGGAAATTTTGAAACACGAAGTGAATTCAATTGAAGGATATGTATTTTAGTGTTTTGAATGGATGCCAAATTTTAATCCTAAAACTTTTCAGTCCAAGAAACCTGTTAGATGGGTCAATATAGGTCCTCTACTAGTTGAATTCCATTGCCTAGAAATCATGGAATTTATAGGCTCACATTTAGGATATTTTATAGGGGTTGAAGGTCTGTATAAAGATATGGCAAAAGATATTAAGCTTCTCATACAATTCGATACTCAAAACCCACTTCTAGGTTCGATTGAGATAGTTTTAGAAGAAAATGGAATTTTAACCCTTCCCTTTATGAAGGGGAAATCAACACCTCCAAAATTTTCCTATGCAAATCCCTTGTAAGTGACAGGTCTCTGACAATAGGGTCTCTATATATCAATTGCAGATATCCCAAGAAGAAAGGAATGTCAGATTTAAATCCTATAGATATTAAGTCACCCCCTAGGGCTCCGTCAAACATTGAAAAGGCAGTAGATAATCAAAGAAAGTCTCATAGGAGGTCTCACCCAATAGCCAAGAACTTAAGGAGTTAACAGTCCAAGAAAGATTCATCTGAGAACCCTAATGATGAACCCTCTCCTATGCCAGCTAGACCAACCCCTCTACTAGATAGGATTACGGTTCAAGCAATCTCAGGTGACGGAGCCCAATGTTTTAGTATTAGTAGAAGTCTAAACCCTAATAAGAATAGGGATAAGAGGATAGAAGACCTTAATAATAAAGAAAAGTTACCAAATTTGTTAATTGGCACAGAGGAATTCAAAGCGAATGTGTAGGAGCAATTGGATTTACTGGAACAACAGATAGAGATCAATAAGAATGTTGTTATTGACCAGGTTATGAATGATTTGGATCCTACCTTCGGGATGGATTGTCCTTTTAACCAATTCATTGCAATAGATGAAGGTGATGTAGTCCTACTAGGGAGTCAAAACCTTGGGACTGAGGGTGAAGCGTTAGATGAGAACTAGCTGGGGTTAGGGTTTTGTCTAGGGAGGAAGACTAAACCATATTTTGGCTCAATTCCAAAAAAGAAAGGTAGGAAATCCATAGCTAAGATTATAAATAAGGATGGGGAAGTTGTGGGGCAAATGAAAATAACATCAATCATGAATGTAGAGAAGGGGAAGTTCCTTCCCACTCAGTCATGAAGGTCCTAACCTGGAATGTTAGGGGCTTAATGCTCCTAACAAGCAATGCATATTAAAGTGTTGCATCCTTGCCTCAAAAGAAGAACTAACCTTAATCAAAGAAACCAAACTCAATCAATCTGAGATTGGAATATTCAAAAAGAAACTAGGTTACTTAGAGTGGGAAGTGATACCTACGACATGTGCCTAAGGGGTCTTGGGTATTATCTGGGATCCTAGGCAGGTTGTAATCAATATGATTGCCAGTAACAAGTCTTGGATGTGTGTTTTTATCAAGCATCTGAGTTGTAAATTAAATTTTGTTATTTTTAATATTTATGGTCCCATGCTAACACATGAGAAGGAAATCGTTGGCATGAAGTAGGATTGGTGTTAACATCCCACCCGGAGTGGAACTATTTTTTAGGTGGGGATTTCAATGCCATTGTTGATCTCTCTGAGAAAGCGAGTGGTCTGAGAAGAGAACCCCAAGCTCTGATAGATTTCAAAAATTGGATTAATACTCACAACATGATAGATATAAGAATTGATAATGGCACATTCACTTGGAATAATAAAAGGCAGGGATTTAGTAATATTGTGGAAAGGCTAGATAGGTTTCTTTTTAGAGGAGACATCCTAGCCTTTAACTATCTTTTTAGGGCCTCCATCCTTCCCATTTTAGGCTCTAACCATTTTCCAATCCAATTAACCATTGAGGATGAAGTTAAACCTAAGAAGTTCCCTTTCAAGTTTGAGAAAATGTGGGTAAAAAATGAGTCTTTCTTGGAAACTATTGAAAAATGGTGGAAAGAGGTAGATGTTTTGGGGTCAAAACTATATTGTTTTCTTACTAAAATTAAATATATTAAGAGTAAACTTATCCAGTGGAACAAGGATCGGTTTGGAGATATCTTTGCCTCTAAGAGGGACATAGAAGCAGCCTTATCCCAACTTAACGATAAAGTCATCAAGGAAGGTATGGATCAAAATAGCTTTCTGTTGGAAAAAGAGCTACTCCGTAAGCATGAAGAAATTCTGACAAAGGAGGAATGCTTTTGGAGGCAAAAATATATGGTGACTTGGATCTCAGAAAGAGACCAAAATGCTAAATTCTTCCATGCTACAACAAAAACTAGAAGTAGAATCAACAAATTAACTTATATTAGAAGCGATGAAAGGGTAATGCTAGACGACCCTAAAAGTATAGCATCAAAAGCAGTGTCTTTCTTTCATAACTTACTCAGAAAATAACTTATCTCTGATCTGGCAGCTCAAACCAGTTTGATTAACAACATTCCCAAAATAATTGATGACAGTCAAAATTTACTCTTAAATCGAAATTTTTCCAAGAAGGAGATAGAAGAGGCTCTATTCCAGCTCTATCCTGATAAGGCCCCTGGTTCAAATGGATTCCCAACATGTTTCTTCCAAAACTATTGGCATATTTTAGGTGATCATTTGGTAGATGCCTTGGAAGGAGCAAGACGATTGGGTAGATTTCTTAAGGAAATAAATCACACTTTCTTAGCCCTCATTCCCAAAAAAGGAGAATGTGGATAGTATGAATGATCTTAGGCCTATTTCACTCTGTAATAAAATCTACAAGAATTTCTCAAAATCTTTATCCAATCTATTAAAGTCTTTTCTTCCAAGCATTATTTCAAAGGAACAATCAAGATTTGTTCTTGGTAGGTCCATCTTTGACGGAGTCATTATTGCACAAGAGGCAATACACTCTATTCAACACAATCATCAAGATAGTATGTTTATTAAACTAGATATAAGGAAGGCATATGATATGGTAATTTGGAGATTCCTTTGCAAATGTTTCGAAGCTTTTGATTTTAGTAGAGCTTGGATTAATTTTATCTTTGAATGCATTTGAAGCCCCAAGATCGTAGTCCTAGTCAATGGAATGCCATAAGGCTTCTTTGAAATGTCATGAGGTTTGAGACAGGGTGACCTATTATCACCCTTTCTCTTCATCATCATGGCAGAAGCCTTAGCTAGGACAATTCAAAGATCTCAGGATTTGGGTAACTTTGCGGGAATTAAAATCTCTAGCAGTATTTCCCTTGTCACACATCAACAATTTACCGATGACACTTTACTATTTTGGGAAAGCAGTCTGGTAGAAGCTAGAAATTTTAAACTTATTCTAGACTGGTTCTCTACAGCTTCAGGACAAGTGGTCAATAAGGAAAAATCAAACTTATTCTTTTTCAACACAGATGAGAAGATAAGTAAATCTATTACTAACATTCTAACACTTCCAGTTAGGAACGCCTCCCTGTAGATATCTAGGCCTCCCAGTGGACAAAGGGCAAAGGTCATCCAATCTCTAGGGGTATATTCTAACCAAGCTTGATCTAAAACTCCAAAATTTGAAAGGGAAAATGGTTGTTAGCAGTTGGTAGAGCAATTATGCTATGTTCTATACTCTTTGCCCTTCCCCAATATCAGATGACCTGTCTCCCCTTGCCAAAAGGAGTGAAAAGGAAATTGGACCAAAAGCTTAGAACCTTTTTTTGGAAAGGGCTGGTAGATAAGAAGAAATTTGCACTAATAGCTTGGGAGAAGATCTGCAGACCTAAAGACAGAGGTGGGCTAGGGCTTAGAAACCAGGAGTTACAAAATAAGGCTCTAGGGGCCAAGTTAGTATGCAAAAATTATCAGGAACCTCGAATAAGGTGGTGAAAGTCCTAGTCAATAAATATTTAGACTCTCAAGACCCCATTAGTATTTTTAGAATCCTTAACCCTCCCCAAGGATCAAGAATCTGGAATTTCTTAATCAAATGCAGGGAGGTCCTCATTCATGAGCTATCCTGGAATGTAGGGATTGGAGATAAAGCATTATTCTAGGAAGACTCATGGGGTGGGTATCCACCAATCCATGCGATTCTTAATGATCAGAACCTAAAAAATTGCATGGAAGCAAGAGCTGGCAAAATTATGGTTGATTATATCGGCAATCACCTAGTAGACCCAGCACTTGGATGGAGATGGAAATCATATGTAGATGTGGGACTATCTATTAAGGATGGTAAAAAATTAGCAGAAATCATTGCTCAAAGGAAAATTACACTTACTAATTGTGGTGGTGCGAAAGCGAGATCGGGTGACTAGGACCTAATCCCACTTTAGCCAACACATTGGCAATATGAAAGAGCCTAGGGAGATAGGTCACTTTGACTACTTCTTATGAGAAAGAGAGATCCAAGGACTATCTCTTAGGGTTTCTAATCATCTTGTTGCAAACTAGGGTTTGAATGATCAACTAGACTAAGAGATGAAGAATGAAGCACAAATGAACTTGAAATTGCACAAACTTGCAGATATGAAACTAAGATACTAAAAGCATGAAAGGGGGAGGATTTTGGATGTGTACCTAATGTTGTAAACTAAGCCAAACTAAATAGGACCAGGGTGCCACACCACTATCCTTGAGAATCTGACAAAAAGCTATAACTAAAAGACTGCTAATCTGATGACCCGAGACTGTAACCTATCAAATTTAATTGCAAAGTGGAGGGACCATGGTGCCATGCCCCTATCCTAGGTAGGACCCCTGTGCCATGCCCCTATCCTAGGAAGAGTAGGGAAAATCTAAAGATTATGAACTATTGCTATGCCTTTTGCTGATCTGAAATTGCCTCTGGATGCATGTTTTAGTACCTACAACTGAAAAGGGAAGGTTTTGGGTGGCTATACAGGGTTTTTCCTCAATCAAACCCTTGTTTTCGTGATTTCCACCTCCACAAATATCTGATTTGTATAGTTAAATAGTGTGTGCAGGAATCTTGTGTGCGTGCAAGACCCTAGGATGAATGCAAACAATCTAGAGCAACCCTAAAGAGTAAATCGTGAATGCTTGTAATTGACAAATTAAATTCTCTAAATAAATGATGCAAAATAATCTAAAGCATGAATATAAATATGCAAGTTGATGTAAAGAATCTCATACAAAGACGTGGAAATAACATGAAACCATACCAATCCCCAAGGGATAGATATTGCCACTAGATCTCCTATTACTCTCCAATGTCTTCAAGGATCCTAATTGATGATGAATGCTTGATGAAATGTTGACTTTTGTTGAATATTTTTTAATGTTGTTGAAGAGTCCACATAGGCATATCTTTCACTACATAGAAGGCTCCTTATGCTCGCTTTGCTGAAAACTCCCTTAGATTAGATAGATCTTAGATCCCTTCAAATGAAGAAAGAGAGATCTTATGTATGAAACCCTAGATCTTAATTTTGACTTAATTCCATCTTTAGGCCGACCTAGGAATTGAATTTCCCACCAATATTTTGGGGTTAAGAATTATTATATCATAGAATTATGCTCCCAAAATTTTGGGAAAAAAATCGAGGACCATGTGCACTCCTACCACGGTCTGACCAAATTTTCACCAAATTTTTAGGGCCGTTAGATATGATGATATTAGAGCAAATCCCAAAGTTACAGCTGATTTTGAGGTGTTTTGATATGCGAAATCGGGCCTTAAAGGTCGAACAGGACATAATTAGGGTTTATGATTAAATGATTTATTGGAGGAATAAAATTAAAAGGGGCACACTTAGGGTAAAGGGCCTGATTTTAAGATGTGAAAAGTGACTTTATATTTAATTAAGTTAATTAATTAAATGCTTAAAGGGAAATTATAATGCAAGATACAAACACACTAAGGCGGGTGCTAAACTAAGTGTGAAATCGTACCAACCTAGCAAGGGTGTACAATTTACAACATTACATTTAGCCCCCACTTTAGCGATCATATGACACTATGTGCATATAGAAGCTAAAGTAAAGAAAAGTAAACATTCATGAATAAGGATATATCCACAAGTTTTCGGATGAAGCCCCTAGTGGTATCTGTAGTACACAATTAGGATTTGCACCCTACAAAACCACATGTTAGATAAAATCACAAAATCACCTAAATGCTAATTTAGGTGATGAAAATTTGAGGGCTATATTCCCCCCCTATTTGGTCTTGCTAATTTAGTGAGTTGAAACAAGGTATCATGTTTACCACATCGAATTGTGAAAGAAGATTGATGACAAATGCTCACAAGAATATTTGATACAAGATCAAAAACTAATGGAGAATCATTTTGTAAGAAAGAGAACTAAACCTCAATTCCAACACAACAAAGAGTGTGAGGATTTGAGAGCTCTCTAACATAAGATAAAAGATTTAAATGGAAACAAATGCAAAGAGAAGGAAGAAGAGATAGAAAGCATGAATACACACTTTGGTGATCCATGAGAAGGGAAAAGGAACCATGAACATCTCGCCCCTAAAACTAGGTGATCCATGGAGGGAAGGACATCGAAAACTAGCCCCCAGAGTCCGTGTAAGGGAGGAGAGTGAGAACACCGTTAGTTCCACTCAACCTTGTGCATGTGTGTGCAAGTGAGGTTTGAAGTGCTTCATAGGATTCTATGCCTGAGTACTCTACAACCTATATAAGATGTATAGTACAAATGTCAAGAAAGGTGTGGCATCTCACTCTAAGAGTTTGTGCTCTAGTTCCAAGAATGATCACCCTACATAAGTGACTCCACCTCACTCTAAGAGTCTATGCTCTGGTTCCGAGAATGACCCACTATTCAAGAAATACAATACATAAGAGAAATATAGTACAAAATGAGCAATGTGGGTGCCCCCCCTTTAGATGTCAACATATTTTAATGTTGATATCTTAAGGAAAGTAGAACAAGGATACCTACCTTTGACACCAAGCAGATATCCATCATGCAACAATGTCCTAAATCCAAGAAAAAGAGGGAAGACTCTTCAAGCAAGGATAAGATAGTTGAAAAGAGATATCTTGCTATAACTGTAAAGGTGATCCTTAGAGGAGAATAGATTTTTGTTCAAAAGACATCTACCTTCAAGAGGATTTGTCTTAGACAAATATAACATCTTCTAGAACGAAATAATGCAAGAGATTGGAGAAGACATCAAAGAGAGATTATTTATAGAAACACTCTTATATAGAAGGCAAGATATCCTCATCAAGGATATGTATGTGCACAAAATAGAAGGGTTTATTATAAAAGATACTACGCATTGAAGAAAAGAAATTGATGAATGATCAAAGACTTTCAATCACCAAGGAGGAGGTCCCAATTAAGGATATGTACTTAAGATCCCCATTAGGGATGCTTGTTCCAATATGAGAGAAGGAATTCAAATATGAATACACCTCTACAATCAATAAGAAATCATTATATTAGAAGACACTATATCAGAAAGGGGAAATTTTAATCTTCAAGAAGGAGAGATGTTTGAAATCACTCTTGCCCCTATATATATAGGGAGAAGAGATAAGATAGAAATAGGCTATTATGTTGCTTCCAAAAGTATGATTGTACGTGAAATTGTACCATCATGAATGACAATGAGCCCCCAGTAAGTGAGCTACCAATGTCACATAATGATGAGCAACATAATAGCCATTAATGTTATTTAAAGACATGATAGATTGAATGAGGCATTTGAATATGACATTACAAATGTTCTACTATGATTGAGATTAAAGACATGTATAAGATGATGAATGTTAAAAATTCTTTAGAAAGAGAGAGGTTTATAGGAGAAGATTAGGCCACTAAGTCATACTTTTATTGCACATAAGAAATCTTGAGAGAGGGATAAGTGTAATTCATTAGAGCCTTATTCCTGGAACAAGGGGTTTTAGAATGAGTATAAGATAAAGCCTCATAATTGGGATTAAAAATCTCTTGAGGAGATTCATAAAGAGATTTGTTCATCACCATGATTTCCTTATGAGAAAGATGAGTGTTGAAAGAAGTAGAAGATGATTTAATCAAGGTGATGTTATTATCACTACTAAATTTAGAACTCACATTGAGAGATGGTCATTTAGATGCTTTGGTGGGCTGAGAAGGATTATATCCAAGTCCAAATGAAGCTTCATGTGTGTTGTGTTCTAAAGGAACTTTAATTCCTTGTTCATTTGTGCCACAACCATTTCCATCATATCCACTCTTAGCTAAAACGTGAAAACCAGGACCATAAGGGTCAGTGCAAGAAGATGAGTCCACTTTTTGGCCAAAAAGTGGAAGTGTTTTCCCTGATTTTCAGATTTTGTCTCATTTGAGCTTAAATTTTGAAACACTTAGAGATTGAATCTTGGAAAAAGTCAGTAATATAAAAGATAGCCCTCTGAGTGTAGTTTCCAAATATATAATTTATTTTAATACCCACATAATAAAAAATAACTTTTTAAATGGAGTTCTGAAAACTATATTTTAAAAATGCCTGTTTCAGAACCATACCATGCATGTGTACGACCCACACTTTTTGACACAATTAAAATTATTTTCTCAAACCGTTTTGGGAAATGGTTTGTAACACACTGAAGATTGATGAGCATATTTTTTTGTATTTTTTTTTCTAATATTTTTTTTTTAATTAATTTTTTAATTGCCGTAATTATCTTTTTAAAAATTTGACGTGTACGACCCACATAATTTGATGTAAACTTAACATTTTTTGATTTTTTTTTTTTTTAAATACAAAAGAATTTTGTGTAGATTGATGACATATAATTTTTTTTCCAAAATTCTTTAAAATAAAAAAGTTATTAAATTAACAAAATTAGTTAATATTTTAAATTTATGGACCTAATTTAGTATAAATTAAATGAAAAATAGTTAAAATAATCAATTTTTAAATAAATTTACATATTTAGAATCTAGACAGTATAATCTGAAATGGGTTTTAATTTCGTATAAAAATTCTCTAATTAGAGGCGTGTAAACTATTTCTGAAGTTCATATTTGTGCTTTCATTCATGGAGATTTGAATTTGCAGGTCCATGTCTCAGGTGTGGCCATCCCAGGCCTATCCCGGGCCTAATCCCGAGCCAAGTGGCGGGTTGTGGAATCAACTTCCACAAAACGGGCCCCCGTTTTCAAACAAGGGCGGATTGTGGAAAAAAAGGAAAAATGCCATTTAGAAACGGGGGCCCGCTTTTAAACAAAACGGGGGCCCGTTTTTAGAAACGGGCCCCCGTTTTTTAAAACGGGCCCCCGTTTCTAAAAAACGGGCCCCCGTTTTGTTTAAAAGCGGGCCCCCGTTTTATAGAAAAACGGGCCCCCGTTACCTTTCGGCTCGGGAGCCCGAAGCACAAACGGGCCCCCGTTTTTTGAAAACGGGCCCCCGTTTATAAGAGCGCATTTTCCAATGCGCGGACTTCCGCAAATTTGTGACTCATTACCTTGCACTTGCCCATAAAGGTATGCCAAATCAGAAAGAGATGGTGATTCCCCATAGGTCTTGGTGTTATATGAATTAGAGGAAGGATTTGAAGAATTATTTGAATTAGCAGCAGCCACAAAGTGGTTACTTAGTTGTTTAGACAACGTGGGTTTCTCTTTAGGTTCCTCCTTAGATTTCCCCTTCTCAGTCTTAGATCCTTTCCAAGATACTCTATACTCTCCCACAAAAGTGGGGTTAGTCTAGAGATCCCCAATCAGCATCTAAGAGCACTCCTTTAGGAGAAAATATATCCTTGGGAGGAGATTCTGATTAAGTATAAGATCTAGGAATACTAGAAGGAACAACATCATTAAAGGAAATAAATGTATTTGAAGAAGTAGCAGGATTAGGAAAAGAATGAGAAATAGTTGAACAAGAAGATCCAGATTTTAATTGTTCTTGAAGTTTAGTATCATCTAATAAGATGTATGTCATATTGTTATAAATGAACTTGAATCGCCTATGCAAATTTGAGGGGACAACTTGCATTCTATGAATCCAAGGTCTCCCTAATAGAAGGTTATATGTCAAATTATGAGGCATAACATGAATAGGTGTAGGTAAAATAACAGGACCTACCTTAATAGGCAAGGTTATGACACCTAGACATTGTTTAGCAACATTATCAAAGCCTTAAATAGATATAAAAATAGGTTCAATGAGAGAACGGTCCACTTAATCTTATCCAATAAGTCTACACCACAAACATTAAGGCCAGATCCATTGTCCACAAGGGTTCATCTTATAGCACTATCATTTATAATGACCATAATCATAAGAGGATCATGTTGATTTTGGATTTCACGAGAAGGTAACTCATCTTGTGTGAACACAATTTGAGCTTTAGGTTTTTCATAGGATCAATCAAAGAATTCATGTTATTAGGTGTCACTATAGGTCAGACATCTAAGTTTTTCAAAGCATCTTGTAACATTTCATGATAGGCAGGTGAAGTTTGAACCAAATCCCAAATAGAAATCTTGGCTAGAGTAGCTTTAAGTTTTTCAATAAGATCATACTCCTTACTAAGGGTTGATATATGAGGTGCTTGTGGAAGAATAGGTCGAGAGGGAGGAAGTGAAGTTGGGATAACTAGAGGAGGACTAGGTTGCCTATTATTTCTTGTGTTGTAATTGTGATCAACCATATTATAACTCTCTCCAATAAGTTTCTTAGCATACTCATAAGGGCTCTTAGTAGGATAACCTCCTTGCACAGTAATAATAGGTTTCTTAGGAGTACAAAAGGAATCATCGGCATAACCACCTTGAACCACTAAGATAGGCTTATGTTGGGAATTTTGAGAAGGACAAGCACCTTGAACTGTGAAGAGGGGTTTATTAGGTGTTTCATTCACATGTATCAAATTGATTGAAGATGTTTTAGGAATATCAAAGGTGTCCTTATGAATTTTGGAAGAAGAATGAACAAGATTGTTGGAAGAATTGTTGATAGTCTCTTCTTGCACTAAAATGTTATCATGGATAAGATCAAATTTAGGAGGGAGACTAGGGGTAGGCATTGATGTTTAAGAAGGAAGAATATTAGTAGGAAGGGTCATATCATTCTCTATCATCAAAGGATCTACATGGGGAATAAACTCTTTAGGAGAAGGATAAACATTACTCTTTAAAGTCTCACCTTTGAGAGGGAGATCTTTGAAAGAGATGTCAACAATCTTACCATGAACTAGGGTATCCTTATGAGTAGAACCAAGTTGAGGAGAGGGAGATGCTTTATTTTTAGAGGGAGAATTATTGAGATTCATGGAAGGTGAGATGCTATCAAGAGAGTTATGAATCATGGTTTCATCCGCTTTGGCTAGGGATCTCTCATGGAGTAGAGAATAATCAAAACCTTCTTCTAATTGTTCTTCCCAAATAGTGAGTTCATTAGGAAAAGTATCAGAAATATCTTGCACAAATATGTTCTTATTGTTATTGCCAATTTCGAGAGAAGGGATAACATTGTTGATTAATTCTTCATCCTTAGGAGGGAGAGTATCACTGCATGTGTTTAAATCATCTTCTTGCCTCAAAATATCTTCAATAGGATCTTTAGGGGAGAAAGCATTGAGGAAATTGATTATGGTTTCATCTTCTTTCTCTAAGGCATACTTATGGGTAAGACAAACTTTAGGAGAAGGGAAAGAATTTCTCATTAATGCATCATCTCTAGTGGGAATTTTGTTGGAATCAAGAGAGGAAATGTCATTACTAGGAAAAGTAGGGACACTACCATCTCCTTGCACAAAATGAACCTCATGAGGGGAGTGTTCTTTAAGAGGGAGATGAACAATTTTCTCCAAAGATTCATGCTTAGGAAGGAGATCTTTGGAAGAAGTGCTCATAACCTCTTGTTGTAATAACATGCCCCCATTAGTAAGACCAAATTTAGGAAAAGATAACTCAATGTCCACCAATACCTTTTCATTTAGAGAGGCATCATGTAGGGAAGGTAAAGTAATATTAAGAAACGCGTTTATGATATCATCCTTTTCCTCTAAGATAGCTAGATGTGAAGGACACATTTTAGGAGAATTGTCAAGATCGCTCTTCAAATCTTCATCCTTAGAGCATGGGAGAGTTTTGAAGGGGTTGGTAAAAATTCTTTTAGGCACTAAAATGTTGTCATAGATAGGAGGAGGTTCTTTAGGAGAGGAAAAAATTGAAGCAAGGGAAGCTAACCCATTATCACATCTATGAAATGAATGCATCCTGACAAAAAAATTCCTCTTTCAAATGATAACATATGCAAAATAGAAGGAAATGTTCAATTTTAACCAATGAAAGAATTCTAAATGTTGATTTAGAAAATGAAATTTATGAGTGAAATGTGTTCCTAAATCAGATCTGAAATTAATGATCCAAATTAAGCTATCCACAAGTTCAATTTTGAATTGAAAAATTAGGGTTTCAACAAAATTAACCTCTAAATTTTGAAATCACTTAGATCTAAAATCATAAATCAAAATTGAACAAGGTTGGATTCACGTCGGGTTCACCAAAATGTGGTGGCGAGAAAGCGAGATCGGGTGACTAGGACCTAATCCCACTTTAGCCAACACATTGGGAATACGAAAGACCCTAGGGAGATAGGTCACTTTGGATACTTCTTGTGAGAAAGAGAGAGCCAAGGACTATCTGTTAGGGTTTCTATTTCTCTTGTTGCAAACTAGGGTTTGAATGATCAACTAGACTAGGAGATGAAGAATGAAGCACAAATGAACTTGAAATTGCACAAACTTGCAGATATGAAACTGAGATAATAAAAGCATGAAAGGGGGAGGATTTTGGATGTGTACCTGATGTTGCAAACTGAACTAAACTAACCAAGACTAGGGTGCCACACCACTGTCCTTGAGAATCTCAAAGAAAGTTGTAACTGAAAGATTGCAAATCTGATGACCTAAGACTGCAACTTGTCAAATTTCACTACAAAGTGGAGGGACCATAGTGCCACGCCCCTATCTTGAGAAGATTAGGGAAAATTAAAGATTCTGGACTGTTCCTGTGCCTTGTGCTGATCTGAAACTGCCTCTGGATGCCTATTTCTGCACCTGCAACTGAAAAGGGAAGGTTTTTGGGTGTCCATATAAGGTTTTGCCTCAGTCAAACCCTTGTGTTGGTGATTTCCACCTCCACAAATAGCCAATTTGTATAGTAAAATAGTGTGGGCAGGAATCTTGTGTGCGTGCAAGACCCTAGGATGAATGCAAACAATCTAGAGCAACCCTAAAGAGTAAACCCTAAATGTTTATAATTGACAAAGTAAATTCTCTAAATCAATGATGCAAAGTGATCTAAAGCATGAATGCAAATATGAAATTTTATGTAAAGAAGCTCATACAATTCCATGAAAATAACATGAAATCATACCAATCCCCAAGGGGGAGATATTGCCACTTGATCTCCTATTACTCTTCAATGTCTTCAAGGCTCCTAATTGATGATGAATGCTTGATGAAATGTTGTTGAATATTATTGAAGAATCCACATAGGCTTCTCTTTCACTACATAGAAGGCTCCTTATGCTTGCTTTACTAAAAACTCCCTTAGATTAGATAGATCTTAGATCCCTTCAAATGAAGAAAGAGAACTCTTATGTATGAAACCCTAGATCTTAATTTCAACTTAATTCCATCTTTAGGCCTACCTAGGAATTTAAATTCCTGCCAATATTTTGGGGACAAGAATTATTATATTATAGAATTATGCCCCCGAAATTTCGAGAAAAAAAACGAGGACCATGTGCACTCCTGCCACGGTCCGACCAACTTTTCACCAAATTTTTAGGGCCATTAGATATGATGATATGAGAGTGAATCCCAAAGTTATAGCTGATTTTGAGGTGTTTTGATATGCGAAATCGGGCCTTAAAGGTCGAAATAGGACATAATTAAGGTTTATGATTAAATGATTTATTGGAGGAATAAAATAAAAAGGGGCATACTTAGGGTAAAGAGCCCAATTTTATGATGTGGGAAGTGATAAAATATGACTTTAGATTTAATTTAATTAATTAATTAAATGCTTAAAGGGAAATTACAATGCAAGATGCAAACACACTAAGGCGGGTGCTAAACTAATTGTGAAATTGTACCACTCTAGCAAGGGTGTACAATTTACGACACTACACTAATAAAGATGATTGCCTTATGTGGTCTATCTCTACTACTGGAGACTACAAGGTCAAGGATGGATATCTCCCAATTCATTAAACTCTTCACTTCCAAATTAGAGCTACCTTTATCTCTATGCTTGGACAAACTATGTCTTCCGAAGGCAGGCCTTTTCTTATGGACAACAATGCAGGAAATGATCCTAACCTCAGATTGGTTTAAGAAGTTGGGCTATGCCAGTCCTAGCAGATGCCCCCTTTGCCTTAGTAATGAGGAAACAATAGATTGTCTACTTCTAAGATGCAATTTTTCTAACACATGCTGGATGCATTTAATTTCTAGTTTAAATTGGGTTATAGCCCTTCCCAATCATTTGTTAGAAATCCTTTTATGTTGGCCAACCCATCTTAAGTCAAGCCTTTATGGACTGTTATGGATCATCTCTCCCTCGATCCTCTTATGGGAGATATGGAAAGAAATAAATAGAAGGATATTCAAAGATAAGGCTATGTCCTCCGGGCAACTCTGGAGCAAAATTGAAGCCTCTATCATAGAAGTAGCTAATGGTAGGTTAAATAATGGACATAAAAATAACCTATCTTTTACTACTAGGGATGAACAAGTTAGGAAAAATTGGTCTGGTCTCATTATCCCCCCCTTCTATTGCCTCGGGGGTAACAAATCAACACCTCTAAGGAAAGAGTGCAAATGGTCCCCTCCAAGCAAAGGTTGGTTTAAACTTAATTTCGATGGGGCTTCTAGAGGCAACCCTGGTGTTGCCAGAATTGGGGGGTGGCTCATTTATGGGACAGCTCAATTGTAGCAAAGTTTTCAAAACCTTTAGGTTTGGCCACAAATAATGAAGTAGAACCAGAATAACTTATTACAGGTCTCTTATTTTGTAAATATTTAGGCATCAAAAGATTGGAGATTGAAGGAGATTCATATATAGCCATTAATGCAATCATGACAGGTAAGACTCCAAATTGGAAATTAAACAATTTGGTGTCTAGATCCATAGAACTGCTAAAATACTTCAAGCATACTATGATCAATCACATCTATAGGGAAGGCAACATGATAGAAGACTCCTTAGCTAACCAAGGAGCTGATGGTATTTGGGAAGAAAAAGTAGGTGTAGGATAATATACATATATATATATATATATATATTCCTCATATTTTATCTTTGATTTATATATAGTTATATATATTTATATATATGCATAGATAAATATTGTTAGGTATCCTAGGAGCATTTAGGTAATCGATGAGGATTAATCATATTATTAAATCAATAAGATCTTGACTGCTCAATTGCATATACAATTAATTATAGATCTAGTGATGGCTACAGGCATAAATATTATAGGTCTGATTTTAGAATAGTAATAATAATATTTCTATACAATTTTCACTAGCCCTTCCTAATCTTAAGGCCAATGTTTCAGCCCTAGTCGAGTTTATTTGCTTACGACCAGTGTAGTTAATCCATGAGTTTAAATTTTAGTGATTAAACATAATCCTTGATAAGTGTGCATACTACAAGTAGAATAATAATGATTACATTGAGTTGTGTTGGAAACAAGTGTAGTCATTGAAATTAAGTAACATGATCTATTAGGATGATTTTTGTCATAAACCAAGCATATTCACCTTACATTCTTATTTATCTAACACTTTGGGACGATATCCTTGCAGGCTTTTCAAGTAATGAGGTACCGTTATTTATGGCGATTTTAGTTTGGACGCTTGTTAAGGCGATGATTTCCTCTCACATTGAATTTATTTAGAAGAAGCCGGTTTTATCTATTGTATGTTAAAATTGATTTGAAGCTTTGAGTTAGAGAGATTTAGCAGTATGGACACACCATTGAGATTGATGGGTTTGAAGAGACACATGGCTTTTACAGGGGAAATTAAAGAGGATGGGTTAAGAGGCATCGTTGCCTTTCCTCATGACTTAGTAATTACAGTGGCTAGGAAGACTTTAGGGGATGAATATATCAAAAATGAAGACAAAACTAGGGCAAACTCGGACATAGTTGCCATGTTCTTAGCTGTGACTATGTACTTCGAGAAAGATAGGGAGGTGGTAAAGAAATTGTGTTGAAGTGTTTTTAAGAAGGATCTATTGGGTGAGCTAGATAGGGGGTAGTCAATGTGTCTGATGACCTTACTGTTCCTAACCCGAAGCACTATGACAAATCTATGTGGAAGAAGAAACCGATGCCAATATTTCCAATTTTGGAAATTGAAGATGAGGACGTTTTTGCTACTTATAGACCAATAAGGCAACGTAACTTCTACTTTATGATGTGGATCTTGCATGTTAAATGTCCAACATGCAAGAGATGGTTTGCCAACTACCTGGAAAAGGAAGGTATTGAAGTAGTGGCAGATGATGAGGAGTTACCTAATATTGTTGTGCTTAGTCCAGTCAGTCCTCTGTTAAGTCAAGGCCTGAGGAAGGCAAGTCTCGGAAGAGGGAATTTAGTTTCCTCTAATTCTTAAGGCTTGTATGTAGTCCCTTCTAGTTTGCTTCTAGATACTTAATTTTGTAAATATTGGACTTAATCCTCTTCTTTTAGCATAGCTAGGACAATTTTATTACTTTTAGAATGCTATAAACAAATTTCAGTATAGGGCCCTTTGACGAACAGTAATATGTGATGTTTTTTGTTTAGCAAGATGCTTATAGACTTTTAAACTAAGTTTAACCTAGTTGTAGACTTAGTAGAAAATGGAAATTAAAATTTAAAATCTCATTGATTTTCCTATTTTTTGTGAAAGTTTGTTACCCACCTATGCTTTCCGCTCACAAACCAGCAACGAGCATTCTCAGGTTTGAACCCTAGTATTATTGTTTCTTCCTAGAAGCAGTTATTGTCCCAGCCCTTGCATGAGGTTTGTCTTCATTTTGCTTAGTTGTTATGCTTTCATTTTATCTCCTTTGATATATTTATAATTATATGTATCTATTTCAAGTTATATGTGTATGCATATATATGTATACATATATATGTGTATATGTATATGTTTCTTCATAAACTGTCTGGCTTGTCTTTTAGGCCTTTCTTGTGGCCTTTTTTTTCTTCACTTACATTGATGGGTGGATTTATGATTTTATTATATATATATATATACACATCTCTCTCTCTCTCTCTCTCTCTCTCTCTCTCTCTCTCTCTCTCTATATATATATATATATATATATATATATATATATATATATATATATATATATATATACCCATTTGCTTGTGCAGTTTTAATCAAAATCTTGTGGTAAATTTATTTTCATAAGCATAAGTAGATTTAGGTCTCATGTTTTCTTCTATGATCTATGAGATAGTTACTTTCTGTGACAAGCTTTACTCGGTTCCTATGAGCTTTTGGTCTTCGGCTGTCATGGCCCTAGATCGGTATTAGCATTTTTTGAATTAACTTTATAATAGATACTTGATAATTTATATGTAAGTATAAGCCTAGTGGTGAAGTTATCTTAGATTTACTCTTTCTGATGTGTTCTTTCTCTTTATTTTCTATTGATTAGGATCGAATAGGGTGGCTCTGTATATGACTATAATTTCTTTAACAGGTTGATTTGTAGGTCATCATTGCCTTGTTTGTTTACCTAGATTAGCTATGGATAGTGTTAGTTATGCATAGAAACTGTTGTAAAATGATAACTTCTGGTTACGAATTCCTTATTTCTTTATTGATTAAAGGCTAATAATCTACAGGAGAGAGGTTTTGTTTTGTTTTGTTATTTTGGTTTTGCAATATTTTGGGCTCTCATTGGATAGTTTCCAATTTTACTTAGAGCTCTTTCCTTCGTTTGACTAACTCCCTCTCACATCAAGATAGGGGATAGCATGCAAATTTCAGAAATTTCTCTGTCCTATTTTTTTTCTTGGTCAATCTCCCCCTTTGGTATTGATGGCAACACTAGATGTGAAAAACATCCAAGTTCCAAGAAATGCCAACAATGTCCTCTAAAGGATATAGCAATGAAGCTCTAAACATCCACAATATGAGTGGATCGCTTGTAACATTTTGTTGTAATTCTCTCATTTATCAGCTAAAGGCTGTATTTTCTAGGATAATATCCTTGGGCAAGAATGGAGGTTTTCTCAGTTTGGTTCTTTCCTACCGGTGCCCACACTGAACCGAACTTGTAATGTATTTTTTTATTAAATTAATAAAATATATTATACGGCTATGGCCCATTATCTATCAAAAAAAACAAAACACTATTGAATTAAAAACCCACCCTAACCTACATCAACTAGAAAAGAAGAATTGCTCAAACAAAACCATTGACTAGTTCTATGGAACAACTACCTTTTGTCAACAACTTACAATGATTCACATATTTATGAGCAACCAAAAGGATGTGCAGCACAAGTAGAAACATAATAACTAGCTACAATACTTTTAGAAAGACACAAACAAACTTACTACTTCACTTTAAAAATATATACTATGTCAATGGGCCCTTAGTCTACTGGTGAAGTTGAATGGCTCCAAATGAGCCCACCAGGAATCAAGTCTTGCTGAGTGCAAGGCTCTGACATCATAAGGGATGAGGTCAGGATCGTGCCCCGCGTGAATTTGGCAGAATGGATACCCCTCAGTCCTTGGCTCTTAGCCAAAGAGATTCAGCCTATTGGCTCGTGCCCACGTATCGGGTGGCAAAAATACTTCGTGAAGGCCCTCGCTGGGCTGGCAGCTCGCGGGCTTCATGCCTTTGCTGGGCTGTTGTGCTCGCAGGTTTGGACCTCCATCAAAAATATATATATATATATACTATGGTTTTGGAATGTATAGGTGACTTGGAATAGTTTTCCTCTAGCTGTAACTACATATTCAACTTCATCTTTACCTTAAACTTCTTGCTTTGGTACAAAAATAAGTCGTGATGCTTTATTTGCCTCTATCTGATTTATATTCTTGGTAGGACATCCTCGTGAAAGAAAAAAAAATGAACCGTCCTTGGTGATCTTGTGTTGATGGGCTACTTCTTTTTCCTCTTCTTGATTTGTTGAACCATCCGTGTTGATCTTGTGTTTTGTTCATGCGATGGGCTTGACAACTCTTATTCAGTCACCAACAAGGGGAGCAGAAAAGCATGGATTTCCAAGCATCCTGTTAGGCATAGTAGTTGGCGCAGCTGAACTTGTTGCCTGATCTGTGGTTAGCATTCTTGATGTTTGAGAAAGAACTACACAAACTATCAAAAATCATAGTAATCATCGTCAGCTGAATCGTTTCTAAGTGTGATGACCAATACATGTTTTAAGAGACTCTCCCTTGCGTCTTTACCTTAAAAAAAGGGTAACAATAAGGAGAAACGAATTTGTTGCCTCTAAAATAAATATATAAAAAACAAACTTCATTATTTTAACTATGAATAGTTGATGTTATCAGTTGAAACAAGACGTGAAATTAAGGTTTTACTGGCTAAAACAAGATTGATCACATTACTACTAAACTTCAAATCACTATTGTCTGACTGTCTACCCAATCTACACTGTCAGTGAGGCAAGTAACTATTCCAACAAGTCACTTTACTTCAGGAGAGAGTTAGTAGATTGTTTAATTACAGAATGTAAACAATTTATTTAAAATGAGCACAATCCACGGAGGAGTGCCTGCCTAAACTCCAAATGTATACGAATATTTGGTGAGGTTTAGGCTAGTTCGGGCAATGGCCATGGAAGATATCCAGGTTCACAATAAAACCTAAATTTTTGGAAGGCTTGAATGCCATCCATTGAAACATTGAAGCTGCGCAATGTGTCTCTCAGTTTACTCCATTCTTCTCGCTCCTCCTCATCCTTTGCCATCTCAGTTTTCTGATTCTCCTCAGCTGTTGTGTATTGTTGCAGTGAGCTTTCTCCTTCGTTATCTTCTTCCTTTATGAAAAATTTCTTGATGATTATAGTCTGATTCTCCTTAGCTGCTGTGCCTTGTTGCAGAGAGCTTTTTCCTTTGTTGTCTTCTTCCTCTTCGAAAGATTTCTTCTTGATCATTTCCAGTATATCCCTCATCTCCTCCTGCTCTTTCAAATTCTTTCTTAGAGCTTCCCTTATCTCCTCCTGCTCTTTCAAATTCTTTCTTAGAGCTTCCCTCATATCTTCCTGCTCTCTCAAAACCTTTCTTAGAACTTCCTTGAGAAAATCATCTCCCTCTGTGTCCTCCACGCTGAAAATTGTTGTCGTGTTTCTTCCCTCTGGCAAGCTGTCACTTGTCTTCTCCACTTCTTCAGTGCTGCTGCCGGATTTATCATCCACATCCTCCTCGAGGCTGTCACTTGTCTTCTCCACTTCTTTAGTGCTGCTGCCGGAGTTATCATCCACATCCTCCTTGAGGCTGTCACTTTTCTTCTCCACTTCTTTAGTGCTGCTGCTGGAGTTAACACCCACATCCTTATGGAGACTGTCAATGGCGTCATCCTTCTTTTTTATGGTGCTCTTCTTGTCAGCTGTCCACCTCTCATCAATATATTGTTCAACAATCTCTCTCAGCGAAGGCCCAATCGTATCCTCCTCTACAACTTTCCACTTTCTTAAAACCCCAAGATTATTCCAATTCTGCATCAATGCATACAAAGAATTTTCATTTTTGGTTATAAGAACTAAAATTGTGTGCCTAAGGAAATAAGTCAACACACTGTCCATTCAAGTGAACACCATTGAGGTAAGTTTAAAAAATTGTGATGCTATCTTTACTTGTATAAGAGTTGTCATGAGGTCCCTCCATTGCCAGCAGACGAAAATCCATGCAATAAGCTGAACCTGCCATCCTTCTACCGGGATAACGTCGGGGCTTAGAGACAAAATATTCCATGCTAGCCGATGGTATGCCATCAAACATTTCCACTCTCGGGGAAGTTTTCTACTGCGTGTGCATCGAGTATGAAGAAAGCAAAAAGCATTCCTTTCTCCTTCACTATACTTAGGAATGAGCATTGCACTAATCAGTAAGGATAGGCTTCGCTCATCCTTGCTGTCTTTATCACCTGCAACAACCGTCAAGCTGTTATTATAAATCTTTCATGTCTGGCATTAGAAAGTTATTAGTGTACTTGTTATTTTTAGCGTAGTTTTTTTCAAATGGAGAGACGTTTTACAATAGTAGGACATGATTGTGTAGATATAAATTAGAATATAGTTCACATATATATTCTCTGTTCATCTCTTTTTTTCTGTTCAGCTTATTAAAAGGAATGTATCTGGAATATTTTCACCTAAAATGCTGACGGTTGTTTGTTGTTTGGCTCCAGATTCTGGCAAATCTTTCTTTGTTTCTCCTCTACCTACAACAACATTAAAATAGAAGAAAAAGAATTCATCTATTAAAGTGGAGGTTTACCTTATGCAAATGTAAGATGTGACTATCTCACTTGTAATGATATAAATTAGAATATAGTTCACATATATATTTTAAAGAAAATTAAAATTTGTAATATAAGTGATCTGAATTGGGAAACTCATAGAAAACAAAATTAATATATATAGCCAGCTTATTAAATGCCGGGTATATCATCTATCTCAATCATTGCTTCTTCAACTCCGGACTGTGAATTGTGTGTTCGTACATTGCACAAACATTTCTGTATATTTCTGTTTATTTGTGTGATTGGAGATACCCTCTCTGCTAACAAACATTTGAATGAAAATGGATTGTGAATTTTGAGTGATCGTACATTGCACAAATCATCACCTAAAATGCTCTCTATTTGAATGATATATTCACCTGCTTTCTCAATTTTTGTTGGTTGTTCATCTATCTCAAACGTTGCGTCTGCAACTCCCGAGCCTTCTGCTAACACACATTTTCAATGAAAACGGACTGTGAGTTGTGTACATTGCACAAATCACCACCTAAAATGCTGTGTGTATTTGAATGATATATCACCTGGTTTCTTAATTGTTTCTTGCTCTTCCGTTTTTCCTGATCCTTGCTGTTCTGTGTCTGTTCGGGGAAGCAACATTTTCTAGTTAAGAGCCACATTAAAATCATCAATACAGTTTTGTTTAGACCATTAGTCTCTTATTTTCTGTTCAGCTTAAAGAACGGCATCTGGAATATTTTCACCTGAAATACTGAGGGCTCTTTGTTGCTTGGCTCCAGATTCTTTCTTTGTTTCTCCTCTACCTACAACAACATTAAAGTAGCAGAAAAAGAATTCATCCGTTAAAGTGGAGCTGTGCCTTGATGCGGATATAAAATGTGACTAATCTCACTAGTATAGAGTCAGAGATATTCACCTAGTTTAGGTTTATTAGCATCCGAAGTTCCTATTTGGAACTTTGGATTGGCTTTTCTACGCCCATAAGAAGTGCATTTTTCTTTCTCTGCTGCTGGATCGGTAGACCGTTTTCTACCTAGTTGGCTTTGCAAAAAGTCTCTGGACTCTGAGTCACTAGGGTCAGATAAGTGTAGCGGCAGTTGAACTATCTTCCTTAAATAATTGTCTGCTAATTCCTCATTTGACTTATTATTGGCATTGCTATTGTTATTCCCGTACTTTATTATAATTGCCCTTTGGATCATGCTCTTTTCCATGCTCAAAATAACATTGATCTCGCAAGTGGCCAAAACCAGATTCACTGCCGATAATACCTGCCAGTTAAAAGTTATAAAGAAATTTGGAAAACCACAGACTAAGAATAGATATTTGTAACAACTGCAATAGATAGGTTTTATATGGTAAGTTTAGAAAACCAGATTCTAAATTGATAATTGTGACAATTGCAATAGACGGGTCTTCTAAAGTTATACCTGCAGAATCACATTTTCTTCGCAACGATCGAGATCATCAACGAAGACTATTATCCTAAGATTATTTCTGGAAGCAGGAGGCATCTTTGGAATCTTGGTTCCTGGGACATAGTTCTCATCCCAACTCCATGTAATGCAGCACCATATAAAAGCAAACACCTCCCACTTCCAGGAGGGTTTATAACAGAGTTGGTCTTTCAAAAAATTGATATCATCAATAACCTTCTGATGATAACCAAGCTTTTGGCTGTGGTCTGGCAGACATATGTAGTCCACGACCTGTGAACTAATTGGTTTAACAAAAGAGATAACGGACTTCCCTACACCCCAAGCAGCTACAATCATCGATGCTGGTAGACCTCCATACTTAAATTTCTTTAGATCTTTGCGTTGGGATGTATCAAGTAGAAACCATACAATGGTACTGAACCAGATGGCCACCATTAGTGCAAGAAAGAATGGGAGGATCACTCCAAAACAGATGCTGTTTTTGCGGTTTCTCCAATTATATGTCCAGCTAGTCCTCAGCTTGTGCGCCACCGTCATCGTTGCTTCCAATTCTTTTGTGATTTCAACTGCTAGACCCGCCCATGCCTCGGTTTCATTCCTGTAATGCCAGGCATTGTATTGTACAGTCAAAATAGAAGGTGTAGTCCCCTGCAACGAGTTTTCCTCCCATGGCGTTTCACCGACTCTTTGATTTCCAGATCCACTTTCTTCCTCTTCTTCAAACTGAATCTCATCAGACCCAAAACAAATACGAACCTATCAAGTTAAAATTTCATAGAAATGAAGATTGAATTGATTATTTACTTAATAAATTTGACTACTTAGTTTTCTGTTCAAACTTTAAAAAAACTGCAAAATAATATTAATTAAATCATCGGAATACGAAACTAAGAATACGAAATGTAGACAGCCCCGTAGTGTGGATGAGTCGAAATGTGGCAGGGACAAAACAATGAACGACAAATACAGTTAATGAAAGTCTGCTTACCATATCACGCCGGTCCATGATTGCCACGGACTTGAAAATTTGAGGAAATTTAGGCTGATAATTTTCTAAAAAGTCATTATACTTGTCGAAATCTTCAGGCGGTGCAGATTCATTCCATATAGTTAGGAGTGCATTCCAAAATTTGTGCAATCTAGAGCAATTGCGGGGTTCTGTCGCCTGCAGCAATCCGTAGAGTGTAGTCGCTCTTAATTAACGATATCAATGAAGAAAGTCTAGTTTAGATACCATCATACAATTTACTTTGACTTAATTCAATTAATTTTCATTGCACTGAACATTCCTCTATCATTAATTTCAAATTGAATAGAAAATAATGAAAATTTAATAAAATATTTCATCCATGTCATTTTCCCAATTCGTGATAAAAGTTCGTTTAATCAAAAACTCTTGATAAAAGCTTAAGAGAATTACCTTTTCCTATAAATTAGAGAAAGATCCACTTAAAATAGGGCACAATCAAATAGGAATATTTATGAGCTCAATTTCCCTAAAAGTCTGTTGATAAATTAAAGCTTAAATATTATTACTAAATCACATAAATTATTTACCTTGGAATATTTTTGTAAAACTGCTTGGTGGGATGCTTGTTTCTTTCTTATTTCTTCCATTTCCTTGTTCTTCCGTAGTATTGTTTTAAGAACCTGTTCTTTCCCATTTATATCAGCATGCAATAAATAATTCTCAATAATTCAGCACTAATATAATCAAAAGACTATTCATAATATTTCTTATTAAGATTTATATAACAATTTACAATTATAAAAAATTAACTATGAATAATTTAGATTCTAATATTTCATATTTTCATATATAATATATATGTGAAAAGACAAAATTTTAGACAAAACTTTTATATAAATCAAATACCAAATCAATATTATAAAATTAAATGAGAGGAGACAAAAGTTTATACAAAAATTATATAAATCAAATGTTGAATTAGTGTTATAGAGTAAATTTATTAGAACATTAAGGCTGGGATTTTATAGAATAAGTGTATATAAAAGATATCAATTTAAAGATGGGAAGAGATATTGCAAGCAATTATAATATAGATATGATTATTGTTAATAAATTTTCTACATTTATATTATCCTATAATGGATAATGCATAAAGAAAGGGTTTCATTAATGATCTATTGGGGTGAAGATTATGAAATAGAGTAATTTTTATATTTGATTTTATTGTTGGTATATTAGAAAATATAAAAAAAGAAAAAAAGAAAAAAGAAAAACTATAGAACAAGGTATTGGATGGATTTGAAATTGAAATGAAGAAATCATCAAAACATAGAAATAATAAACACACCCTACACTAACTTACAGTCTAATTAATGACCAATCAATCTCAACCACTTAAACCTAAATTAAATAAGGATGAGAGTAAATGAAAGAAAAATTTAGATTGTAATTAGCTCCATATCAATATGAATTTTTTTATGATAAATATTTTTGTTATATATTATGTTTGACGAGTCAAAATATTAGGATTCTAGAATTGTCGCTGCCCTATCGAATTGCAATAAATCTAGTCTTGTTCAAGACTAGGTCAAGCCTATAGTTTAGTCTTGGGGTGCTTCATCTTTGTATAATCTTGTTCTTTACTCATATATTCTTTGAGACTTTTTCATCTCTAGTTGTGCTTGCTCCTTAAACATAGTAGTAATAAAGTACTTTGGGAGCCTACTACAATACCTATTTATTGATCTGACAAGATTGAAGATGCCTAAAGAAAGTGTAAATGCTTAATGCAACATGTATAATTGTTTGAGCTGATTTGCAACTGAAAATGACTTTTTATAAATATTTTATATGTTTTAATTATATTTTTTTATGATTACGATAATCTTAAGGCTTTCCCATAAATAAAATGCTTTGAGTATTCAATTTCAAATACTTGGAATACAATTCAATTGTTGATAATCAGCATGTTTGCATACATGGTCAAGTTCAAGATACATATGAATAATTGAAGAAAGGATTGATTTGAAAAATAACAAATTTTATTATTTTATTATTTTATATATAAAATATGACAAATCTTCTAATAAAACTGGAATGTTTTTTCTATAATATATTGTGATTTCATTACAATCATTTTATTATAAATAAAACTGTATTATATATTTCAATTTTTTAAAAATAAAAAATTATCATTTATTTTATATAAACAACAAATTATATATCATATAATTTTAAAAATATTTTTAATAAATAAATTAATTTTGAACAAGCTAATTATCTGAAAAATTTCAAAAATCATAAACTGCTTAAAGAAAAAGCATTTAAACTAAATTTAAGCATCAATTTAAAATTTTAAGATAGCACATAGTATGAATATTATGTACAAATCGATTTTGTACCTGAAAATAAGGGCATCTAATATATGAATGTAGGGTGTGCGTCTACCTTTGCTGTGAAGTTCTTTACTTGTTTAATAGACATTCCAATGCTGTCAATAATTTTAGGGCCATCACCCCTTTCAGCATCTATTGCATTTGCTATTTTCCTACGCCTGGCTTGCCCAGTTACAGATAATTTGGATTCGCTTGCTCCTGGAAATTTTTCTTTTTTAAATGAATTTGGGAATGCCAACTCTGCTGCTGTCTTTAGAAGAATGCTCTCTGTCTGGAAGCACAACGAGTCGGATTAATACCAAGATCTAATAATGTAAAATAAATGTGCTAAAAAATCTAGGACGGATGATTACCTGAACCATAACGCTGGACTTTCCCATTCCCCATTCTCCTGAGATTCCCACAGTAACAGGAGATTTCACATAAGGATTCAAAAATAATGCAGCCAGACCGATGGCAAAGGGAGTTCGTCCTGCCAATGTTATACCAGAAAATGTTAGGAAATTTCGCTTGGGAATTCGTGTTTGTCTTCTATTATTAAACTAGATATTTAGGCGAATCAAGATAATCGTACCTACCAAGATCATCCCGCAGAGCCGGTTTGTCGGTCCCTTGTTCAACAATATTGTCGATCTGCTTGAGAACTGTGGTGAAAAAAAATATATATATATATTTACCTGCGAACTCATTTCCTTGATTGGGTAGAGAAGCAAAAGGAAAAGGTATAAGCAAGCATACCATCTCGGACTTTTTCTTTTTCGTCTTCTGGGAGAGTGTGTATCCATTTCTCATTGCGAATGGTTGCAATATTTGCACCCCTGGTGATGAACTCCCGTGTCATATCTATGTCGCCTAAAGTTGCCGCTACTCTAAGCAAATTCTCCTCCCCTGATTTTTCCAATATTTCACGTTTTTCCTCTTCAAGATATTTCTCAAGCGAGGAATTGGAGCGTAAACCAATTCCGACTGCAGAAGCAAACAAAAGCAGGCTTTTCTGTTTATCAGATTCACATTTGTCCAAAAGTAACTTGGCTATTGTCACGGAATCTTCACCATCTGATTGAGCCGCAAAATGCACAGCTGTTTTGCCATCACAATCACGTTGTTTTAATGGATGAGCTCCACTTGCGAGAAGCTTTTTGACAATTTCCCCGTGGCCTCCACTTGCTGCTTTGTGCAGTGCTGTTTGACCCAGCACGTCTGCTGCCTCAACATAATCATTACACTCTTGTGCTGAAATCTCTGAAAGAAGCTTATCCACCATTTTTATGTTGCCTCTGGCAGCAGCCACGTGCAAAGGGGTTGTTTGGCTGAAATCTTTGACGAAAGCTTGATTTCTACGCTGTTTCCTTGAAATGAACTCGCCTAGAACAGAGGGTTCGTCATGAGGTCCAGCTACTGCATAATATATAGCAGTCTGTCCATCACGATCCTTGCTATCTATCATATTTCTGTCGAGATCTAAAAGAAAACGACAAAGCTCTTTCCGTCCAAGGAAAGCTGCGACATGAAGCACGTTTCTTCCGTATTTATCACCCGCTGATGCTTTCTTCACGTTTATACTTCCTTGCTTTTTAACAAACAGGAGCTTTTTAATAATTTCACATGCGACAGCCTCGTCCTGCACTGGCTATCCAGGGGAAAATTTGCACCGCCTGGATAGCCGTGCTTCCTCGGTCCGTGCCCTCCGCGTTCGTGTCTGCCCGCCTGTGCCCGTGAAAGGTGCCCATAGCCTAGGCCCTTATGCCTCCCTATACGGCTTCTGCAGGTAAGTATCATCGTCCGCAGGCCTCGGGGTAAACGATGCCAAGGGAAAACAGTGCCGTAAAAAACATAATGATTTAACATAATATTAAGTTGGTCATATTGATATAAAATATTATATCAATGTGGCGTAACATTTTGAATTTATTTTTTAATAAATTTAATTCTTTTTTAATTTATATCAATTTCTATTAAATTTTAAATATTTATATATAGATTTTAATTTTGAGTAAAAATATAATGTAATTAATATAAGTAATATTTTTAGATATATATTATTATTAATTTATTTAAGTTTTATAAGTAGAAATAATTTAGAAAATAATTGATATCAATTTGAATAATATTTCATTATTCTTTAGATCAAATTTATATGATTGTGCATTTTAATTTAAATATATTAAAATATTTGTTTCTTAATATAAACATCACTTATGCATAGCCTAGGCCCATCCTTATGCCTCCCTATAACGCTTCTGCAGTAAGTACCAAGTTTGCCCTGTTGCCGTTAAAGGACAGCGATTGAATCACAGTCTTGCAGAGGAAGCCAGGGGCCCACCAGAAGGCTGCCGGCCCAGCTCTCCCTTTAAAAAAAATATTTATATTTTTTAATATTATTTTTTTAAATGTATTTTATTAAGCCGATAGGCTTTTTGTATGGGGGTTTCCTTGCCGGGAAAGTGTCAGCCATCCGGAAAAGCCATCGGGAAAAAAGGCGGCTTATAGTTCACTTGTCGGAAAGTTGCCACTTGCTTGTTAAGCCGATATTTATTTGACCAGACACACATTCATAAATACCATTTATTAGTGGCAGTTGGAAACATTACTTCGCATGTTGCAAACTCGAAGGGTTTATTTCGCCGGGCATCAACTGGGCAATGGCATTTATTTCACGTGTTGTCTTCGTAACACCTGTACACTGCAGGTGCAGGCCAGTTCATCATTTGCTGATGTAACAATTAAGAAGCACAGAGTAGGGATTTAGCTCGTATTGTTTTTTGTTTAGCTCAATTTGAAGCAAGCCCTTGCATGGTGTTCTCACAGCATACATTTCTTCGAAAAGCTCAAACAGATTGAAGAAGGTACATACAGGTAACTTAAAAATTTTATTCTCCCTTCATACCCAATTGAGTGGAATTCTGTATTTGTTTATTTTATTGTTCAAACTTGTAATTAGATTTTTAGTTTCTTCAACCTTTCATGGATGGAGCCCTAGTTCTGTTACAAAATTCATTTTGTGGTCTGTCAATAATTATGGGATTCAAGTGGTAATGTTCCCTTCATTCGCAAGTAAGTTTTTGTTTGTCTTCCTGCATTTCATCAACGAAACCCTGCAGTTACGATTTTTACTTTCCATGATTAAAGGCGCAGTGTTGTCTCAGAATTCGTTTTGTAGATTTATAACAATTAGGAAAATAAATTGTAATGTTTCCCCTCATACGCAGGTAACTAGAATCTGTTTTTTTAATGCATTTTGTCTGCGAAACCCTGCAACTAGAATCAGGATAAAACATTGAGCACATTAGATGTTGTTGTATTGTCTTAACTTTCTTCTTCTGTTTGTGTTTGCTGGCGTCAGTAGGCTCAAGCCCTTTACCAGACTCTATACGTCGCCAGCTTCATCGACAACTACCGACAGGAGCTCGCTACATACCCTGCTTTGACTACAGGTTAGGTTCATTGTTTGTCTGATATCATTGCCAGAGCTTAATTTCCTGCAAATCTACAAGTTTGATTATAATATGTGTGCATTTATATTCAACTTTGAGTCCGAATTCTGAGTTATGTTGAATCTATAATCCGCCCAATTCGTTCATGTTAGACTTTGTTGTGCAGAAATCTTTCTACTCCAAGATTTAGAAACAGAGTATATATATTGTGATCCTTGTCTTCTACAATTTCGGCATTTGGATCCTTGGTTTGAAAATTTGTTTAAAGCATGAAATCTTTAGAGGGTGACTTATTTTTAATTGAGGTTTGAGTGGATTCAAAGAGCCGGAGAATTCTTTCCTCGCCACATAAAGTTGGAATAGTTCTATGATTTACAGCAGATTCTGTGGCTCTTCCATTACATAACATGTCTTATGGAGATCTGAATATGCGGTTTTGCCATAGTTTTAGGTTTATGTTTATTCCATTCAATTAGATTTTAATACCAGACAAGTTTTCTGTGGATTTGAATTTTGGGTTTTACCGTAACTTATGTTTATTGTTTGCCTGATATCATTGCCAGAGCTTAATTTCCTGCAAATCTACAAGTTTGATTATAATATGTGTGCATTTATATTCAATTTTGAGTCCGAATTCTGAGTTATGTTGAATCTATAATCCGCCCAATTCGTTCATGTTAGACTTTGTTGTGCAGAAATCTTTCTAGTCCAAGATTTAGAAACACAGTATATATATTGTGATCCTTGTCTTCTACAATTTCGGCATTTGGATCCTTAGTTTGAAAATTTGTTTAAAGCACGAAATCTTTAGAGGGTGACTTATTTTTAATTGAGGTTTGAGTGGATTCAAAGAGCCGGAGAATTCTTTCCTCGCCACATAAAGTTGGAATAGTTCTATGATTTATAGCAGATTCTGTGGCTCTTCCAGTACATAACATGTCTTATGGAGATCTGAATATGGGGTTTTGCCATAGTTTTAGGTTTATGTTTATTCCATTCAATTAGCTTTTAATACCAGACAAGTTTTCTGTGGATTTGAATTTTGGGTTTTACCGTAACTTATGTTTTATTTTTTTATATCATACCATTCAAGTAGGCTTTCAATGCTAAACATCTGTTATGATAATTTGAATTTGGGGCTTTGCTACAATTTTGCATTTAGTTTTCATCAGCTCAAGTATCAATATCTAACATGCCTTTAGGATTTGAATTTTGAGCTTTGCTATACTTTTGCATTCAGCTTCATTCCAATCAATTGAGCTTTACAATATCACACATGTCTTCCACAGATTTGAATTTTGGGGTTTTCTATAATTTTTCATTTAAGTTAATTCCATTCAACTAGGTTTTCTGTAACCACTATAGATAGACTTTCAACATAACCGACAAGTGATCTCCCACCAAGGATCTCATATGCACAACAATAGAAGAATTTAATCAAGAATACTATATTTCTTCTATATATAAAGATTCTATTTTAATTCATCAATGCAATACTGTGCTTATCAGCAGTGTTGTTTGACAAAGCAAGCTAATGTAGTTGTGAAGTACAACAGATGTAATGCAATTGATTTTGAATTGTGATTATCAACAGTATTGTTTGTAGAAGCAAGCTAATGTCTACATTTTAGCATTATTTCATATTGTAAACAAATCACAAGTTGTTTGGATAGTAGAATAGTGACAATGTAGAGTTTGAACTATAGATCATGGAAGAGCCAAATGAAGAAATTCATAAAACTAAAAATAGTCATAGAGCTAAACTTATGAAATCGAAGGACTGATCTAATAGAGCTAGAAAAAGAAATAGAAACAAGAAAATCGGTCACCATACCTACCAATGTCATACAAAATGTGTTAGCAGAGACGAGGCACATGAACTATTTGTTGAATGCCATAAGATTTTCTCATCGATTTTTAACAATAAAAAAAAAAAAAATAACTAGCATTTACTGTTTATTCATTATATTTTTGCTGGCATTCTATAAATTTATTGTTAAAAATTAGCTGATAAATCCTTCCAAAAAATTAAAAGAATTTCTTTGTGTTTTATTCATTACACAACATTCAAAAAACAAATGGTGTGCCTTGTCTCTACTAACACAGTTTGTATAATGTGTGTAGGTACACAACAAGTACAAGCAATATACAATATTACTAGGATTCATGCTTGAGGAAATACTTTTTGAACACATATCTTTGGCTATAGGTATGGTCGCTGCTTTTCTTTTTCCTATTCCTTCATTAACCTCTAGAACAATGCAAAAAACAATTTTAAGCACCCATTGAGGTGCACTTTCTATTCTTATCTCCAATTTTCGCTAACTAGAGAGACGTCAAAGCTATAAACAGTTGGTGCTTTTATTTCTACATAATCCGAATGTTGGTTATCCCATTCTTCATTATAGACTCTTAAAGATTCTAGCTGTACATGGAAAGCTGGTTGTCCCACCATCTGCATAACTAGTTTGTATTTAGTAGCCAGAACGGATAAACAAGTAGTCTTAAGAAGTCCACTGGAAACCAATCTCCCTGAGAACATTTCAATCTATATACAAAAAATCAACCTTAGAAAATGTATTTTCTATGTTCAAGGTTGAAATCATTCCAATTTTCCAGAGTAGTCTCTTTCCAGTTTCTGATATATTTTAAATTTGAAAACTGCAAATACACATTGAAAATTGCCATACCCATGTTGTATTGCTCGCCCAAGTTTCTAACTCAATATAATTGAACAGTTTTTGCAATGGATCTTATCATAAATTAACATGGACTTGATTTCACTATGATTTATTCAAGTCCAAAACTTTTAATTACTCAACCATTGAGTTTTCCTATATCAGTAAATGATATAGTACACAGTGCAAGACTGGCAAGCCGAAGTCATAAAGTTTACTGATGTAGTGCACAGTGCAAGACTGGCAAACCAAAGCCATAAAGTTAAAAACAAGATCTGGACTCTTAGAAACTTGGACCTAATACCATGCACCTCTGACAGTCAATCAATTTAGTTAAGGTGTGGAAACATAAATTTATATTTCATTTCTTTGCCATATAGATGACTCAAATAATTTTATAGGAATTATGTGCAACCACCTTCCTTCTCTTGTTGAAAGATTTGCCTGGGAGGTGCAGCATGAGAATCTCCAAACACAACTCCACAAGTCATGACAGATCCAGATATTGATTCAAGAACAACTTTTCAATCAACTCCATCCTCTTCTTCGAATATGAAAATTACTACCACCAAGAAGGTAATTTAATTCACTCAAATAAGAAAATGGCATCCAAGCATCATCTATTGCCGCCTCGCTTGTAAAATCTAATACTGCAACCCAAGAAAATAAGAAGAGTAAATGACAGATTTTTAATTGTTAGTCAAGAACTTTTGTTTACAACTTCGAATAATATAATGCAACGATTACTATATAAATTGACCTCAGAAGCTACTGTCAGCTTAAATGAATAAAATTTACAATTATGAATGTGTATGTGTGAGCATACCTTAAATAGCTACACATTTTAAGTTTTGGGATTTATTTTTCATGAGCACCATGAAAAATATAACAAGCCAATTAAAAGGCAAAAAATTTACCTTCAATTTGCACAAACTAATAGGGAAGAGCTGAACCAAAAACATAATAATATCAATCTATCAAGCTTTGAATTATACACAATGTTTCTAAATTAATTTATTCAACCTAAATGCATGGTACCTATTAGAATGCCTAGCTTTATAATTCCATATACTAAAGAATTTGTAAGCTGTTTTAAGAGTGGGGCAAACAATGAACAGTTTCAAGAATAAGTGATGCTACAGGTAAAGCAAAAAGTTTAGAAACCTAAAAATGGTATGGCGTCAAAACTACCTCTGAAAATAGCCAATGCTTAAAGATGAAGAGATCAATGCTTTTGGAGGGAAGAAAACATATCTGGTAATACAGATGATAGAACATAGTTAAATTTAGAGATATTTGTCAAACTCAAAGACATCCAAATATAATTGTTTTCCCCACACATATTTACAGGATTCGCTGAATCAAAAGCACACTTAAGACATTGGTGTGGGGCTTAAATCGCTGAGTTCAAAGCTCCTTAGGACTAAAAAGAATTAGTAAACTTCAAGATTGGTATGGCGGTTGCACATGGCGGGCTACAGATTTCCAGATCTGGTGACTACAAACCCTAAAGTGCAATACGTCTGATAATTACTACTACATAATTTAAGTGTTTCACATTCAAGAAAAAGCAAAATAAAAATGCAAACGAGCGAATTAAACCGATGTTTTTGGGTTTTCTTTAGGTTTGCTGCAATTTCACCCACTGATACGACATGGGTTTTAACCATAGCAAGCAAAATGCCATTGTGCAGTTATCTTCTCTTCTGTAAACTGCAACAAAATAACCAACAGGGATGTACCCCAATGTTATTAACAAGTTTTAATACAGGGTCTCCATGAAGGCAACAAACTTCCATGAACTATTCTATCACCCAAAAAATTAATATACTCTACTGTGATAATAAAATCTGTATGGTTCTGTTTAACATCTTAAAACATGCATGTTTAGTAAGTTTTTGAAGTTGCATAGCTTGCAGATACCTTTGTTCTTACGATTTTATCGATGGCTAAATCCGCCACTATTGCCCTGTGGTTTAACTTCTATGCCAATTTCCTCATAGTTTGATTATTATTTTATTTTGTTTGACGATGGTTATCTTGATACTTATGACTATTAAGCTCACTAAATTTTAGAGAAACACTCAGTACCACAGAACTTAAACATGATAATAGGTCACTAAGATGGTAAGATGACATCATATTTCAATTCTTCTACATTGTTTTGACATAAGCTTTTTAATGGTTATTCAAGTCGGTTACGCCCCTCTCAACTAAAAAAGTAAAGCTTGCGAGAAACCAATCTGATAGAACATCCAATGCAGAGTCAATTCATTGTTTGTGAAACCCAAAGCTCATACACAATCTTTTTTGAAATATTTGTGTACCTTTTTTTTGCAAATTCATAGTCTACATTGAGGTGGTGTATACATTTCTTACCTTACAATGTAACGGCTATTAGAAAGTGCCCTTAAGAGTGATATCTCCCTTAGTGTGCTGACAGAAACTCCCTCATCATTATTCTCGATCTTGAGCTTCTTAAGCGCACAAAACTGACCTGTGTTAATGTCCTTCACTTTGTATACCTTACCATAAGTTCCTTCTCCAATTGCTCAATCTTCTCCAAGTTCTCGTAAACTTCCATTTTCTTTTCCTTCTTAGAAATGGCCATGACTCCGAAGATTGCAGGTTTTAAATTGTGAAAATCTGCTTAAGTTAAAGCATGAAGGAATATTTCTATAGAAGAAGAATGGACAAGGAATTAAGAGTTTTAGGATTTGCCACTTAGACCTCTGTAGTGTTGAACCGTATGTCTTCCAGTGAAAAAAAAATACAGAATATCAAAAGACGCACTTATTGACCATTTAATTTTAAATTCGGACAGCATTGCATGTCTTAAGATTTGTGAATTAATTATACCCATCGATCGCTACGAAACTGGCCCTCCAACTAAATACTCTGAACATCGTACATTTAGGAAGCTATGAAATAAATTTAACTTTGTTCGCATTTAATGTGCAGCCTTAAATAGCTCGCAACACCAAATACAAAATTCATTCTACTTCATTAATTTCATCTAATGTAGCTTATCACGTCGGAATATAATTGTTTTTTTCACGCATATTTAGAGAATTCATCGAATCAAAAAACACACTTGAGACAAATATGCTATACTAATGTGTCATAAATACATCACGAAGTAACCAACACGGATGTAGTCAACTAAACCTAAATATTGAACATTTGTGCATATATAAGTAATTAGAAATTTACTGGACTCTAAAAAGCATTTATTGTATCTATGCAGCACTTGTTTTATCACTGATTAGAGCGTTTTCTATTTTTCCTTTCGCTAAAACTCTTTGAAAGCAAACAAACCTATTCCAAGTATTCTTGATAAGAGCTTGTCTTCAAACTATACATATACATTGCTGATTGTAACTTTGAAATTTCATTGTGATCTCGTTGGACTGAAGATTTTCTCTTGATCCCAAGTACAATATGAGTTGTGCTTACCGTTAAAATATATTCGCTTGTTTTAATTGTTGTGACATAGACTCACTATTTCACCGTTCAAAACCCCATTCCTCATCTCTCAAACACAGTGGCCACCATGTCATCTCCGATGGCCTCTCCTGCTGCCTCGCAACAACCTTCTACAGAAACTTCGGTGAGCTTGTTTATACATTTGTTTTCTCTTATTCATCTTATTTACAAAGATTATATCTCTATTTGTTCTTTAATTTTCCGTAGACTTCTCATCCATCAATGCAAGTGCATATACCAACATGTGTCGCTGCTTGAACTATTTTTTTGCATCAGTTTACGTATTTATATATATAAATAGATTGAAACAGATGTTCTCTACATTGTCCTTGTGCATTTGTATGCTCCAATACATCAATCTATAATCTGTCCATGCACACAAAAAAAAACCTGTAAACAAAAACACACATAGCTAGTAATACAAATTGGAAGCTTAAACAAAAAAAGGGCTGTCATGCCCATGCCAATGCGTATGAATGTACATGACCTTGTGTATCTATTTGGTTGTCTTCTATTATCCTTGTAGGAAGTGGAACAACATCTACAATTGACCCCACATGCACTGCTCTGCATCAACGCTGGGGATGATGTCCCCTCTCCACTGCTTCAGCTTTTGTCTTTTGAAAAATTGATAGACGATGAAAATGACAATGCCCGATATAAGGTTGTTTTGTCTGATGCCACACACATGCAATTGGCGATCCTCCCACCTAAGTATAGTGGTTTGCTGCTTTCAGAGACATTAAAGATTGGCACTATCCTATCATTGACAGCCTATGCTTGTAGAAATGTTTGGAACTCAAGGTATGGCCCTCTATATGTTATGTTGGTTTCTTCTTGCCTTTTCAAATCCCCCTTTCCACACTATCCAGCTTATTCAACCTCTTATTTTGCTCTTTTTACAGGACTATAATAATATTCAGCCTTGCTGTCAAATTTACCAATTCTCCATTGCTTGGGAAACCTAGATATCTGTTTAAAGAGCAAGAACAACAAATGTTGGGTCGAGACACACCTGCCACAACTAAACGATCCCTTAAATTTGGAATTCACCTCCCACCTGTGCAGCACGAATCTTCTGTTAATATCAGCCCGATTAAAGCCTTGAACCCCTTCCAAAATAAATGGACAATAAAGGGGCGTGTGACAAACAAGAGGAAGATGCATCAATACAGTACACCAAAGTCCACTGGCCAAGTATTTAGCTTTGACATGATAGATAGTGAAGGTACTGAAATTAGGATAACTTGCTTTGGCGATGTAGCAGAAATGCATTATCATAGGGTTGAACCAGGAACATATTATACTGTGTCAAAAGGTTGCGTTAAAGAAGCTAACACTAAATGGAATAAGCTTAACAGCCATCTTGAGATAACTTTGGACAACAATTCAATATTGAAGCGTTGTGATGATGTTGTTGAATGTGAAGCAAATAATTCTCAATTCACACCAATCAATGAAATTACATACTGCACCAACAACACTTTAGTTGATGTTATTGGTATTGTAGTTGCTGTTGGAGAACCCTCATTAATTCGCAGGAAGGATGGAAGCGAAGTAACAAAGAGAATTGTAAAAATAAATGATGCCTCAGCTTTTACTATCGATGTTAACTTATGGGGAGAAACATGGCAAGGGCTAGGTGAAGATTTGAAGAGCATGCACACAACCCAAACAGCTGTTGTCCTTGCAGTCAGAAATGCTCGTGTTGGTTATTTCAATGGAAAGGTGGTCAACACAACCACAGCAACAACCCTAAATATAAACCCTTCTATACCTGAAACAGAGACACTTATGTCAAGAGGAAAGATTTCAGATGCCCTTTTACCGCTATCATGTGTTGCTGGCCAGCTTAACTCACAATACAGTAGGATGACAATCACAGCTATTTTAGAGCGTACAAGTGTTCTCTCTGAAACAGTTGAAAGTACTATTAGGGTTGTTGTGAGAATCATTAAAACTGATTCTTTTTGCTATCCAGCCTGCCCTTTGAAATTTAATGGAAAAGAATGTAAAAAGAAATGCACCCAGCAAAGTGATAATCAATGGTTTTGTTCAAGATGTCAAACTGCTGTGCCAGAATGCAATTACAAATACTTATTGCAGATGAAGCTCCAAGATCATACAGGGGCTCTTTGGGCTACTGCCTTTGATGAGGTTGGCACAAATATACTGCAAATATCTGCCAAGGAGCTTTACATGCTGCAGTACGATTTGACTACACAAAAAACGCCTCAGTCCATTATCAAGCATGTCCTTTTGTCTTCCTTTGTTTTCACACTCTCTATTACAACAGACATGTACAATTCAGAACCCAGGCTCAAAGCAACGATAACCAAAGTTGCCAGAATTGATTACCAGGCTGAAAATGCTCTTTTGCTTGGAGAGATTGCTCAGATGACTACAACTGCATAGTTCCAAACCAATTGGATAGTGATGCTTTCCACGTGCCTTTTGATCTTCATACAATATATAGCTTGTTCCTAGTTTTTAGTGGTCATTGACAAACATAACTAAATTATCAGTCGTTGTCTATATCGACACTATCTAAAGTGCTTTTTGGGCTGCCTAGGACTTTTGGTTTTTGACATTGCTTTTGTTCTGTCATGCTACCAATCATACAAAAAAAAATCAAATGCAGTTTCCCTTCTTTCCAGCTTATTATCTTAGATCCTTTTGTACCTTTTTATGTTATGTAATTATTGAACAACCATGTTTTCCAAAAACACTTATTTTTTATAACTATATTTATACTATGCTGTACAAATATGATAAGAAACAAACCATACAGACTACACATTGACGCAAACATTAAAACAAGAACCAATAGCTCCAACCTATGTTGTTTTAACACATTTCCTGATCTCAAAATCATGATTTCTATATTGTACTATTTCACCACGCTTTCCCTGCCCATTTCAAATTATAATCTGCAATGTCAATATCTTGTACAATGTTGTTTTATGTTTATTGTTATTATATATTCAAAGCATTTTGTTGACCTGTCTCTTTCTTTTATTGTAATATTTTGAATCCTTTTAGATACATTTTGATACTTGGTCCAGACACACTTATGCTTCTCATTAATGTTGAACTGTAAATTACAATGCAAGTTTTGACCTTCCAACAGCTTTCATATTCTTCTTTGTATTCATTCAATTTATGTAAATGTTTGTTGCCTTATATGTTCTCTCCAATATTTACCGCCATGCATAAAGATAAATATCTCCATTTATGTATCACGATATACAAAGATACATATAGATTTCTATGTGCATTTACATATATTTCCATACACATACATGCATACATATGGTCCTCCACAGCTGCATACTCACATACATACAACCATATATGCATCTCTATACATGTACATACAAAGGAAGGCATTCACAACAGATATATATACACATGAACAACCTTATATATCTTGAAAGTTATGTGCCTGCATACATAAGTAAATCCATCTGCAACATCTTTTTTATGTGCATGTATGCACCACTGCATAAATGATTGTATGTATGTTCTTGTGCTTCTGTATAGAAATACGTACACATGTATGTGTATATCATGAAAATTGGTATATACATTTATAAAGAAAAACCATACAAGCACATTGTGACATAGCTGCAAAGTACCACACACCTATAAACATGTTCACACAAAGGAAGCCACTCACGGTGAATAGATATGAACATACACAACATTGTGTCTCTTGAAAGTTATGTACCTACATATGTAAGTAACCTTGTCTCTAGCCATATTCTTTTATGTGCATACATGTCTCAATGCATGTATACTTATCTGTATGGTCATGTGCTTCAACTTTGTGCAAAAATATTTAACATGTACAATTCAAAGATTGCATCAAACAGAAGTTTCAAATGTAACTATATAGATTGCAACATAGACACTATCTTTACCGGTTGTTTCTTCCACACTCAATATCTTGTACAATGTTCTTTTATGTTTATTGTTATTATATATTCAAAGCATTTTGTTGACCTGTCTCTTTCTTTTATTGTAATATTTTGAATCCTTTTAGATACGTTTTGATACTTGGTCCAGACACACTTATGCATCTCATTAATGTTGAACTGTAAATTAAAATGCAAGTTTTGAGCTTCCAACAACTTTCGTATTCTTCTTTGTATTCATTCAATTTATGTAAATATTTGTTGCCTTATATGTTCTCTCCAATATTTTACTGCCATCCATAAAGATAAATATCTCCATTTATGTATCACGATATACAAAGATACATATAGATTTCTATGTGCATTTACATATATTTCCATACACGTACATGCATACATATGGTCCTCCACAGCTGCATACTCACATACATACAACCATATATGCATCTCTATACATGTACATACAAAGGAAGGCATTCAGAACAGATATATATACACATGAACAATCTTATATATCTTGAAAGTTATGTGCCTGCATACATAAGTAAATCCATCTGCAACATCTTTTTTATGTGCATGTATGCACCACTGCATAAATGATTGTATGTATGTGCTTGTGCTTCTGTATAGAAATATGTACACATGTATGTGTATATCATGAAAATTGGTATATACATTTATAAAGAAAAACCATACAAACACATTTTGACATAGCTGCAAAGTACCACACACCTATAAACATGCTCACACAAAGGAAGCCACTCACGGTGCATAGATATCAACATACACAACATTGTGTCTCTTCAAAGTTATGTACCTACATATGTAAGGAACCTTGTCTCTAGGCATATTCTTTTATGTGCATACATGTCTCAATGCATGTACAGTTATCTGTATGGTCATGTGCTTAATCTTTGTGCAAAAGTATCTAACATGTGCAATTAAAAGATTGCATCAAACAGAAGTTTCAAATGTAACTATATAGATTACAACATAGACACTATCTTTACCGGTTGTTTCTTGCACACTCAACATCTTATATGCTGCGTTCATTTAAATTCTCTTAAATATTAATGCAGAACACACCACAAGGATGCAATCTTAGGAAAGCGAAAAAAAGAGAACAGAATTGTCGCTATTATGCACAACATAGAGAACAAATCTCTAAAAAGCGTCGCCTGGAGCGAATGAAACACAAAATGCTCTTGCCTACACCTCCACCATGCAACACCCCACAGATGATCAATTCAGATTCGCCTATTTTGAATCAAAGCCTTCCTTTCTCATCTGGCCAGACCAGTATTGTATCAGAGCAAATACAACAACCTTCATTGCATAGTAGCAAGCTACAACAGAAACATGTAACACAAAACAGGCAACCTCTACACCATCAGACAATATTGCAGCCTACAACAACACAACAATGCACAACAAATTGTTTCTCTTCTGTGCAGTACATTCAAGCATTGCAAGCCTTCCGCCATCGCATTGATTCGCTGTCCATGCTTCAAACATGTAGTATTTGTAAGGAAAGATATATTGGAATGCTGCTATGCGAGAACCAACAACCCATTATTTGTTCAAGATGCTTTTCTGAAAATGGTGTTCATCGTTTCTCCTTGGCAAATAACTTAGACCCAGGCGAGCAACCTGTTGTCTTAAAAAAACTTACACAAGTAGAAGAGATGCTTATAGCTAGGGTTGCTCCTGTTTTGCAAGTCAGACATGGAAAAGGTGGCCAATACAAATATTCTGGTCACACAATAAGTTTCCCCCAAGATATTTCAGAAATTGCAAAGCTTTTGCCACGAAGACTAAAAGACCTTGAAGTTCTTATTGTCCATCGAAGTAATATACAAGGCACAAAATATGATTGTTATGTGAATAAATTCCATGTTATGGATGCATTGAGCTATAAAATACAACATGACCAGTACTATAATGATGTTGTCATAGACTTTGATGCTGTCAACCTGCTTCCTAATACTACAACAGATATATCAAATATGCTACGCTCTTTAGAAGAGCATACTGATGTAACAGGTATTCCACCAACAGAAGACCTTCTGGACAATTGCAATGAATATGATGCAAATATGTCATCATCTTTTGTTCCAAAACTGCCTCCTCCACCCCGCGAACTAGATACAGTTAAGAGAACCTTGCAGTTAGATGTTGATACTAATAATAATATCCCTTGGCCTGAAATAAACTTGTCTCCGATAAATGAATATAATACAATAGGCTTGTTAGGCATGGCATTCCCAACCCTTTTCCCATCTGGAGTTGCACTTCCACTACAGCCACGTATCAAGCATGTTTATTTACATGAATATGCTCTCCACTTACTTAGATATGCTGATCAAAGATTTGGGCAGCATGTTAGATTCCGGTATTATATTTACAATCTAATTATGAGACATCGTTCGCAACAATCTGCAGCTATCTTCATTAAAACTAATTTGGGAGAGTCTGTCCCAACCACTATCGAAGCACTCCATGGACGATTGCAAAACACTCCTGATGATCAGCTGCCTAGCCAATTGTTGCGCTTTGGCGCAACTCTTCGAGGCACCCGTGCATATTGGCGTAAATCTAGAAAAGAGCTTACTGCAATGATCTCCCAATTGGGGCCCCCAACACTGTTCTTTACATTAAGTTCAGCTGATACCAAATGGCCTGATTTGCATAGGCTTTTCTCTGAAAATGATGGCCAAACCACACAGTTTACAAGAAAACAACTTACAGACCATGTGATCTGCAATCCACATATAACAACATTATACCTTCACAACAGATTTACAATATTTCGTGAAGAAATTATTCAAAAGTTGTTCCAAGCAAAGGATCATTGGTATAGGTATGAATGGCAACATCGAGGCTCAGGCCATATTCATGGCTTCTTATGGCTCCCTGGAGCACCAAATATGGAGACCATTAATTGGACAGATGATAATGAGGTGCAAATGGCAAAAACTTTCTTCGACCAATATGTTTCTGCTTGGAACCCTCGCATTGCAGCAGACCGCATGAATGCAATGCCCTACACTGCAATGGATGACCCTTGCCTAGCTGATACAAAAAAAATCTTCACCATGGATGCTGCATTGGATTATGAAGCATTGCTTAATACTTTACAGAGACACACAAAATGTACAGAACAAACATGCCTCAAGAAAAAAGGTCCCACATTTGAATGTCGTTACAAAGCTCCATGGGTTCAACAAGAGATGTCTACATTGACAGTTGACAATGACAACAACCCATGCTATAAACCTGCAAGGAATGATGATCGTTTAAATATTCATAATCCTTGGATGCTTTCACTATGGAGAGCTAATATCGATTGTCAACCAGTCACTTCAAAAAAAGCTGTCCTCCAATACATTTCAAAGTATGCTTCAAAATCAGAAAACAAATCGCAATCCTATATTGAAATGCTGAAAACAATACTAAATACAAGTAAATCTGAAGATAGCATTTTATTAACATATCAAAAATTTATGATGGGCATAGTAGTAGACCATGATATCAGTGCACAAGAAACTTGCCATATGTTACAGAAATTGCCTCTTCTAAGTTGTAGCCGACAATTTGTCTCTCTAAATGTTGGCAGAAAAATACTGCACCGTGTCATAAAATCAGATAATGGAGCTGACCTTTCCACAACTTATATCCATGCTTATATGCAGCTCCCTTTTGAATTAAATGCAACAAATTTTCTACAATCAGCACAAGGGTTTTCCTATAATTCTCAATGCAAAAAAACAAAATGGCACATCAGGGATAAAAAAGCAATTGTGACTGTATATCCTCAGTTTACAGAGCCTCCAAATGAAGATACCAATCAGTTTGAGATTTTTTGTTTGTCTGAATTGCTGCTATACAAACCATTCCGTGACATCCCAACTGAAATAGGAGCTTCAAAGGAACAAATTATAAAAAATTGGAAAAACTTTAAAAAGACAAATTACAACCGTTTGGGAAATCAACAAATTATAGATGATTGCACCCTTCCAAACGAAGATGACAGTGACAATAATGGTTCCCAACATCAAGATGATACAAATCTGTACGAGTGGGAGCAGCTCTCACAAATGGGAGCTTCAAATAACTTTGTCCAGAATGATCTGCAAATGCTAGGCCGTCGTGATTACGATATTAGCCACTTTTGGGGAGCAACTGTTGTGGTTGATCAACTAGACTCCACTGCCCTTCAGTTCATAGCTACAAGCAAGCTAAAATCCCAACACACTAGCATGCAAATCTCCAGCCAAGACACAAAAAAAAACCAGCTATCGCCTCAGCAAAAAGTTGCGCTCAACATCATTCTACAACATCATAATAATCAATCTGCAACAACACCTTTACGAATGATTGTTCAAGGCACTGCTGGCACTGGTAAATCATTTTTAATATATTGTATTAGAAGAGAATTAAACATATCTCCACCTATGACGGAAAACCCATTGCTTGTTTTAGCACCAACAGGAGTTGCTGCATTTAATATACAAGCGACAACAATCCATGCAGGGTTGCGCATACCTATAAGAGAAATGCATCCTTTGACAGGGCAATCATTAATGACATTGTAAGAGCAATTGAAACATATCAAATATATTCTGATAGACGAAATGAGCTTTTTGGGCCCGAAACTACTACTTAAGATAGATAACCGTTTACGCCAAGCATTCCCTAACAAACAACATGACAACTTTGGTGGCGTGTCCATGATTCTTGTTGGTGATCTTGCTCAGCTTCCCCCTGTTATGGATAAACCTATATATGCTTCACACTCTACAGCCCTCAGTTTATGGCATTCTTTTACTATTGTCATAACATTGGATACTATTTTCCGCCAGCAAGGTGCATCTATAAGACAACAACAATTCAGAGCACTTCTTCACAACTTAAGAAACGCTCAAGCACTCCAACATGATTGGCAGTTTCTAATGTGCCAGACAAATGCAACATTAACTATTCAACAAAAGAAAGATTTCAACTCTTCAATCCACTTGTTTGCAACAAATGAATCTGCACGCTTGCATAACAGGAAAATGCTCAAAGAATTAAATTTGCCTGTCGCTCTAAGTTTAGCTAAAATTGCTAAGCAAACAAATACTGAATATGACACCAATGAACAGCTACCATTGGAAGTATTACTTTCTATTGATCAGCAAGTGATGTTAATAGCTAACTTGTGGATCAAAGTTGGCCTTGTTAATGGTGCTATTGGTCTCATAAAACAAATTGTATATGAAAACAATACAAAACCACCAGACTTGCCAAAATATGTGGTTGTCCAATTCAATGATTATAATGGACCTCCATGGGATATAGCACATCCAAAAGATATACCCATTTTGCCAATAACGCGAGGTAGGCGTATGCAAGTGCCTTTAACAATGTCTTGGGCCATCACTATTCACAAATCCCAAGGTCTTACATTAGATACAGCTACCATTGACATAGGTAATACTGAAAAGCAAGGCCTCACATTCACAGCTATTTCCAGAGTCAAGACAATTGATGGAATACGGATCGAACCACCATTCTCTTTTGAAAGGTTTTCCAAACTGCAAAATAATCCTTATACAACCATTAGAAAGAAAGAAGAAACTCGTTTGCAGCTACTCTCTGCGCAAACAGATATCTATTCACCTTAAAAACTTTTGCTCCAAAACCATCTTTCTTACATTCCACTACTTTCAACAAGGTAATTACAATTTTACATTGTCATACCTCTTCACAACATGCACTTTCTTAATCGTCCCTCATACTAACTCTTTTTCCCTCACTGTTCATTTTAGATTGCATTCATTCTAAGACATCCTCCATGCTGCATTGAACACCACACACAAGTCTTCCTATCTATACACGCTTCAATAATTGTCTACAGATATATCAGGTATAATACAGCTGCAATGCATTGCGCATTCACATTGCTCACTCCTCCAACATATACAGCTATCTCAGGTATGATATGTCACTTTTATTGCTTAGAATGTACTCTGTTAACAAACTTTTATACTAATCAATGTCAATTATACAAAGTTATACACAATAAAAACAATGCTATGCTTAGTATGTTCTTTTTGACTGCAAAACATCTGTTCCTCACCCCATAATTAAATTTCTAAGTATTTTAACACTAAAATGAATATATTTCTAATCAGTTTAAAACTTTATACAACTCGAACATTTGTAACAGCTTTTATCAATCTCATTGTTAGAGGAACTATATATTATACCTCTGATAAGTTTTGTTACAAAAGTGTCTCTTCAATTCAAAAGTTACTGCAACAACACAAGCAACTCTCCCAGGTATGATATTTACATTTTTTTGGCTTCAAGCATACTTTATTGACACCTTTTACTGCTCTAACATTGCTCTCTGTCACTTTTAACTAACTTCCCTCCTTGTACGCCAGCTACAGTACATTGCCTCTCCAGTGCAAACCTTCTCAATCAAACATTCAGTCTAGATTTCCTACTACAAATTGAAGGTATGCATACCTACCCAACACATATAGTTTACATTCTCTTCTTTTTATGTGGCCATGTAATTCTTTCAAGGCATATTCTAACAAATCTTCAAATAAAATCAATTAATAAACAAACTTCTCTTTACCATGCCACTTCAGTTGTTTTGGCACATAAATTGTATATATGTTAAATTTAAGAAACTAATTCTATTGCTTCTTTTTGTTGTAGAGATACATATTAACAAAGAACCACATACCCATGCTTGGACACTTCTCACTTTTCAAGTTAGCACTGGTTGTAGCTAAAAAGTCTTCTCAATGTCAATTATACAAAGTTATACACAAAAAAAACAATGCTATGCTTACTCTGTTCTTTTTCCCTACAAAACATCAACTTTCTAACTCTTTTAAAACTAAAATGAATATATTTCTAATCAGTTTTAAACTTTACACTACTCAAACATTTCTAGCAGCTTTTATTAATCTCGTTCTTAGAGCATCTATGTATTGTCCTCTGATAGCTTTTGTTACAAAAATGTTTCTTCCATTCAAAACTGACAGCTGCAACATAAACAACTCACCCAGGTATGACATAACAATGCTATGCTTAGTCTGTTTTTTTCCTTTTTTTTTTTATATGCAAAGATAGAAGAGAGAAATAATAGTATCTAAGTTTCTATATATGCTATGAAACATTTGTTTCAATCTATACCACTATTAAGCTCCATCTCACAATATCAGAAATATGTATCTGTACAATTTCACAGTTAAATAGAAGACGACATAAAACTTGTGGATGACTGCATCTTTCCCTCTCATCTGAAACTTTTGTTTTACAAATACTTTCCACATGTGATTTCAAAGGAAGGATGCAAGGCCCGCAACACATCAGGCAACCTGAGCCAATCTCAAAGCCTCCAATTTCCATATACCAGTTTTCAGGATTAGACCATAGCAGGTAACGCCTTATAATAGAAAACCATAGCCCAATTTTCTATTTACAATGCAAATGCATTATTGTAACTTCTTAATTATTAAAACCTTCTCATACGTTATTTGATTAGAATTTATGTTTCATAATGTACATTTCTACTTTTTGAATGATAAAAGATTCTTTTCCTGCTAATGCATATCAGCATACAAAGTTATTATTACAAGATTCACATATGTTATTTTATTACAAATTATGTTTCATACTGTACATTGGCACTTTTTGAGTAACTAAATATTCTTTCCCTGCCAGAGCATGTCAACATATGAAGGTGACTTGGTGGCAAAATGCTACTTTACAAAGCACAAGTTAGTACCGGATGCATTCCATGCAACCCTAAAGAGAAAGATACAGATACAATTACCTTTCTAACTCTTTTAACACTAAAATGAATATATTTCTAATCAGTTTTAAACTTTACACTGCTTAAACATTTCTAACAGCTTTTATTATTCTCATTCTTACAGCACCTGTGTATTATCCTCTAGTGACTTTAGTTACAAAACTCTCTATTCCATTCAAAAGTCACTACTGCAACATTAACAACTCACCCAGGTATGACATTAACTTCCCTTTGTCACGCCACTTCAGTTCTTTTAGCACATGAATTGTATATATGTTGAATTTAAGAAACTAACCATATTTCTTCTTTTTGTTGTAGAGATACATATTAACAGACAACGACATACCCATGATTGCACTCCATGTCGATTACAACCAAACATTTTCTGGTCATATCTAAATTTATACTTTATATCTGCTTTCCAACTTTACCAAATTAAACCTTCTGACATGCCTTTCTTCAATGCAGGTAAAACCTTTGACCGACCACACTAAATCACCTTTCCTATTTCACCAATATCCATTCATTTTGTTCCCCATATTTCAGGTCATATTCCTTTTGGTTTCTTAAAATAATTCACATTTGACCATTATAGCTATTGACCACTTCTCCCATTCTTTATTCTAATGTTTTATCTCCTCATTGCAAACAGATTTAAATATCTCAAATCTATCACTGTGTTGCCCTTGCAAAAATTGCAGACAACAAACAAAAAAATTTAGGGTGTTTTCAAACTTCACTACATTCCAGATTTATGACACTAATCAGGTCAGTTACAAAGTTATACACACAAAAAAAAATGCTATACTTACTCTATACTTTTTCTTTGCAAAACATCGACTTTCTAACTCTTTTAACACTAAAATAAATATATTTCTAATCAGTTTTAAACTTTACACTGTTCAAACATTTCTAACAACTTTTATTGATCTCACTGTTAGAGCATCTGTGTATTATCCTCTGATAACTTTTGTTACAAAACTATTTGTTCCATTCAAAACTCGCTACTGCAACATAAACAACTCACCCAGGTATGACATAACAATGCTATGCTTAGTCTGTTCTTTTTCTTTGTTTTTCTTAATATGCATAGATAGAAAAGAAAGAAATAATACTATCTAAGTTTCTGTATATGCTACAAAAAAATTCTTTCAATGTACACCAATATTAAGCTCCATCTCACACTATTAGAAATATTTAACTGTACAATTTCACAGTTAAATAGAAGACAACATAAAACCTGTGGATCACTGCATCTTTCCCTCTCATATGAAACTTTTGTTTTACAAATACTTTCCAGCTGTGATTTCAACGGAAGGATCCAAGGCCTGCAACACACCAGGCAACTTGAGCCAATCTCAAAGCCTCCAATTTCCATATGCCAGTTTTGAGGATTGCAGCATGGCAGGTAACGGCTTATAATATAAAACCATAGCCCAATTTTCTATTTGCAATGAAAATGCATTATTGTAACTTGTTAATTATTAAAAGCTTCTCATACGTTATTTCATTAGAATTTATGTTTCATAGTGTACATTGCTACTTTTTGAATGATAAAAGATTCTTTTCCCGCTGACGCATATCAAGATATGAAGTAATTATTAAAAGATTCTCATACGTTGTTTTATTTGATTATACGTTACATAATGTACATTAGTACTTTTTGAATAATAAAAGATTCTTTTCCTGCCCAGCATAAAAAGATATGAAGGTGACTTCATACCAAAATGCTACTTTGCAAAGCACAAGTTAGTATACGATACATCCGATTGAACCCTAAAGAGAAAGATAGGCATACAATTAACTTTCTACCACTTTTAACACTAACATGAAAATATTTCTAATCAGTTTTAAACTTTACACAACTCAAACATTTCTAACAACTTTTATTATTCTCATTGTTATAGCGCTTGTGTATTGTCCTCTGGTGACTTTCATTACAAAAGTGTCTGTACCATTCAAAAGTCACTGCTCCAACATAAACAGCTCACCCAAGTATGACAATTACTTCCCTTTGCCACGCCCCTTCAGTTCTTTTGGCACATGAATTGTATATATGTTGAATTTCAGAAACTAACCATATTTCTTCTTTTTGATGTACAGATACATATTACCAGACAACAACATACCCATGATTGCACTCCATGCCAATTACAAACAAACATTTTCAGGTCATTTCCCAATTTATACTTTATAGCTGCTTTCCAACTTTAGCAAATTAATCATTCTAACGTCGCTTCCTTCAATGCAAGCAAAACCTTTGACCAACCAAACTAAATCAGCTTTCTTATTTCACCAATATCTATTCATTTTGTTCCCCATATTTCAAGTTATATTCCTTTTGTATAAGACTTGCAAAGGTTGGATAATTAGTGAGATGTTACTTTATAGATAATGGTAAAGGCACTTTTTGGGTTGTGGTCAACAGACATTCTTTAGTTATATGAGGCTGCCTTTATGTAAGCATTTCACAATACAATTGTTTTTCTGTTTAATCAACAGTACAACATTTCAATCGTGTTTATATTTCCACTTTATACATGATTTCTAATGAATGTTTTGACACACAATTGTAGGTGGATGTCACAAGTTCTGCACATCTCATACAACAGATTCCCGAGATTGATGCTTAACACCCTCTCCGACACCAAAATCAACTGGTATGCCGTTCTCCCTTGCATTAATAACATTCTTTGCATTCTTCTTTCTCATTTTTAACTATTCTGCTCTGCTAATGATGTTCCCTATTTCAATTCACTACTTCCTTTCTCACTTTATTAGTAGTATAACTAATTATTGTCATTTTGTTTCACAAATAACATTACTCTCAACCTTTCTCTTTTGTGAATGACCACCACCACATACTCTTCTCGGTTTTCAAATCTTTGCCTCTTCTCGATTCTATTATATTCGAATTTTCTATTTTACGACGCTTTGCTTATGTCAAGATATTATCGTACTATGCAAACCTAAGTCCCATGTGTTAACTTTACTGTTCTCTTTTTTTAGTGGAGTTCATCATTTAGTGGATTCCAACTCCCATATAAGTTTTACTTGTAATTTTTTAATAAGATGTTATTTGTTTCAAGAATTATTTGTTCAACAATCTCCATTTTAATTATTTAAATATTCTCAGAATGCTCCTTCTCTGGCTATATAAATTCACATTGCAAATGTGATGTACCTACCTATCATTTAAAATGGTAACGAACATACCTCCATCTTTAGAGATGATTTTAGGACAGCATACTGTATGGTTAGATAGAATCCTTAAGATATAAATAAACAAGAGATCCTATCATTGATTAGCAATTAAAACTTGGTTGGCACTTAGAATTATATGTTTCATAAATTCAATAGTTCATTATTTTATAAATCGGTATGCTTGGAAAAATGATTTCTATTACCACATTAAAGTCTAACAAACTACTTGAGATGGTGAGCACCGAGAGTATTTAATTATATTTTATTCATAGATAACCTCTTTTTCAAATACACAATGGGTGCTTATCTTCACTTCAGGAAATTGCTTCTGGTTTTGGTCATGATGTAGCTGTGCCTAGGCATACAAGTAGAATGTTACTGTATTTAATAAAAGTCGCTTTTAAATGAATATACTTTTTATTCCAGTAACTTATAATCTTCACTGGAACTTCTTTTTTGAAACTGCTCCGGGGATTTGGAAAACCACTCTCTGGGAAATAAATAGGCTATTATGAGATAAATGAAGCATTCTCTGTAAGTTTGATTTCTATAAATGCATACTTTGCTACAATGCATCATTGCCAATCTTAATGATATTTAATTTTGGACATACTACTTTGTGCTACACATTTTTTTAAATGGCATCCACACAACACTCCACAGGTCAAACTTATATTTTCAATGATTTAGACCAACTCTCATATTTGAATTTTTATTCACTTGTTTAGACTTCGTCATACAATGTCCACTTCCCACTGTTCCATTTTATTGCAAGAAAATTGCTTTTCTATATTAAAATATTTCAAAATGCTTGATTAACAATCTCCTTTTATACTCTTCTCGGTTTTCAAATCTTTGCCTCTTCTTGATTCTATTATATTCGAATTTCCTATTTTTCGACATTTTACTTACGTCAAAATGTTTTGCAGTGTTTTGCATAGTTTGTTATAATGTCTCATTGAGAATTTTAATGGTATTTAATTTTAGCCATTCTACTTTGTGCTACTCATTTCTTTAAATGACATCAACACAACACTCGTAGTTCCAGCTTGTATGCTCAATGATTCAGAACAATCCTCATCTTAGAATTTTTATTCACTTGTTTAGACTTCATCATACAAGGCCCACTTCCCATTGTTCTAATTTAGTGATTCAGAAAACAGAATTTTTTCACATTAAATCATTGTTTTCTGCCTAATTATGAATATGAGACACTTTGCCTAATTTTTTCACATACTTCTCTCTACAGGATTGCACTTCATTCAAGTTGCAATAGTTACAAATTGCCTCTTACAAAACTATGAAGGTTGACTTGCTTGATATACATGACCTTCCTCACCATGATAAGCAAAATATATATTGCCAGTTCCTCTTTCTTGTCAGGTATTACTTGTTACTCTCATTTTCACATGCCAAATTTTTTTCCTATTTATTAAATTATTTTATAAATTGTAGCATTGTACTATTCAATAAAAGTAACACTTGAAAAATTCCAAAGTTACAAGCTTTAAAACTCTTTCTATACTGCAATTTTAATGTATATTTATTCTACTTTACCAGGTCATTTCCTCACTCCATACTACTAAACATGACATAAATAATATATTTAACACTTCATTCATTGAAACACAAAATTCACTTTTAAATGTGCCCAACACTTTGATACACAACTTTAAAATTTACCGTTTTCCACAATTTGCAGGCTTTAAAACTCAGCAGGCGTTGTAATTTAAAACAAGTTGATCGCATTGGCTTTATGTTGTTGCTCATCAAGAAGTAAGTTGTTCTCATTTAGGTTTAAACCTTGCATATTTCGTTCTCTGTAACACTTTCTATTGCTGACAAATGTACTTACTTGATTTCCATGCACTGCAGGTCAATCCGTCATCAGCCATTACACATCTTGCAGCTTTCAACAGCTTTCAAATTATTTGATTCTTTCAAACCTGCTATTTTACATCTCACAGCCCTATCTTCTCAAATATTAACATGTTCAAGACGACGACACCATTACCATATCATGTTTTAAAGAGTCGTTAAGATCTAGCCTCCCACAGTGACTGCTTACACTTATTGACATTGTAACATTCACGGTTTCTTACTTATGTTACTCTCTTCCATCATTGCTACATTTCATTCAATTTTCCCCTTTGCTGAAATCCACTATGTTTAACAACTGAATTCAATGAATGAGCATAACTTGCTGCTTTCTCTTCACCCTTGTGCAAATTTGTCACTCAAATATTAATACTTTCTATACAAAGTTTCATTTCTGCTATGATGCATTTTTTTGGTGGTGATTTGGTAAAACATAGATTAAAGAAATTTGGAAAATTCACACTTTTAAAAAAAATACTGCACATATTTCTGCTTCATTAACAAAACCAGTTCCCCAAACCATTTTACCTATCGGCTTCCCGTTGCACGCACACTAGCGTGCAACTGCTAGTTTATATTATATTTTTTATTTTTTTCATATATTTTATTTATATAATATTTTAAATTTTTTTTAATATTTTTTTTTTATACTAATTTTTTAAACTTATACTAAAAATATAATTAAAATATATTGAATAAAATATTAAACAAGTCCAAAGTTTAAATAAGATCATCCTTATGTTTATTAATAAATATTTAGGACGTATATATTAGTTTGTACTAGTGGGTGAATAATACTTCTATATTTAATTTTATAAAAAGTGAATTTTAAAAGTGAACAAACTTTCAATTATAAAGTTTATTCAAAAGTGAATAAACTTTCACTTTCACTTATAAGTTTAATATAATTCAAAAGTTAATAAACATTCACTTATAAAACTTTATTAAATTTATAAAACCTATAAAACTCATTAAACTTTCACTTATAAAATTAAACTTTCACTTATATGTGAAATTTTATTCACTTTATAAACTTTATTCACTTATAAGTTAAACTTTTATAACTGAAAAGTTTATTCACTTTTATAAAATTAAATATAAAAGTATGTATCCCCATTATATATTTAATAATTATTCACTTTTATACTTCATTTTATATACTAATCTATAGTACTATTATATATAGGCTTAATGTTTAGGGTTAGGGCCTCCATCTCGACATATTTTATATAATAAAATGATAAAATAATTAGTTAATATATAAATAGGCTATTGTATTATTAGGCTTAGGTTTGGGCATAATGTTTAGGGTTAGGTTTAGGGTTAGGTTTACATTTACAATTAGGTGTAAGGTTAGAGTTAATTAGAGTTATGCTAGGCTTAGGATTTAGGGTAATTTCTTTTAGCGTTTACCTCATGGTTAGGGTTATTGTTCGATTTGGCTTAATTTGCAGTTAGTTTTAAGGTTAAGGGTTTATTTAAGTTCAGTTTAGGTTTAAGGCTCAATATGGTCTAGGATTTAGGGTTAGAGTTACCCTCAATATGATTTACGAATATGACTAGTATACCTATATTTAAATAAATCTATGTAAAATACGCCGAGAGATATCTATTTTGAAAAGCATTTTTTCTTTTAATCATAATTGAAAGCATTTTTTCTTTTAATCATAATTGAAGGCTAAAGCTAATCTTATATCTAATTGTAGCCCGACCTTAATTCAACAACTAATAAATAGTAAAGTCTTTGCAATAGACTTGTTTTATGTATATCTTATGTCAAGCCTTACATTTCAAACTATCTTATGTCAATTTTGTAGTAAGGTTGGAGATTAATAATTTATAAAGATCTTGTTGCATACAAATCCCTATTAAATTATTACCCAATAGATAATTAGAAAATTATTTATGTTTAGCATATTTAAATAGAATATATTAAATTAATTAAATATCAAATATTTTCAAACATAATATTGGAGTCAATCTTGTTGTATCCAATCCTTTTTACATTATACCTAATAGAAAAAGTTGCATAGATATTTCATCATATGTCTTACATTTTAATATTCAAAATGTATAGAGAGCTTTATCATATTATCATATTTAGATTATGGTGATATTAAATAGATTTTGTTTTTTGAAAAATAAAGAAATTATTAATCAAAATTCATTATAAAAGGTTGACCCTATTGTTTAAAAAATCTATGAAACAATAACTATTTGATATAATTTGTTTTGATGCATACCACTACCTATGTAATTTTCTTTATCAAAAATTTGGTATGTTCTTATATGGTAGATAGAAGTTTAAATAGCATTACTGCATATTGAAGAATCATATCCCTAATTCTAACCCTAACACTAACTGAATATTTATTCTTATTCAACATTAAATCTAACCTTAATTAAATCCCTACCTATAATTAAAACTTAACCCTAACCCTTATTAAACCAAAATTCTAATCCTAATTAAACTATAATCCATCCCCTAATAAAATATTAATAATTTATAAACCTTAACCCTAATCATAATTGAATGTAAACCCTAATTGAACCTTATACCTTATTAAATTCTAACCCTTTCCCTAATTGAAATACACCACTCACTATTAACCTAAGTCAATTCTAACCTTAACCTTAATTGAACCTAACCCTAATCTTATTTCAATCCCCAACTTATCCTTAACCTAATTGAACCACAACATTAACCCTTACCTTAATTAAACTTTAATGGTAATCTTAAATCTAATAAAATTTTAACACTAATTGGTCTCTAATCTTGAGTCTAATTGAACCAAAACTTGAACCCTAACCCAAATTGAACCATAACCCTAACCCTAGGCAAACATGCCCTATTTAAACTCTAACCCTAAACCTTATGGAACCATAATCCTAATATTATCTGAACCCTAACCCTAATCCTAGTTGCACTCAATCCTATATGAGTCCTAACCCTTACCCTTCTATATGATCCCTAACCCTTACCCTTCTATATGAGCCCTAACCCTTACCCTTCCACTAATTGAATTCTAACCCAAACCCTAACCCTAAACATATTTGATTCCCAACCCTAACATATTGAATAATCCTAGCCCTATCTCTAATGCTAAACCTAAATATAAATATTTAACTTTATTGAACTTTATCCCTAACTAAGTAATTAAACCTCAATTGTTATTAAAACCTAACCCTAAATCTTATTGAACCAAAATTGTAATCCTAATTAAACTATAATCGTTTCCAAATTTTAATCCTAATAATTTGTAAACTTAACTCTAATCTTGAATTAAAATTGACTCCAATTGAATCACGACCCTAATTGAACCCTACTCCTTATTGAACTCTAACACTTTCCCTGATTGAAACATAACTATCACCATTAACCTAATTGAATTGTAACAATAACATTAATTGGACCTAACCCTAATCTTATTTCAATCCCAAACTTATCTGTAACCCTAATTTAAAACCAAGTTACTTTTAATAAAAGTAGCTGGCTCAATAATAAGTCAGCTTAAATTGATTAACTTTAAAATTGATTTCAAGTTTTGTTAAATTAAACATACCTTATATCCCTATGTAATAACTTTTATTTGTGTTTAATTTTAATTAGAAAAACATTTATGTTTTGCATACTTAAATCAACTATATTAAATAGAAAAATCTATATTTATCCTTCTCACACATATTTTTAACCTTAATCTTGGAGTTTATCTTGTTGCATGCAATCCCATTTACATTATTACCTAATAGATGATTAAAAAATGATTTATCTCTGGCATATTTAATCAAATATATGTTAATTTAATTAAATGTTAAATACATTTAAATGTAATCTTGGAGTCAATCTTATTGTATCCAATATTTTTTACATTATTACCTAATACATTGTTGCACATTATCCAATATTCAAAATTTATGATAGCCTTATTGAACCAAATTTGTAATCATAATTAAACTATAATCCATCCCCTAATCAAATCCTAATCATTTATAACCCTTAACTCTAATCCTAAATGAACATGGCCCTACCCTAATTGAACCCTATTCCTTATTAAATTTATGAAACCTTATAACTTATTAAATTCTAACTCTTCACTAATTGAAACACACCCCTCACTATTAATCTGATTGAATTGTAACCTTAATTATAATTAGACTTAACTCTAATCTTATTCCAATCCCAAACTTATCCCTAACCCTAATTAAAAATCAATGATTTATTTTAATTAACTAAAATTTTTATGAAAAATACATGATAATACATTATTAAATTTTTGATCTAAAATTTGTTATGTTATTATATGGGAAATAGAAGGACATAGAATTTTGAATAAGATTACATGTTATATTTTAATCCCAATGAACTCTTTAGAGGTTGTCTTTGCCCTACTATTTGTAGGGATAAAAATGTAGAAAAATTAAATAAAATTTTTTCATTGTTTTATTTTTAAAAACAAGGATAAAGTAAAATTCACATTAAAGTTCTAACATGCTACTACTCTTCAGAGATATCCAGAGAAATCATTTGATAATATGACATGTTGCTGCTATTGAGAGATATCCAGAGAAATCATTTGATAATATAACATGTTGCTGCTATTGAGAGATATCCTAGAGAAATCATTTGATAATATAACATGCTGCAGCTATTGAGAAATATCCTAGAGAAATCATTTGATAATATAACTTAATTTACAATAAGTGAAGTTTGGGAACTGGAATTTAAAGAGATGAAATAAATGAAACCCACCTCAATAATATTTGTAGGAGAAGTTAATCTCAAATAATAAAATAATCTTCGATAATGTAGATTACAACAATTACTTTGAATTATATACAACTTGTAATATAAATCCTTATGCACAGAAATAGAAAGCTCCAGCAATCCACATGGCTTCCTCCACACTGAAAATACTCAGTTCAATATAGATCCCATTGTATTTTAAATATAGATTCTAAGCGTATCAGTTCAATATAGAGCCATGACCCCAATCCAAGTCCTATGCCACCAATTTCATGAAGAATCCACATGCTTTATACAAACATGTATGAGATTGCAGCGAGGAAGGCATGATTTGAGGATTTGAGATATCACAGGAAAATTAAAAGAAAACTTAGTCCAAGGAATTCTTAGCGGTGATGAGTTACTAAGATTTACTATTATTAGGTTAAATCTAATGCGGGCTCATCTCAAATTGCCTCTCAACTTAATTGCCTGCCAAAACCTGCCAAGAATGTCTTCCACCAATACTACTATACTGCCAAATCAGCACGTCAAATTTTTTGTAAATGCGTTTTGTGTTTACGGATAGTATTGATCCCATTGTAGATCGCCTCTCGGCGAAAAAAGAGTTTGTTATCACATCATTCTAATATAAATTATAGATTGCTGTTATTAATACAATTTTTTTGGGGATTTTTTTTTTTTTTTAAATGAGAGTCGATTTCTTAAAAGTTCAAGTTTTAAGTTTGTGTGTGGTTATAAAATCTATGTGGCTATCTTGTGAAAAGTATTCAAAAATCACAATAGCACCCGCTGACATATTTATGAAGTTGGCCTCCGCCATGAAACTACTTACTAAATAAAAGGGTGGGTAGATAAATTTTCAAGAATCTTTATCCATACAAAATAATAAAAAATATAATCAACTCTAGATAATGTAATCAAAACGTTCTATTCAATGTGCCGGAACAACATACACTACAAGCAACACAAACAACATTCTAGTAGCTCAATATGCTTGATTGTTTGTTTTCAACATTATTCTCAATTAAAGCCTTACCACTAGTTTCATTCTATTTTAAACTTTGTTTAATTAATATAACTCAACGTGCTTGATTGTTTGTTTTTGAATTTAGTCACAATTTAATCCTTATAACTAATTAATGCTCTCAAGTTTTCACAATCCATGCTAAAATTAACTTATTGTTTTTGGATTTGATTGTGTATGCAAATTTTGCATACGCAATCCAATCCAAAAACAATAAGTGAATCCTTATAACTAGTTTCATTCTCTTTAAATTTTGTTAAATGATTACAATTCTACTTTTCCTTGTTCAATTTTTTTATTTTTAAATTTTTTGATGTAAAGCTTTATATCGAATCTCATATTATTTGGAGCATTATCCCAACCTCATTGTTTAGTATCAAGGGCCTAACGATGTTTATAAACACTTTTAAGAATTTATTGGATTTTAAGTTTTGAATTCTCCTCAATCAAACTTTATAACTTATTTGATTTCTTGAATAATTTATTTCTTCAAACAAGAGAGATCTTTAGATATGTTCTCTTTATAATTTTATTAAATAAATAAAAAAAAATTATAACCATACATTTTCATCATGTCCACATAGTTCCTTAAGGTGCATTCTACATTAAGTTGCCTAATAAATGACAAATTAACCTAGCAACCTAACAAATTACCAACAAAAGTCACGCATACCAGATGAAACAACTAGATTAACTTCCATTTAAATAAAAATTGGCTTTCAATGATTTCAAAGTATGCTAAGAATATAAATCCTAGATATTACATACTCAGAGTAACATGCATCTATTCTATGCATGGATTGATGAAATATCTTATAGAACAATATTCTTTATACCTCTAAAATTTTCAATGCCTTCCCCTTACTTTAAAAGTTATCCTCTCTCTATTTTCCTTAAGCCTCTCTAAATGTTTAGCTTTCACTAGGCAAATAATCTGTGTTGCTCTTGAACTAGGGAATGTTTCTACCAAAAATGGCCTACTTTCTTTTCTTTAATCCATGGTTTTAGTCTACTAAGGGTTATAGATTGAATAATCTACCATGACCATTACATGATGATTATATACAATTCTGGTTTCCAAGAGTAATGCTCAAGGTTTTTTTGGGTCATTTTATCTACAAAATGCTACTATTCAAAATTCTTCATTTGCCAATTTTGAATCTAATTGAAATAATTTTGAAACCTTGATTGTTAATAATTTTTTGATAAAATGTTTGTAGAAGGAAAATGCTCGCTAGTATAACTCTATGAACATTTTGATGAATGGAAGTAGAAATAAGTCAAATTGGAAAAGATCATGGTCCAAGTTAGTGCGGATTTGAAGACATGTTTGTCACCATCAACCCGCGTATGGGAATTCCAAGACTAGAATAAAGAAAAAATATGGAAGCTTCTCATCACCAAAAGTGCAGTCAAGCGCAAACACATTTGGAAATATAATTACGTTGCTTTACTACTCTCTATCTCATCAACAAATCCTTTTGCAAAGCATTGGACAAGATATTCCATTTAAGACACTGTTATTTACATCTAAAACTACACATGCTCATTATCAACTCGTGGAGGTAACGATGCTCCCTTTTGCTACAGCTGGTACCACAAATATTTCCACGGATTTAACTTCACAATGTCTGCCAATAAAAAATTGTCAATGAAATTCCCCAGGCAAAGTACACTAATTACACGCGCACTATTTGTTGATACACAGTATAATAATTAGATCCACACCATTCTTTCAATAAAAAATATACCATAAACTATTGCCTAAATCTGGGCAGCTCAATATTTTACAGTATATTATTAGAAATATTTATAAAATTATAATATAAAATAGCTTATAGCTCAATGTATGTGCAAGAAATTATGCATTGTCCAGAGTAAAAAAGGTTGTGGAAATCGGGCCTACGCCTACCAAATTGCAATTTTTTTCAAAGTTCCTAAAGTGTTTCTATCAAATCCATTTGTGCGTACTAATTTATTTGAACTAGTACAACAACGCAGAAAACGACTTAAGAAAAGGTAAGGGAAGATGAAGTTTGATGTGCTCAATAATACTATGCAATTGAATCCTAATAGAGGCTTACTAATAAACCACAAAAACATTAGAGACATACAGATGCAAAGGATGAAGACTAAAAATTCGAAAAAAAAATCCATTCAATAAAATGAAGAACTGTATTCCGCAGGAAATCAACTCCTAAAATTTAATCTTCACACCTGTTTTTTCGTAAGAAGCTCTATTTTGTTCTGTCTGCGAAATTCAGTGAGACGAATTCTGCAACTTTCGTTTTGGTCTGCCCGTGATGTGGTGGGCAGCGATCATTTTATAGAGTATCGAGAAGCTGTGAATGCAGGGCACGTGGCGATGGCTTGAAAAACAAGCCTTGAGATGCATCCATCTATGTAACACATTTCCCAGTCAAAAAATAGGTAATCACAATTTTACTATGATTACTGTTGAATTAATTGATCTTTTAAGGTGTTTGTGTTGTATAAGATGTCAGAAAATGTAATTATTAAAAAGTGAAAAGAAGAAAGAAAAAGTAGGAAGAATAACACTCTTTGAAGAGCCAGCTTCTGAGTTCTAAAATAACTTGTCACTTTAGTTATTTGTGCAATCATATTTCATTTTCCTGCTTTAAAGTGAAATGCTTTCGCTCATTTCAAGTTCGAATACATGCAAAGAAAAATAATTGTTATGTTTGTCGCCATAATTCCAAGACTAAGAATAAAGGGGAAAAAAACGGATGCTTCTAGAACATCACCAAAAGTGCAGTCAAAAGCACACACATCTGGGAATATAATTACGTTGCTTTACCTGCTTTATTCTCTGTCTCGTCAACAAATCCTTTTGCAAAGCAGGCGACAATATTGTATATGTTATGATTGCAAGTTGCAACAATTGATAGAATGAAATGCAGTGCTCCATACACCCCTATTTATGACGCACAATATAATAATAATTAGATCGACACCGTCAAACGAAAATTTATGCAAAGAAAAATAATTATTTAGATTACTAATAAAGATAAATATGGTAGATAAATGAGAACATCAAATGTTGATTATATATACATACACATAAAAGAAATTTAGATATTTTATTTGCAGACTAACAATAAAATATATGTTATTGGGAAGCTTATTATTTTAAATTTTATGTACAATTATAAATAGTTCTAGATCAAGTCTATATCACATGGATTTAATCTTTGATGTATATTTTTGATATGGTATGTTGTAGAATTTTGCTATCTAATTTATTGTAAGTTTTTTTCCTTGTTGATTATTAAAGATTAGATGCATTCAAGAATATCTTCAAGAAACTGACAAATCACATGAATCATGTTTTCCTAAATCAATCCTCTTTAATAGACCAATTTTAAGGCCATGTAAATTGTTGCCTCTCAAAATATTGGATCCCTTCTTCTAGAGCATTCACTCTATGTCAAAGTAAAGAAAAGTGGAAGGAATCATCAAAAAAGAAATGACTAAAATGGGTTGATAGATAAGGGGAATAACTCCTTCAATATTTTTACATTCAATGTAGGATGGCAATCCATAAAGAAAATTGTGTAATCAAATACAAATAAGAATGAACACAAGTTCCTTACAATGTTAGAGTAATTGGGTCTTTACTTGATTAATTAAACGACATTTGTTTAATTAATTAAGTTTCCCTTTATCTCTTTTACACTTAAGCTAACATTAGGTGCATAGTAGTTAATTCTTTTATTAATTATTATGTGCAAGCTTAGCGTTTTCCCTTTTAGGGTTTTTCGACCTATTAGAGGTTGAATTCTTTTCTTTTGTATTTTATTCTATTACACTTTTTTGTGAATATAGAGCTCTCATTTTCTTGAGCATTTCCTGTGTTTATGTTTTTTCTTTGTTGCTAACTTGGTTCTCTTTGTAATAGGTTTATTCAGCTTGCAGAGATCATTTGGGCCCCTATGGTGTTGTATTTCTCAACTCTCACATGGTATCAGAACTTCAGATCTGCAGCTACCTGTTCTTGTTTTGAGTTTTTTTTTCTTTATTGCTTCCTTCCTTCTCCTTGTAACAGGTTTATTCAACTTGCATAGATCATTTGGGCTCCTGTGGTGTTGTATTTATCAACTATCACATGGTATCAGAGAAGATTTGGAGTTTTTTTGCATTGGAAGTAGATCTGGGGTTTTAGAAATTTTTTGTGCAGCTAGGGATAGGCTTTTTTCTGAGCACTTTGGGTCTAAATCGACCTCACTATCGTGCTCATAAGGCCCAAAAACCCTTATGGTCATAAAAATCTTGATCACTTTCGACACCTGAGCCTCTGGGTTTTTTTTTTTTTGTTCTATACCAGGTCATACGACCCTAGCACGCAGTTCGAGATTTTTTTTTTAAAAAACAATTTTTTGCCTTTTTACGGCATGCAGGCCGAAATTTGTTTTTTTTTTAAAAAACATCATTCAAAAAATTTTGCAAAAGTTTTTTTAAAAAGTTAATTTTTTTTTTGATGTTACAACCCACGGTACATAGGGTACCGTGGGCCCCCTAGCTCTGCAGTAGGCCCGTACCGTGCGCCACTGGCCTTGACAGCTCAGGCCCCACCAGCTGCCGGCCCTGCCCGTCGCCACCCTGTTGCTTCACCGCTAGAGCGCCACCTCTACCCGACCCTACCACCAGACGGCCTCTGTGTGCCCTCTCTCTTGCCTTTGTAGGGGGGTTGGTTTTTTCTTCCTATCTTGAGCATACGGAGTCATTTTTTCAAAAAGGAATAGGTGTCGGAAAGCTGGTTCCGAGCTGGACCTCATGGTATTGGATTTTTTTTTTTCAATTTTGTTGTTTAACTATACTTTTTTTCAGTCAAAGTGGGGTCACTTTTCTGCACTTCTGGGGTCATAGAATGTGCAAACAGACTCTGTTTTTCGAAAACATATAGGAATTGGAAATCTTTCAACATGCCCTATTCCAATATGTGATCTTGTTTCTCAGATATTTCATCAGGTACATGAAATTTCAGTTTTAAGTTTTTTTGCTTATGCACTGCTTCATTCTCACCAGTATGTACTAGGGTTTGGGTTTATCTCTTGTGGGGGGGTGTTTTTTTCTCGCTTTCTGTCATTTATATCAGAAATCTAGAATACCAAAACTCTCAAAACAAACAAACCCTTCTACATCTTCTTTCTATTCTAAAAGATCACCTAATAATAAAAACACAAGCATGTACAGGTGCAGAGTTTCATGGTAGACTTTTTAGTTAAGTTGTTGACATCACACAACTATCACACCTAGAAGCCTCACATCACAAGGCTTCTCAAGGCACGAGGGTTGTGGTCTTGTTTGGATGAGGTTCAGCCTTTGTTGTAGCGTCCTTTTGAGATTCTTCAACATAGAAACAAGATGGATGAGGCCATGGGTTTTTTCTCATTACATGTTCTGACAGTCTTCTGTTTCACCTTGATGCTTTTCTCACTCCTTGAGATATGTGGTTGAAGTTTGAGACTCTCTTTAGGAGAGTTAATGAGATCCAGGCATTACAGATTGAGGCAGAGCTGGTTTCCTTGTTATTTGATTCCTTTCCCACCATTGAGGATTTTTTGAACAAATTCAAGACTACTAGATCTGTTCTCCAGGGTGTGGAAAGACCAAGATAGACCTAGAGTGCATTCACTTGATCCTTTCGAAGCTTCGGGGTCCTTTTCAATTTTTTGCCTCTGCTTTCTACTCCACCATGGATGGATTGGGTGCTTTCTTTACCATCCTACCTTTGATGTGTTTTGTGAGCATTTGTCTCGTGAGAAGTCTCACCTTTCTCAACTGGACATGCTCTTAGGGTCCAAGAACAAAGCATTGGTTGCTCAGTCATCTAAGGAGAAGCAAAAGCAGAAACCGAAGCCAAAGAAGAATTCTGCAAGCAATGATCATTCCTCCAAGCCACCTCCTAAGTGTGATTCTAAACCACCATTTAATCCAAAACAAGGGAAATATTCACAATCTAGTGAGTCTTCCTCCAAGACTAAGAAGAAATCAGGGGATACTTGTAGTTTTTGTGGCAAGGAAGGACATCCAGTTTCTAGGTGTTGAAAATGATTAGAGGCTTTAGAGGAAGCAATGCAGTAGCATCACATCTCCTCACCTCAGGCGTCTTCTCCTTCCACAGGGAAAGGTAATGCTCTCATTGCTCGAGCTTCGACCTATGGGTCCACTTGGATTTTAGATTCTGGTTCTTCTCACCATATGACTCACACTTAGCAGTTGGTTACTTCTCTTTCCTCTTGTGGTACTTCACAGATTGTAGTGGGTGACTCTATTCATCTTTCATTCTTGGGTTCAGGTTCTGTCTCTTTGGATGGGGGTACTCTACAGGATGTTCTAGTTGTACCTGACATCTCGACGAACCTCCTGTCCATTTATCAGATTTGTCATTCTGTCTCTGGTAAGACAGTTGAGTTCTCACCACATGATGTGGTTATTCGGGACCTCCATGACTTTGATTTGGTTGTGGCTACTAGGAGTGTTGATACTACATCTCGTCTTTATAGATTTGATAGATTTGAGCCATCTGCGGGTATAGGTTCATCTCTTATAGCACATGTAGATTTAGTGAGTAAGCTTTGGCATGAGCACTTGGGCCATGTCAATTACATATATTTTTAGCAAATGAGTACACAGACACTTATTCCTGGGCTCCCACAGATTTCCTACACTGATGGTGTTTGTCATGGTTGTGTGCTTGGAAAGCATCACAAGGATCCCTTTCCGAAGGGAAGAGCCCTCGTGCTTTGGCACCTTTAGAGTTGATTCACAGTGACCTCATGTCATTCCCTACTCCTTTTTCTGGGGCCAAGTATGTACTCACATTTATTGATGACTTCTCCAGATGCACATGGGCGTACTTTCTTAAGTACTTGGTCTGATGTCTTTGATTCATTTCAATTTTTTAAGACATTTGTAAAGAAGCGGTTTAGTTGTTCTCTTCAGCGAATACATACAGATAATGGGGGGAGTATGTGAATTAGGCTTTCAGAGATTTTTCCACTGAGCATGGTTTACAGCATCAGTTTACTATTCCCTACACCCCTCAGCAGAATGGTGTCGCTGAGAGAAAGAACATGACTTTACGAGAGATGGCGAATTGTATGATTCAGTCCAGGACCATGGATTCTTCTTTTTGGGCTGAGGTAGTCAATTGTACCAACTACATTCAAAATTGGATGCCTCACAAGGTGGTTCGATATATGACTCCTGAGGAGGCTTGGTCTCATGACAAGCCTGATGTTTCTTTTTTCTGAGTATTTGGAAGTGAGGCATGGGCATTTATTCCTGATGCTCAGAGGAGAGTAATGGAGTGGAAGAGATGACCCCTCATTTTTGTTGGCTACTATGAGGATGTTAAGGCGTACAAGTTGTTTGATCCCGATTATGGAGAGGTCCTGTTTCGACGAGATGTTCAATTTGATGAGCGCCTTCCCATAGTGGATACCCTGTCTCCAATGTCTACCCCTCTTCCTACTCCTCCCACTACATCTCTTCAGGATCATTTTGAGGATGATTTTGATGATGTTACTGATGATCCACCACCTCCACCTCCACCTGCTCCACCTCAGATGCCCAAGTGGGCTCGCTTTACTATTGAGGTGGCAGGATCTATGGCCGGTGATCCTTTAGATACTCGTTGCACCCGTTTTCATACTCTGGGTTCTACTCTTCTAAGTCATGCCATTTCAGATGATCCTTAGAAGTTTTCAGAGGCAGGAGGACACCTTGAGTAGGATTGTGCTATGAGGAGGAGTATTCTTCTTTGATGAGGAATAATACTTGGGATCTATGTCCTCTTCCTAAGGGCAGAAAGATGGTTCGGTGTTGATCATTGTATCGCACCAAGTATGTTGTTGATGGTTTGGTTGATAAGTACAAAGCACGTCTTGTTGCGAAGGGTTTCTCACAGGTTGAGGGTATTGATTACTCTATGACATTTTCCCCTGTCGCCAAGATGAACTCTATTCACTTTGTACTATCCCTTGCTACTTCTAGGGGATGGCCCATTTTTCTGATGGATGTGAAGAGTGCTTTCTTGCATGGAGACCTACAGGAGGAAATTTATATGGAGCAGCCTCAGGGATTTGTGCAGGACAATTCTTTGGTTTGCAGACTTCAGCGTTCATTGTATAGTCTCAAACAGGCCCCTCGGGATTGGTATGAGAAGATGGACTCTTTCTTGCTCTCCACTGGTTTCACACGATGTCATTCCTATCACACAGTGTACATTCAACATCTTGAGGGTGAGATCTTGATTCTTGTGCTATATGTTGATGATCTCCTCATCACAGGTAGCTCATCCTCTATGATTCAACATGTTCAATGATCTTTGATGGACCAGTTTGAGATGACAGATCTTGATCTTTTGCACTATTTTCTTGGTCATCAGGTGATTCAGTCTTCTGATGGGATCTCCATTTACTAGCAGAAGTATGCTCTTGACATGCTTCAGCGCATTAGCATGCTTGATTGCAAGCCTGTCCCCACTCCTTTTCGATCAGGGGTTGTTTTGATTACTACTTGCCCCACTGCTTCAGTAGATTCTACACTTTACAGGCAGTTGGTTGGCAGTTTGTTGTACTTGACACACACTTGTCCTGACCATTCCTTTGCGGTTTGCCTTATCTCTCAATTGTCCCATGATCCTCATGAGATTCATTGCCAAGCTGCCAAACGTATTTTGCAGTACATTTGGGGCTCTATTTCTCATGGCATTCACTACACATCAGGGGAACCTTGACACATTGTTGGCTACACTGACTAAGATTGGGCTGGTGATGTCAATGATCAGAAGTCTACTTCTTGCTTTTTTTTCTATCTTGGCTTTGGTCCTATCACATGGTCTTGCAAAAAGAAGACTGCTCATGCATTGTCATCTACAGAGGTTGAGTACTGAGTTGTTGTGCTTGCAAGTCGGGAGATCTTATGGCTTCAACAGTTGATGACTGAGTTTGGTTTTCCTCTTGATAGTTCCACTATTCTTTGATGTGACAATTAGAGTGTTAATCACATTTCTCGCAACTCGGTGGAGCATCAGCAGACGAAGAACATTAAGCTTCATATGCATTTCATCTGCTAGTTGATTCAAGATGGTTCTTTCATTTTGGAGTACATTCCCACTACCAAGCAAGTTGCAGACATCTTCACGAAACCTTTTGCATTGTTGTGCTATCTTCAGTTGCGCTCTATACTTGGGGTGAAGGAAGTTATCCTTGGGGGGTCTTTATGAGGCCTTCATTCCTTCATATTTCTTTTAGCACGTTCTTTTATCTTTTTTTGGAGAGGAGTTTTTTCCCACTGGATTTTCTCCTTTTTCTCTGTTTCATAGATATTTCCTTGTATTTGGGTACTTGATCAGGCCTTATTGTTGGGACCCATCTTTCCTACTTTCAATAGTTGTTCTAGGTTTTTGCTTCTCCCTAAGTCTAGCTTAAGGGGGGGTGTTAGAGTAATCAGGTCGTTACTTGATTAATTAAATGACATTTGTTTAATTAATTAAGTTCCCCTTTATCTCTTTTACACTTAAGCTAACATTAGGTGCATAATAATTAATTCTTTTATTAATTATTATGTGCAAGCCTAGGGTTTTCCCTTTTAGGGTTTTTTGACCTATTAGAGGTTGAATTCTTTTCTTTTGTATTATTATTCTATTACACATTTTTGTGAATACAAAGCTCTCATATTCTTGAGCATTTCCTGTGTTTATGTTTTTTCTCTGTTGCTTCCTTGCTTCTCCTTGTAATAGGTTTATTTAGCTTGCAGAGATCATTTGAGCTCCTGTGGTGTTGTATTTATCAACTCTCACATACAACTATAATTAAGGTGATAGTGGATCAAGACTACATTAATTGCAAGCAATTGGACCATACTAGCATCTAGTTAATCAAATTAAATGACATATATGATATGAATCAAGGATGTTGAATGAGTTTGTATCACCAAAGATGCATTTCCTTAACCTAGAATATTGCATATATAGTATAAATATAAATAAAAATAACTACCTAATTTTATATTATCCTTAATTTCTCCAATCATGTGGTACAAGTTATTCTTTTTCAATTTAACTTGTGGGGAAAAATCTAATTATGTACAAATATTTGAATATATGTTAACTATGAGACTTCTTAACATGTTGAGAAAGTTGTAAAATGGATTATGCACTTTAATTGAATGAGAAAGTAACACTAGACAATTTTTTAAATGATTTGTGATGGTATTTGATCAGAAATTATTCATCATGGGAGGAAAAATTGTAACAAAAAAAATGCCTTGTTCATGTGAGTTGTACAATACTCATCACCTTTCTTCTCATAAGCAAAATAAAAAAAAAATCATGAGAATTCAATATGCATTAAAAACCCATAACTTGGGCTCTATAACACGTTGAAAACAAATCTATATGTGAAAAAAAAGCATTAGTATTTAAGCATACTTGAATGAACTCAAACTAAACATATTGAGTCCAATTATGCATTAGAAGGATAATACTAAAGACATTAAATGTAATTTTGCAAGTCCTTGCTAGTATAAGTAATCAAACATTATTAGGCTGGAATATATAGTCTTGTAAGGGTTATAAGAATATATACCTTAAAAATAATAAGAAGAAGAAGAAGAAGGATAACTAAAGAGAACTAGCATTACAAAGATGTTGTTGCATAGCACCTCTCCTTAGCTTGGGGCATATATAGTCATGATAAAATAGAGTTGAACTATATCATTTTGATTTCCTAGATACTTCAATATTAATAGGCACAAGTAAAATACAACAATGAACTACCCAAAGCTAGCCAACCAAATCATCTATTACATTAAACACAACTTATAAATACACACACATAAATGTATATATGTACATGTATACGTAACTATATGTATGTGAGTGTATATTGCACTAGTTCTACCACCTCCATTTTTAAATCTTCATATTATTTATTAGATGGATAAGTGTAGGATCTAGAGGTATTTGAGGTCTTCCTATGTTGTCATTATTTCACTTAAGTCCCTTTAAGTCTTTAAACACTTGGTCATTTTGTCTAAATCAACCTTTTGAGTCAATTTTGAAACTACTGGCAGGCCCGGGCAAGGTTCTCACAATCCATATCAAGTCCAAAAAAGTATGTGTCTTCTCAATGTTTGTTAAAGGTCTTCAAGAAAACATAAGTCTTATTTTTTTAAAGTGTTGCAATAATATTGGTTTTGACAACCCCTTAGGGAGCTGCTAAGGTTTTCAAAACCTTGTGTTCTACCAAAAAGGTTTTCGTCAAAGTAAAAGTTTTCAACAAGAAGTCTATGTTTCTTCAAAAGTGGTCATTTTAATTGGTTTCAAAACCATTGTCAAGATTCAACACTTGGTTCCCACATAACCTTGTCAATCTCTAACACCAAACCAAGAACATCAAGCACTTCAATCAAAGGAAGGATGAAGAGAAATATTATCAAATTTCAAAGAGTCTTTTGTGAGTTTTGAAAACTCTTTCAATAGTCAACATGGTTCTCACAACCTTGTGGTGCTTGATATATAACTCACAACCTCATCTTTGTTTGAAGTTTCAAATTCTCATAAAGAAAAAAGTTGTGAATGGAGGCTATTTACCTAGCATTAATTATTATCAGATCCAAAATTGATGAATTAATGTCGATGTATATTAAGGATAAAATAATCTAATTAAATCATTCTAAAGCATTTACAACAAGAATTAAAGGTTTTTTCAGAGTGTGAAGAGAAAAAATTTGACGAAGAGATTGACAATAGAAAGATCCAAATTCAACTCATTGAATTTATTAGAGGTTATTAATAGGTAAGTTCATAAACCTAGCACTACTAGAAACACCTTGTTTGTTCATTTTGAGTGGTTTATAGCAATTTTCCAAACAAAAAATTGAGTAACCTACTTTTTACTTTGCCAATATTTTCTCAAAATTTGAGTATAAGAGGTCAAACTTGAATTCAAAAAAAATAAAGTATAAATACTTGGGATATGAACATCTATCTCGTCTCACCCATACAATGCTATAAATTGGTGATACATGGCTAGGGTATATGTATTAAGATCTTATAATGAATTTATAATTGTTTTTCCCACAAATTATAAGTGGTTTGATTGCTCAAGTACAAATATTATGTAACAAAAACATATACACACTCATACATTAATATATATGTAATGTCTTTTTTATAATTATTATAAAAGTGATAACCAATTTATGACTTATGGAAATGATACAACCTTTACCTCTACAAATGAAGATAGTATCAACATTAACATTATGTTATCTTTCAAAGTGATTTTCCATATAATTTTTTTTAAAAACTAAGCTTACCACTTTTTATTGCTCTTTCAATTCTAGATGGCTACGAAGAATATATCATTGTACTCTTTGAAGATGTTAAAAAAGAAAACATCTATTTTATACACATATTTCTATATCAATTTTAAATTGAAATATCTCTTTCCTGATCTAAAATATGATCATATTGTTTTTAGATATCTTATAATATATGAATTTGAAACATTGTTATTTCACAAAAAATAAACAAAACCTTTTGATTTCAACTATTTACTAGCAATGATTCAAATTTTTAATGTTAACTCAAAATTTGGAAACTAGCTTTTAAAATAATTGTAAATGAGAATACCTATCTTTATCAATTTTAACAACAACCAAAAAAGGTTCCTACTATGAAGTTGAAATTGTCTCAATTTTCTACCCCTCGACCTACTTTCACTTCATCTTCATGAAAATAAAAAACAAGCACCTATCGGCTACATGTTGCATGGAAAAACTGTGTGGCTGCTAGTATTAGAAATATTTTGAAATTATAATAGAAAATAGCCTATAGCTCAATGTATGTGCATGAAATTGAATTTTTTACTTTTGTAATTTAACATAATTATATCTTATATAAAGATAAATTTGTTATTAGGTTGTTTAATCAGCCTAAGTTTATAATAGATCAATGATTTTCCATGGTAATATAAAATGAAATTAAATATTTTTACTGAATTAATGAATTTCATTTTGGTATTGATTAATTTTAAACATTGTGGATGGGATTAAGAATATCATTTTTAAATTATAAAATATAATAATTATATAAGCATGTCTTAATTTTTTGGTGAATGAAATTGGTTATCTTTTTTAATAATTCATAAAACATAATAATCGTATTGATATTTTTTCTTTCATAAATGATTTGTTTTAAAGAACTAATGCATAAAGATAGATATTTTAGATAAATAAGAAAATTAAATGTTATGTATACAAAAAAATGAGGTATTTTATGATAAAAAATAGATTTTATTGATATGCTTATTATCTCAAATTTTATGCACAACTACAATTATCTTCAAATGAAGTCCACAACACATGGATTCAAATTTTGATGCAAAATTTTTATGTTACACTATATATTTTTCTATCTGTTCTCCTAGGTTAATCCCCTTAATTAGACAAATTCTATCGTCATGAGATTTTTTAGCTCTAAAAATAGTGGACCCCTTCTTCTAGAGAATTCACTCTATGTGAAAGAGACAATAAATAAGGGGGTTAAATCCTTCTTCTTCAAGATCTATTGAAAATATTAGGGCAATTCATACAAGAAAAAAAATGGTACACTTCAAGAAAAATGTGATAATGCAAATATGTTATCCTTGGAAGCAACACATGGAAACTACTATATCTAGGTCAAAACATTCACTTATATCAAATCCACTAGATTCCATAATGCACCCTATAAATTGCCATGATACTCAAGTGATAGAATCAATCTTGCTAGAGCTTTTAAGGCAGGTTGCAACAAAATAGAAGTTATTAACTGTAGCATCCTAAAATTGCACCCCTTGCAATTTTGATTGTATTTGGGTCTTCACCTTAGTGTTTGTGCCCCTTGGCCTGATTGGGGACCTGATTAGACTCTTGCACATCCCAAACATCAAAAACTTTGATTTTGCACTTAACACGTACACCTTGATCCTAACCTAAAATAGGGCAAGACCAAGGCATGGCACCATGGTCCTCCCTAAATTGGGCCATCTTTAAACCCTTTTTCACATTTAAAATTTGAGTGGGATTTCCCTCTTCGTTTCGACTCTGTTGGCAACAATACAAAAAAATGAGAGGGGGGGGGGTGAATCAGTTTGCACTAAAATATTACTGCAACTTAATCCACAAATCAGATCTAATAATGAACAGGTAAAGCATGAAGCAACACCACATCAATAACACACATAACACCAAGATTTTTGGCATGGAAAACTTGGTTAAGGGAAAAGCCACAGTGGGAACTTACTCACAATGAGATAATACCCTATTAGGAGTAAGTAAAATATTGCAATGGATAATGTGCATGCATTCAGACACATTGCTTAGAGCTCACTGCTCAAAATAAGAAACATGGAAGGGCTAAAACCCTTAGAGAAGGTTCACTACCTTACAAGAAGTCCCACTGACTTACAAAAATATTTGGATTATATATGGAGAATCATGAACTAGTGAATTAGCATCTCAACATGCCTGAGTACAATACTGATTAAGCTCATTGTTTGATCTGCTCTACAACAATTCTTCTCACAATTTCGCACAACATTTCACAATATCCCTACTACTAAATTATTATTACAATATCCGCATATAGAATTATACATCTCAATGATTATTACATTCATTTATACAAGTCATCAACCTCTATTTCAAGGTTGTCTCACCACATGCTACATATTACAAAAAAATATAATCACACATGCTACAATAATCAATGTGGACCAAAACAATGTTGGCTAAGACATATTCTAGACCTAAACAACCATCACAAATATGAAACACCTCCAATAATTAGGCCTCAATCATCTGCAACATGCTACATCACCATGAATGTCTCATAACACAAAGAACATCACCAGATTAGGAAAATCTTTAATAATGCACACAATGATCATTGTGGACCACCAATACGCATAGAACATGATCTAGAATCATCCTTAAGAAATGTGAATTACACCATACCAACCACAACAACTCGGATTACAAGAATCATCATCGTCTCTTTTTACTGGAGCTCAATAACATCAACACAACTATCTGCAAATTGAAAGATTTGCTTGTGGATTTCCAAATCATGAGCCATTCAAACTGAGGACACACATTAACATCCAAAATACCTCCCACACTTCTATAACAAAAGACATTGCAATTCTAGATCTTGCAAATCAAACTAATGAACATTAGAAATTATTAAACAACTAAGAAACCAACCGTAATACCGAATCTCACAACTTTATTAAATCACCATACAGACCTCTGAAACTTATTTTGAATCAACTAGAGATACATATTACAAAACCCATTAAACCACATCAGCTCATCTACAACATACAGGCTAAACCAACTCATCCAATCTGATTGCAATACTAAAACACTATGTTCTCAGTTTGTTAACATATAATCTATAATCTCCTCACATTGACTCCTCATATGTTGACATCAATGACAACATATCTTCAACAGAAACACAAAGTAAATATTATCAACACCATAACACCAATATTTTTATGTGGAAACTCGATTAAGGGGAAAACCACGATGCAATTTAAACCCACGATATTATTAACTCTATTAGAAGTATTAAAATATTACATAAGAAGAATGCACATGAATTTAGGCACACTGCTGAAATTACAAATAAGGGCTACAACCCCAGAAGGCTCACTACCTTACAAATTGTTTGTAAGAGATTACAATGTACTTTGAACTATGAAATAGAACCAACAAATACCTTAGTATAGTTTCAGTTAAACACAAAACACATATTCTTACTCTGATTTGTTCTTATCATGTGCATTATATTGGAGCTCAAATCTTCACCATGTGCATGTGAAGTTGTGCATAATCTCTCATACACACTTTGCAAACATCCATCGATATAAAAAATGATCATATAAACCTATTTTATATATCTACATCACCGATTTAGGTCACCATGTTGGATTCAAGAACAAGGTACAAAATATGAAACATGCTCACAAGTCAGCTCAATGCAATCAAAACATTCATACAGACCAAAAAAAATGTTTGCATGCTTCCCATATGTCATCTTATCAATCTTGAACATAAAATCAATCACAAAAATTGATTCGCAAGATCCACAAAATAAATTACCACATGTTGCAGTTGATATGCACTGTTCTTACCAAAAACATGATTACCAAATCTTCTAACTTGCACAAAACATATCACTAGAAGCTACAATCTTGGAATAAGGTAAATTACATCTCTAGAATACATCTTCAGGATCCACAAAGAAAAATACTCAACCAAAATAATCCACCAACCAAAACTGTACACTCTGTCAGATACCCTGTTCTCTTTATCAAACCTCACCAGACTTCAATCAATCTTCTGGAATGAATGAGTTATGAACTGCGAATGTCAAATTTGATATAATTTTCTATCAATGATAACATCTCAACATACATGTAGTGTCTCTTGTCAATAATAATCAATTCCTTCTTCTTGAGAATATCCCTTACACACAAGTCTGACTTTGTTTCTAATAACTTCACCCTATTCATTCAACTTATTCTGAAAGACCCATTTAGCTCCAATTATGTTTTTATCCTTAGGTCTATGAAGAAGTTCCCATGTATTATTCTTTTCAATTTGATTCACTTCTTCTTCCATAGCTTTTACCTAATTTTCATCTTTACATGCTTCATCAACATTTTTAGGCTCAATCTTAGAAAACAGACAAATTTCTTCAGCGAGTCTTCTCCCAATCATCACACCTTTTCTCTTATCACCTATAATCTAATTCTTTGAATGATTCAATCTTACATACCTTAGAGTTTTAGGATTCACTTCATTTTCCAGTTCCTAAACTCTTTCTTCTACATTAGCATTTGCAACTTCTCATTGTTTCTCTGTCTTTTTCGGATCAGCCAAAACTTGTTGATTCATAGTCTACACTGGCTTTCCTTTATCTGAACTAACATCTTGGTCATCATAATCATATCCACAAGACCTAATATGTTTCACATCTCCTTCATCAACCTTCACATTAGCACTTTCAACATTTTTTCTTAATCTTTTGTTATAATACCAGTAAGCCTTACTCTTAGTAGAATATCCAAGAAAGATTCATTCATCACATCTAGTATCAAACTTTCCAAGATCTTCATCTCTTTTAATGTAACATTTATTTCCAAAAATTATGAAATATATAACACTAGGAGCATGACCAAACCATAACTCATAAGGAGTCTCACCAGTATCACCTTTGATATTTACCTGGTTAAGAGTGTATACTGCATTACTCATAGCTTCTCTCCAATACACAAGTGACACATTTCCTTCAATCATCATAATTTTCATAGCTTCTTAAATTGTTCTATTCTTCCTCTCCACAACTCCATTTTGTTGTGGTGTCCTAGGAGCAAATAATTGTTTCTTAACTCCATTCTCTTCACAATATGCATTAAACTCACTGGAATTGAATTCTCCACCTCTATCAGATCTCAGATACTTCAGCTTCAATCCAGTCTCAGTCTCAACCATGGCTTTGAATTTTTTTGACTTCTCTAATGCTTCATACTTCTCCCTTAAGAAGGTAACCCACATCATCCTTGAATAGTCATCAATCAGCAACACGAAATACATGTCACCCTGCAAGCTTCTCACTATAGAAGGACCACACAAATTAGTATACATAATATCCAACAATCCATTAGAATTATACTATTTTCTCTTATAAATAAATCTTGTCTGCTTCCCTAATTGACATTCCTTACATACCAGATTAGAGAATTTATCAACTTAGGTAGATCTCTTACTGCTTGAGCATAACTTATCTTAACCATACAATCAAAGTTTACATGACACATCCTTCTATGTCATAACCAACATTCATCAATCTGATCAATCAGACAACTTTTACCATTAGCATTCAAGTGAAAGACATTACCTTTAGTCTTTGTACCTGATGCAATCTTAGCTCCGGAGCTATCAAGATGTTACATTTTCTTTTCTTGAATTACAATTTATATCCCTTATCCACCATCTGACCAACACTCAAAAGATTATTTTTTAACCCTTCAACATACAGAACATCATCAGTATTGTGCTTACCATCAAGAGAAATAGAACCTCTACCATGGGTCACACAAGTTTTTTAATCACCAAAACTTACCACACCACCATCATACTTTTCCATATTCACAAATTTACTCTTATCACCTATCATATGATGAGAGCAACCATCGTCAATCAACCATTTATCTTTTTCCTCAACTTTAGTAGCTAGGGCTTTCTCCTCATTAACGCAACTTGTAGAATCTGTTTTAATCGGATCATCTTCCTTGATAGCAATGAACATAAATTCATTTTCAAAATTTCCCTTGTCAGACTCATCATCTGTCACACCTTCATCAGCAGCATAATAATACTTCTTCTAATATTTATACTTATATGGCTTAAATGGCTTCTTAGGATTTCTATCTCTTTCCGGACACCACCATGCAAAATGTCCTATCTTATTACATGAAAAGCATTTTGTAGGATTTTGCCAAGATCAAGGGCACAATGAAAAGCATAAAAGAGACTATAGAATGACAAGAACAAACTGTATTCTCATCAATATGCAAAATGATCAACTGGATTAACCAATACAATGAATAGAGGTCGACTTATATAGGCAAGGCCATATGGATGTATGAGCACACAAATATGACATGTGGCTCAATGAGAAACAAGGGTAGGTAAGAAATACTAAGGGTAGGTAGGAGAAATAATATAATATTCCACAAGAGATGGATGACCCACCGAATGTGGAGTGTAATAGCAAAATAAGACCACAAAAGGTGGAATTTCTCCTACAAGCTCTATCCCTAAGTGCACACTTCCCTAAGTGTCTCAAATCCAAACTACGAAGAGATGCATTATCCTAAGTTAACTTAAGTAAGTGTAATAATATCCAAAATGAATATTTATTTACACCAACACCCCCCCTTAAGTGCAACTTAGGGGAATGAAGACTCAAGTCAACAATGCAAGATGGGTCCCAGCTACTAGGCCATGATAGGTACCCATGTACAATATGCAAATGCTAGCAAAACTATGCAATGCAATCTCTCACAAATGGAGAAAGGGAGAAAACCCAGTGGGAAAAAAACTCCCCCCCAAAAGAGAGATGAATGTACAAAAGACTCTCAAAGAAGAAGGACAAAACCTCAAAGAGGAAAAAGTCCCCCCCATAAGAGAGGAAGGAGAAGTCAGCTGACCCCCCCTAATGACACATCCCACACCCCCAAGAGAGCTCACAACTGCTAGAACTTACTGTCGGTGAAAGGTTTGGTGAATATGTCAGCAACCTACTCTGCTGTAGGACAATACTGCAAATCAATGACATGCTCTTGAATAAGCTCTCAGATATAGTGCATATGAATCTCGATGTGCTTGGTCCGCTGGTGCTGGACTGGGTTCTTCAAGATCGCAATAGCACTCTGATTGTCGCAATGTAGAACTGTCGGCCGTGGAGTGGTGAATCCAAACTCTGTGAGAATCTGCTGGAGCCAAATGGTCTTAGTCGCTACGTTAACAGCGCCTCGATACTCAGCCTCAGTTGAAGAGAGAGCAATAGCATGTTGCTTCTTGCTCTGTCAACAAATGGGGCCCGAACCAATGTGAAAACTGTAACCAAAAGTAGACTTACGATCAACTAGATCGCCAGCCCAATCGGAGTCTGTGTAACTGACCAAGCAAAGTCTTGTGCCTACTACATAGTGAATCCCATAGTGATGTGTACCCCGGATGTAATGAAGGATGTGTTTGGCGGCTTTCCAATGAAGCTCATGTGGATCCTGCATGAAGCAGGAAACCATGCCAACTGCAAATGAAATATCAGGGCGTGTATGAGTCAAGTAGATGAGACTACCCACAAGCTGACGATACAAAGTGGCATCAACTGGTGGAGAAGAACACTAAGCCTCAAGCTTGATGCCTGAAAGAAAGGGAGTTAGGGTAGGCTTACAATCAACCATATGAAAGTGTGCAAGTAGATCAAGAGCATACTTGGGCTGTGATAGGGTAATCCCGGAAGGTGACTATGAAATCTCTATCCCGAGAAAGTAGTGCAAGAGACCCAAGTCAGTCATAGCAAATCTGTCATGCAAAGTAGATTTGAACCTGCTAATGATGGATGAAGTACTCCCTGTAATGATCAAGTCATCAACATAGAGCACAAGTATTAAGTGAGAGTCATCCTGTCGCAAAATGTAGACATTCGGATCAGAATGACACCTGGTGAAACCTGTGGAGAGAAGAAAGGAATCCATCTTGGCGTACCAAGCCTTGGGGGCCTGCTTAAGGCCATAGAGAGATTTCCTTAGTCTGCAAACCAAGGAAGTATCTTGGATGAAACCCTATGGCTGCTCCATATAAATCTCCTCATCAAGATCACCATGAAGAAAAGCACTCTTCACATCCATCTGATGTATAGCCCAACCATGAGTTGCAGCAATAGCAAGTGTCAAATGAATGGAGTTCATCTTGGCTACGGGTGCAAAGGTCTCAGTATAGTCAACACCTGCAACCTGCGAGAAACCTTTTGCAACAAGTCAAGCCTTATACTTCTCCACACTACCGTCCGCTGCAAACTTGGTCCGATAGATCCACTTACATCGAACCATCTTTCTCCCCTTAGGGAGATGGACTAAATCCCATGTGTCATTCCTTATCAAGGAACTATACTCTTCCTCCATAGCTTGGTCCCACTTAGGAACCCCTGATGCTTCCCTAAATGTCTGTGGATCGGAAGCAGTAGCAATGAATGCATGTGGAAGATCCTGATGTTGTGATCAAGTTCTTCGTGTATCTGAAGGATCCCCAACAAGAGAACCCACAAACTCAAGTGTCTATCAAGCCCAATGAGGTCTAGGTGGAGGTGGAGAACGAGGCTCCTCAACTGCAAGTGGACCCTGTGGAGGTGTAACCCTGCAAGTCAGAGTTGAAGGAGTCTCATCATCTAAATCACTAACATCACTATCCACAATGGAGGAAGGTGGAGGAGGTAAAGAGGCCAAGGTAGGAGAGCTTTCCTCAAAGTGAACACTCCTCTCAATGAATACCTCATGTGTCTCTGGATCCATCAATCTGTATGCCTTAACACCCTCAGGATATCCAACAAATATGCAAAGTCGACTCTGAGGTTCCAATGCCTTGCGTTTCTGTGGAGGTATGCGAGCCCATGCTGGACACCCAAAGACTCTGAAATGTCTCACAATCGGTTTCCTACCAGCCCAAGCTTCAAAAGGAGTAATACCTTGCAAAGCTTTGTGAGGAACCCGATTTTGGATGTGTGTGGCACAACTGATAGCCTCTGCCCAAAAGGCAGGATCAAGAGAACGTGCATGTATCATACAGCTAGCTATTTCTTTGAGAGTTCTATTCTTGCATTCTGCAACCCCATTTTGCTGTGGAGTGTATGCGACAGAATGCTGAAGATCAATCCCCTCAAATGTACAAAAATCTGTAAGTCTTTTGTTCACATATTCCCTTCCATTATCTATGTGAAGAATCTTGACCACTTTCCCTGATTGCTTCTCCACACGAGTCTTGAAGTCCTAAAATTTGTCAAATACTTCACTCTTATGAATGAGAAAGTAGACCCAAGTGAAGCGGGAGTAGTCATCAATGAAGGTAAGAACATAGCGGGCCTTACTGAATGAAGGTGCTGGAAATGGACCTGCTACATCGCTGTGAACAAGTTGAAGAACTTCCAAAGCTCTCCAAGTTTTCCCTTTATCAAACTTCTCTTCGGGATGCTTGCCCATGGAACAACCTGAACATACACCCTCTGAAAAAATGATTCGAGGTAGACTTGTGACCATGTCTTTAGTGCTTAGCTGCTGAAGATAGCGGTAGTTGAGGTGACCAAACCGCTCATGCCATAGCTTACTTTCTGAATTTGAATGAGTAAGCAAGGCCCTAGAAGGTGAACTTGGCACAAAGTGGGAGAATGAATAAAGCCTTGAGTTGTCATTGACTTGTCCCACTACTACCAAGGCATCATCATCAAGTTCCTTTACCACAACTGAATCTAGTGTAAACTCAACCTTTTTCCCATTCCCATAGTGAGTGATTTGGTAGATGGAGAGAAGGTTGGTAGACAAGTTAGGAACATAGAGAACATTCTCAAATGTTCCATCATCCATGTCAACTGAACCTTTCCCTTCAACCTCTACTTGTGTGTCATCACCTATGTAAATGTGAGGTACCTTTGATGGATCCAATGAAGAAAACTGCTCCTTTGTAGAACCCATGTCATATGAGGCACCCAAGTCAAGTATCCATTGCTATGAAGAACCTGTTGTAGCCACAAATGCTTTCCCTTTTCCCTTAGACTGTGAGGAAGAGGAAGGAGATGAATCCTTCTTTGTGTAGGCGGATGGCAAGTTGATATTGTTTTTCTTGAGAAGATTGGTTAACTCATCAACTTGCTTTGCGTGGCATCGATGCTCATCATGACCATACTTCTTGCAATATGCACAAGTTGGTTTATCCTTCTTAGGTGGTGTCCCCTTCTTGGAAGAGGATGAAAAATTGCCTTGTGATGGAGAGGATGATTATCCTTTTTCGTGGTGTGGCTTAGACTTGGATTGCTTCTTCTTCTTGTTGGAATCTTTGCCTTGACTTCCTTGATTCCCTTGATTAGTCACCAAAGCCTTGGACTTTGAAGACTTGAGAAACCCTATGTTCAACAACTTAGATTGTTCCAATATTAACATTTCTGAGAAAGCATCAAATGAAGGCATAACATAAGAACTCCCCACTGTCAAACGATGAGTTTGGAAGCTAGATACAAGTGCTGCATATTCTGGTGCAAGCTTATCCAACAAGTTGAATATCAATTGAGCATCCTTTTTGTCAATTCCACAATCCTTAAGCTTTGCTCTTAGCTCATTTGCTTTGGTGACATAATCTTGGATTGTATCAAAACTCTTGGGATCTAAGTTGGTGAGCTCATTGTCAATCTGATAGCCTCTGATTTCATCAACTTGTCCATACAATTTATGAAACATATCCCAAGCCTCCTTGATTGTTTTACACTTCTCAATGTGAAAAATGAGGTCATTTGATACATACTTGCGTAAGGTTTCAAGAACCATGCAATTCTTTGTGAGCCATTCTAATTGAGCAATTGGATCATCCTTAGGATCAGGTGGTGTTGTTATTGTTCCATCTATGTAGTGTGTGAGACCCTTTTCCATTAGTTTACTCCATACTTTAATTTTTCATGATGCATAATTATGCAGAGTTAAAGGTGGAAATTTATTAGGACTCATTGTAGCAAAAATGGAAAGAGCACAAAGAGAGGCACAATCACACAAGACACCCCCCCAAATTCACTCAATCAAAGAACCCCCCCCCAAAAGTGATGATTTGGCACTTTATAAGTAGTGCGTATACAATGGGCCACTTACAAAAAATGGCAAAGTGGACTTGTGATTTACAATTTTACAACTACCTCAATAAGGCCAAAAGAGACTCAAACTGATAATGCAAGAGATCTAACTAAGATCCAAGCAATTTACAAGTACCTAACAAGCCAAATAGGACCAATATCTGAAAGTACAATTTTCACCCAAAATCTCTGAAATCTTATCATAGATTATGAAAGTATACAAAAAAATAAGCACTTTAAAAAAAAATGGCACCTGAAAAGGAGGTCGTATGAGCTCAAACGAGGCCTTTGAAGTTGTAGAATTGAGGATTGGACAGGTACAGCTAAGAGAATCCAAAAATTCGAAAAAACCTGTGCACCAAAATCAAAAAATAACCATACCAATGCGAAGATCACGAAATTTTAGCCCATTTCAAAAAAAATTGCACCAAAAAAGGAGCAAAAATGAGCAAGATATAGCCTTCCAAAGTTGGCCTGCAAAACTGAAAAGCCCAATAGAGAGGGGTCAAAAAATTTCCAAAAAGTGTTGATGTGGCGTTGATGTCAGCAAGTCACTGTGTTAAATTTGACGGCCATATGACCATCGCAAAAACATCGCCTCCCTGCTGACTGGGCGTTCGTACTGTACGGACTATTGACTGGGCAGGTGATTGTGCAGGCCGTACGGATGACATGGCAATCTAACAGTGCGTATGAAGGGCCTGCATGGCGTGGGTGACGTGGCATATGGACGGCTGTTTGAGAGCCACGTGGCGGGGTCTCGGCTGCTGACTGGATTTCTACATGGCGGTCGCCGGAGGTGACTGGACGGTCACCGGAGGCGGTGGCTGACTGGTGTCATCAGCGGTCGGAGGTGTCTGGGCGGTTGCCGAAGGTCTTTGGCCGGTGGCGGCGCTGGGTAGACGGGCGTGGTGGGCTGGGAACCGAGGCGGTCGGCAGGAGGGAGCTGCAGTCGCCGGAGGAGACACAGCAGCAGCGGCAGGACTCGGCGGTCTGCAGTTGCGTCGAGCTCGATGATTTGAGGCAGCGGCACGGCGTTCAGAACGACCGACGGGAGGGAGCATGGCAGCGACGGGTACAACACAGGTACGACCTGCGACCACAGCCTATAGAAAAGGGTATGACCAAATACAAGGGGGTCTGCGAACCCCCAAAATTGCAGGAAAAAAACCCTTTTTTTTTTGCTTTGTTGTTTTTTGAATTTATTTTTTTTGATTGTTTTCAATTTTTCAAATTTTTTTTTTTAAATTTCGAAATCCGTACGACAATAGCCAAAATGGGGAAAAAAAATTTCTCACCAAAATAGGTTGACTTTATAGTCAAAATTTATGGAAACTGCCTCCCGGATTCAATGGTGATGTCCAAATTGTTGTATGAGGCCCCCAAAAAATGAAGATCCCCAAATCCAAAAATAGAAGCCTTCCACGATGTCTCCAAAAACAGATCAATGAAGCCCCAATAGCTCTGATACCATGTAGGATTTTTCCAAGATCAAGGGCACAATGAAAAGCATAAAAGAGACTATAGAATGACAAGAACAAACTGTATTCTCATCAATATGCAAAATGATCAACTGGATTAACCAATACAATGAATAGAGGCCTGCTTATATAGGCAAGGCCATATGGATGTATGAGCACACAAATATGACATGTGGCTCAATGAGAAACAAGGGTAGGTAAGAAATACTAAGGGTAGGTAGGAGAAATAATATAATATTCCACAAGAGGTGGATGACCCACCGAATGTGGAGTGTAACAGCAAAATAAGACCACAAAAGGTGGAATTTCTCCTACAAGCTCTATCCCTAAGTGCACACTTCCCTAAGTGTCTCAAATCCAAACTACGAAGAGATGCATTATCCTAAGTTAGCTTAAGTAAGTGTAATAATATCCAAAATGAATATTTATTTATACCAACACATTTAAAGGGTAACTTTACTTCATACTTACCAGCACTTTTAGGCAATCTTCTAGCAATAAGTGTTACAAGCTTTTCAAGGTCTCTTTCTTCATCTTCCATCTCTTTCTCATACCTAGATGCTCTTATATAACTTTCTCCCAGACCATATCTTCGCTTCCTAGGAATAGTAGATTTGAATGAAGATTCAGTTTTAAGAAGAGAGTTGCCAAACTCACTCAGCTCAAAAGCAGTCAGTTTACCAACCAACATATCTTCTTGTCACAGTCTCTATCTCATCAATAGCAACAACCTTGTGTTTGTAAGCAAGAGACAAGGATCTCAACACTTTAGCAACAATATTAGATTCTTCATTGACTCCACTTGCACATCTAATTCTGCACACAAGCTCATTCACTTTTTGCATAAAGGAAGTGATGTTTTCATCTTCATTCATCTTCAAATTCTCATAACTTCCCTTCATGCTCTGCAACTTAGCAATCTTCACATGACTATCACATTCATGGAAAGTCTCTAGCTTTATCCAGATCTCATGAGTAGTCTCTAAGTCCATCACATTAGATATCTCAAAATTAGTCAAGGCACTCAACAATTCTTCCTTGGCTCTAATATTGTATTTTTCTTCCTTTTTCTCATCCGGAGTAGTACGACCATTCTAAGGAACATTATATACATTCTTAGTAATCTTCTAGTACTCTTCTCCAATGCATCTCAAATGACATTACATTTGGCTCTTCCAGAGAGTGTACTTCATTCCATCAAATCTTGGACTATCCTTCTTAAAAGAAAGGGTTGTCATCCCGAATCTCCTCAAGTGGTCAATATTCTCCTGAAGGATCTAGATCCGATACCAATTGTTGGCAACAATATGGAAACTAAGAGGGGGGGTGAATCAGTTTGCACCAAAAACTTACCGCAACTTAAACCACAAATCAAATATAACAATGAATAATTAAATTATGAAGCAACACCACATCAATAACATACATAACACCAATATTTTTGATGTGGAAAATCCAGTTAAGAGAAAAACCATAATGTGAACCAGCCCATAATGAGATAATACCCTATTAGGAGTAAGTGAAATATTACAATGGGGAATGCACATGCATTCAGGAACACTGCCTAGCGCTCACTACTCAAAATAAGTAACCTGGAAGGGCTACAACCCTTAGGGAAGTTTTACTAGCTTACAAGAAGTCCCACTGACTTACAAAAGCATTCCAATTATATCCAAAGAATCATGAGCTGATGAAATAGCATCTCAACATGCCTGAGTGCAATTCTGGTTAAGCTCACTATTTGATCTTCTTTGCAACACTTCTCACAAATTCACACAACATCGCACAATATCTCTGCTACTGAATGATTATTATAATATTCGCACATAGCATCATATATCTTAATGATTATTATATTCATTTATACAAGTCATGGACCTCTATTTCAAGGTCGGCTCACCACATGCTACATATTATAAAAATATAATCACACATGCTACGATAATGCATGTGAACCAAAACAATGCCAATTAAGTCAATTTTGGACCTAAGAAACCACCACAAGTATGAAACACCTCCAAGAATTATGCCTTGATCATCCACAACACGCTACATTACCATGAGTGTTGCATAACATGAAGAACATCACCAGATTAGGAAAATCTTCAATAACATGCACAACAATCAATGTGGACCACCAATACACTTATCACACGATCTAGAATCATCCTCAAGCAATGTGAATTACACCATACCAAGCACAACAAGTCGGATTACAAGAATCATCATCATCTCTTTACTGGAGCTCAAGAACATCAACATAATTGTTTGTCAACCTGAAATATTAGGTTGTGAATTTCCAAATCATGAACCATTCGAATTGAGGACTCACATTAACGTCAAAAATACATCCCACACATCTACGATAAAAGATATTACAATTTCAAATCCTACATATCAAATTACTGAACACTAGCAATCACTGAACAACTGAGAAACCAACTGCAATACCAAATCTCACAACTTGATCAAATCATCATGTGGACCTCTGAAACTTCTAATAAATCAACTAGAGATGCATATTTTTAGCGATTTTTCTTGCTACCTTCATTCCTAAGGAGATACACAACACCAGACTATGGGATTGGAAATCTAGGACATGAAATCAATGCTATCAACATACTAAAGACAAGAAAACGTAATTGAACAATACTATAAAAGCCTTCTACACTTCAAGCTCCACTAGACTTGGGAGGGTGTTCCTATTGTAGGTCTGAAAATGATACACTTATACAAACTAACCAACATACCTATTTAAACAAGGTGGACAGTTCTCAAATGCATGATAATGGGTGCTTAACATCTCACCATTACTTGAGAATAATCCCATTTTGCTCCATAAGAAGTGCTGAGAACAAAGACTAAACTAATCCTACTCCTACAACATAAGGAAAAGGAGAAATGAAAATATTTTGAATAAATTTGGAACCAACTAAACCAGAACTTGCAAAGAAATGACCCTATGTTGTTACATCTAAGCATGTCTTCAAATCCTTTTGAATGTTATTAACTTGTAATAAAAAGACTACTAAAACAATATTCAAACATTCATACTTAATGATCCACCTAAAAACATATAGAATCTTGTTACATCCATGAAAGCATTTACTCCATTCCTTGAAAAGAAGGCAATCAGAAACCACAACTCAAAGCAAAAAATTTGCTTGAAGAATGACCATAATACTTGATTATTTCATTCAAAACAAATATAAATTCTTAGTTAGAGACAAACACTTGATAAGATAAAGTTTTTAAGCACATTTCAAGACACAAAAAACTTCAAAACTAAGATTAACTTTCAGAAATCTGCACCTAACTAAGAAACACCTTACAATATCCTTTACAATATTATTTGCCTTAGTAGAAAATCAAGGTTAGGACCCTTCAAAATAAAGGATAAAACTAACTAAATAGACAATAGAGAAAACCTAGAAAAACCCTAGAATTCATCAAAAGATGACACGTGTCTTCATCTCCCTGTGTTCAATTTCAAATCTGCATCTTCCTCTTCCCAAAAATGGGTCTTCAACTTGCACTCAAAATTTGGATGTGACTTTTCAAAACCTGGGGAAAGCAACTTGCAGCAGTCACCAACCACACTCAATCTTGCTCATTGATAAAAAACCTACCATATTTGCATCACTGCACCTTGCCCACTTCTTACTGAAGAAGTTCACTTGCCAAACTTTTCCTTTTTGGTCGATGTCCACCTGCTACAGGAGCCCACTTTTCTCTTGAAACTAAAAAATATCTAAAATCCTCATGGTGGAAATGACCTATCACATAATCTTCTACATTTTGACCAAAAATTTCCATTTTTGGCTCACTGCCTAGCTCTGACTAAAAATCCTCTCTTTTGTAGTGGTTGCCATATTTTGTACCCACTGTATCCTTTCATGTGCCAACATTTCATACCTGTGCAAAATCATATTGAATTCATTCATTTTCAATACTTCTCTTAAAGGGTTTCATCTTCTAAATAACACCTCATGTAAGCAAAAATCATTTCACTTTCCTTATTTTGACTATTCACATTTTCCCCGAGTGAGAACATTTTCATCTTTTAGTGAATCCTTTTGATAACAGTCAACAAATATTAACTGTAGATTTTCATTTCCTTTTACTCGTTTCTCCCGTTTGGCCGATAATTTATACTTCTTTGCATAGTAGAAACAATTACAATCAATAAAATATTTCAAGATCTACAAAATTATTCTCACAATTTCATTGAATAAATAATATTCACTCGAACTCTCTGTACATATTTTTACTTACTTTCATTGGCCCTCCTCATGAGAATCACATAGAGGCATCGATATCTTTATAGAGTCAATAAATCTACCCCATAATCTTACATTAGGTGAGAGATGTTATATTTTCTAGCAATTCTTTTCCAAATAAAGCACTCGATTAATGCTCTTGGGTAAAAAATAAGTATGTGACACAATAAGCATGGTCATTGGTGCTTTATTGCCTTATGTGCTCTATCTAAAATCTTTGCATTTACAAGCATCACAAATCCATGAGTTCTTCGTGGTTGTTGACCAACACGTACACCAAATCGAACCCCTTGTGCCTTAACTCTCACTGTGGATCAACCAATCACTATTTGAAGTTACACACTTGCCTTATGTCGTGAACCTTGAATCCGCCAAACCCAGCGTTTGTTAAATCCAACATAGCCTTAGTTTACAATATCTTGCTTGACCATTATTCTTGCACATTCTTTATTGAGCACCAGAAGAAACAAACCTCAAACATGATGCAATCTCTCATTATGTTCAAATTTGGTTTTCTGTATTCAAGGGAGTTATAAAATGTAGTGCACGTACTTGGTGCCATCACTCCGTATAAGGGAGAATAGGTTGCACAAAACTGTATCCCCATACCCCCCAATAAATTTTAGGCTTCAAGAACAAGAACATCAAATGGATGCCACACATCATGCATTTCCCAACACAATCCCACAATGTCGTTGCAACTACAACATGCTTTGATGTTTTCTTCCCGCCACAAGCCATTTGACATTCGCTCTTCATCAGTGCGCCACTATGGGTGTCGGCAGGAGGTTGTTGAACAAATGGATAAGAGTCTTGATGCTTCTACGAAACGTGGTTATCACTAAACACCATAAGCATACTATAACCAGGGCCGCAACCCCTAAAATGGGCCTTCATTCAATTTTGCAAAAATACATCTGCATTGATGTATCTTGTACACATGTTGTTTGCCTCTCTTATTTCATTATTTAAACTGAATAATAATTCATTACCCTATTAGATTTACTACTTTGTGCTCGACATGGTGTCCCATGGTGCAAATCGATGAAAAAATTGTGCATGTGAATCAATTGCTACCCATTTCTCCTCATCTTGTTCTGATTGCAATGTTACTCAAGTCATTTTAACAAATTTGTTTGTGCACACTGCAACCAATATCATTTTTGTTTGCCCTAGAACCTTTCTGACTTTTGCTGCCTATTCACCCTAATCCTCTATTTACTTCTTGTGGGTTGCTTTTCATTATTCTGAGTTTGCCTTTTCATTACTATCACGCGCCAAATGTGTTATGTGTTCAATGTGATAGGGGACAATCTTAGAACTTTCATCTGCATTGAGTTCTTGTCCCGCAGCATGGTCACGACCCTGCAGGATCTTCACGAGATAATTCACTCGCTTAGTGCTTCATGCCTTTGTTTTCTCTTATTCGGCACCCATTTTGGCTCCTTCTTACACATGCATGGGGTAAGAAATATCCCTTCCCTGCTGCATATGCTTATCCCACAGAGTATTTTCACTTCACCCTGGGCCTTGCAAGACAAAGATAAAGACTTCACCGAAGTCTTTAAGAACCAAAATTTCTCCCTCTTAAAAGTCTTTGAAAGACCTTTTCCATATACCTTTTATGTGTGATTTCCAAGGCAAATATGAGGTTGGGCCCAGTCAATCATGAAATATATTAAAGGTAGAGTTGGGATAATTTTCAAAAAGAAACTCTCGTAGCTTATCTTGCATGGACATCTCTCACCATCAAAATATCAAACTGGCCACTTTGCCTGTGCACACCACTTTTTTGCTACGGACCCACCAAAGACTTAGTGAGAGCTTGATGGTTTTTGGTAATTTGAAATTAACTTTCAAATTACATTTTTCTCCCCTCGTCATTAAATCATTAAGAATGATTTAATAAATCTTGATTTTTATGAAGTCTTTCATTGAGTATAATATGTTTAAATCAAAGGAAATGATTTAAATAGAATCACTTAACCACCCTTAAATATTCAAAAAAATCACATAAAATATTATTTAAAAAAATTTAAATAATACTCATTCCTTTTGGTGGGCACCATCTGAGTCTTCACTGGATGTTTTCATTAGTCGGGCTCCAAAGTGGGCTCAACTAAAAAAATTAATTTTTGTGCAACTAACCCAGGGGAGAAGCTCTGACTTACAAATTGGAAATACTCGGGGCTTGAGAAATTGAATTTGGAATATTGAACTTGATGTTTTTTTGCAACTTTGACTTTTGCCTAAAACACTCGAGTAGCTCCTAAAACGAGCTTTAAAAATTGAGCAAAACACTTGACCAAACCTTGGGAGTTGGTATTTTGATAGACTGTAACACATAGAATCTGGGGCATCTGATATATTATCAATATGACATCCGAGGTAAAAGATATTAATGTGCAAAGTTGCCTACTCGGGATTTTCTGAGTCTGCGCTTGCTGAATCAACCTGAGTATCCTTCAAATTCAGATTTGAAAAAATATCAAATCATCACTTCATAGACTGCCACCTGGCACACTGGTAAATCAATATACCCTGCATGAGTGTGCAAGAGGGTTTGACCTAATTAGGTCACATGTGAAAATTATTCACCCTCAAAGTTGGCTCCTCTGAAAATATGCTAAGTGTTGATGTTGAACCCTAAAAAAGTTCATTTTCTACTTTAGAGACTTATCACATGTACAAGTCATTCATGTCTATGAGTCCATGCACATCAACCTTTTCCCTTATGTTGGTATTTATAGTCCCAAAATGAACCTCCTAGCTAAACCTTTGTCATCTTTTGATACGCAGGTATGTACTTTAACAATTTGGCAAACTTATTTCAATATCATTGAACTGTCAAAGCCCCTTGTTGAAGATTATGAAATTATGTCGCCTTCTCATCGAAGAATAGTTGTGATATCCCCCTTATATATAAATGGTGAACAAATTGATCACATGTGATTATATCCTTGTTATACCCATTTTATCCCTTCGTGTTAATCCGCCAAGTAGTTGCTTCCTTGATAGTTGATAGGGAACCCATAATGTCCTAGTTGATCATTAAAGTCCTTTAGTTCAAATTATTTTTCCTTTCCATTCAACCAATCCTCAACTCCTTCACCTATTGCTTTCCTTCGAACTTAGGTTGGGTAATTTACTTCAAATCCTTATTGTTTTCCCTCATTTCTTCAATTGTTGCCAAGTTCTCATTTTCAATCCTGCTTCTATTTACTTGATGTCATTTTGCCTTTCTCTAAGGTCCCGCATTGATTGTCCCATGGACTTGATCTCATCCCTTTGTTTAGTTAATATGTTGATTATAGTTTTGACTTCTATTCCATTATTCCCTTGGTCTTGCTGATTTCCATCATTGGTAGCTTCCCTTTGACTCCTTGAACTGGTGGTATGCTTTCCTCTTCCACTTTCTTTCCCATCTAGGTCTTCTTAAAATTTGAATTTCTTATTTAGTTCTCGATGTAATATATAGCGATTTACCTCTCCAACCTCCAACTACTGCCAAGATACTCTTCAAGATTTCATAAGTTGAAGTGAGCTCAAGGCCTAGACTTGAACATTCACTCTGATACCACATGTAATAACCCACTCTACATAACCGAAGAATTTTTGACTATTTCTTTTTAATTTACTTATTTAGTCATTTGTGTTTGATTCAATCGCATACTCTGGGCATCTATCCAATTGGATTAGGCATTCATCCATCCGGGATGAGCATCTAACCATATGGGTTAGGCATCTTTCCATATGGGATAGGAGGTTTCATCTATCCAATATGGGATAGGCATATACCCAAATGAGATAGGCATCTATCCAACTTCAGATGGGAGGTACTTTGGCCAGAGACTTAGACTCATCGGGACCATCCAGGTCTTGATTCACTCACTAAGAACTATACACTCCTCTAATAGGAGTGCACTAAGGTCACCATCCTTATGAGCAAATAAAAAAACATAATGCAAGCTTGAATTCTGCCTTGAAATTTGGCCTAAAGCCTCAGGAAGTCAAGAGAATCCATACGGGATTCCTTCCGAGTATGTGTTGAATTACTTTTTCCTTAATTTCCCTTATCTTTCAATTAAGAGACTTTGCAATCTATCTACTTTACCAAATCCTAGACCCCCTCCTCCAACACCTGAGTACTAGGGATAAATCTGTCCCTAGACTGCCTACATACCCGTTTCGGCATGGGATCAAGGCGTAAAGTATGTAGTTCTATTTTCTAATCTATGATTTAATGTAAACTGTTTTGGTGGGTACGCAACCTTTTCTAGGGTCAATGTCCCAGACATTTTCTTTGTGGTTGCTACCCACAATGGTAGCTCTATAGAAAAAAGGTTGAAGGTGGCCTTCCGCTTGTGGCCTAAGATAAATAAGTCGTATTTTCTATTAAATAGGTCACCCTTAATCCATTATCAATCATTGAAATCACAAAGATAAAATAAATCTCCAAAATCATAACACAACCAAACCCTAATGGGGTTTTCTGAAGTTTAACTGAGAGGATGTAAATTCATTTTAGATTTTATCTTTTTAGATTATCGATCCAAGGGGGATTACCCACCCCTTGGATTTAACTTCCAAATGACCCTTATTTATCCCCAGTGATTTAGAGGGACGATGCCACAGACGTCATTGTTGCAGCTTTATTAGGAGTTAAGTGCAGTAGTTCAACATGACGGCATTACTCGTAAGTGTGACCTAGAGGTACCACAGATACCGAACGTTGCTAAGGTTTTTGGTTTCAACTTCTATTGTTTAGTTGCCTAACTAGGAATTTTAACTTTGAAATTATGAATCTTAAGTAAAGTAATATACTAATAAAACCATGAAAAAGAAACTATAATATACAAGGAATTACTGCTTGAAATTTAAACTAACATATAAATTTGTGTGTGATTGAAAGTAGCACAATCAAATCATCTACTTTGGAATAGTATTTTCTTGAAAGAAAACTATGATAATAAGTAAAATTCTAAAACTTGAACTAAATGCATGAAAGTACTATTCGTTTGAAAACTATGATACTTATAGAGGATAGCTTATAAAAATGAACATTAATTTTAAGCATAAATCCTAATACCTCAAAGGTACTAGATTGCTTGAAAGAAAATTAAATGATTAAATAACAAGACTTTGGAAAAGAAATTAACATTTACTTGTTGAAGGGAAAAAAATTATTTAATAATAAGCTTCAAATGACCACATTACTTTTAATTACCAAAGTTTGAACTTAAGATTATAAGAGAGTCTAATTACTTACTAATTAACTAATATAAGTAAAGCTCCTAAATAATTCTAATCAATATTCTTCTAGTTACCTTTGAACTAATGTCAAATCCTTTGCAAGAATATACAGAGATAACTAAATATTCCTTCCACTTGAAGCAATGTTAACTTTGCCCTTGGATATTTCTACAAATAATAACCTTATAAATTTCAAACTCTTAGAAGGCAGCTAAGGTTTGCTCCTAGATTTTCCCTCAATTAAAATTGTCGTTTAATTTTCTAAGAGATCGTGGAATAGGTTTCTCAAAAACTCATGTTAAGGTAAGAATCCAATAATAACAAATTATAACTTATTTCATCTTCATAGCTAAGTTTCACTAGACATTCACAAAGGATGAGTACTAAATTTGAGATTTCATAAGATAAGGTCTATTTTAGTAATATCTTGCAAAATTAGCAATTTTGGTTCCATTTCCATTTGCTAAAAAACTATGGTTTCTTTACATCTTAATTAATACAAGTTTTCTTCCAAATAGATTATACCATTCAGGTTGTATGAAGATTTAACTATGAAATTCTCCTCTAAGTTTAAATGTTAATAAATTCATTTCTTTGCAATATAAATGTGATTACTTCTTTTACTAGTCATGAGTGCTTCTAAAGCTTGTCTACGCTCAATAGCCTTGTATACTTTGTATCTTGAAAACTAACTGGCGTAAAGGTATGTTCAAATGTTCAACTTGTTGAATTGAGGAGAATTTTTACTAAACATTAATTCATTTTGCTTGAAATACATAAAAGGGGTAACCATGAGTCTAAACTCATTTACTTGGTCGGTAAATTCTTTTGACCTTTAATACTTGGACTATTTTTGAAATATACAGAAAGGTAGTTTGAAGTCCAAAAAAATAAATAAATAGATAACTTAGATATTTGAAATGTATTAAATGTCTTGGGAAAATATACTTACTACTAGGTACTATTTGAGACTAAATAGAGACACTTGAAGAAAAAGAACCAATACTATAGAATAAGTGTATCATTGGTGAAATATCATTTTCCATAAAGGATTAATCACCTTTTAAATTTTTCTTTAATAAACAAACTTTACTATACACTAAAGAATAAATCCTTTCTTATAAGAGTAGGTTATAAATTAAATTTCAACTATAATTTTTATTTTTTTATTTTTTTTGGTAGGTAATAGGTCGAAGTCGTGGTATTATTATTATTATTATTATTATGTTTGATTAGATTGACCCTAGACCTTCCCCATTTTATGGAAGGCCAAGAGTCACAGCTTAGAATTCATTTTAGATGTCCCTATTGGGAATTGAACTTGGGTCTCCACAGTGAGAACCAAGTGTTTTAACCAGTTAAGCTCAACCACTTGGACAATTTCAACTATAAATTAATTCTATTGACCTAAATAAATATTAATTACCAAATTCTAATGAATAAATTTTAACTAAATAAACCCCTTAGTATATATACAAAAATAAATTTTAATTGTAAATCCTAATTGTATTTTACTTTTAATAAATCACCCCTCTTTTTTTTCATTATTACTAACTTCAAAAAAATAAATTTTAAATTTTAAGGATGTAAACAAACTATAAAAAAGAAGTATATAAAAATTAATTCTAATATATTAAAATTCATTCATTAAACAATTAATAAATTATAATTTAATTCACTCAACTCGAATCAATGCAAATCAATTTAATATTAACAAGATGTTATTTATAATCAGTTAGTACCAACTTTAAGACAACATATACTGATATTATTTTATAACCTAAACTTGTTATAGTCAACTATATATAATATATCAATTATATTAATAATTTATTAATAACTAAATTAAAAATAAAATTATAAAAATAACAACAATTATACCAATTGATATAACATGGTTGTGATGCCATAATAACTTTACACGCCCGAAACTTAATTGGTATTCATTCTTAAAAGGTTTATATAAGTATTTATGTTATTTTTTTAATGTATTTATGTATATATATTGATTTGATCTGAGTTTATAAAAAAAAAAACAGAGATGGACTTAGGAATTAAATAATGCATTCACTGAAAGATATAATTAATTCACAGAGAACAATAAGTGAAAGAAAAATAAATTAAATTAAATTTATCTCTGACGCATTCTGGGATGGGTAATAATTTTTTTATTTATTTCTAGAGAAGTGGTATTATTCAGGGAGAAAGAAAAACACATGTTCCCAGGGAGATAAAAAAAATTCTTGAATAGATGATCAAGTATATGTTTACAGAAAAATAATTAAATTAATTCATATTCTCAGAGAAGTGATATTATTCAGGAAGAAAGAAAAACACATGTTCTCAGGGAGATACAAATTTTCTTGAATAGATGAACAAGTATATGTTCATAGAAAAACAATTAAATTAATTCATATTCTTAGAGAAGTGATATTATTTAGGGAGAAAGAAAAACACATGTTCCCAAGAAGATAAAAAATTTCCTTAAATAGATGATCAAGTATATGTTCACAAAAAAACAATTAAATTAACTCTGAGAGAGAGAGAGAGAGAGAGAGAGAGAGAGAGAGAGAGAGAGAGAGAGAGAGAGAAATTTATTTATATTCATGGATGTTTACACAGAGGAACAATTTTATGCTTTATGCTCACAAAAAGAGTAAAATAATATCTATACACAACTGAATAAATTTATATTCATAGAAAGAATATTTATTCACGAAAAATTAATAAATAAGAGAAGTAAGATTTATACACAGGTGATTGTATGCTCACATAAATAATTTTATTCACATGAAAGTAATTAAAAAGGAAATAAAAAATTAAAAAAATAAAGATTTTGTCACAACCCTCCTCTATCACTTTTTGATTTAAATACAATTGTATTATATTTTTGGTTAAGCTATTTAAATGATTGAATAAATGTTATATAAAGATATAATAATAAGCACACACACACACACTTGCAGAATATAATTCAAAAGGCATTATTTTTATTTATTTATTTTCCACTCCCAATTATGGCACATGTTGTAGGAGGATTTGGAAGCTTCTAGAGGAATCTCCACCACCTTGCATGTAACTCCCCCACTAAGTTTTCAATCAATTTGCATGAGTCCAATATTGGAAAAGAATCTCTTTTTTAATTAAATTCTCTAGATAGTGGAATTGAGGGATTTTTCTTATAAAATTGTATGCAAGTTTCAAAGAAGGGAGTTGATTATGTTTTGAAGGAAATTTCCCAAGTTTTTCTTTGGTAGTCTCATTTTTGTTGTAGGATTTTTAAGTTGTTGTTTGAAGGATCTCTCTAAAGTTGCAAGGAAGGATCAAAGGATTGCTAGAGGATTCAACATCAAGCTTTAGTAAACCAGGTTCTCTCCTTTTGTCATATGAGGAATTTGTATTTATCAAAAATATATATAGTTTCTGAAAGAAATCATTTTTTTAATTGCTAGATAGGAAGAAAATCTATTTTGTTTTCTTTAAAGAAATGCAATGATATAATTCTTTCTCTTTTTAAATACATATGCAGATTTCTCTTGCATATTTTATTTAATCTATTTAAAAGGTAGAAAATCAGATTTTTGCTTTTCTGTTTTCTCTTGAAAACTAGAGATGATATTGAATATAAAAATAAATAAATCTCTCTCTTTAAAAATCTTGCCTGTGTGATTAAATGATATGAATCTTAATATTTATTCTCTCTTGAATTGTTTTCTCTGGCTCTTCGAATGGAAATTTGAAAGTAAAAATTCATCCTTTAATTAAATTTTACTTCTTTGTGAACAACAAAGTCTGATAACAAAATATAAACCTCGCTGTGCTCATTATTCACTGCGGAAAATATTATTCTTTTCCTCTCAGAAATCTTTCTCTGTGTGAATGAAGAAATAAATCTCTCTTTGTGAATATTAGTTGAAAAATAGAATGTAAATCCCTTTGTGTGAATATTAAATCTTCTTGAAAGGTTTTGTATTTCTTAGCATAAACCTGTTATCTGTGCATCACTCGAGTAAATTATTTCTCTATTTATTTCAAACTATTTCTCTGTTGTATTTTCGTCCCTGTGATTAAATTATTATTTTCACTCTTACATTAGTATTTTTCTTATACACATATCTGTTTATATACTCTTCTTTTATGCAATTTATTAATCTGGGAATGTAACCATATATATATATATATATATATATATATATATAATTTATTACAAACAAAAATGAACATATTTAATATTGCAAGCAAACTTAATACAAAAATCATGCCCATCGAAATCCATTGAATGGTTATCGAGTGGCGTCCAGCATAGGGGAGGCGAAGAATGTAACCGCTGGGGAAGTGGTACCCTCCACTTCCCCTGCGGTCACTGTCATGGTAGTGGCCGCAGGCTAGTGGAGGGAACCACGGGGTCCCCTCATCACTATGGGACTGTTTCTGTAGACCCGCAGTGGTGATGGGACCCGTGGGCCCCACTCCCCACTAACCCCCTTAAACAAGATTCGCCTTCCTTGTTTTTAAATTAATTTTTTTATTTAAGTTTTTTTTCATATATAAATATAAATGTATAAATTTAAATTTACGAATTGTTAAATTCTTTTCTTAGAATAAATTTTAAGTTATTAAATTTAACTTAGAAAAATTTATAAATATCGGGGATTAATGTGTAGTAAATTCCTAATTAATTTATCTTAAGTAAATTTTATATTTGTAAATTACATGATTAGAATGCTTCAATCCATTTAAAATTGGGGCACTTAGTTGGCATTTAGCAATTAATCCAGATTAATATGATTTGAAGGTAAATTCTATCTTTGGGGCTAGTGGCTTATAAGCGATATTCTTGCATGTAACTTATACTACCTTCGCCTCATGCAAATTGCTTTACATTGATTACATTTATTGGCATTCCATCTCCATGCAAATTTCATGTTTAATTATTAATATGCAAGTTTCCTAATTGGCATTATTATGCAAAGTTATATTTCAAGTTTTGAATAATAAATAATGTTAGTTATGGTTTTTATTCCATGTAATTCATCAAGTAGTTATTTCAATTAATTGAGCCTTGCAATGTCTAATTATACGCATTCAATTCATAATTATTTTTCAAGCATGGTGTTTATCATAAGTTAGAAAATTAAATAAAGGAAGTTGGAAAACCAAAACCTAGTAGCATTCGGTATATACAGTGCCTCTGGGTCACGCTTATGGGTAATGCCATCATGTTGAACTACTGCACTTAACACCTAATAAAGCTACAAGAATGACGTCTCTGGCATCATCCCTATAAATCGTCAGGGAGTAATAAGGGACACTTGGAAGTTAAAATCCAAGGGGCGGGTAATCCCCCTTGGATCGATAATTTAATAAGATAATTCTGAAATGATCTTTCATCCGTTGAGTTAACCATAGTAAACCCCTGTTAGGGTTGATTGAATGGAATGCTTTTATAAAATTGATTTAATCTTGAAGAATTGTTGTCGATTGGCAATTGGTCAAGGGTGACACTTATGATAAGAATTAGGATCTAGTTGTTTTAGGCCACAAGCAATAGGCCATCTTGAGCCTTTGCTTAAGCGCTACCATCATGGGTAGCAACCACAGAGAAACTGTCTGGGACATTGACCCTAGAAAGGGTTGCGTACCCACTAATCAATTCACATCAAACCATAGAGTAGAAAATAGAACTACATACTTTATGCCTTGATCTCATGCCGAAGCGAGTATGTAGGCAGTCTTGGGATGGAGTTGTCCCTCGTACTCAGGCGTTTGTGGGTGGGGTCTAGGCTTGGTATAGAAGGATTGAATAGAATCCTAATTTGAAAGATAATTAAAATGGAAAAAGTAATTCAATGCATACTCGGAAGGAATCCCGTATGGATTTGCTTGACTTCTCGAGGCTTTAAGCCAAATTCCAAGGCAGAATTAAAGCTTGTATTATGTTATTTAATTACTCCTAAGGACGGCGACCTCGGTACACTTCTGTTAGAAGAGTGTAGTACTTAGTGAGTGGCTAAGGACCCGAATGGTCCTGATGAGTCTAAGTCTCTGGCCAGAGCACCTCCTATCCTGATTGGATAGATGCCTACCCCGTATGGGTAGATGCCTATCCCATATTGGATAGATGGAATCTTATGTCCTGTATGGACTGATGCCTAACCTGTATGGTTAGATGCTCATCCTGGATGGATGAATGCCTAATCCAAATGGATGGATGCCCAGAGTATGTGATTGAATCAAACACAATGATTAAATTAAACAAAAAAAAAAAGAATGGTCAATTTTGTTGAGTTAATTATGGTGGGTTATTACATTTGTTATCAAAGAAAAGGTTCAAATCTTGGCCTTGTGCTCACTTCAATTTACACAACTAAGGGAATGTTTTGCAATGGTAGAAATTAAATTGTAAAATCCTAAACCAAGAACTAACTACATAATTTAACTTTCAGGTAAAAACCTAGAATGGCTAGAGGAAGAGGAAGAGGAAGGGGTAATGGAAGACGTACTACCACTAGGAGTAAAAGGGAAGAAAACCATGAGGAAAACCATGAAGAAAACCATAAGGAAGACCATGAAGGGGATCAACATAACCCAAGAAATAATGAAGATGGGGTCGAGGCTATAATCAACCTTCTAACCGAGCAAAGAGATAAAATCAACTTCTTGGAACAATCAATGCAGGACCTTAGGGCAAGGCAGAATGACTTTGAAAATTGAAGTGGTACTAAAAATGGAAACCCTGGTAGAAATCAAGGGAATATGATGAGTAATAGAAAAGAAAATAACATATTGAAACTCTCCAAGGATCTAAAGAAAATTACCCCTCCTAAGTTCGATGGGAGGCAAATTGGTGAAGGAGCTGAGAATTGGTTAAATGAAATGGAAAAGTATTTTGAACTAAGATATTTTAGCGAAACAACCAAAGCCTTATGGGGTTCCTATCAACTCACAGGGGAGGCAGCTAGTTGGTGGACCAACACCAAAGAAAAAAATGGGTATAGCAGGGAAATGGTCACATGGGATCAATTTGTTCACCACTTCTGAGAGAGGTGGCTCCCTCAATTGTTCTTTGATGAGATGATAATAGAATTCCATAATCTATGTCAACAGCCCCTATCCGTTCAACAATATTGGGATAAGTTCACCAAATTGCTTAAGTGCGTACCAATGTACCAAAAAGATGAAGAAGGCCAAGCAAGGAAGTTCATTTTAGGACTAAATACCAACATAGGGGTAGAGGTCGACATGCATGGACCCAAAAACATGAACGAAGTACTTGAAAAGTCCCTAAGGAAAGAGAGGAAGATTCAAACATTAGCAGGGCGGAACTATAATGGGAACCACTCATTTAAAAGGAAATAGGAATTCAATGGGAACACTAACTTCAACAAAGGTCAAAGGAATAATTCTTCCGAAAGAAGACCACCCCCTAATCAATATCAAAGGAATGGAAATAATAATAATAATAACAGGGGCAATAATAACATAGGCAACTATAACAGGAATGACTAGCAGAATAGGATAACTTATCCACCCAGGGCCAATGAAACAAGGAATTATCCCCCTAGGAATCAAAGCAAGAGGGGTCCTCTAGGTGGATGCTTCATGTGTGGGGGAAACCATTTTGCTAGAGAGTGTCCCAGGATGCAAGGACAAATTAGGGCCAATCAACCCCAACAAGGGCCCCAACAAAGGATTCATGCAGCAGTTAGGAACTGAAGAGGAAGATACCATAATGTTCCCGTGGAAACTACAGGTACACTATTTGAACAACCAATTTCAATTCTAATTGACACTAGATCATCTGAATGTTTCATCTCACCTGAATTAGTAAGCAAATATACATTAAAAGTTAATCAAATGGAGTCATCATGGACGGTTCAATATGGGGATAAGGCAACTAGGGAAGTAACTAAGTGTTTGCCGAGGGCAAGGGTACAATTTCCTGAGTTTGAAACAAGGGTAGATCTCTATGTGGCACCCCTAGGATTATATGATGTAATTATTGGAATGAGTTGGTTAACAGACCATCAAGCTAATGTAGATTGCTATAACAAAGTTGTTGAATGTTTGGATGATGGGGGGAAAAAGGTCAAAATCCAAGGAAAGTTTAAACCCATTAATATAGAAACCATCTCAGCCATGCAATTAAAGAAGGAAAGGAGAAGAGGAGGCCTAATCTATATGGTTGAAATTGACGAAGGGAAGGAGGAAAATACCCCAACCTTTGAAAATACCCCTTTCTTAAAAGAATTCAAGGATGTTTTTCCAGAAGAATTACCCGGCTTACCCCCTAAAAGGAAGTTTGACTTTTCTATCAAAGTACTACTAGGAGCTGAACCAGTATCAAGGGCACCTTACCAAATGAACACAACTAAATTACAAGAGCTCAAAATGCAATTAGAGGAACTCTTAGCTAAGGGATTAATAAGGCCAAGTGTATCACCATGGGGAGTGCCAGTCTTATTTGTTAAGAAGAAGGATGGAACCTTAAGACTATGCATCGACTATAGGATGTTGAACAAGGTCACAATAAAGAATAGGTATCCCTTACCTCGCATAGAGGATCTTTTTGACCAAATGAAAGGAGCAGTAGTTTTCTTGAAGATAGACCTCCGGTCAGGGTACCATCAACTCAGAATTAAGGAGGAGGACATTTCGAAGACAACTTTCAGGACTAGATATGGGCATTATGAATTCACAGTAGTTCCTTTTGGTGTAACCAATGCCCCAACTGCATTTATGAACCTAATGAATAGTGTACTCCATGACTACTTGGATAAATTTGTTTTGGTATTTCTGGATGACATATTGATTTACTCTAGGAATGAGGAGGAACATTTAGTACACCTACAAATTGTTTTGCAAAGGTTGAGAGAACATAAGTTATATGGGAAATTGTCAAAATGTGCCTTCTTCGAGGAAAAGATTCACTACCTTGGGCATATAATATCAAAGGAAGGAATAGCAGTTGATCCAGATAAGACAAAAGGCAATAGTAGAATGGTCGATCCCTAAAAATGTTTCAGAGGTAAGAAGCTTTATGGGGTTGGCAAGTTACTATAGGAGGTTTGTGGAAGGATTCTCTAAGATAGCAAACCCCATCACCTCATTACAAAGGAAGGGTAAAAGGTTTGTGTGGACAAAACAAAGTGATAAGGCATTCCAAATCTTGAAGGGAAAACTAACTTCAACACCCATTCTAAAAGTATCAGATCTGAATGGACACTTCACAGTCGTAATTGATGCTTCTATTGAAGGTTTAGGAGGAGTACTTGTCCAAGATGAAGGGGTAGTAGCTTACGAATCCAGAAAGCTAAAGACTCATGAAGTCAATTATGCACCCCATGACTTAGAGTTAGCAGCGATTGTGCATGCCCTACAGAAATGGAGACACTTCTTACTAGGGAAGCCCTTTGAGTTGAAGTCAGATAACCAAGGACTAAAATACATCTTTACCCAACCCCACTTAAATGCCAGACAAAGAAGGTGGTTAGAGTTTCTAAGTGAATATGATTTTGAAATTGAATATATTAAGGGGAAGGAAAATAGAGTGGTAGATGCCTTAAGTAGGAGGAGACACTTGATGACTATAGCAACATTCAAAACTTCTTTCAAAAGGCAAGTAATGGATGAGCAGGGTCACGACCCATGGTATGAGCAAGTCAAATTGACTTTAGAACACGATCCAACCAATCCTAAGGTTGAAGGGTATACATTGAATGAGGATGGGTTGCTCAGATACAATAATAGAATCTATATTCCTAATTCAGGAGACTTAAGGGAAGTAGTCTTGTCAGAGGCTCACAATGCCCCTTATTCAGGGCACCCGGGAGTTAACAAACTTTATGCAGATCTAAAGAAGTTATACTTTTGGCAAGGGATGAAGAATCACATAGTCAAGTATGTGGATAAATGTTTGGAGTGTCAAAGAGTAAAGGCAGAACATAGACATCCAGTTGGATTGTTACAATTACATGATGTACCTCAACACAAGTGGCAAGCTATTAGCATCGATTTTGTGCAAGGGTTACCCACGTCACCTTCTAGACATGATACAATAATGGTGGTAATTGACAAACTCACTAAGGTGGCACACTTTATACCAGGGAAGTTGATAGATGATGTACCTACCTTGGCTAGGCGTTTTGTTAAGGAAATATTTAGGTTGCATGGAATACCAGAGAAAATCATATCAGATAGAGATGCTAGATTCACTTCAAGGTTTTGGACAACTCTTCAATCAGCTCTGGGAACCCAACTAAATTTCAGCACTGCATACCATCCTCAAACCGACGGTCAGATAGAAAGGACAAATCAGATTATGGAAGACCTACTGCGCATGTACTGCATGGACCAACAGAAGAAATGGGAAGAGTACCTACCTCTAGTAGAGTTTGCTACAATAATACATATCAAACATCTTTGGGAATGGCACCTTTCGAAGCATTGTATGGTAGACCATGTTGAACACCTTTGAGTTGAGATGGTCTTGAAGATAGAGTAATTGTTGGACCAGATATGTTGAAGGAAATGGAAAGGAAAACTAAGGAAATTAGACAGAGATTGAAGGAAGCCTCAGATAGGCAGAAAAGTTATGCGGACAAGAATAGGACACCAAGGGAGTTTGAGGTGGGAGAGAAAGTCTTCCTAAGAGTTAGGCCACATAAGAGTTCCATAAGGTTTGGGAAAAAGACCAAGCTTGTACCTCGTTATGTTGGACCTTTTGAAATATTAGGAAGGATTAATCTAGTTGCATACCAGTTGGCCTTACCTCCCTAGTTGAGCCGAATCCATGATGTCTTCCATGTAGCTCTTCTTAAAAAGTATGTACCTGATGAGAAACACATTTTTAATTGGGATGCTTTACAAGTCCAAGAAATGGGAGGAATAATGATAGAGGCATTCAAAATCTTGGAGAGGCGCCAGTGCCAATTGCTCAACAGAGAGGTTGATCAATGCAAAGTGTAATGGAATCAGTATGATGAAAAGAATGCCACGTGGGAGGATACTAAAGAAATGCAGTAGTTGTTTCCTTTTTTGTTTTAATCATGAACTATAGACTCTTTTGGATGCGTTCAATAAGTGCATCGGGACGATGCACAAATTAAGGGGGGGAGGATGTCACAACCCTCCTCTATCACTTTTTGATTTAAATACAATTCTATTATATTTTTGGTTAATCTATTTAAATGATTGAATAAATGTTATATAAAGATATAATAATAAGCACACACACACACACTTGGAGAATATAATTCAAAAGGTATTATTTTTATTTCTTTATTTTCCACTCCCAATTATGGCACATGTTGTAGGAGGATTTGGAAGCTTCTAGAGGAATCTCCACCACCTTGCATGTAACTCCCCCACTAAGTTTTCAATCAATTTGCATGAGTCCAATATTGGAAAAGAAGCTCTTTTTTAATTAAATTCTCTAGATAGTGGAATTGAGGGATTTTTCTTATAAAATTGTATGCAAGTTTCAAAGAAGGGAGTTGATTATGTTTTGAAGGAAATTTCCCAAGTTTTTCTTTGGTAGTCTCATTTTTGTTGCAGGATTTTTAAGTTGTTGTTTGAAGGATCTCTCTCAAGTTGCAAGGAAGGATCAAAGGATAGCTATAGGATTCAACATCAAGCTTCAGTAAACCAGGTTCTCTCCTTTTGTCATATGAGGAATTTGTATTTATCAAAAATATATATAGTTTCTAGATTCCCTAATTGAATATAGTTTCTAAAAGAAATCATTTTTTTAATTGCTAGATAGGAAGAAAATCTATTTTGTTTTCTTTAAAGAAATGCAGTGATATAATTCTTTCTCCTTTTAAATACATATGCAGATTTCTCTTGCATATTTTATTTAATCTATTTAAAAGGTAGAAAATCAGATTTTTGCTTTTCTGTTTTCTCTTGAAAACTAGAGATGATATTGAATATAAAAATAAATAAATCTCTCTCTTTAAAAATCTTGCCTGTGTGATTAAATGATATGAATCTTAATATTTATTCTCTCTTGAATTGTTTTCTCTGGCTCTTCGAATGGAAATCTGAAAGTAAAATTTCATCCTTTAATTAAATTTTACTTCTCTGTGAACAGAAAAGTCTGATAACAAAATATAAACCTTGTTGTGCTCATTATTCACTGTGGAAAATATTATTCTTTTCCTCTCAGAAATCTCTCTCTATGTGAATGAAGAAATAAATCTCTCTTTGTGAATATTAGTTGAAAAATAGAATGTAAATCCCTTTGTGTGAATATTAAATCTTCTTGAAAGGTTTTGTATTTCTTAGCATAAACCTGTTATCTGTGCATCGCTGGAGCAAATTATTTCTCTGTTTATTTCAAACTATTTCTCTGTTATATTTTCGTCCCTATGATTAAATTATTATTTTCACTCTTACATTAGTATTTTTCTTATAAACATATATGTTTATATACTCTTCTTTTATGCAATTTATTAATCTGGGAATGTAACCAAATATATATATATATATATATTATTACAAACAAAAATGAACATATTTAATATTGCAAGCAAACTTAATACAAAAATCATGCCCATCGAAATCCGCTGAATGGTTATCAGGCGGCGTGCAGGGTAGGGGAGGTGGTCAATGTAACGACTAGGGAAGTGGTACCCTCCACTTCCCTTGCGGTCAATATCACGGCAGTGGCCGTAGGGTAGTGGAGGGGACCACGGGGTTCCCTCATCACTGCGGGCTTGTTTCTACAAACCTGCAGTGGTCATGGGACCCGTGGGCCCCACTCCCCACTAACCCCCTTAAACAAGATTCGCCTTCCTTGTTTTTCAATTAATTTTTTATTTAAGTTTTTTTTCATATATAAACATAAATGTATAAATTTCAATTTAGGAATGTTAAACTCTTTTGTTAGAATAAATTTTAAGTTATTAAATTTAACTTAGAAAAATTTATAAATATCGGGGATTAATGTGTAATAAATTCCTAATTAATTTATCTTAAGTAAATTTTATATTTGTAAATTATATGATTAGAATTATTCAATCCATTTAAAATTGGGGCACTTAGTTGGTATTTAGCAATTAATCCATATTAATATGATTTGAAGTTAAATTCTATCTTTGGGGCTAGTGGCTTATAAGCGATATTCTTGCATGTAACTTACACTACCTTCGCCTCATGCAAATTGCTTTACATTGATTACATTTATTGGCATTCCATCTCCATGCAAGTTTCATGTTTAATTATTAATATGCAAGTTTCCTAATTGGCATTATTATGCAAAGTTATATTTCAAGTTTTGAATAATAAATAATGTTAGTTATGGTTTTTATTCCATGTAATTCATCAAGTAGTTATTTCAATTAATTGAGCCTTGCAATGTCTAATTATACGCATTCAATTCATAATTATTTTTCAAGCATGGTGTTTATCATAAGTTAGAAAATTAAATAAAGGAAGTTGGAAAACCAAAACCTAGCATCGTTCGGTATATACAGTGCCTCTGGGTCACGCTTACGGGTAATGTTGTCGTGTTGAACTATTGCACTTAATGCCTAATAAAGCTGCAACAATGACGTCTATGGAATCGTCCCTTTAAATCATTGGGGAGTAATAAGGGACACTTGGAAGTTAAAGTCCAAGGGGCAGGTAATCCCTCTTGGATTGATAATTTAATAAGATAATTCTGAAATGATCTTTCATCCGCTGAGTTAACCATAGTAAACCCCTGTTAGGGTTGATTGAATGGAATGCTTTTATAAAATTGATTTAATCTCAAAGAATTGTTGTCGATTGGCAATTGGTCAAGGGTGACAGTTATGATAAGAATTAGGATCTAGTTATTTTAGGCCACAAGCAATAGGCCATCTTGAGTCTTTGCTTAAGCGCTACCATCGCGGGTAGCAACCGCAGAGAAACTGTCTGGAAAATTGACCCTAGAAAGGGTTGCATACCCACTAATCAGTTTACATCAAACCATAGAGTAGAAAATAGAACTACATACTTTACGCCTTGATCCTGTGCCGAAGCGGGTATGTAGGTAGCCTTGGGACGGAGTTGTCCCTCGTACTCAGGCATTCGTGGGTGGGGTCTAGGCTTGAATAGAATCCTAATTTGAAAGATAATTAAAATGGAAAAAGTAATTCAATGCATACTCGGAAGGAATCCCGTATGGATTTGCTTGACTTCTCGAGGCTTTAAGCCAAATTTCGAAGCAGAATTCAAGCTTGTATTATGTTATTTAATTACTCCTAAGCATGGTGACCTTGGTGCACTTCTATTAGAAGAGTGTAGTACTTAGTGAGTGGCTCAGGACCTGAATGGTCCCGATGAGTCTAAGTCTCTAGCCAGAGCACCTCCTATTCCGATTGGATAGATGCCTACCCCGTATGGGTAGATGCCTATCCCGTATTGGTAGATGCCTATCCCGTATTGGATAGATGGAATCTTATGTCCCGTATGGACAGATGCCTAACCCGTATGGTTAGATGCTCATCACAGATGGATGAATGCCTAATCCAAATGGATGGATGCCCAGAGAATGAGATTGAATCAAACACAATGATTAAATTAAACAAAAAAAAAAAGAATGGTCAATTTTGTTGAGTTAATTATGGTGGGTTATTATAGATTTATACAGAGATGATCAACATATATTCATAGAAAGATAAGTTTATTCAGAGGGAGATAATTACATATGGAAAATAAGATTTTTTTTACACATATCCTTTTAATAGATTTTAAAATTCAAGAAAGAAAAAGCAAAGATCTAATTTTTCTTTCTTTTTCTCTAAAACAGATTAAATATATAAAAAGAAATCTTCATACGCATTTTTTTGAAAAGAACTTTTATCAATGTATTATTTTTCTAATTTTTTATTTTTTTAATTTTTATGTATTTTTAATGAAAATAGATTTTCTTTTGATTAATCTTTCTAAACAGTTAAGATGAGCAATTTTTTTTTATATAAATGAAGATTCCAAAGAGATAAAACCTATATATTAAAAAATACAAATTTTACACATGTAAACGAGAGAGTGCAAGAGAGGAGAACCTGGATTGTCGAAGCTTGATGTTATATCCTCTCCAATCTTCTAGCTATCCTTCTTAGATCCTTCCTTATAACTTCATGAAAAATTCTTCAACCAAACTTAAAAGAAACCTACTATACAAGTGACTACCAAATTCTACTTCTACCAACAAGAATAAGAACTCTAGAAAAAAAAAATTCATCCCCAAACTATGAACTCCCTTTTTGAAAGCTTTGCACACATTATATAGAAAAGATGCACCAGATCCAGTATCAAGATAATTAATTGAAAATGGAGGTTATTTTTCCAAAATTGGTTTCATACAAAATTGATTGATCGCTTAGTGGAGGAGTTACATGCAAGAATATGGAATTTGAATTTTACATCTAGAAGCTTCTATTTCTTCCTACGACATGTGCTAAATTAACATATTGAGAAAATAAGAAATTTCAAAATTAATTTCATGCAAAATGATTGTTGTCATAGTGGGGGTTACACTTGACTATGCATTTGAAATTTGAATTTGAGATTCCTTCCCAAAAATATTTTCATGCAAGACATATTCCTTACAACTCGTCATAGTGGTAATTACATTTGACCATGCATTAAAAATTTGAATTTGAATTCATTTCTAGAATCTTCTTATTTCTCCTACACCATGTGCTCAATCATAATATTCAGGAAATAAATAATTTCCAAATAAATTATGACCTCATGTGCAAGTCACCACTTATTAATTCTTCTTTTTAAACTAATTCCACCCTTATTAAATTTTTCATCTTTAACTAACATTGCTCATAAAAGTAGTAGTAGTAGTAGTAGTAGTAGTAGTAGTAGTAGTAGTAGTAGTAGAAGTAGAAGTGGTAATAATAATAATAATAGCAAGTCTAATGAAGGTCTAAAAAGAGGGTTATGATGCACATATACATGTGTGTGTGTGTAAAGAGGCACACAAAATAAAAGAAGAAAAAAAAAATTAAAAAGGAAAGAAAATAGAACAAATTAATTAAAAGTGAACAAAAATAAACAAGGACAAATAGAACATGAAACAAAGGAAAGAAGAAAGAATAAAAAAGATAACACGAAGAAAAAAAATGGGACCAAAAATAAGAGGAAAAAGAACCCACCAAGTGAAGGACAAAAGGAACTCAACGAAAACAATGAAGAAAAAAAGAAGAGAAAATAAAGAAAAGAGAAACCACACACAAGGAAAGCGAGACCAATATAATAAAATAAAAAAACAAAGCTAAAGAAAATAGAATAAAAAAATACAAAACCAAAAAAGGACAATAATGAAAGGAAAAGACCAACAATAAAGGAAGGCAAAGAACTAACAATGAAGAAAACAAGAGGACCAAAACACCTTGACAAGAAGAACAAGACATGCAAGGGAAAGAAAAGAGCCAAGTAATGGAGAAGGGAAAGGATGAGGAGAGAGAGAAAAAAGGACAGGAATAAGGTTGACCAAAAGGAAAGAAGATTAAGGGAAAGAGCAAGGGGATGAAAAGACAATGTAAATTTCATGCATAAATATTAACATTGAATATTCCACATGGATCTATGTTATTTATTAATTATTGCAATGAAAAATAATTATATCATTAATTAAAAAGAAAATAAAGTTGACAAACTAGAACATTAAATGCTACCTGTATTTAAGAAATGCATGTATTTTCATGATGAAATAATGATAAAAATAGATCTTATGAGCATGCTTATTATATCAAATTTATGTGCAACTATAATTATCTTTAAATTAAGTCCACATCACATGGGTCTAATCTTTAATGTACAATTTTGATATGGTGCACATTCAATTTTTCTATCTATTCCCCTAGGTCAAACCTCTTAAACTAGACTAATTTTATGGTCATGAAACTCTCAAAATAGTGGATCCCTTCTTCTAGATAATTCACTCTTCTATGTGGAAGAAGGGGAAAGGATTTTCTCAAAGAGATAGGACTCGTCAACAAAGAAATGACTAAAATGAGATAATAAATAAGGGGATTAAATTCTTCTTCTTCAAGCTTCATTGAATATAGTAGGGCAATCCCTAGAAGCAAAATAATGGTACAATTGCAGATAAATGTGAATGAAGACAAGGTCCTTACAACCATACTCAAGGTGCTAGTGGATCAACAATACATTTGTTGTAATCAAGTATACCTTGCTAACATCTAATTAAGAAAATCAATGGCATATAGCATATGTATTAAGAATGCAAGATGCATGCGTAGATCATCAAAGATGCATCCCCTAAATCTAGAATATTGCATATATAATATGAATCTAGAAAACCAACCACCTATATATGTGTATATCATCCTTAATCTCTCCAATAATGTGGTATGAGCTACTCTTTTTCAATTAAACTCATGGGAAAACCTCCATTTATGTACAACTCCTTGAATATAAGTTCTAAAATATGGTTTTTCTTTAGATGTGGCTATTGTGCCTTGCATCCATGCCCCATTTTGATTTAGGAAAATAGGGACCCCCTTGTTTTCTTTTAATTTTAATTGTTTTCATTTTGGGCATGAGTGATCTCCTTTGATTTTCCTTTTTCTTTTGATCTGTTAGACTTATATGGTTTGTCTTGGTATGATAATAGAAAAAATCCCAAAACTCTAAATTTTTAATAAATTTTATCTCCTTCATGTGCCTTGGTATCCATCAACCTATTTCCTTGATGGTTTATGTTGATTTGATGTGCCACCCATGTCAAACTTTTAGATCTCATCATCTTTGAATAATGGTATGTCAATCCTCAACATCTCAATTTTTAACATAATATATGGCATATCACCAACCTACCCTCAAAATATATTTATAATAACTTCAACATTTATGGTGTGGGAGATGGTTTACATCACCATTTGACTTTTTTTTTCCTCATTCGAAGATGTGATTTTTAATCCCTAGGCACTTAGGTGATTTTCTCACTTTACAAACCCTTTGGTGAGCTAAAACCTACTAGTATATCTTAGTTTGGGGTTTTTTCCATTTGTATGCATATGTTCATGCCCACAATGTATACATTTAGATCTTTTTTATATGCCCTTACTAGGTATGGTTTCATGGGACTTGGTTATATGTTAATGATATTTTTGTTTTTATTTTAATAGGTTTTCCTTTCCTTTCCATAAATTTGAGTTTATTTGTAAGTAGCCCATGTGAAAAAGTGTTCAATTTAGGTTCACCCTTGTTCCATTTCTCATTCTTATTTCTTACCATCTTCATTATCATTTTACCATTCCATTTTTTATTTATTTTGTCCTATTCACATTTTTTTTCCTTATCGAATCTATTTTAGGCCTAACACACCTTTTGAGGTTATTTGCACAATGAATTCACACTACTTTGTTAACTGGTACACAAGCACCCAGTTTTGGCTGTATTTTCAAAGTTTTTACAATTTTGGTGTGATTAGGTTCAAATGTGTGTTTCCTTAGTTTGAAATAACATCCCATAAGTGCAACCGGATAACCTACTCCGATGAGTTAGCATTGGCTTGGAGCAGATCCATCGAGTATCAGTGAGAGTGGTTTCAACTTACCTCGACAACCCGATGAGCAAAAAAGGTGCGGAGTATTGCCATCGGGTATCGGAAAGAGTGGTTTCAATCTACCCCGATGACCCAATGAGAAAACAAAGGTGCAGAGTATTGTTATTGCCTATCGGCAAGAATGGTTTCAAGCTATCCCGCGGACCCGATAGGAAAGTGGACGGAATTTTCAAGCTATCCCACAAACCCGATAGGAAAGTGCTAGTCGGGGAAAGAGTTATCGGGTAGTGAGAGGAGTGTTTTATTGTTACCCTGATAACCCAATAACAAAGCGCAAGCGAAGGAGGTCGACTTTGGAGATATCGACCATCAGAAAAAAGCAATGTCATGCCACCCGATGACCCGATGGAAAATGCGAAGAGTTGGAGGTTGTCATCGGACATCGGTAATCTTGTTTGGATGTTATCTCGATGCTCCAATAGAACTTGCTCGATAGTTGCCATTGGAAACTGTTGGTAACAAAATCAATCCTATTAAATAGGAGGAGTTCACGACAGAGGGAGAAATGTATAAAAGACCCAACGAGCATCTGTAAATGGTTGTTGTTGAATGAAATAACTTGCCACTGAGAATGCATCTGTTTTGTTGAATATATAGAGAAGTCTATTTTTTGGTTTCCATTCAGTGTCTAGTTTTTGTTGTGAATTGCAATAATGTTTTAAAATCCTTAAGTTCACTATTGCAGTCTATGTAAATGCTTCATTTCTCCATTTTTTGAGTTAGTGGGTTAAACTCGGGAATAAGCTCAAAATCTATAGATAAGTTTTACTTTTTCAGTTTTGGTTCTCTGTTTGTAAATAACAGTATGGCTCTGGCTTGAAACTCCACATGACCATTGGAGGTGGTCAAGTAGAGCCAATTATGTATAGTAGGTTTTCATTTGTGGAAGTCCAGGAGATGGCATTAGCTAATCCTGCAAACTTGCCCTAGGCGAGCTTGATGATAGTCCGACTAGGTGTCAGTAGTGTGAAGGGGATGACTTGTAGGGGAGGAATATATTCAGAACTGGAAGAAGATCCAAAAGGCTATTAGCCTTGGAAACCTATCATTTTGTAACCGAAAGGTGAGAGTTTGCTAAACCAAAAATGAAGGGTGGTTTTGTAGAAAAGAGAGAATAGTGTTGACTGTCCTGCACCCCCTACAAGGATATAGTGAGCAAGCTTACCTTGTGAGCTTGAGGAAGGTGAAACAAGAAAATGATTGGTAGGGGAGTACATAGGAGAAGACTATGGGCTCTCATAGTGAATAGGATTATACCATCAAATAGCTCCAGTTGGTGGCAAATTAGGACTCTCCCTATCAAAGTGGTATCAAAGCGACTTAAGAATTGGAAAGAAACTTGTTGATGACAGACACTGAATCCGTAGGAGAAAATATTCTCAGAATGGTGACCAATGTAGAGTTAGCCAAGAAGGTAGAAGATCAGGAGGAAGAGAATAGACTCCTAAGAGACAGAATGTTACAATTGGAAAGCAAACTAGACGTAGGTGAGGATAAAAATGAGAAAGTAACAATTCAGGTCAATGAAGGGAAGGGAAAAGAATCAGTAGAAGAGGATAGGATACCTGAACCAAACCTTAATCTATCTAAAGAACCTTTCCTTCAAGCAATTAAAGCCTTAGGAGGAAAATCCTTAGAAGGAGTGTCGCTTTTTCATGGGAAAATGGAGCCTGAAGTAGTTATGGAATGAATTGAAGGAATGGAGAATCACTTTGAGTGTGATGGAATCAGTGAAGCCCAAAAGGTAAAGGTAGCTAAGTCTAGATTGAGAGGAGAAGCCTTAACTTGGTGGAAATTTATCTAAGAAGAGAGGCAAAAAGAGGGTAAGAACACCATAGCCTCTTGGAAGGGTATGTTAGCCAAGGTGAGGAAAACCTATATTCCTGAAGACTATGAAATCCAGTTGCATAAGAGGAGACAAAACTTGAGGCAAAGAGACTTGGATGTGAGTAGCTACATTGAGGAATTTCAGAAGTTGTTCCTAAGATCCAAGGTTGTAGAGGATGAGAGCATCAAGGTAGCCAGGTACTTGAATGGATTGAGATGGAATATTCAAGAGGAGTTAAGTTTGTTATGTCCTAACACCATGCATAAGTGCTTTCAATTGGCACTGAAGGTGGAGGAAAAGAGCAAGAAGAAACAAGAACAAAGCAACAAAGACAGAGGTAGAGGAAGAGATGGCCAAGGTCATAGAGGTAGCGATACTGGTAGAGGTGTAGACCAAAGACCCCAAGAGGAATCCAAGTTGGTAGAGAAAAGTGGGGATTCCAATAGCAAGAGCAGCTATAGAGGAAGGGGATCTAGCAACTCAAATAGAGGAAGGTCTAGTGGATCAGGAAGAGGGTCCTATTTTGCTACAATGAAGTACTACAACTGCTATAAGCTTGGACACCCAGCTTATAGATGTCCTGAGAAGTCTTCTTCATCCCAAGGAGGTGAAAGAAGAGTAGATTATATTCAAGAAGATGTAGCAAATGTGAAGGCATCATAAGTGAGTTTAGATTCTGAGAGTGGAGAGAATCTCATGATGAGAAGAGTCTTGATCAAAGAACCGGTTAAGGAGGAACCTAGCCAAAGAAGATCCTTGTTTAGGATAAAATGCAAGATTATGGGTAAAGTGTGCAAAGTGGTGGTAGATTTAGGTTCCACTGACAATATTGTGTCAGAAGAAGCAGTAAGTAAACTTAACCTGCAAAGAATCTCACATAGTGATCCTTATAGGGTTACTTGGCTCAATAAGGAGTAGCATGTTCTAGTGAATGAACAAACTTGGGTGGAGTTCACTATAGGAAGTTACAAAGACAAGATTTTGTGTGATATCTTGCCAATGGATGCATGCCACCTACTCTTAGGTAGAACCTAGCAATTTGACAGGAAAGCAGTACACCATGGAGAAAAGAATTCCTATACTTTCCAAAAAGATGGAGTTACAAAATGTAGCGTCCTAAAATTGCGACACTTGCAATTTCGACTGCATTTCGGTCTTCACGATGGCAACGCAACACGCAACCTGAATGGAGACCCCAAAACTCGTTCACGACACTGAAAACTGCATTTTTCAAGCACCCTGGCCTGAACCTCTTTGCACCCCGCTGTCCTAGAGGTGGGACCAGAGTGCCCAGCACCCTGGTCCCTCAGGACCAGGGCGCCCAGTGCCCTGGTCCCTGGGTCCTATTTTGGGCCCGGTCTCCTAAGTGATATCGGGTCTTTTTGATTGCAATTTGGAAAATTACTTCCCTGGTCGGCCTAAGGTCGGGAAAATCAGTCTAATAACCCTAATTGACAAGTATATAAACTACATTTTTCTCTCTCATGAGATAAAAAAAAATAAGACACATGACGGCATAAGCGTGGAAACTATACTCAAACATTCAAGCATTCAAGCACTCAAGCAATTGATCATTTCAAGTCTCCATTCAAGACTAAGTGTTGCATTCAAGTCAAGGATTCAACCATTGAAGAGGAGATCACTTACTTCATGCTACAACATACTACAACATACAACATCTAAACCTTCGCACATAAGGATACCAACATCCTTAGAACAAGGTATTAGTACTTGTTTATCATTACAATCATTTACATTTACAGCATTTGCTCATTTCTTGGTTAATTCCAAAACCGGGGTTTGACCTAAAGGCAAACCCCTAATCCCTAACCCCCATCGTCTTCGCTTTTCTGTGTGTAGGTTGCAGGTACGCGGCTGAGATTGAAGATTTGGAATCCTTGTGCAGAGACGAACCGATCCCACTTCGTTTCGCGGATTTTTCGGAGGACCGTGGCACCGGGCGCCATCGTCCCGACAACTTTTTCTCAAATTTGCAGGACAACGCCGTATCGACATTCTACTGCTAATTCCAGGTCCGCAGCTTCATCCTATAACCTAAACTCAGTTTATAAGCGAATCTTTATGACTTTCTATGCATTCCTAGCTTAATCAACATTCTTTACAAAAGAGGGTAGTATTGCTTTCTAAACCCTTGAAATTCATTTAGCATCCAATCCTACATTGTGTGGGATTGGATCTTATGAGTTTCAATCCCCTCTTTTGAATGTAAAGTCTATCTCCCAAGTGAAAAACCCATCGAATCCTAGCGAACCTCCCTTCTCTCTCCTCGGAGTTGGAAGAGGGGAGACCAACTAGGGTTCGACCGCGATTTTTCCGCTTTACATTTTGGTGGACCCGACGTGAACATCCTTTCTGATTTTTCATGCTTAGATCTGAAAATTGATTCCTTGATTACATTTCCATGTTTGATCTTTTGCAAAATTTTAGAGGTGATTGCATAAAAACCCTAAAATTTCTTTTTAGTAATTGAACTTGTGAAATGCTTAATTGTTAAATGCTTAATTCAGATCTGCTTTTCTATTACAAATTATCAATTTGTATCTGTGCTTTAATTTTGAAAATTAAGTGGTTAAATGTCAAAACCCTAATTTTTGAAACCCTCTTAGTTCAACCTTTGTCTGATAATTTGACCGATCAAAACATTTCCAAATCAGCTGTAACTTTGGATTCTACAATAAAATCACAATATCTTTCATCCCTGAAAATTTGGAAAAAAGTTGCGAGGACCGTGTTGCACTCTGAGCGCCATCGTCCCCGACATTTTTTCCAAAATTTCGAGAGCGAGATCTTGCTGTATTTTCCTGCTAAAATCCAGAATTTTGGCTGATTTTATCAATTATAACACCTTCAAAATTACAGTCAAAGTGGGTCTTGTGATTACTTGGTCTAGGGCTCCTAAACATTCAAAAATCATCGAAACTGAAATTTGGTGTCAAAATTGTGTTCTTACTGTCTTAAATCTGAAAAGTGTGTTTTTATTCATTCAAAATCTCAGTGCTTTATTCAAATTTTTGCAATTTGTGGCTTTTGAAATTAAGTGCTTAATTACAACAACTTTGATTTCCGCTTTCAAAATTGAATTTTGCGTGAAATTGAGTCAATTTTTGAATTTCAAAACTTGCACTGCATTTGACATTCCCTCTAAAATCATAAAATTCAAAATTTCAGTTTCCCTCTCTTTTTCAAAAATTCAAATTTTGCATTTTTCGACAATCTTGATAGGGTTCAATTTTGAGATTGCAACTTTAATTTGGCCTATCTACAGATCGTAAAATCCCCCAATTTTTTCAGATTAGCTCTAAAATCATCATACCTTTCATCCCTGCAAATTTTGAAAAAAGTTGCAAGGACCGTGTTGCACTCCGAGCACCACGGTCCCGAACATTTTTTCCGAAATTTCGGGAGACTGTTGTGATTGCATTTAACAGCTTAAATCTGGAAGATTGGCTGTTTTTACTGAAAATTGCTACCTCTAAAATCAAAATCTTTCATCTCTCTCTAGTGCATGAGTTTTACAACAACAAGCCCTACTTACACTATTCCCGTTAGACGAAGCCGTAGAATTAAGTCTTTCTGAGGTTTAAATACTGAGGAGATGGAACCTAATTTGAGTAGCCTTTTTAACGAGGATATGGGTAATTCCTCTAATCCTCCTAATGATGAAGAAGCTCCCCATGAAGTTTCCGTTGAACAACTTTCGAAATTGGATAACCAATTTGACGATTTTCACCAATGGATGTCTCATGAGTATCCCGATAGTCAAGCTCTTCCTTTAATTGAGGGTCTAAAACGCATGCTTCAAAATGATAAGAATGGAATTGATGTTTTGCGTGGTATTGCACACATTATGGATTCGAATGTGATGCCTATGAAGAGTTGTGCCGAATCTTTAGGTTATACACAACCTCCTACACAAGTTAATCATTCTATTCCTTTGACAACTCCTATTGCTAGCATACCTACCTTTACATCAAACATCATGGCTACTTCTATACAAGACACTCCTCCTGTGATTACCAGTCATGGGGGCAATCCTCCCTCTTCTTCAATTAATCCCATTCCTTCATTCAATCCGACTTCTTCATTCATTCCTTCAATGAGTGTTCCTATTACATCTTCACAAATGAACATGACGCAAGGGGGCAATTCATTTAACTATTCTATTCCTCCTTGTAGTGTTCCTCCTGTCCAATCATCTCCTATGACTAACTATCATAGGGTTCCACCACCTTACTCTTTACCTTCTTTCAATAACATAACACCTCCATCTCAATCTAATACACCTAATATGAATTCTTCGACTGAAGCGACCATTAACAATCTTGTACAAACTGTCTCTTCTTTACAGCAACAAATTGCCTCTATGAATCAATCTAAGTTTAGCGTGCCCACATTTGATGTTGCGAGCCCACTTTCTCTTGACATTGTTCGAGCCATCCCTCCTAAACATGTTGAAATCCTGCATTTGGAGCTTTATAATGGTAAAGGAGATCCTCTAACACATGTTAAGACTTTTCAAACAATTTGTACTGATTTTGCTTATGACCCAAGGTTGCTTGCAAAACTATTCACTAGAACATTAAGAGACAAAGCCCTACAATGGTATTGCTCGTTGCCGTCTTATTCTATTACTTCTTTCGAACAACTTGCAAATGCTTTCATTCAACAATTTCAAAACAATATAAGTCCTAAAGTTACTTTGATTGATTTAATGCATTGTAAACAAGGTGTTAAAGAAAAAGTGACTGATTTTATTGGTAGATATAAGAATTTGTATGCTCAAATTTCTTTTCCAGTGCCTGATAATGATATTCAAAGAATCTTTATTTCTAATTTGCAAAAAGATATTCGAGACAAACTTCTATTTTTTGAGTTTACTTCTTTCCAACAGTTGTGTGCCACTCTTCACAATTATCAACTGACTGTGAGTCAAATGGAACAATCACATCCTATGGCTCCGAGTGATAAGGGTGATAGCAGTCAACAACCATTTGGGAAGATTAAACCGAACAGAGATTCCATCAAATTCAATGAAAACATCATCAACAACAATGTGAATGCAGCATCAGGTGTGCCTCCTATTTCTAAATTTTTCAGAAAAGAAAGAAAGTATACTCCTTTGAATGAATCATTGCATGATATTATGAATAAGTTATTGGGACAAAATGTGCTTACTCTTCCTCCTGTACGACAAATTGATCCTGCAAAAATTACTTCACCTTATTTTGATCATAAAGCTTTTTGTCATTTTCATCGTCAACCTGGTCATGATACTGAAAAATGCTTTTCTTTAAAGGGTAAAATTCAGGATTTAATTGATAATAATACTATTTCTGTTTCTGGAGTGAATGATAAAGGCAACACATCTGTAGCTCCTCCTAACCAAAATCTTCAGATTTTCACTGATCCATTACCTTCTCATACTTCTAATACTTCTAATGCGATTGAGGTTAATGATTCCTCTTTCTCATCTGATAGTCTTGTGTCTATGACTCCGAATGTGATTAACTTTGTAGAGCAGCAAGAAATCCCTAAAGAACCTTCCATCACATTTGATTCTAGTGAAACCATTAGAGCACCTGATGGTCCTTTATACATAGTTGCAAAAGTCAAGAATATGCCTTGCCGTGGAGTGCTTATTGATCCTTCCTGCATGGTTAATGTTATTACTGAAGAATTTCTTTTTACTTTGCAATTAAATCAAGTGATATATGACAAAACAGATGTGGTTGTGAAATTATTTGATGCATTTTCTTCTCCTGCGATTGGTTCTATTACATTGCCCATTGAGGTCCATAACAAATCTCTTGATGTGAACTTTGCTATTATTCCTTCTTCTGAACAATTTCGTGTGAAGCTTGGCTATCCTTGGCTATCTTCCATGAAAGCTATTGCTTCTCCTATACATAAGTGTTTGAAATTTCCCCATAATGGTGAAGTTGTTACTGTTAATCATAGTCTCTTTAAACCAGCTGAAAGAACCTCTAGTGTGCCTATTGATTACTTTTGGCCTAAACAATTCCAATCTCTTCCTCCGCGAAGTGATCATCTTTTCAAATCTTATCAAAAGTGGAAAACAGATATGATCCTATCTCTAAGTGAACCTAGAACACCTAAACTTGACATTCCTATCATTCTTGAGAAGGAAGTTCTTCCTTTGAAAGATAAAACTAATGTCTTTCCTCAAGAAGATTCCCAACCCGTCCCCATGGATGTGACTATGTCTATGCCTGATAGATCTTCTAAGAGTAGACCTATACCTCCTCGCCACGATGGACTTGGTCTTCTTCCTAAACCAAAAATTCCTCCTTTATATGGAGCAGTTCCTCCTCCTGCCTTTTATAGAGAGAAGAGACCTTCTTCTTCTCCTATCATCCAGCCTAAGAGACCACAACCTAAACACCCAAGTGCTAAGGATGAGAACATTCCTCCTCCTCTATCTTCTTCACTTCCTACTAAGACTAGACGTAACCGTTCCGCACGCGAACGCCGACGAAAACGTCGTCTTAGGGCTCAAGCAGCTGCTTCTCAAAACTTACAATCTCCAAAAACACCTTCAACAAGCATTATTCCATTTTCTCCTCAGCCGGATATTGAGCCTAAATCTCCTAAACATAAGATGCATGATGGTCTTGATCCTGTGCGAGTTAAAGATCCTGTTTTTATAAATCTTGATGATGATATAGATGAAAATGTTATTCATGATGAAAATGCTACTCCTCTTGCTTCTGATAGTGAATATGAACTTGTTGATGTTGATAACCATTTATCTAATGAATTTTCTAAAGCACTTATCCTAGCTCCTAGACAAGAACAATGTGGCTTGGAACATGAACATAGCCCTTGTTTGGATCTCGTGATAGCTCCATCTGCTGTGTTGGATGTTCCTCCTCTAGCGTGTTCCCTGCCTTCCCGAAATATTGATCAGCAAGATCGAGGGGTAGATGACGTGCTAGACTAGTTACATTAGCATAGCAGATTCTCTCCCCCTCTCTTTTGTTACTTCTTCTATATGTTATTCTCATTCTTCTATTTGTCGTCCTTAGTGTTGTCTACTTGAGGACGATGCAAAGCATTGAGATCTCTTTGGTCTCTCTCATGTTGACTCAAAAGACACATGTGTTCCCTTCTTCTAGGTGACCTTCCTTGATTGGGGAATGAAGAACAATTATGCATACATACATATGATATATACATGACTTATCATACAGCATACTGACCCTGAGGAAAGCAAAGTCACCTCGTGCTTTGTGTTTGTGTTTATTATCCTTGGGTTTATCTCACAATTGGGGGCTAAATCTTTGCGATAACGTGCTCCTTTCCTTTCTCATTTCTTATGTGTATCACTACGTTAAAACAATCACCCCCGTTGAGGCGTGTGCGATCACTTTAACGTAGGGGGGCATACACCCTGTCTATCCTTTCAAAGATACTTGAAAATTTCTTGGCGAACTTAGCTTTGCCTTGAAAATTTTTGGTATTTCTCTTGCATGACTTATAGTGAGGGACCTTACTACTGACAGTCATGGTTCTCCCTCGTGATCTTCCCTTTTACTTTGTCAATCGAAGTCGTAAGATCCTTAGTCCACTGGGGGCTTGGTGTATCTTGCCTCCTTGATGTGGTGAAAGTCTTTCAATGTTGTTTCCTTGTACTTTACCGGAAGTATGAGCTCACATACTCCCGCTAAAGTGGGGGCTAAATGTAGCGTCCTAAAATTGCGACACTTGCAATTTCGACTGCATTTCGGTCTTCACGATGGCAACGCAACACGCAACCTGAATGGAGACCCCAAAACTCACTCACGACAATGAAAACTGCATTTTTCAAGCACCCTGGCCTAAACCTCTTTGCACCCCGCTGTACTGGAGGTGGGACCAGAGCGCCCAGCGCCCTGGTCCCTCAGGACCAGGGCGCCCAGCGCCCTGGTCCCTGGGTCCTATTTTGGGCCCGGTTTCCTAAGTGATATCGGGTCTTTTTTATTGCAATTTGGAAAATTACTTCCCTGGTCGGCCTAAGGTCGGGAAAATCAGTCTAATAACCCTAATTGACAAGTATATAAACTACATTTTTCTCTCTCATGAGATAAAAAAAAATAAGACACATGACGGCATAAGTGTGGAAACTATACTCAAACATTCAAGCATTCAAGCACTCAAGCAATTGATCATTTCAAGTCTCCATTCAAGGCTAAGTGTTGCATTCAAGTCAAGGATTCAACCATTGAAGAGGAGATCACTTACTTCATGCTACAACATACTACAACATACAACATCTAAACCTTCGCACATAAGGATACCAACATCCTTAGAACAAGGTATTAGTACTTGTTTATCATTACAGTCATTTACATTTACAGCACTTGCTCATTTCTTGGTTAATTCCAAAACCGGGGTTTGACCTAAAGGCAAACCCCTAATCCCTAACCCCCATCGTCTTCGCTTTTCTGTGTGTAGGTTGCAGGTACGCGGCTGAGATTGAAGATTTGGAATCCTTGTGCAGAGACGAACCGATCCCACTTCGTTTCGCGGATTTTTCGGAGGACCGTGGCGTCGGGCGCCATCGTCCCGACAACTTTTTCTCAAATTTGCAGGACAATGCCGTATCGACATTCTACTGCTAATTCCAGGTCCGCAGCTTCATCCTATAACCTAAACTCAGTTTATAAGCGAATCTTTATGACTTTCTATGCATTCCTAGCTTAATCAACATTCTTTACAAAAGAGGGTAGTATTGCTTTCCAAACCCTTGAAATTCATTTAGCATCCAATCCTACATTGTGTGGGATTGGATCTTATGAGTTTCAAGCCCCTCTTTTGAATGTAAAGTCTATCTCCCAAGTGAAAAACCCATCGAATCCTAGCGAACCTCCCTTCTCTCTCCTCGGAGTTGGAAGAGGGGAGACCAACTAGGGTTCGACCGCGATTTTTCCGCTTTACACAAAATTCAGTCTTTAAAAGATGATGAAGGAAGCAGACCTAAGGGTTTCAATGTGTTGCTAGTTTGTGAGAAGGATTTCGTTAACACTCTCAAGGAAGGAGGAGGAGTGGGATTTGCACTTGTAGTGAAACCAAAAAAAGAAAGCAAGGAGAAGAAAGTTTGCATTCCCAATGAAGTGCAGCAGATACTAAACCAATTCAAGGAAATCATTAGTGATGGAACACCTGCAACATTGCCTCCTCAACATGCCATCAGTCACCAAATTGACTTCATACCTAGAGCTTCTTTGCCTAATAGGCATCCTATAAGATGACACCAAAGTAGAACCAGGAGATAGCTAAACAAATACAAGAGCTTTTGGACAATGGTCTGATAAGGAAAAGCATCAGCCCATGTGCAGTGCCCACTATGTTGGCACCAAAGAAGGGAGGTACTTGGAGACTGTGCACTGATTTGAGAGCCATTAACCAAATTACAATCAGGTATAGATTTCCTATTCCCAAAATTGAAGATTTGATGGATTGTTTAGGGGGTGCTAAGTATTTTACCAAGATAGACCTCAAGAGTTGTTACCACCAAATCCGAATCAAGGAGGGAGATGAATGGAAGACAACCTTCAAGACCATAGAAGGACTTTATGAATGGCTTGTTATGCCATTTGGACTCACAAATGCCCCTAGCACATTCATGTGACTCATGAATGAAGTACTCAAGGAATACATTGGTCAATTTTTTGTTGTTTACCTAGATGATATATTAATTTTTATCAAGTATAAAGATGAGCATCTTAATCATATAGAAATTGTATTAGAAAAACTATATAATGAACAACTAACCATCAATTTGGAGAAATGTGAGTTTATGAAACATGAATTAGTGTATCTTGGGTTTGTAATCTCAAGTGGTGATTTGAAAAAGGACACTTCAAAGGTGGAAGCAATAACCAATTGGCCTACTCCTAAAACAACAAGTGAAGTAAGGAGTTTTCAACGTTTGGCTCAGTTTTATAGGAAGTTCATCAGAGGGTTCAGTGAGATATGTGCACCTATGCTAGAAACAATCAAGGGAGGTGTGAGAACCAAGTTTGTATGGACAAAGGAAGCACAAAAAGTTTTGATCTCTTGAAGAAAAAGGTGGCTACTCAACCGGTACTAATCCTACCAAGCTTTGACAAACTTTTCACAATTGAATGTGATGCCAGCAACAGAGCGATTGGAGTAGTTTTGAGTCAAGACAATAGACTAGTTGCATTTTTCAGCGAGAAACTTAATGATGCAAAGAAAAGGTATTCTTCCTATGATTTGGAATTGTATGCACTTGTCCAGTCCCTTACAAAATGGAGGCATTATTTGCTACCTAAGGAATTTGTGGTTTACATTGATAATCAAGCTCTTAGCTTTCTTAATTCTCAAGAAAAGTTAAACCATAGGCATATCAAATGGGCAGAGTATTTACAGTCATATACTTTCACCATCAAACACAAGAAAGGTCAATGTAATAAGGTAGCTGATGCATTGAGTAGGAGATTACTAATAGTGCAAGAAGTGCAGCTCAAAAGCATTGGAGTGGATAGTTTCAAGAATTTGTATGAAGAAGATGAAGATTTTGTTGCTACCTACAAGGTTTGCCAAGAGTTTAGAAATCATTTTCATTGTGAATATGCAGATTTCACCTTGCAGGATGGACTTTTGTTCAAAGGAGGACATCTTTGTGTACCCAAAGGGTCTATGAGAGAAAATTTGATGCAAGAAAAGCACAATGGATGCTTGAGTGGACATTTTGGTTTTAATAAGACCTTGGAACTTGTTCAAAGATTCTACTATTGGCCAAAGATGCAAAGGGATATCAAGAGATATGTAGAGAAATGTGCAATTTTTCAAAGAGCTAAGGGAACATCTTCTAATGTTGGACTGTATCAGCCTTTACCTATCCCAAATAGGCCATGGGAGTGTGTAAGTATGGATTTTTTTGTTGGTTTACCCAAGACCATATCTAGATTTGATAGCATCTATGTTGTCATAGATAGATTCAGTAAAATAGCCCATTTTATTCCTTGTAAAGTGACTCGTGATGCCAATTATACTTCTCATTTTTTTTTCAAAGAAGTCATTAGGATTCATGGTTTACCCATCAGTATAGTGTCAAACAGGGATACAAAATTCATTGGACATTTTTGGAGAACTTAATGGCAGAGATTGGGAACTAACTTGTCTTTCAGCTCATCATATCATCTCCAAACAAATGGCCAAACAGAGGTGGTCAATAGAACACTGGGGAACCTTCTCGGATGTTTGACAAAGGAGTATGGGCAAGCTTGGGATCAGATCATTCATCAAGCTGAATTTGCTTACAATGACAGTGTGAATAGATCAACCGGTAAGAGTCCTTTTGAAGTAGTTTATGGCCTTCATCCCAGAGGTGTTTTGGAGCTCTATGAAATTGAGAAGATGGGACAACAGAGTGGACATATTATTGACATGGCCTAGTCCATGAAGGAGATTCATGAGCAAGTTAGGAAAACTTTACTAGACAACTCTCAGAAAATCAAGGACAAATTAGATGAAAAGAGAAGAGATTTACAATTTATTGTTGGGGACTTGGTAATGGTTCAATTGAACAAAGAAAGGCTTCAAAAAGGTGCCCCTAGCAAACTTCAAATGAGGAGAATTGGACCTTGTAAGATTTTGGCCAAATATGGAAACAATGCCTACAAACATGACCTACCCGGAGACATGGCTTTATCTCCTATTTTCAATGTTGTAGACTTGGTGCCGTATAAGGGTACACTTCTAGAAGAATGTCAGTGATTTTTAAAGGTCTCATGGGCACTTTCAGACCTACCTTTACCATCGGCAAACAGGCCACAAGTCGAAAGGGTGCTAGATTCACGAGTCCTCAAGAAGACAAGGCATACCACCTATATGGAACATTTAGTTAAATGGCAGGATCTTCTAGAATCCGAGGCCACTTGGGTCCCTAAGGCACCCTTTTCAAATCTTGGAATTCCCTCCTCTATGTTGCCGCAAGGAGTCACTTGACTTCTTTTTCATTGGGGGAGTATGGTGCAGGTGCATTTTCAAAGTTTTTACAATTTTGGTATGATTAGGTTCAAATGTGTGTTTTCTTAGTTTGAAATAGCATCCCATAAGTGCATCGGGATAACCTACTCTGATGAGTTAGCATTGGCTTGGAGCGGAGCCATCAGTATCGGCAAGAGTGGTTTCAACCTACCCCGACAACCCGATGAGAAAACAAAGGTATGGAGTATTGCCATCGGGGTATCAAAAAGAGTGGTTTCAATCTACCCTAATGACCCGATGAGCAAACAAAGGTGCAGAGTATTGTTATCGGCTATCAGCAAGAATGGTTTCAAGCTATCCCGCGGACCCGATAGGAAAGTGCTAGTCAGGGAAAGAGTTGTCGGGTATCGGGAGGAGTGTTTTATTGTTACCCCGATAACCCAATAACAAAGCACAAGCGAAGGAGGTCGACTTTGGAGACATCAGCCATCAAAAAAAGGCAATGTCATGCCACCCGATGACCCGATGGAAAATGCAAAGAGTTGGAGGTTGTCATCGAACATCAGTAACCTTGTTTGGATGTTACCCTGATGCTTCGATAGAACCTACTCGACAGTTGCCGCTAGAAACCATATGTAAGGAAATCAATCATGTCCAATAGGAGGAGTTCAAGATAGAGGGAGGAATGTATAAAAGACCCAACGGGCATCTCTAAATGGTTGTTGTTGAATGAAATAACTTGCCACGGAGAATGCATCTGTTTTGCTGAATATAAAGAGAATATCAATTTTCCGATTTCTGTTGTGAATTGCAATAATGTTTTAAAATCCTTAAGTTCACTATTGCAGTCTATGTAAACGCATCATTTCTCTATTTTGTGAGTTACTGGGTTGAACTCAAGAATAAGCTCAAAATCTGTAGATAAGTTTTCCTTTTTCAATTTTGGTTCTTTGTTTGTAAATAACAGTATGGCTCTGGCTTGAAACTCCACATGACCATTGGAGGTGGTCAAGCAGAGCCAATCATGTACAGTAGGTTTTCATTTGTGGAAGTCCAAGAGATGGCATTAGCTAATCTTGTAAAATGGCCCTAGGTGAGCTTGATGATAGTCCGACTAGGTGTTAGTAGTGTGAAGGCGATGACTTGCAGGGGAGGAATCTATTGAGAACTGGAAGAAGATCCAAAAGGAGACAAGCCCTGGAACCCTGTCATTTTGTAACCGAAGGGTGAGAGTTTTCTAAACCAAACATGAAGGGTGGTTTTCAAAAAAGAGAGAACAGTGTTGACTGTCCTGCACCCCCTGCAAGGATATAGTGAGCAAGCTTACCTTGTGTACTTGAGGAAGGTGAAACAAGTAAACAATTTGTAGGGGAGTACATAGGAGAAGACTATGGGCCCTCATAGTGAATAGGATTATACCATCAAAGAACTCCAGTTGGTGGTAAATTAGGACTCTCCCTATCATTAATCTACCAAACCTATTGATGTCCAAATAACAAATGCAACATAGGTTCAATACTTTACCTCTCCTCTCCTAGAAAAATAAAAATCTAAGCTAAAGGTCTTGGAAGTCAGGTCATGACTGTGTTGTGCAAAAAGAGTGGTTGACTCAATGTGACTTGTTTATTTAAGGGGCCTCTTGGTGGCCTTTTGGTTGAATGTAGGATCTATCTCTAATATAAATGGAATCTGAGTAGGGGATTAAAGAAAGAGAAAAATAATAAGCGAATGTAAGGAAATGAAGTGAATACTAAACTCAAATCCCCATTCAATTGAAAACATCAAAAATTTATTAAATGCAATATTGAGACCAGATCAACACAATTTTTCCTTTTAAACAAAAAATAACAGTTTCCATTGGAGAGCAGAGTATGGGAGAAGTGGGAGGAGAGGGAGGAGCGGGAGCTCAAATTTCAAATTTCCATCAAGGCGAGAACCCTGGTTCCAATGGTGAGAGCGGCAAGATCAATGGTGTTGGTCCTATGGACGATAAGGACAAGCCCTCGAACCTCCTAGTTCCGGTTGCTGACTCACAGTCCAGTGGTACTCTGTTTGCCATGACAGCGGATTCTTTAGGGCATCTGGGGGTAGGGTCCAATGGGGGGCCTATGCCACTTGTAGACTCTGTGGATAATGGGAGGGAGGGAAAATAATGGTCTTCCCTTTTTGGATCTAGACCAACTGGTAAATCCTCCCTTCCTCCTGTTAAGAACATTTCTGACCCTTCTGGTGGTAAGTTTGCTATCTCTATCCTTGACCAGGTTCTGGACCATAATATCAATAGTATGTCAAACTCCTTGGTAGGGAAGTTTATGGGCCCGCGCCCAAATATTGAAGTTGTTAGGGCTTTTGTTAATTGAAAATGGGCACTAAAAGGAAATGTAGAGGTCTCGGCTCTTCCCAAAGGTCTTATGTCTTTCTCTTTTTCGTGTGAAGAGGATAAGGTTAAGATCTTGTGTGGGAGTCCCTGGGTGGTGGGAAAGATAGTCCTGGTTCTCAGAAAATGGCATCCGAAATTAAATATGAATGATTCTATTCTGGCGTAGGTTCCAGTGTGGATAAAACTCCCAAGATTGCCTCTCGAGTATTGGGTAGAAAGCATCTTCTCTGGAATAGCAAGTTCATTTGGTGAGCTTCACTCTATTGACCCAGTCACTGCCTCAAAAAGAAGATTAACCCATGCTAGATTCTATGTTGGAGTAGCCCCTGAGGCAGATATGCCAGAACAGATTGATCTAGTTTCAAAACTGGGAACCTGGAAGCAACATATAGAATATGAAACTATTCCTTTTGCTTGTTTCTACTGTAAGAAGGTAGGTCATTGGGCAAAATCTTGTTTGAAAAAGCAAAAGGCGGAGCCTAACCAGTTAAAACCTCAGATTGAAAGCCAGAATATTCCAGAGAAAAGGGTGTGGCAAGTTAAAAACATAGAAAATAAGGAAATAGATCCAAATCGCTTTTCTCCTTTGGGGGAACAAAAGGAAGCCTCAAACTCTATCCTCAATCATATTGCTTAGGAGGCAGCTGTTGAGTAGGCAGATAAGAATGAAATAACCAAAGCTAGTCCCATAAAGATTATGCAGAAAATGGATTTGAACGATCAGAATGATCCTTCAAAAGCAAAAGTTGAAGTGGTGGATGATACATATGAAAATCAGGCAGTAGAAGCTAGAGACTATCAACCAGAGGAAGGTGAGATCCTAGATCCACAAGTTGAAAGGACAGACTCTTCGGTAGCCATACCTAGTTTTGAAATACAAGAAGCCCAAAAGTGTGCAATTTTGGGATTGAGTCTCTCGGATTTGGATCAGCACTCAAGAACAGCAAACATTACTTCAAATGAGTCCAGAACTCCTAAGTGGGGTAATGAAGATGAAATTTCCAAAATCCTTACCATTCCGGAAGTGGCTCCTGTGTCAGAAATGGAATGGAAGCAGCCTAAACATAGGAGTAAGAAAGCAGCAACACCCTCGATTTCCTTGATTAGGAAATCCAATAGAATAGCTCAAGTTGATGTGGGATACGTCTCCTCTTCCCCAGGACGACCATCTAATCACAAAGTTAGAGATATGGAGGCCAGCAAGAACATAGCTGATGGAACTCAAAAAACTCTCAAGGAGCTGGGAATTGGTAAGTAACTATGAAGATAATCTCTTTGGATTTAAGGGGTCTTAACAATCCCCATAAACATGATATTATTAGGAATATGATTAGAGATAGCAATCCTGACATTGTTCTCATTCAAGAAACCAAATTGAGTAGAGAAAAAGTTGAATCTTTGAAGTTTTTCAAAAATGGTAAAATTAGTGGGGGAAGTTCTGAGGGTGCTTCTGGAGGTATTGCAACCATCTGGAATCTTAACACTGTTAAAGGCCAGGTCATTATTCAGGAAGGGAATTTTTCTTGTATTAAATTTGAGCATCTTAAAGATGGTTTTTCATGGGTTCCCACAAACATTTATGCTCCTAATACCTTAAAGGCTAGAAACTCTTTTTGGAAAAGGATAAAACAGGCTAGGGAAAGTTTCAAAAATCTAAGTTGGATGGTTATGGGGGATTTCAATACGCCTTTAAAAGAGGAGGAAAAATTTGGAGGCAACCCGCCTCAGTTGGAAAGTAGAATGGCTCTCATGGATTTTATCAATTCTCTAGCTCTTAATGATTTGGAGATACAGGGTTGTAATTTCACATGGACAAATAGAAGAAATGGTAATGATCTTATTCAAGTGCGCCTTGACCGAACTCTTATTTCTGATGATTGGTACAGTCATTATTTCTATTCTTTATCTGCACATATCCGAGTTGGTTCTGATCACTTTCCAATTACTCTTAATGCTGATTTGATCAACAGAAGAAAAAATTATCCCTTTAGATTTGAAAAAATGTGGACTCTTCACCCTGATATTAAAAAGTATATTCAAAAATGGTGGAGTATCCAAGTTGAGGGAACAACAATGTTCAAAGTGGTTAAGAAGCTCAAAAGTGTGAAGGACAACATCCGAATCTGGAATAAGAATATCTTTGGGAATATATTTGAGGCTAAGAGTAAAATTCAGGAAAACCTAAAAGAGATACAGGACCAGATCCAGAAGGATGGTTTTAGCACTGTCTCTATTTCTGAGGAGAATGAGATTCTTAAGAAATACCATGATATTATTACTAAAGAGGAAATGTTCTGGAAGCAGAGATCGAGATGCAAATGGCTCAAGGAAGGAGATAGGAACACAAGATTCTTCCATATGTCAACTATCAAACATAAAGCTGCCAACAGGATGAACAAGTTAGTTGTGGAAAGTGGGGAGTTGGTCAAGGAAGATGAAATAAGGAATGAAGCTAAGAGGTATTACTTGGACCTCCTTTCGAGGGATCAAATTCTGGATGTTGAAGCTCAGTCCTCTTTTCTTCAGAACATACCTCGTCTCATTGATGCCCAGAATAATGTTTTCCTCTCTTCCATTCCTTCCACCTTAGAAATTAAAAATGTTGTTTTCTCCTTGATGGAAACAAAGCTCCTGGTCCTAATGGCTTCCCAATGTTTTTTTTTCAAGAGTTCTAGGACATTATTAGGACTGATGTTGCTAATGGGGTTAAGGAATTCTTTGGGGCTAGAAAACTCTTGAAGGAAATAAATGGTACTTTTATTGCTCTTATCCCTAAGATTCAAGGTGTTGATTCTTTAGATAAGTTCAGACCTATTAGCCTCTGCAATTCCTTTTACAAGATCATTTCTAAGGTCCTGACCTCTAGACTCTTGTCAATTCTCTCGGCTTTTATTAAACACCAGCAGAATGGGTTTGTTCCTAGAAGACAAATCCTAGATTCCATTATCACTATTCATGAGAATATTCACTCTCTTGTTAAAGCAAAGAAGCAGGGTCTCATCCTTAAGCTAGATCTCTCCAAAGCCTATGATAGGGTGGACTGGTCTCTTCTACAAGAAGTCCTCACTGCTTTTGGGTTTGGCCCAAGAGTTGTGGATCTTTTATCCCAACTTACCACTTCTACGTCCTTTGTTGTTCTTGTCAATGGTTGTCCTTCAACTTAATTCCAAGCTTCGAGAGGTCTTAGGCAAGGAGATCCTATCTCCCCCATCCTATTCATTATAATGGCAGAATGCTTTGGATGGACTATGGAAAATTTGGTGCAGATAGGATCCTTTAAGGGTCTCCAACCTTCTTTTGTCGACCTTATTTGTTCACACCAGCAGTTTGTTGATGACACAATAATTATGGGGGATTCAAGCATCTCAGAAGCTAAAGTTCTAAAGAAGACATTGTGTAAATATGCTTCTGCGACGGGGCAGCTTATTAACTAGGCCAAAAGTGATGTCTTTTTCATTAATACTCCGAAGAGAAGACAATAAAGGATCGGCAAAATTCTGGAGTGTAAGATTGCTGACCTTCTTGCTACCTACCTTGGTCTCCCCATGGGGATTGCTCCTCCTGACGCCTACTGGAGTTTGCTGGTTGATAAATTTCACAAAAAACTTGCAGGTTGGAAAGGGGCTCTCTTAAGTCAAGCTGGTAAGCTCCTTCTTCTTAAGGCTACTCTTCAAAGTATCCCCATTTATGCTCTTAGCTTATTCAGAATTCTAGTCAAGTATGCTAAAGCTATTGAGAAAAATCAAAAAAGATCCCTATGGTCTGGGGTGGAGGAAAAGAAAAGAATGTCCTTGGTGGCATGGGATCAGGTCTACAAGCCAAAAAGCAAAGGTGGTCTGGGGCTTAGGAGGATTCGCACTTTAAATGAAGCTCTCTTGTCAAAACAAGTTTGGAGATGGTTTAACTCTGATTCTGAATGGTGCAAAATTTGGAGAAGTAAGTATTCTCTTCTGTCCTCTTCTCTATCTTCTTTTCTTAATTCGGATTTTAGTATAAATGGATCTCATATCTAGAACCATGTTTCTAAATGTAAAGAGGTGATTGCTAAAGGTGTGACATGCAAACTTGGAAATGGTAGAAAAGTGAGATTTTGGGAGGATCCCTGGCTTTTTGACAAACCCCTAATGGATTTCAATGAGTGGGCTCCCCATGCCCCCTCTTGTATTGGCTCTTATGGTACCTTAGTGGCAGATTACTGGGACGGGAACAACTGGCAGAACATTGATAGTATTCATCCCAGCCTCTCCAAGCTCAAAACCCACCTGTCTGCTATCTGGATGAATAAGGAAGAGGATTCCCTGATCTGGAGATACAACCCCAAAGGTACCTTTACTATATCTTCAATGTATGGTATCCTCTCCCCCTCCCCTCCTATGAATCCTTTCTGGTCTAAAGCTTGGTTAAAAGGGTTAACTCCTAAAATCAATATGTTCTTCTTGACTATTCTCCAGAATAAGATCCTTACTGTTGACAACCTTAAATGCAGAGGTTTTGCCCTTCCTAATAGGTGTGTGCTATGCTGTCAAGAGGAAGAGTTAGTGGACCATCTTGCCCTTCACTGTTCTTTCTCAACCTCTATTTGGGAAAGCTTCCTCAAAAGCTTTAATCTTGCTTGGGTGTTTCCTAGTAACATTAGAGATTTGTTCTCTTCCTGGAAAATTCATTGGACCAATTCTTTTCTGAGGTGTATGTGGCAGCTCTCTCTGCCTCACATTCTGTGGGGTCTCTGGAAGGAAAGAAACAACTGAATTTTCAGGGATGTGTCCTTAAATCAAGACATTGTTTTTCAGAAAATTCAAAGGGCTATTCAGGGAAATATGGGAACTATGGAGGTCTCTTGTTACTCAAATAACTCTTTGGAGTCAAATATCTTAAGAGCCTGGAATATTAAGATCACTGATGGTCACAATATCAACCACAATAAAAGGCTTGAAGTTAAATGGCAAAACCCTCCCCATGGTTGGCTTAAAATCAATTTTGATGGAGCAGCCAAAGGAAATCCAGGTCCTTCAGGTTTGCGGAGCTATTCTCAGAGACGACAGGGGCATTTGCAAAGGTATGGTTGTTGTCCCTATTGGCATTCAAACCAATCATAAGGCAGAAGCTATGGCAGCCCTTCAAGGCATTATTCTAGCCAAAAAATGGAGTTGTACCCATCTTTGGATTGAAGGGGATTCCAACAATATTATTAAGTGTCTCAATGGGACCTCTCAGCCCTCTTGGTCGATCCACAATATAATTTTTTCAGCCATTGAAATTATCAGAACCTTCAAAAAATGCCACATATCCCATAAATATCAGGAGGCCAACTGTTCTGCTGATTGGGCTGCAAACGTGGTAGTGAAGAATGATGCAATAACCACGTGGACAGGTGAGAGCGGTCTTCCCGGAGATGTAAGACAAATCATAATTAATGAAAGATATCGAAGTACCCCAAAGAATCTTGAATGACAAGGCAATTATGATAAGTACCGAAGCTAGCACTTCGAGTTACTTCGATAATGAGGGAATTACTCATTATAACATCAAAGTTAGAAAATCCTACATTATAACTTGTCAAATCACTAATGCTACGCATGCTTTCTGGGCTTTTGCTTTAGCTTCGAAAAGCTTTCTGTTTCAACAACTCTGTAACCTGAACTTGACTGTGAGAAATGACACCATGGGTGGAAATAGGAGAAGATATGAGCCAGGAAGTTGTAAGGAGTGGAAACAGAATGAAGAGGTGTGGGAGATTTTGCAGAAGGGTGGTCTTTCGAGCTTCCTTGAGAGACTCCATGGCCGTGACGGAAAGATAACCAGCTTCTTCTGCAAAAATTGGAAGAAGGGCAAGCTTAAAATGGGCGACCAATTGGTGGAAATTGACGAAGAGTTAATAGCTAAAGCTACGGGACTCAAAAGGGAGGGCTGCAATTTCTACAGAGACAGGAAGGTCAACAGGGAAGCCATTGAAAGGTACCCGGTCACAGAGAAAGAGAAGAAAAAACTCGTAAAGTTGAGCAAAACCTATTTCCCGCTTAGGGCATTTGCAAAGCCTTGGTGGGAAATTCTCTTTGTTTTAATGAGATATATAACTCTAGATGGTAGGTTTACGAAAGTATATGGATATCACTATGTCCTCTTAAATCATTTTAGGCATAACGATAAGGTGAATTTCCCTTATTTCTTGCTCTGTTCTATGAATGCATCCCTAAAAGCATATAAAGAAAATCCTCGGGGTGACACTGCAATGCACCAGGGACTTATGGTCCTCATTTATGATCATCTAAAGGCCAGTAAAATCAATCGAATGCAGCTCTCTGTGGATTCGAAAGAAGAAATGTCTGATTCTGATTTCTTGGAGGAAGAGGATTCAAATTATGATTCCTCGATTGATAATGAGGAAAGCTCTGATGACTTAGAGTATGAGAGGAGAAAGAAGAGGAAATCAAATCCCTCTTCTTCTAAGGGTAAAAAACCCCAAAGCAAACCCTTGATTAGTATCTCTTCGGAAGAAGAGGACTCTGATTTCCCTGAGGAGAAGAAGAACCCTAACGGAGTGCAAAAGGGAAAAAGTAAAATCCAAGCCCGACCCAGGAAGAAGCAAAAGAAAACTGAGGAGACTGGCCAAGATCCGGAGGACACAGGAAAGGAACCGGAAGAGAACAAGCAAACAAGAACCCTGGATGCTGAACAAAGCCTGGAGATGGAGACTAGGGAGGAGACCCTCAAGGCTACTGATACTATTTTTGCCCTTCATATCACTAAAGATGAACAGATAACCCCTGGTAAAGTTCCTCCTTCTCCTGGTCCTCACCCCGAGGCCTTGAAGGGTTTTATGAAAACCATTGAATGGCTTATTGATGGGAATAAGAATACTGTGAATGATTACAAAAAACTCTACAACAAAGTCATGATCCTGGAGACCATTAACATTGGAGAGGGGAACACTATGGCCAATTATATTGAAGATTTGAAGAATACAATTGCCAAAGCGGAAGACATCAGAGATGCCTTTAATCCCCGGTTTGAGAAAATTGAAAAGGAGATACAGGACAGAAAAACCTTGGAGGAAACTAACAAAAAAATGCTCTCAGATACAGCTACCAAAGTGGACAAGATAGAGGAGTGCCTCAAGAACATTGCGCAGCAGAGTCTCGGCATTCTAAAAATCTCAGCCAACAACACCCATACCCTCATCAGCAAGCTCGATGATGAAAAGGAAACCCAGGAAATTGACCTAGATGCAGAAGGAACCGGGGAAGCCCAAGGCCCAAGAACTCGCACCCGTGGAAAGAAGAAGGAAAAGAAAGTGAATAAGGACCTAGAGGAGCTAAAAGCAATTGGGGCGACCTATGATGAGCTGGTGACCAAGGCAGAGGAGCTGTTGAAGAAAATTACTATGTAGTGTCTCCCTGGGTTCTTTAGTATTTTTTGTTGTTTTGCTGTCTTTTCTATTCGCTGGTTTTTTGGACCAGTCGCTTTGTATGTGGACTCTATTTTCTCTGCTTTTTATTATAACTATGGTGTAAAGGTTTCGGGTCCTTAAAACCTGTTTTTCAATCAATCATAACATAATTTTTCCTATTAATAGTGCAAGATTGAAACAAATTTGATAAAATTAAATTGTCATTCATTCCTAATTACTGTATTCCACATGTAAGTTGGAAATAAATAAAATAATTTCATGGGCGCACTTATCTTTCAAGCAATTAGATAATTGGTAGTCAAGATAAGATACCACATCATATGGATGAAGATCGATTTGGAAAAGAGAAACTATTTTTGGAAATATGCTTTATTCTCTTTCAATTGAAATGTAATTCAACAGACGCAACACACTAGAGATTCTGATTTTTTTTTTCTCATAATGTCTTGAATATACAATAACATGCAAATGTAAAAATACCTTATAAACCTGGAATAAATAGCCAAATTATGTGGTATGCTTATACTTCTAAAAACCTTATTTCTAACATGTCCAACCCCCTCAAATGCACAACATTCAACATTTTATAGATTTGGGAACAAAATCCCTTTTATCAAATAATTCATGCAAATCTCTAGTTTCTTGGTGCATGCAAATACTCAAAACAACATTACCCTAATTTTAACTTCATTTTGACTCTAGCTAACTATCTCCAATTAGAAAATCCTAGCTCCATCTCAACTTCCAGTTCACTTTGATTTTAATTTCCCATTTTAGCCATATTACTAATCATCCTCAAATTTATCCATCGTGTATCACTCATACGTATTTCATCTTAAAGATATTTACATATTATGAGAAGGATAACGAATTAATTTGTAGAATTAATTAAAAAATTTAAGATTATCAAAAGAAATTTGAAGGATTTTCAAATTTACTCCAAGAACTTCAATACACAACAAACTTTTTAACATCTTGCAAATTTAAATACAATAAAAATTTGTCCTTGTATTATAAATTTTGGAAACAAAATAATTTGAAGAGAATGCCTTTTCTTCTAATTTAAATATTATCTTAAATTAATTAAATATAGTTAAAATTATTATATCACCAATTAATAAATTATTGTGCACAAAAAGAATTTTAGTTCTGCATATACTATGAATAGGGAGTTTGGATGGGAATGATTAACCAATTCAATCTATTATCCATAATTTGAGGGTATTGGAAAAAAGGACAGACTTGGGATATTATGTTTTTGTGTCCAAAAGTCCTCATCAAACCCATTTACCCACTAAAGATTTACTCAACACATCCTTTCAAAATCACTTGGTGTGGGGCTTAGGAAAATGTATGACCTTGGGATATTATTTCAAGATCCTTGTTGCTCATTGCACTTTGTTCTCAATACTTGAGAAATTCTTGGTGGTTATTTTTATAAACTTTGTTATTGTATGTCATAACAATCTAAAAACCCTAGATTCAAAACATGATATCCACCATATTTTATCAGCCCACGAGTAATTAACATTGTGTTAGGCCATGAGATCTGGTATATTTTTGCTAGGGAAGGGATCAACTTGTTCTTTAGAACCATGAAAGGAAAGGATGGAGAGTTGTCATCCCAATTTATGAATAGCTAGAGGGATGGCACAGTCTAGATTGGTAACAAAAAAATAATGGTTTTGAAGGAGCTCATCACATAGGTCACTAGGTTAAGATGCGAAGGAGAAAAGTTCCCTATTCTTAGTCAAAAACAAGTGTATTAATACTACATCAAAATATTTAGATAAAGAGGGGTGAAAAGATTAAACACCACCAAAATGGGTTTCGTGAGGACAATTTACTTCCTCACTAGGGGGTGGTTAGCTATCATCTAACAAAATATTTAACTCCCGAAAATAGATTTTCCATGCTGCGGAGTATCATTTTCCTCTCCTCAATTACCTTAGGTATATTATACTTATTAGTTTTTCTTATTTTCTTTTTTTCTCTATGCATAAATATTTTTGATTTGGAGCCCTTCCCCCACTTATACTAATAAAAAATATTGTGTCTTCCATTGAACAAGACATAGGGATTGAGAAAAAATTTAGTCACGATTTTTTTAGTCTCGTGAGCCACATCAAATCTAGAGTCCCACCATGGCTTTCCCTTTATCTTGATACTTTTTTCTTCACTTACTCCATTACAAAACAAGAAATAAATTCCCTCAATTAAAAAACTCATTACAAAACAAGAAAACTCATGTATCTTATCGAATTTCTTATGATGAACGACTGCTACTCTATGAATTCAATCTACTCTTCATCGAATTGTTTACTCAAATCATCCACACTTTCATGCATTTCTCAAAAAAAAAATGTGAAAACATTTAGCTCCAACAAGATGAAATTCATAATTCAATATTTATTCACTGATCTGAGATAAAAAAATGCTTTCCCCTAATTTTTTTTTTTTTTATCATCGTTGTTTATCAATTTCCTTTTGCAATTGTACAGAAATTCTTTTCTTTTCTCAATGCTACTAATGATTTCTTATTAGCACAAGGGGGTAAAATTTGTGTGAGATAATATATGGAACGCTAACATGGATCGTAGTACATTATATTACTATTTTGATCAACTGTCACATGTCTTAGGGATATCACATCCTAAACTCTAAATAAGATTTTTGCTCTCTTTGATGCTTCATTTACACCTAGGTTCTCACTTTCAACACTGCCCCATATTTGTATATTGTGACAATTTAGAACCAAAGCATCATAGGAAACCATGCATTGGCTTTTCAAATGATAACTATAAAAACAAAAGGAAGCTACTTTATCGTTAAATATGCACCATAATGTGCTTATTAAAAATTTCATAGTCTCGATGCCTCTTTCTTGATGTTGGATTCCACAATCCTCCATACACTCAAAATTACTTAGATGAACGGATTTGGTGCCTTAATGCTAACATAGCTTAGTTACCCATTGAGAGAATCTACAAATTAATTCATCGAAGTATCTATATTCATTGTCTATGAATTGAGCTTGGCTAGTATGAGATTATAGACATCTAAAAATGATTGATGCGTTTTTATCTTGTCATGCCATTACCTTTTTATTAATTTTTTTATATTATTTAATTAATCTAATATTTATTTTATTAATTACATAGTTTTAAATTATTTAAATAATTTATTATCCTTTTCCTTTATTAATTATCTCATTTATGATCCTATAAATTGTCCTATTTATTTCATTGATTATGTCACTTTAATCCATATTTATAATTTCATCCCAACACATTTATATCAGCTTTACCTTATTTCCATGAAATATTGGTTATGATAAATGATTATTACTAGCATGTTTAAATGTTTAGTCAGTTTATTACTAAACAATCATAATATATTATGACTATGAATAAATGATAAGTATTTTTAAAAAGATTTACTTGTTGTTTGTGGAAGAAATGACTCATTCATGCAACTAAAAAAGAGAAGTAGTTGTCAGTTGTCAACATGCAATCACTCTTGGAAGTGCTAAAAATTTCACAAATCCATTTCTAGTAAAATGGGCATATCTCCCTTGTTTCTTAATAAAATTTAAATTTTTGAGATGATTTGGAAAGCTGAAAGTAGGCACACCACATCCAAAAAATCGTTTGAATATATTTGTAATAATAAAGGAGAACCAATCACCATAATTTGACTGAGACAAGTGGTGATAAGAAAGATGGCAACTTAGTCAAACTTCTTCCATTTATTCTAATTCGAGTTTTAACTTGAAAAGAAGTTAGATATGGATTGTAATCTATTTATGGACTCAAAAAAATCTCCAGAAAGTCATTTTTTTCATGAAAGAGTTCAAACAAACTCTTTTCCAATCAATCAGATGACAAGTTGTAATAGGACTCTACTTCCTAGTCATAATTTTATTGTCACTTGGAAGAATAACCATCTTCCTTGTTTAAAGGAATGAAGGGAAACATATAATATTTTTGTTAGAGATTAAATTAGCTTGTATATTTGAATTTGTAATCAAGCAAAGAGAGTAGATAGCAAATAGTTAGAAAGTTGTATTATCTTTTTGTAGCAACATATTTTGTCGCAACAATGATTTAATAGAAGTAGCAGATGGTATGAAGCAAGTTACTTGTTTATGTAGTTTTGAGCACTTAGTCAAGAGTGTAAATTATCCAAGCAAGGGACACTTAAGATATTTTGCACCTTTGATAGTTATAGTAGAAGAACCCACAACACGCTATTGTGTTATTACACAGCTTCCTACAACAACTATTGTACAACTAAAATTATTTTTTAGCACTATTATGTTTTCAATTTTATTTATTTCTTTCAGTTAATTTCCTATCCACGTCAATAGAATAATTTGAAGTCTCTCATGGTGCACATATAGTGCCGACCTATTTCAAGGACCCATCCATGGGTTGACAAGTAAATGTATCATATTATCCATTAAAGGTTGCTCAACATAGGATTTTGTATCCCTAAGTCATAGAGCTAACTAGATTGGCCTTAATCACTAGTGGATATAAGGAGCCTCTACATTTTTTTCCCCTAGCTGAAAACTTGCTTGTCCTCAAGAAGATGATAGATGTTAGTTAATCATGAAGGATACCAACCTGAAAACTTGTGACTATCATGTCCTTTATTATTTTAGGATTGTCAATTCCTTTTATTCTTACTGCACATATATTTCATTTTTGGATTATCATAATTTGTGATTTGAATAGTAGTAACATGCATACACTTGTAAATCCTTATCGTTCTTCATTTGTTGTTACAAAAGGTTTGAAAATTTTCTTTCCATGCTTTGTTAGTTATCACCATTCCTTGATCTCGGTCCATGGGTTTGTCCTCAATTTCATTTGGTCTTATCTCAATTTTTTTTTAATCATTACTGCCTTCGTCCACTTTGCATAAACCTAGCTAAAAATAATTACAATCACAAGGAAACACGTTGTCATAAATCTTGGTGAACTTCAATTTTTTTCTACTATGAAGTTATCACTATGATCTTTTATCTTCAAACCATCCATGACTCTCAAGATCTCCTTGTCATCATCATTTTGCTAACCCTTTGTTAGGGTTTCAAGCAGATCTGAAGCAAATATGAACTAACAATTATATGCAGATTTAAATACAAAAGATAAAGAAATAAAACAGGACATAGATAACACAAAGATTTAACGTGGTTCACCCATAATGGGTTATGTCCACCATACACAGCCGTCCAATCTTTCTTATTATCCAGCAAAAATAGTACATCAACCTTACAATGCCTTAAGCATCCCAACTGCTTATAACATGCATTTTTAGGGCAAAAACAAAGTCGGCCTTTTTAGGGTTTTATTACAATGTCGGTTTTCATCAAAAAATACCCAAAAAAAAATTTCTCGAGAGCTCCCGCCCCCAAACCCCCGCTTTTCTCGGTGGTTGCCACCCCCGAACCCTTGCCCGACCCCGGACCCCAGCAAGGATATGTGCTAAGTGTACAATACTTTGCTGATCAGTCGCCACATTTCAACACCCTTCACAACAGATAGCCATTCATCTTTATTTTTAACTTTGTTGTCTTTAATTCTCATAAAAATTATCTCTATTAAAATTGCCACCTGCATTTTGAACAACAAACTATCCTCTTAATTCATCATGCTCCCTTAAAGGTTTCTCTCTACTATCATGCAAATTTTATAACAACATCCATTTGGCATATCATTTGAGATGGGAGCTATTATGACTTTCTTGGAACTATGACTTCCATTGTTCTTTTGAAAGTTCTATTTTTGGACGTTTAGCTCTCTTTCTAAGGATGATGCTCTCTTAGGTATCATATTACTACCTTCCAACATAATGATTCATTGTCATATTGGTGTAAACCACTTTCCAAGGACATTGCAACATTATTATTAAGAAGAGTATTCAATGCTTCCCACAAACCTACCCTTCACTTTGCCACGCTTATATTGTATACTTTCCCCCAAACACTTCTAGCTTTTGTCACTTGATTCTTGAATACATCTATGAGAGTGAGAAGGAGGCTTGTGGTTGTACTAACAAGAAGATAGTCTTTCTTAAAAAGGTAGAAAAAAGGGAACATATGGTCTAGGACAACAATACTAGGCATGCACGCTTTCCCCCAACTAAAAGTTCATTTGTCCTCAAATTACAATGTATGGATGTTGGTGGGAGAAGAAATAAATTATGAAGCATGTAATTGAAACAATGATAATTAAAAAACAAATTATAATTTTTAGGTAGTTAATTAGCTAAAAAATGATAAATATTACTAATAAATGGATAATCATTTATGCAAGTACCACTTGTGATGTTTTGAAAACATGAAAACTTGTTGAATATGTAAATATATAGGTCTTTGAAGAGTTGAATGAACAGGTTGCTAAATAGTTGAATATGTAGGTCTATAAAGAGTTGAATGAATAGATGCATAATCATCATCTATTATGTCACCTCATCATTTGAATTTTCACTCTACACTCTAGTTCCCTTGGTTGCAAGAATTGTCTTGGGCACTATTCTCAATAATTATAGGAATCGTCTCATACATTGTTGTTAACGGATGTGAGACCAGTCTTACATACTACTACCAACGAGTGTAGGAACAACCTCAGATACTATTGTTTACAGGTATAGAAATTGTCGACTATTTTGGTATAATTAAATAATACTAGACAAAAACATAGCGGAATAATTATTGATACATTAGTAATAAAAAGTGGAATATAATTAAAAAAAATTGTGATTCTATTGAGTCAAAGGATGAGAGTCAATGTACCCTAAAATATGCTAAGGAAAAAAATACTAAATTAAGTACAAAATGAAGTATAAAAATTGCAAAGTATACAATTTCTCTCTTTACATTTTCCTCCCACTTTAGTGGGCTTGTTAAAGCTAAGTTAAAGTGTAGAAATGCCTTATACTTTATACTTTTCTAATTTTTTTTTTTTAAGTTATACAATGAATGATTTGGATACATTTATGAATATATTTGTGATTTGAAAAAGTTTTTGAATACATCTTAGATCTATTAAAAATTATTTTATAAAATTACTTGATATTTACTCAAAAGGTTTTCCACCTATCTTAGTGGCATGACATGTACCAAACCAAGATAATAGATCTAGGCTAGCATCCTTTAGTGATACCTTGCATATTTTATAATAATCTAAAAAATAAATCTCATTTGAATTTTGTAAATAAAGGAGTAAGATATGATGTTGAAGCTAGTAAGTAAACAAACCAAAGATTACATACAAGAGACACTTTTTTTAGGTCCAAGGTTATCTCAAAACTATAAACTATTGTAAAATAAATTGAATCTAAGGGTGTTAGGGTGTGACATGAAGAAAATAAATCTGCATAATCATTAAATTATTATAAAAAATTGTGCCATGCAAAAAAATTGATGTTTTATGTACAAGTTCCAAACTTTGCAATCTTTGTATCTTAAAAATTTGTCATGAACTTAAAGTACTCCAATCCCTCCAAGGAACTGCTAAAGTTATTATTTTTATGCAAAAACCTACATACTAATTAAAATATACTTGAATTTATATTCATAATAGTCTTTGATTTTCATTTATTGACTTCAAAAACGCCTAATTTTAGTTAAACTTCTAAAGCCTTCAATTGTTGAGTACAATATGAAAAATTGTGTGAACAAGTTTCTTTTCTAAAGACTAATTATATTTAGTTTTATATTGAAGGATTTTTTTGTAAGCACAGTTTTATTTTTTATGTGTGAAAGATACCCTTGGCTTTGGAACATCAATAACACTTCTATTGGAGATTTTTCAATGCTTAATCTAGTTCATTTTAATTTTATTCTCATTTTTTATATCTTAATTTAAAAATATTCTATTGTTTAATTAAAATATTCTAAGTATTAATTTATATGTAGTAATAATTTAATTTTGTTATTAAGTTATTTTTATTAATCTTAGGATATTGTTAAATGTGTGCATTTTATTCACAAGGATTAAAATAGAGAGACATGATTAAAGCACTTTAAGTTCATTGATGTAATGTATATCTTGCTTAAAGGAGAAGATATAGAAAGGTGAGACATACTTAGATTGATATAATCATGTAGGTATATATAGATAATTTGTGGTATTGATGTTTTTAAACCTTTTAGAAGCTGTGAGAGAAAAAAGCCAAGTTAATGAAGCGTAATCAAGATTGGTGAGAAACGAAAGATATTTTGTATATGAGATTAATTGTATTAAATAGACATTAAAATTTATAAATTGATGAAGATATAACTGATCAATCACTTCATTTATATACATTTATTCTACATTAAAATATTACTATGAAAAAATTTATTACTAAAGACAAGAATAAAAAAATAATCAATATTTATTAATGTAAAAATAATTAATAGATGTATTAAATAGCTTGAAATATTGATATATTTAATTATTTTGGATAAACGTAAAAGTTGATGAACTGTAAGCGAAGGTGTAGAGAAGCCAAAGTACGGATGCTCCTCGCAGTCATCGATTATAATTAAATGATGTTGGAAAATGTAATTATGAAAAAGTGAAAAGAAAAAAGAAAAAGTAGAAAGAATAACACTCTTTGAAGAGTGGGCACCCTGTCTAGTCACTTGCCTTAATCTCCAGTGTGCAGTCATATTTCATTTTCCTGCTTTAAAGTGAAATGCTTTCGCTCATTTCAAGTTGGGATATATGCAAAGCAAAATAATTCCAAGACTAGGAATAAAGGGCAAAAAACCGAAAGCTTCTCATCAACAAAAGTGCAGTCAAAAGCAAACACATCTGGGCATATAATAACGTTGTGCTACTATTGTCTGTCTCATCAACAAATCCTTTTGCAAAGCAGGCTACTATTGATTTATATGTAGATTTTTATGTTATGATTGCAACAATTGAGAGGAAGAAATGCAGTTATTTATGACGCACAATATAATAATTACATCGACACCATCAAAAGAAAATTTATGAAAAGAAAAATAATTATTTAGGTCACTAATAAAGATAAATAAGATAGATAAATGAGAGCATCAAATGCTGATTATATATACACATACATATAAAAGAGATTTAAATATTTTATTTGTAGACTAACAACAAAATATATGTTATTGGAAAGCTTATCATTTCAAATTTTATATACAATTAAAAATTGTTTTAGATCAAGTTTATATCACATGGATCTAATCTCTGATGTATAGTTTTGATATGGTATGCTATAGAATTTTGTTATCTAATTTATTGTAAGTTTTTTTCCTTATTGATTATTATTGTAAGTGTTTTTCCTTGTTGATTATTAAGGATTAGATGCATTCAAAAATGCCTTAGAAAAACTGACAAATCACATGAATCGTGTTCTCCTAAATCGATCCTCTTAATTAGACTAGTTTTAAGGTCATGTAAATTGTTGCCTCTCAAAATAGTGGATCCCTTCTTCTAGAGCATTCACTCTATGTCAAAGTAGGGGAAAGGATTATTGAAAAGTGGAAGGAATCATCAACAAAGAAATTACTAAAATGGGTTGATAGATAAGGAAATAAATTCATCTTCAATATTTTTACATTAAATGTACGATGGCAATCCATAGCTAAATGGTATTTTCCCAAAACACTAATCATGCAAATGACATTTGTACAAAATTCCTTATCTCCCCATTGAAATCTCCAACATCAAGTGTTTCATTTTGTTTCAGAACTATGTACAACAGTTCTCTTACAACTATCATAGAATCTATCATAAATTTTAACACTTATTACTATAAGAGATTCTATCATAACTAATTAATAATAGCTAAATCTCTTACATCCTATCAATACCTAACTTGTGTGCCTACATTCCCTCATGCAAGAAGTCTTTGAAGACTTGTATGTCCTACAAATAGAATATGATCAAAAATTTGTCAGAATCTATCTTACCATCACGATTGGCATATTCCAAGATTTTAAAAATGGTAGAGAATATCTACCACAAAACGAGTTGCCTAATTTCCCATGTGAGAATAATGCATACAAGTCATCTTCCATCTCACTTGTTAGCATTATGAAAAGTCACCATGCCATATCACACTATATGACAAAATAGAATATGCAAGAAATTAAACCATCTAGGCTATTAAACAATTATAAATTAAATAAATACAATGCTAGGAAATAACAAGGTTGAGACACCTTAATTCCCAACAATGCAAGTAGAATTATTCTAAAGCATTTCAACTTATGAAATTATGTATTTCATAAGATAAAACTAAGATTTGAATTGAATTTTTTATTAATTACATAAAATATAGATAATAAAATTATGAAATAGATTTAGAAGAAAAATAAATAAATATTAAGGAACTTGGGGATAAAATATTGAGCTCAGTTTCAAGGAAATTGCCACAATGTGTTTGCACATTGTTATCCTAATCTCATGTTGTCATCCTTTCTAGAATTGAATTTCTCTACATAGTAAGAGACAAAACCAAGAACAACAACCAACTACAAGTTCTCAAATTATATATAAATATTAAAAATTAAATAAAATTTGATGAATTGATAAAGATTGAAATGAGCGAGGAGATAAAATAGTAAAACCTCATGTGGTTATCTTCAAAAGAACATATTATCTAGGGACAATAAAAATGGTTAGCTAGTTACATGTTTTCTAAGAATGATTAAGCTCTTGGTTTAACCTTCTAATTTCCATAGGTAGTCAAAATAAACAATACAAGGATGTGTCTGTGTTCACATAACCTATGTACACCTAGGAATTAAGAACACAATAATGAATTAAAATCTATAACCATAAATATATTCTCTATGGAGATTATTCCCTAGTGTGTGTAAAGAAAATGGGAAAATGGAAATATTAGGATATTTTTCAAAGATAATAAATAATAATATAGAAATAAATATGCAATTATATTAAAACAAGACAATGAATTTTCTTTACAATATTATGGGAAAAGTGATGGAGAAGGAGATAATAGTATTGGGGTAGTCTATTGAAATTCCTTCCCAAGCTCAGATGTTTGTTCTAGATGCTCGCTCATTAGCTTCCTAGAATTATCCTATTGCCATGAGTTTGGTTAAGGTAACTCTTCCTTACCATTTAATTAATGGTCATATCCATCCTAAAGGTTTCTCCCCCCATGTCAAAATATTTCAAATTTTGATGATGACTCTTCTTGGCCATTAATACAACACAAAAACAAGTGTCTTACTAACAAAATTATCTTCTTAGATTATGCTGTTAGATAAATAGCCTTAAAGTTCAAATTCAAAATTTTCTATTTCATAATCTATTCTAGCTCTACTATTTTTCATTGGGGTGCCTTGTTTGGTTGTTTCAAAGTTGGTTTTGATTTGGTTGTTCTATGATTTTTAAAAGGTTTTGGGTCCTTTCAAAACCCAATTTAATAAAAAACAATGATGTATTCTCAATCAGATATTATATAGGGATGGAGGGATAGAGAGAGGGGGGATATAATGTATTATATTATTGTTTCAAATAATTATTTGGCAAAGGAAGGAGAGGAAGCTCAAGAGTTGAATTTGAATTTGAATTTGAGTCAAGAGGTATTTCTACATGAAAATGCATTACAAGTGATCCAACATGCATATGCCTGGAGGACCAACTAAAGTCTTAGAGAAATTACATCACATGGATGTCTATGCATTGCACAAGAGTCTTAGAGAGATTACACAAAGTTTGGGATGTAGTCATACATTAGTAAGAAAAAGTGGAATATACTGAATTTTTTTGGTGATTCTATTGAGTAAAACAGCTAGAGTGAAATGTACCCTAAAATATATGCTAATAGAAAAAAATACTAAATTAAGTACAAAATGAAGTATAAAAATTGCAAGGTATACAATTTCTCTCTTTACATTTTCCTCCCACTTTAGTGGGCTTGTTAAAGCTAAGCTAAAGTGTAGAAATGCCATATAGTTTATACCTTTTCTAATAAGTTTTTAAAATATTTTTATAAAATGAATGATTTGGATACATTTATGAATATATAAATGATGTGAATTTAGTTTTGAATATATCTTAGATATTAAAAATTATTTTATAAAATTGCTTGATATTTACTCAAAAGATTTTCCACCTATTTTAGTGGCATGACATGTAACAAACCAAGATAATAGCTCTAGGTTAGTAGGGTAAGTGCACCAAGATGGTGAACAAAAAGGGGGGTATAAGTGGCCCCTTTTTTTTTCTGAAAACATGCAAACCTGAACTTCAAAGAGATATTTGAAGGTCTTGCACTCAAAACTAGGATTTGAGAAAAGAATAAGAATTGTAGTAATCTGAATCTAGTTTCTAAACTACTAAATATCTTAAAAATTGGATAAGATTAAGAGGGTCAAACCTTTCATGCATGAAAAATTGTTCCTAATTTTTTCAGAAAAACATAACATAGCTGTTTTCGTGCGCTACAAAAAATATATTGTTAGATTTAGTATTTTGCAAAACCCTTTGGTAGGATGATAGGTAAGATTTTCCGTTGAGTATTTATTTTTTTATGATTTTTTGAAGTGACTGCATCCTGAAAATTTGGTAACTGTTCGTGCGTTGGGCATAACTTGCATCAAAATAATAAAAAATGCAAACTTTTTTTTTTATAAGTGTATATAATCTAGTGTATAATAATAATATGTAATCTATTTTGAATTTGGTCAAGTATATCAAAAATTATTAAAAAAATGGTAAACATATGTCTGTGAGGACTGTCAAGGCACTGATAAAGAAAATTAAAGTTTACTATGCTAATGTTGTCCAAAAATAGAAAACATTATATGGTCAGAAAACTAAGAAGATGTGTGAGATTATGGTGGTAATTTTAGAGATGCCCACTTGATCATTTGTAAACTTGATGATGACGAAGTCGAGAAATCATGTTGGAGGATAAAAAAATGTGTAAAGGGACAAAAATGGGGGGAAAATGGGCTTGCAAGCCTTAGGGTCGTTTTCCAACCCTCTTACCAAGCCAAAACCTGCACAGGTTTTGAAAAACAAAAATTACTATTTGCAGTTCTAAATAACCCGTATGGGTTATGTAGAACTAAAACCATTATTTTGTGTTTCACAAAACCTGTATGGGTTATGTAAAACTAAAAACTGCTTTTTTTGTTTCACTAAACCTGTACGGGTTATGTAAAACTAAATTTATTTATTTTTGTTTCACAAAACCCGTACAAGTTATGAAGAGATAATAATGTATGCTTGTAAACTTAGCATTTACTACACATATGTTAGACATACCTATATAATATGTATTTATGTATGTATATGTACATATCTATAGTTATATAGATATATGTATATATGTTTGTATACATGCATGTATCTCTTCTTTTCCTCTCTTTCTCATCTTCCTTACCCCATCATTGTCTTTGTCTATCCTAAGCCCTAATTATCTTCCTTGATTTCTATCTCATCGCTCTCCCCCTCACAATTCTCTCTTTTTTGATTTTCTCACCCTTTTCTCCTTCTCATTCTCTCTCTACCTCATGTCTCTCACCCTCTCCTCCTCCTCTCTCTCTCTCTCTCTCTCTCTCTCTCTCTCTCTCTCTCTCTCTCTCTCTCTCTCTCATTATCATATCCTATTCTCACCCTCTCCCCCTTCTCTCTCTTTCTCTCCCCCTCCCTCTCCCTCTCCCCCTCTCCCTCCCCCTCTCATTATCTTATCTCTCTTTCTCTCCCCCTCTCTCTCTCTCTCCTATACTCTCTCTCCCTCTCCCTCTCTTTATCCTATTCTCCCCATCTCTGCCCTCCCTCTCCCTCTCCCTCTCTTCCAATTTCTCCTCTATCTCTCCCCTCTCTCCCCCTCCCCCTCTCCTTATCCTACTCTCTCTCTCTCTCTCTCTCTCTCTCTCTCTCTCTCTCTCTCTCTCTCTCCCTCCTTTTCCCAATCTCCCTCTCTCTCCCTCTCCCCCTCTCCTTTTCCCAATCTCCCTCCCTCTCCCTCTCTCCCTCCCCTCTCCTTCTCTCCCTCTCTCCCTCTCCTTTTCCCAATCTCTCTCTCTCTCTCTCTCTCTCTCTCTCTCTCTCTCTCCCAATCTCCCTCTCTCTCCTTCTCCCAATCTCCCTCTCTCTCCCTCTCCCCCTCCTTTTCCCAATATCCCTCTCTCTCCCTCTCCCTCTCCCCCTCTCCTTTTCCTAATCTCCCTCTCTCTCCCTCTCCATCTATCCCCCTCTCCTTATCCCCCTCTCCTTATCCTACTCTCTCTCTCTCTCTCTCTCTCTCTCTCTCTCTCTCTCTCTCTCGCAATCTCCCTCTCCCTCCCTCTCTCCCTCTCTCCCTCTCCTTTTCCCGATCTCCCTCCCTCTCTCCCTCTCCCCCTCTCCTTTTCTTAGTTCTACATAACCCGTACGGGTTATGTAGAACTAAGGCCAAAACTTCTAGTTCTACATAACCCGTACAGGTTATGATAAATTGTGAACATTCACATAAAAGGTTTCCATAACCTGTATGGGTTTTGAGAAACTTTTAATTTTTTATTAAAAACTGATGGGGTTTTGAGGAACTTTTGGTTTTTTAAATTGTTTTTCTCTTGGCTTGGTGTTACCCAAGCTTAGCACACTTTTGAATTTTTATAACCTGCATGGGTTATGAAAAATTTGGTTTTTTTTTTGCATGTGGCCACTTTTCCGTTCACCATCTTGGTGCACTTACCCATTGATACCTTGCGCATTTTACAATAATCTAAAAAAATCCATCTCATTTGAATTTTGTCAATAAAGGAGTAAGACATGATGTTGAAGGTAGTAAGTAAATAAACCAAAGATTATATACAAGAGACACTTTTCTAGGTCCCAGGTTATCTCAAACCTATAAACCATTGTAGAATAAACTGAATCTAGGGGTGTTAGGGTGTTACATGAAGAAGAAAAAAAAAGGTGCATAATCATTAAATAATTATAAAAAATTATGCAACACCCAAAAAATTGATGTTTTATGTAATAACCCACACTACTCAACCCAAAAAACTTTGATTTTTTTTTTTTAATTATTCTTAATCTTGTTTGATTCAATCGCATACTCTGGGAATCTTACCAAACAGAATAGAAATTCATCCATCCGGGATGAGAATCTAACCATATGGGTTAGGCATATGTCCATACGGGACAATATGTTTCATCTATCCAATTCGGGATAGGCATCTACCCAAACGGGGTAGGCATATATCCATTTTGGGATAGGAAGTGGTCTGCCTAGAGACTTGACTCATCGAGACCATCCAAGTCCTAAGTCACTCTCTAAGAACTAAACTCCTCTACTAGGAGTGCACTGAGGTCGTTCTCCTTAGGAGTAAATAAAATAACATAACACAAGCTTGAATTTCACCTCGTAATTTGGCCTAAAGCCTCGGGAAGTCAAGCGAATCCATACGGGATTCCTTCCGAGTATGCGTTGAAATTTTTTTATTTTTTTAAATCTTCCAATTAGTAATTATATCCCCTTTGATTGAGAGGCGGAAGAACTTTGCAAACCATCTACTCACCTTATCAAAACTTGTAACACAACTCAAGTCTCCAAATCATAAACTTGTAAAACAACTCAAGTTTCCCACCCATATTAGCCTGTAAAACAACTCAAGTTTCCAACCTATATCAGCTTGTAACACAACTCAGGCTTCACACATTGAACTTGAAACACAATGCGCAAAAATAAATCATGCTTTGATCAAAACAACACATTAATATCTATGCATAACTTGAAATATCGCAAATCAAAACAAGTTATATCAACACTCATATTGGACAAATCAATAAAAACCATGACAGAAAAACACAACAATTTCGCAAATCACCCCATCTCACAATTTTTTTTCCTGATGCGCTAAAACATATTGTCGAGACGCTAAACTCTACCCATGCACTAAGCTGTTGTTCTTACGCGCTAATTTGTTTACCCTATGTGCTAGAATGCTTCGACGCGCCATCCTTTTTCACCAATGCGTCATTAAAACCTACTTATGCACTAACCCATACCTTGCTGATGCTACCTATTTGACCCTATGCACTAGGTCTACCCTACGCGCTAAACCCCCTTACCCATGCGAACCCCTGTGACCCCTATGCGCTAGGTCTTCCTCACGCGCTACCCTGTTAACCTAACGCGCTACCCTA